>NC_136251.1:2697500-3297500 GCF_053564925.1 Oryzias latipes | reverse complement strand
GCATGTTTGCTGGCCGTTGAGACATCAGCTGCTGGGCATGAGTGTTTGAAGGCAGAAATACTTCTGCAGTGAAAAACAGGAGTTATTCAACTCCAAAAGTCATTTGAAAGACTTCCTGTTCGCAACTGGAATCTCGCCGACATCTTTTCCCAAATAAGGCAGCAATGGGTTTTAACTGTTGAAGGCTCCTGAAACAGTCTTCTTCATAGAATGTGATCGACATGCGCTGATGACACAAGCTCATGGAGGCACAGCTGCACAAATATTGCTTGTATATTTTATTTTATGTACAGTACATGTAGAAAAGAAACAAAAAGTAGCCATTAGCATTGACCAATGAGGGAAACAGTAGACAGCCATGTTTGTCTTCCACGTTGACCTGCACTGCTCAGCTCCACCAGTCAGAGGGGAGACGCCCCCCTCCAGGGGTCCTGACTGACTCGCTCCTCTGCAGCTTCACAGTTTTCTTACAGCACGTTCACTTCTTTCCTCCCCAAAATCTCTAACTCCACCGAAGATTTAATGGGGGAGGGGGTCAACTTTTATTCCCTTTCTTCCAGTAGAAACTTTTAGTGATGGGTCTGTAGAGTGTTGGATGAGAGGACAGTCAGAATGCAGGATTACAGCCAACACAATCGTCTCTACAGAATTACAAGTCAAGAAAAGTCATGGGTAGTCATGGAAGGCCTTAGATACTTGTGGACAGTCATGGATAGTCGTGGATGGTCATGTACAGTCCTGGATAATCATCATTAGTCATGAATATTCATGGATAGTCATGACAGTTATGGATAGTCTTTATTATTCATGGATTGTCATGAATAGACGTGGACAGTACTGGAAAGTCATGGACAGTCATGGATAGTCTTGGACAGTTATGGATAGTCTTCGACAGTCATGAATAGTTTTGGACAGTCATGGATAGTCTTGGACAGTCATGGACAGTTATAGATAGTAATGGACAGTCATGGATAGTCTTGGACAGTTATAGTCTTGGACAGTCATGGATAGTCTTGGACAGTCATAGATAGTCATGGACAGTTATAGATAGTCATGGATAGTCATGGACAGTCATGGACAGTCATGGATAATAATGGACATTCATGGGTAGTCTTGGACAGTCATAGATAGTCATGGGCAGTTATAGATAATAATGGACAGTCATGGATAGTAATGGACAGTCATGGGTAGTCATGGACAGTCATGAATAGTCATGGACAGTCATGGATAGTCTTGGACAGTCATGGATAGTCTTGGACAGTTATAGTCATGGACAGTCATAGTCATGGACAGTCATGGACAGTCTTGGACAGTCTTGGACAGTCATGGATAGTTTTGGACAGTCATAAATAGTCATGGACAGTTATAGATAGTCATGGATAGTCATGGATAGTCTTGGACAGTTATAGATAGTCATGGACAGTTATAGTCATGGACAGTCTTGGAGACTTGTAGATAGTCGAAGCACACAGGCTCCTAAATTCCCTGCTGCCCGTCAGCGCTGCCTCCTGCGTTTCAGACAGAGAGCTTACAGCAGGCCACCAAGGTACAGATAAAGTGCTTTTTTTGCCTTAAATGTGTCCCCTTAAAGATTTCAGGGTAAGAATGGATTTTAGGACATGTGGAAAGTGAAATGGAAGGAAACTTGACAACACACGCCAGAGTTCAGCACTAATACATCCACAACCCACGTCACAGACAGATGAAACGCCGCGGTCACGAGGGGAGGGGTCACTACCGTCTCCGATGGAGCCATTCACATTTTCACCAGTGAGACGCTTCAGTAAGACTTTAGGAGTCCAACATAGAGGACAGGAGCGAGTCTGAAAATGCCTCTTCTGGCTGGACGAGCCAAACCGGGCGAGGTCCATAACAGCAGCACACTGGGAGGGGTTTACCTTTTTTTTTTTTGCGAGACTGTAGTGAGAAGGTTCTAGATCCTGATAAATTTTACAGATAATAAATACATTCAGGTCCTTGTAGTGTTTCGGCTCTATCTGAAATATGAAAGGAGGGAAAAAAAGGAGGAAAAGTTAATACACATTTTTTGCTCCCTCTTCCAGTCCGGCCTAAATCCACCTTGGCAGCCATTTCTGCCCCCTTGTGAAAAAAAAAATCAGGGGCAGGAGAGAGGAAGAAAAAAAAACAGCATAAAGTAGTAGACGTGGCAACCGCACATAGTCCCTCGTGGGCCTTCATGACAGAGAATCCAGAAAAAACCTGGAAGACCTCTGGAGTCCTCAGCCTCTGCAAAAAAGAGGAGAAAGCAGCACGTGAGGACAATGAGTAAAAAGAGGGTCCCACATCTGCTGTCATGTGAGGGGGGCTGAGTGATGGCAATGGTTTCATGAAGCAAAGACCAAAGGGTGGAAAGAGAAGCAAACAGCTTCTGCTTTTGCTCAGAGGCCACCAGCCGACTCCAGCTGCTGTAAACGCCAAAGTCTGACCCGTTCCTGTGAGGCGCTATGACAGTTCTGGTCTACACCCTCACACCCTGAAGTGCCGTTCAGACTGAGGGTTCCCTCTGTTGCAGCAGGACATGTGCTGCATGCTGCAGTCCAACTTTACAATAACTTTTTCAAACTGAAATGTTCAGACTGTGAGGAGCATGAGAGCCTGAAAAGTTCATCCAGATGAACAGGAGACGACTTGTTTCTCTGATTCACCGTGGCCTAGAAGGTTCAATAAAAAAGCAGTTTTTCTACTTCTGATTTATCTGTCTAGGCTTTTAACCATGAAAATAAGGTTTTGTATTTCTTTGGAGACCAGCAGAGTGGTATATTGATGGCTCTGCTCTTGTGAAAGCAGAGAAATGTCTGCATAGGCAGTGTGGCAGCAGCAGAGCTTCTTCCTGCAGTTTAACAGACTCGGCCTGGTCTGACATTCTACCTCAAACATGATTACGGGTAACGGCAAAGGTTCATCTTTTCTAGGTTCCTGATCACTTTTGCGGGCGAGCTGAACCAACCTATGTGTCGCAGTGCGAAAGCAGCGACGTGATCTCTGGACTCATGTGACCGACGGCCTTGGCTGCCTCCAGGATGGCTCTCCTGTACATCCCTTTCTTCTTGCGGTTGAAGCGGGACCTGAAGAGTTCTCGGAAGGGGGAAAGTTTGGCAACAGAGAGCTGGGAGGTGGTGGGGGAACCGAACCATGCCACCTTTGCTTGGGGCCACTGTGCCTCACAGCTAGGCATCTCCTGTTTGCGTGTGCCGCTGATGCTAAGAACGCGTGCCGGCCACCAGGGGAAGCCATGAATCTTCCCCCACACAATGTCACCAACCGCCACTGCATGCCCCTCCTCTGTCACACATTTGGTCATGCTGCGGGTGTGAAGGCGCACGGTGAGTGGCGGCACTGTCTTGCAGTCGTCCTGTGGTGTGACAGAAGACGAGGTCACTGAGAGGTCTTCGCCTGGAGCCAGGTCACACAGCTCTGGTGAGGTGCCGTCAGAGCTGAAGGACTTGGACTCGTCCAGGCTGTCACTGCTGCACACAGACAGACTGGAAGAATCTGCTTTCCGCTTGCGGAAATTGATCAGCAGGGTGAGGTCGCTGTGGTTGCGCTCGGCCTCCTCCCCAGAACTTCCCGACCACAACTCCAGAGAGTTCTTCCCTTCTCCAGAGTCTTCGGAGTGTGGAAGACAGGGTCCAGAAACTCTGGGGCTTCGTCTCCTGGTTCCTTCGACAAGTTCTGCCTCATACTCCACCATGGTCTCCTCACTTGCCCTTTGAGGGGGCTTCAAACGAATCTTAGGGGATGGCAGGTCTTGAACCACATTTGCATAGGGTCTGCTTAGTTTGAGTTTAGGGATGGAGACGGTGAGGCCAGACCTCGTGGCATCTAGAATGTGTCGCTGTTCCTTGGTAGCATCGGCGGACATCTTGCTGTTTTCCTCAGCACCATTCTGCACCAGCTGTTTTGGACAGAAAGGCTTGACTGAGCCATGAACTCTGGAGGGGATCTTAATGACCTCCCCTTTTCCCTGTGGAGTGCTGTAGGAAATCTTTATGACAGGACTGTGAGGAATGACATCCCCTGCCGGGAACTTTTCGCCATCAGCCTCGCCTCTTTTGTCTTTCCTGAGGCGCTTACTGTCAAGGCTGCTGCAGTTTTCCCGTCTTTTGGTATCTTTGGCTGCAGCAACATCCTCTTTTCTAGAAAACTTAGACGGAGCATCTTTATAATCTCCATCATCATCGCTGTGTAGGGTGTTTTCTTTTCTTGAGGTCTTGGCATTACTCAGGCCGTCTTTGCTGTCCTCGTCACTGTTCAGTGTGTTTTTGCACTTTTCACAGAGTACCTGCCGAGGCCGCAGGCGTATGGTGCTCACGGTCAGACGGCCAGGTTCTCGTGTCCGTCTCTTTTTTCTCTTTATCAGCCTTGGAGGGGGCTGTGGAACCCACTGGCTGTAGGTGTGACGCACCCATAAAGGCGGAGGAAAAGGTGCTCCTTCAAAATAAGGAGGATAAGGAGTGTGCCCGGGCGGCACAGGCGCTGGGACGGGGCATGGAACGGGGCATGGGACGGGCGCAGCAGGAATGCTGCTTGCAGGGAGCGAATTCTCATCCTTGGGTCTGTATGAAGCCTGGATCGGGGATTTGGGAGCGGGCTCCTCACTCAGAGTTTCTGGGACTTCACAGGCTGGTTTAGTTAAGGGGCCAATCCCGGGATTAGCCGTGAAATCTGGCAGACAAAACAGTCCATTTCTGAAAGAAAAGAGGAGAAAAATCACTAAATTAGTGAGAGTGAACCAGAACAGCACAAACGCAAGACCTTCAGCAGAAAATAGAAGCATGATGCACACTCAAGCACATTCAGTCATTTAGCATAGCAGCAGACTATGACTGGGGAATATGTGCGTTTTAAGTGTCTTGCTCAAGGACACTTTGGCAGACGGTTGCTCAACCCAGTAAATTACACTCATACATTGAATCCAGGCTGTATGCATGTCAGTGTTTTTGAAACTGCATTGTCCCACAAGATTTTAGAAGAACCTTCTTCTGGTATCATGACAAGAGCAAAGGCCCAGCAGGTCTGCATTCATATTACCTGGGATGGGGTCCCATTCTCTCTACATTCAGATTACCAGAACAGCACATTCTCTCTGCATTTAGTGAGTATTCTGACTGGAAAAATCCTTTAGTCCGGATTGAGTCCTGAACCTTGTGTTTGGTCTGTATTCAGACTGCCATCAAACAGACCGTTCTGTGACTGACTAAAGCTTTTAAACACAAACACTTGACTAAGGATCTCTTCAGTCATTGGCCAGGAACTACGAGGATGGATCAAAACAACAAGAGAAAGGCGTACGTGCTGTGCTAAACAAAACTTATCGGGGCCGTTAACGTGTTGTTACTTTGGTACGGCGGAGGAATGCTACAAGGCGGTTGGTTACTTGCAAGGAGACGTGCCGTGTGAGCTTTAACTCAAAGGCTGATGGCAGCAGCAGTGATGAGGAGACATCGGGTATGAAGGTGCGTTGATGAGTGTTTATGACATGAAGATTGTTGGGAAAACAGTGAGAAGCAGTGTGTCACGTTAAAAATAGTTTTAATAAATCTGAATTCAAATGATCACATTTCAATGAGTTGATGTGTGTCATCGTCGTGCTGTTATGGCATTATTTGTTCAAGAGAATTTTATTAATGAACTACAAGGTAGCTTTTAGGATGACGTCACAGACGTGTGCAGCGTAACGAGACACGAAAAAGCACGTAAGAAGGGTTTTCAGCTGTGTTAAGATAAACGTTCTAACAAATAAAATGTTGCACCATTTTTTCTGTTTAACAATCGTTGACAACATGACAATCGTTGCTTTACATCTGTTGCTACATTCTTACTCTGTTCACTTCGGCTTCGGTGGCGGTTTTGGTTCAGTTTTTCCGTTCCGACGATAGATTGTATTCAGAATGAGGACTCTCAAAGCAAAGCAGAGCTCAGTCCGATTGGAAACGAATCGAGACCACCTCCAAAGATGGGTCCAAGAGCGGTTCCTGGTCCTGGACCAGGGTCCGCTTAGATGTATTCAGACTGAAAATTTGTTCTGGATTATTGGGGGAAACGAACTCTGGTTCACTTTAAGGGATCTAACTGTTTCCAGTCTGAATACACCCTTAGATTATCTTGGAGCGGGTCATTATTTTCTCTCACCTTTGTGCAGAAATGCATTAACATTTGGGGGGGGGGGTCCATCTTTTTACCTGAGGCTGCAAACACAGAGATCTTGAACCCCATTAATTATTTCCTCTCATTTTTATCTTTCATCTTAAGAAACATCAAACAAAGCCTGAACTTGGCAGCTGTCCTTTCTGAAGTGGATGATGGGGAAAAGAAAGGTAGCAGAGCAGCTTTATCCAAAAAACAGCAGACAAAGATGTCCAGGATCACCCCCCACCACCACCACCAACATCTGACTGAACAAAAACAATCCCATGATTCACTTGGGATTCAGAGATGCAGCCTTGAGACTTCAGTTTGTTTTTGCATCCGTGTGCGGTGAGATTATTAATTAGTTCACATGTGGGGAACCCGTGTTTGGGCCTCATGGGAAGTAGCTGGCAGGGAGCTGTGCACGGCTGCACGTTGGCGAGGCCTGTTCCTCATACCTTTTCATAGGTGTCTCTAGAGCAGCAGAGAACAGACAGAGCTGCCTGTGACAGGGAACAGACAGTCCCTGTTAGGCAGTACAAGGACGCACAACATGACAGGCCATGCTTGACTGTGCTGTAGCCATTTTATATTGTGTAACTTCGTGGTGGAGATTATCTTGAGCTGAAGATATGACCTAAAAAGCATGATCAACAATGACAGGAAACAAATTTGCCAGAACAGAAAAGGAAGAAGTGTTCACATTTTCAGAGACGAGGCCTGGCAACTATTTTAAGGCCTCCCTGTTCCCATTTAGGAGGGTTATTCTCGGGGCAGCTTGGCTTCCTGCACTAGGAAGAGAGGGGAGCTGCACATCTTTTGATACTGGCTTTGTATTCAACCTTTAAGATCAGTGCCTGTTTTGATACAAAATCCTCACAGCAACACATAGTTCGTGAGGATCAGTTAAACTTCTGGGTTTCTGTCATTTCATTAAGGCTTTGCCTCATTGTGACATTTTTTTGGTCATAAAAACAGCCCACCGTGTTCTTTACCCAGTATCAAATAGTTTTAGATGAGAACATTATAATATTATGTATTAAAAAGGTCTCAATTATTGTACATTTCTATTGTTTCAACAGATTAAGCAGTAACCAATCTCAAATAATAAGCACCATGAAGATATATTTCTTAGTTTCTTAGACAGCTTTAACAGAAGTGCGTGTGTGTATGATATACATGTAAATGTCATCTACCTTAGATAATGATGCTTTCAGCCAAGGCCTTCTTTTACTTTAATCGTTTTAGCTTCTCTGGGTTTGATTAGGCTAACAATAAGCTACAGATGAAGCCTCTAACTGCAGCTATGGAACAATAAAAGTCATTTACAATTTCTACAAACTCGGCTGCTTTTGTGTCAACGCGTGTTTTCATCGACGAAATAAATCCGATTTATCTGGCAAATCGTGGAGTAAAATGATAGGAGTTTTGATTAGCCATGAAGCTAACCCGTAGCCACCTTGTCAGCTTCAATAACCTGTCTTTTTGAAGGCCAGGCTAACTGCTAGCCAGCTAACGAGTTAGCCTGGCGTTAGCTCCGTGGGTATGTTAGCTGTTAGCATCATTTTCCAAATTCATTTCGTGGGGGGAAATGAAGAAAAAACAGGGAAAATGCTCACTTTTTGTTGGAATCCAGTAATATTCCTGTGTAGTTCCTTTCTTGGTAGGTCAGCGTCACAACCAGTGTATCGTTAAGCATGTGATCGATAGTGACTGGTACCCGAGAGCCGGCCCGCAGCTCCTCGGCCACAGCCTCCATGTTTCCCGGGATGAATTGTCCGGCCTGGCGGTACTCGATCCCGGCCAACGGAGCCACGGTCACCTCGGCCTGCGCTCCGTCTCGCTTCACTATCGGAGCAGGAGGCTACAGCAGGGCAGATCGTGACGCCATCACCCCCACCGAGTGAATTACAACAGCGCTGCCGCCGCTGACATCACGCTCTGAGAGGCACAGGAGCGAGAGCCTCAAGACAAGGCCGACCCTTCCTCCGTGTCACTGCGGCGGCTCGTGCCGGCCATTACCGCCGACTGACTCAGACAGCGGAACGCGCTTTCCCCGCACTGTGTTCGCCACGCACCGCAGGAGGAGACGCCATCAACGATTTACTGTAGAAAGAACGACGACGCTTAGTTAGTGGGATGTGTTTACGGTCAAACCTACTGCTCTTCCTTCTGGACGTTTAGTTCACTCATAATTCAAAACATATGCAGTTCTCTATTTATTTAAGTGGATTTATTTTTTAACTTGTCCAACAGCTGAGCAAACAGATGACAGCTGAAGGCTTCTGGTGTTGAACATTTATAATTTGCAATTCTCAGTTGGAAATTCAATTTTCAATTTTATCATGAACATTTCACTGGAGTCTTTTATTTTGTGTTCCTTCAATCTACCAAAGTACAATAAAATAAACCCTGGCTTTCAACATCCCAGGCTCAACGGCCCGTGGACTCATAGGTTCTTCATTACTTCTGGAGACACAATGATCCTTTTAGGATCTAACTGTTCCCCTTATAGTTCATGTTAAAATGAAGCCATCGAGGAGGAAAATGGAGAGAAAAGGTCACAAAATTAGACTTTTTTTTTTTTTTTAGAATTGTTGGTTAAAGTTGTGTATTTGATAACCATTTAGAAGCACAAGTGTCACCAGCCAGACATGCAGGTGTTTGGAAGAAAACTCTTTGCTTCTGCGTGGACATTGATGGTTCCACACTCCCCTCCTGTCCTCTCAGAGCAGAAGGGCCAGTGTGGATGGTGAGTTAGGTACGTTAGGGACTCATGATGGCTCTGATCTCCTCCACATCCCTCAGCTCAGCCTACATCCGGTCCACACAGACCTGCTCCACATTCTGGGTTCATCTAGGAAAGGTCAAGATCTAGAATCTCTGCTCAAGAATCAGAGTTGGGAGGTTTTCTTCAGGCTATTTGCTGTCTCAGGATCGATTGACCGATTGTTCAGCTTGACTGTTCTAAATTAGGTGAGGTCTGCTTTCATGGGTGTGAAAAGAAAGTTTGTGCTGGACCAGGCTGTGCCAGACCAGGCCGTGCCGGACCAGGTCGTGCTGGACCAGGCTGTTTAAAGATGTTTTTGGGAAGAACAAAGGAACCCGCTAATAATCTGATAGTTGTACAGATTCTCTTTGTCCACTAGATGCTGCTGGCTGTACATCTACACCAGCTTGGGTCATTCTTGTAAGAAAACACAGCACGGCTTTGGAAGTAAACTTTTGCTCATGACAATGTCACCTGGAAAGCTCTTTTAATGCACCAAGTCAATGTGCAGTCAGACTCAGGGACTGCTGGGACGATGGTGCAGCTCACCTGTCAAACATCCGTCTGTGCTCTGAACCATTGTAGTTCTGCAAACCGGGGTTTGAATGTCCTTCTCGAGCACAGAAGACAAAGGGATGACAATATTCAGGTCCTGGTTGCACAGCTGCTGCACACACAGAAGGACTCTTGCACGCATCCTCTGAAGCTGCAGTCACAGCTTCACGATTACTCTGGGATGTTTGCTGTGCTTTTTGGATGTGCTTTGACTGCTGCTGCAGAGGCTCATCATTAAGGCTAGTTGATGACGATCCATTGCACTTGACTCACTTTGTGGCATTTTCAGGTCATTTCATCCCCTTTACAGCATGTAGAGAAGTGGTTTGTGCTGCCCCCTGGTGGCTGGTAGTCTCACCGTAGATAAAGCAGATGAATGACTGAGTACCTCTGGCTTCATTCTTCTTTTCTGCTTTTTTTTTTTTTTAGCACAGACATTCTCTCCTCCTGTGTGATTTTAGCCTGTAGAGCCTATCCAGCCCAATGATGGATGTGTGACAGAGAAGCAGTTTCTGGGCTAAATGGTAGTGAGGACAATGATTGTTCCTGCTGTGTTTACACCACAGGCCTGATAACAACCAGCATTGATCTCTTATCTTGGCCAGTTCAGCACCGTGATGTCTGCTTTCTGAATCAACATGCAGACTTTCTGGTGACGGCGTCCTTTGGCACAGGCCAAATCTAATTTATTGGTTCAGAAACAGCAGTACAGAGACTGAAGGATGTCTAATATGAGATGAAATTGAGGCTGGAAACAGCTTACTCTCTCATCTCCAGCAGCAGAAGAGCCTGTTTGTCTCTCAGGCCGGTCGCTGCAGCCTTCCTCCTCTCCCCAGGCCGTTGTGTGCAACGAGCGTCAAACAGACTTTTTTATCATGTGTGCTGTCTTTCTGAGGATCTGGTTAGGCAAGTGTCATGTTTGCAGATATTCTGCCCTCGCTGCTGCAGAGCTCATGTTATCTACCGTCTCTTGGATTCAAGATTCTGCAGACTTCTGGGTAGAAAACATTGCTTCAGAAGGAAAATTGATTTTTGGAAGCAGATATTTACTCCTGGAATAACTTCAGTACAAGAAAACAGATCTCTATATAGTCTTGACAAGAGAATGTGCTCAAATTTTTTTTCCCTTCTTTTTAAATTCAGTAAATTCTTGACTTACATGAAATTTTGATTTGGTGTTTTCATCAAATGACACGGCGTTGATCAGCAGTGGAGTGCTCAGAGGTGTTTTGATGTCCTGAGATGTTTCTGCTATGCTCGTTCCTGTCTGGGTCTCTTGGAGATGGGAACCATGATGTCTATTCAGCTTCAGTTTTATTTGTAGAGCCCAGTTTTGCCACACAGTTTTATTAGCGGGGTTCTCAAAACATAAAATCAGTTATAAAATACGATAGCTGATTGTTAAACTAAACAGATTAACTAAGGTGGACATCCCTGCCTTTAGACACTCCTTCACGGTAAGGAAAAGTTCCTCTTAAAAAAAAAAAAAACAGATTCCGGAAAGAAACGAAGAAACCTCAGGGGTGTCCACATGAAGGGGGGGATCCTCCCCCAGGACGGAAAGGCGATGTACCCCTACTCTTGGAGCAGAATTAACTTATCTAACTCTACAACTACATATTTAAATAGTCCAGCAGATGAGCTTCATCCAGATGAGTTGGGGGACAGCGAGGGGGGGTCCACAACCAAGAGTAGGAGCAGAGAGGAAGTACACGGCCATGTAGAGGGGTACAGACGAGCCAGCTGGAATCTGGAATCATTTTCATGTTTTCTTTATGAAAAAAAGGACTATTACGAGATTTAATGTCATAAATTGAAGTGGAAGTGAGAGCAGTGCAGCAGCAGGTGAACGCCGCGCAGCAGCAGGTGAACGCCTCGCAGCAGCAGGTGAACGCCTCGCAGCAGCAGGTGAACGCCTCGCAGCAGCAGGTGAACGCCTCGCAGCAGCAGGTGAACGCCTCCACGTCCCGTTTTTGTTCCGGCGGTGGTCCCGGATGCACCACATCCCCTTCCAGTGGTGGTCCCGGATGCACCCCAGCCCCGTCCTGTTCCGGAGGTGGTCCTGGATGCACCCCGACCCGTCCATGCTCCCAGGGGGATGCTGGCTACACCCCGACCGGTCCCCGCTTCCATTGGCATGCCTGACCCTCCAGCCGGCTCCACGCCTGACCCACCAGAGCTCGTCTCCGCGACTGACCCGCCAGAGCTCGGCTCCACGCCTGACCCGCCAGAGCTCTACTGCTGGCCCGACCCGCCGGCCGACTGCTGGCCTGGCCCGCCGGCCGATTTCACGCCTGACTCCACGCCTGACTCCACGCCTGATTCCACGCCTGACGCCTCGGAGGACTCCACGCCTGACGCCTCGGAGGACTCCATGCCGGGCCTGCCTCGCAGGACCGCTCGGCCTCCCGGCCGTCCTCCGGACTCTTCTCGGCCTTGCTGGCGTGCCGAGCCCGGCCTCCCTGAACTTCATTGTCTGTCACAGTTAGTGTCACGGGCCCCCCTCCCCCTCCTTGGTGGCCGGTTGGAACCTCGGAGCGGTTCCTTGAGGGGGGGGGGGGGGGGGGGGGGTACTGTCATGGTTTGAATTTGTTTTGTCTTGGTTTTTGCTTTTGTTCTTGTTCTGTCTTGTTTGGTTCTGTTTCCTGTTTTATTTTAAACCTCTAGTACTGAACCCGTTGGCCTCCCGTCTCTGCCTCTGGGTCCTACCGGCTCTCGAGCCCCCCCCTCACCGTGACAGAAACTCCGCTTTACCGACGCGGAACCCTGGACAGCCGGCTCCACTGACAATAATCTGGTTTTGAGTCACCAGAAGGTTCAGAATTTCTGTTTTTGAAAGCTATCCAGAAATAAAGCTGCAGACTTACTTATGACTTTTTAACTTTAAAATTGGAATACAAAAAATTTATTTGTTTGTAAACGAGCCAAAAAACTCCTTCGTGGTACTGTATATCACAAAACAAAAAGTATATAATAAAAATTCCTATTTAAGTTGTTAATAAGCAAATGACAATAAAGAAAAATATACTAAGCTTTCAACATAAAATAGTAAATCCTCCTTAAATTTAGCACAATTCACTTTCAATGTAGACGTAACGTGGATTCATTTTTTCTAGGGTTCGGTTTAATGCTATCAAATAGTGCTTTAAACTGGTTTTAGATAATTGTGGCTTCCCTGGTTTCCACCTGCTGCTTCCATCCGTTTCTATCAGAGACTGTCACTGAACTCCAACCTGGGACTTGAACTGGTGCCTTCATGGCTGTGAGTCGAGAGCGCTACTGCGCCACCATGCAGCCCACCTGTATGTACGATCTATGTATTGTAAACTTAAAATACGTCTTCTTTTTCAGAAGGAGATTCAGGGAATATACGGTTTACATTATACAAACATAGTCTATAGATTTGCAATAAATACTCAAGTATGCTTAATAAAATAAACTTCAAGTGTGAACCTGAAAAACTGTGAAATAAGTAAAGATCCAGTTGTGATTTTTCCAGTTATTTCCATTGAACTTGAAAGCCACGGCCTTTTCCAAACCTTCAAACCATAACGAAGGTTTTCAGGAGGACAGGCCTCTGCTGGATCACCACGACCACACCTCAGGAACACGGCTAAGTAAAAGTAACTTCTGTCCCATTTCTGCAGTGAAAGGCTGATAAATGAGGTTTAATCAAGTGGGACTAAAGAGGAAACATTTCAGCTGAATTGTGGGAAAAGCAGAAATCTCCTTGAGGAGCTGCAGAACTCCTGAAGGAGGAAGCAGAGAGGCGGTGGATGCTGTTCGCAGCAACCGTCAGACTCTCAGACGGACTCCGCTCCTCTCGGTCAGGCTCCGCCCACCCGTCTGCTGGTCACAGCAGCGCGAGGCTTTGTTCTCAGGTTTCAGAGCTGCGCGCGCGGGTACCTGCAGCATTCAGCAGCCGCTGCAACCCGCGAACGTGAAGGGCCAAGCACACACTCTTACTTCCGGTCGTTCCTTTCGCTGTAAAAGCCCCTGTTCCACGAGATATCAGTATCCACAGCTGGATTCGTAAAATAAGCACTCAAAACACACACTTTCAGCTTTTTTTTTAATAAATACATCTTAAAACTGCATATAGTAAATGGAATTATAAGTGTAAAGATCATAAATTGATTGGCTGTAACTTAAAGGTTACAGTACCACACGAGTGGGAAGTTTGTTTTCCTGCTTTTGGCCCTTTCCCTGGGGACAGTGGTGAGCTGTGTCAGGATGGAACCATTTGGGGGTTGAGCCTATTGAATGTATTGGAGAACTGGACTAAGAGACCCCGCCCCCCCCCCCCCCCCCCCGGCATTCCAAACAGGAAGTGCCAGCTGGTTCCAGGAAGCCAAAATCTATTTCAGTCTGTTGGTCAGAATGACCATTTTTGCTCTGATGCCTTTTGAACATGTTCTTTAAAATTCTCATTTTTTTTTTACTGATTTTGTTATTGAAGTTATAAACTAAACGTTTCCAGGTCTGCTTTCAGTGAAGGGGTGTGGTCCTCAACATGCTCACTCCTGATTGGCGAGGGTGGTTGCCATAGTATGTAGACTCAAACCGACGTGGACCAATCACTGCTCACTAGCGAGTTCCGACATGGTGATGACCGTGTTGTGGAAAAATGACAACACAACTGGCTTCATTTCGCTGGATTAAGGTAGAAAGGCGTTTTCTATGGATGATGTCACACCTGGCTGTGTCCATCTCTGTACACGGTCTATGCGTTACACTCGCTCAGTCCAGTTCTCTGTACAGTCAATAGTTTAACCCGACAATTCAATCCCCCCACACTGAGTGTTAAACCTTTGTGTCAAACAGGAGTGTGGATTGGAGCCCATGCATAAGCCTCAGTGTGGACACTCTACCACAGGCCATTGAGCTCTCTGTGTAATTACTTAAATGTTTGAAGAAATTCTAAATCAACTTAAGCATACATGACTCTATGTTAAAGGGCGGGTAGGGCAGGGGGCACTGACCTGTGATTGCTCCACCTGTTTGCTTGTTCTGAAGTGAGTCAGTTGCATGAATGATGATCATTCTGTGCAGTTTTAAAAGTCGATGGCGACAGCAGGTAAAAAAATCTCCTTGTTAGATGCGTCTGCAGCTCAGAGACGAATCTGACTTCCTTTGACTGAAAAGGATTTTTGCTAAATGTCTGGATTTAGCAAACATTTGAAAAGTTTTTTTTTTTTACTTGAACCCAGTTTTGTTCCTAGGTGCTTTGATCTGAAGCAGAGGAAGTTTCCATCTGGACTCATTCTCGCTTCCAGTCATCTCTGCGGCTTTTATTGTGGAGGGAGGCAGCGCGTCTTCCGGTAGTGTCAGCTGTTTTCCTCACAGCTGTGACTCCCACAGAACAGCCTCACAGCGACCGAGCGACGCTCCAACTTCGCTCGCATCCGCGCCGCTCGCGCCTCCCGCCGTCCGCGGCCTCGCTGCTCAGCCGTCCGGCAGCGCACCGATCACCGGAGCGCACGGCTCCCGGTTCCGTGTCCTGAGGAAGCTGTCCACGCGGAGCTGTAGTTTCTCTTCCAGAGGCGAGGAATGCAATCTGAGCATCAATGTTTCATTGGGGCAAGTGGAAGAAGAGGATGGGGGCCAACAGTTCTTCAAAGAGACCCGTTTTCGACGAGAAGGAGGATGGTGAGTGACGGAACCAGCAGCTGCTGCGCGTGGTTCTGAAGCTGGGAGTTTGGGAGAGTTGGGATTTGAACTCAGCTCCAGGTTTGATGGAGAAACTTCGGGGGGCTGCCCCCCCCCCCCCCCCCCCCCCCCCCCGCACGCACATAGTTAACAGATTTCGCGCTGACATCAAATTTGTGATTTGTCAGAAAATTGTTTTTAATTTTTTTTCTGTAAATCCTTAATCATAATCTGAAGCATGTAGGGATTAGGGGTTCGGTGCGTAATCCCTAACAGATTTTTGGATTTTATTTTGTAAGCATTTCTCTGGAACTTCTCTGCTGCAAGATGATGCTTGAAAAGTTGAAGCCAGACTGAACCTCATGGAGATTGACAGGTTGTTTTCATAAAAAACTCTGCCCAAGTTGGCAAAAGTTGAACAAATGAGGCCATTTCACTGCAGGAATGTGGTCATGTGGTGAATGCTGTGTGTTTTTGTGTGTCACGTTCATGAGTGTGTGTTTGTGTGTCACGTTCATGAGTGTGTGTTTGTGTGTCACGTTCATGAGTGTGTGTTTGTGTGTCACGTTCATGAGTGTGTGTTGTGTGTCACGTTCATGAGTGTGTGTTTGTGTGTCACGTTCATGAGTGTGTGTTGTGTGTCACGTTCATGAGTGTGTGTAGTGTGCACGCTTGTGTCGGTTGGGGGGGTATGGGGGGGGGGGGGTCCTCTGAGATCAGAAAAAGTTTTTGGTCAAATGATTGACAGAGGAAGTGTAGGGTCGGGGTCTGGAGCCGCGCTGTGACCTCATGGAGGAGGGTCGGCGTGGCGTCCTCGTCTCTGCTGTTGTCATGAGTGTGGATTTTGAAGGGGGGGGGCTGCTCTGTGCTGCAGATGTGCATTTGCTGTAATTGCGTGATGCAGGGGAGTAATCCACCGTCCGCTCCCTGCAGACAGCAGGACGGACACTCGTGCAGGCAGGCAGGGCGGATCAGGGCGGATCAACCTGCACAGGATCACAGGGCTGCTGATGAGAGCGCCGCCGTGACGGATGCTGGCCGGGCTGGAGACGTCTGCTGATGCCTGTCAGGCCTCTTGGATGCAGCTTCCTGGAAAGCGGCATGTGTCCTACATTGGACTGGAAGGCCGGAGCGGCTTTGGCTGAAAAGCCTGCAGACATAATCAGGTGGTCAGCTTGATGATTAGGTGTAGCTGCCAGAGAGGCTGCTTTGGCAGACAGTTTGATTAAGAGAGAAAAGCTGTGGAATTGATTGAGGTGTGCATCCGGCCTGGTTCTCCCACACTGGAGGGAAAATCATTCCGGCATCTGCGGTTCTCCAGCTTGAACACAGTCAGGCTAAAGATGGCGTTTTTTGAACATCACATCTTTAAAAAGAGACGAGGAACCAAAGAGAAAGAAAACATTTTCTCAGTCTCAAACAGCAACTTCTAATTTGAAGATGAGAAGAAAGTTGATGTTGTGGGAGTCATAGCGAGCGTTACAGTTGAAGTGCAGCCCCCTCCCCATGAAAAGGAGGCAGACGGGGTGGATGGAGGATCTGGGAGAACAGCAGGAGGTGGAAATATGGAGGTCAGACAGAAAGTTGGGGTGTGGGGGGGGTGTGGATGGCCTTAAAAGAGGAATGAAGAACTGACATTTTGTAGGTTGATATCTGCTTAGCAAGTGACATCAGTGACTCGAGACTGAAATCATGAAGACTAGTTCTGGTTTGATGCTGCTTTAATCTAGATCACACAAAATCAGTGTTTTTAAGCGAATTAAAATGTTCATTCCTCATGGAAAGAAACCCATTTTGATAATTTCATGAGTATTCCTCTCAAAAGCTGCTCTCTGAGCACCAGCCCCTCCCAATCCTTGGAAGCGATCGGATCCTTACATTGTGACATCACAAAGTGAGGAACCACCCCTTCCAGGAAGAGTCAACGCTGCTAGCCCCGCCCCCAGACTGACACACACTCTTTCTCCACTGAGTTAGTGGTGATCGACTAAACGGTTTTGCTTTATTAACACAATATGCACATCCATCTTTCCAAAGTTTGGATGTTTGTTTTGGTGGAGAAACTCAGACACGCTGCTGAGGCCGACTCTAGGATGATGTCATGAAATGGGCTTCACCCACCTGGAGGGAAAGGCGGAGCCTCAGAGATCGAGCTGTCTTACTTTCTGGTAAGACAATATGCTGTGATAATAACGCATATTTCATAAAAAATCGTCCTTTAGTGTGCCAAAGGTACTATATAATCCTTTATAGCAGGGGTCAGCAACCTGAACCTCTCAAAGAGCCATATGGATCAGTTTCCCACAGAAATGAAAGCACAGGGAGCTGCAACATTAGGTGTGTTAGAAAACAATCGTTTCGCCGAAATATCGTGATAGTTTATTTGGCAATACTTGTATTGATTCAAAATGCTGTCAGGATATTTATTTAAGTAATTATTTTAATTATTTATGAGCGGGATGTTTCCTTTGATCTTTTGTCCATTTTCCACAACCTTGAATAGACTTTTCCGTCTGTCAAATACAGAGTTAAGATGAATGAGATGATGGAAATAAATTCACTTTGATGTAGACTCCTGTCTATTTATTTATTTAATCCAGTAAACCCAATAAAGTATATTAATTTTATGGATGAGAACTATTTTATTTAGGAAGCAGCTGTTAGTTTGTTGTGGGTCTGGAATCAACAGCGGTGAGTCTAAGCCCCGCCCCCTCCTCTCTACCGGTTCACACCTCTGCAGCTCCAAGTTGTCCCCCCCCCCCCCCCCCCCCCCCAGCGTGTTCTACACAGACAGCCCAACATACGGTCATCATAGCAGACAGTGGACAGGATAGTAGGGGCGTTCTAACTCAAACTTAATCAATTTTACACGGAAATGGGTGGTTTTAGTCTAGGAAAAAAAAAAGCCTGACCGTCTTTTTAGAAGAACTTTCCATCCCAACAAACTCTGGTTGCGTTCACAGCGGCTGACACGCCCCCTCCGCGTGTTCGCGCTGCTCCCTTCCTCCTGCCTGCTCGTTCTACCTGACGGAGTTAAAGGCACCACAACAGTCTGAGATCATGATAGTTATTTTAGTAAACTAGAGAGCCGCAGCAGAAGGAGGAAAGAGCCGCATGCGGCTCTGGAGCCACAGTTTTCCGACCCCTGCTTTATACCAAATGCTTGATTCTGATTGGCTGCTGGGTGAATTAAGTGATAATGCACAGTGATAATGTACACCTAAAAAAGTAGTTCCGGTCACATAGCTTAAATGTTCTGTATCACTGCGCTGGCTTCTTTAAAACAAACTTTAGCTTCATCATCTGGACAAAAACAAGCCGTTAGAGGTGAATTTTCTCTCTGAACTGATCCAACGTGACGACCAGCATATACATTGCTTCCCTTTGCCGCTGCACTTGAGGTCCGCGCCGGCGTTACCGTGACAACGCCCCGCACCTCGTAATAAATAGTCTGTTTACTGTAAAAAAACCAATCCCAACTGAAAAAATAGCAAGAAAAAAGTACCAAAAACTGGTGGAATATTTATTTCTTTTGTAAGTGACCATGGTATAAGCGGGTTGATGGCCTTTGAAGTGTGCATTATCAGAAATTAACGCACTTCACAGAAGCAACCATCCGATGCATGTGTTAATTTCTTAACCCTTCTGTATATTGCTATAGTTCACTCTGGCTACGTTCACACTGCAGGGTTTAATGCTCTATTCCAATTGTTTGAAAAATTTGATTTTTTTGCAGGGCCGTTCACATTTCCAATTAAATTCAAACTTTTGTGATCTCCTGTGTGACCTTGAAATGACCCAGAAGTGACCCGCATGCGCAGAAGAGTACTCAACAGTGAACGACTTCACTCATTGTTTGTGGAAGTAGCTAACGTTAACAATGGATATCAACAACAGTGTTGTCAACAGCAGAGCTCTTTCTGCATTATTACATTCATTTTCACAAAGGAGCCAGTACAATTACAATCTTCTCATTTTAAGAAGGCATTGGAGCCAGGATCGTCTGGACCCACTGTTGTTTAATGGGGATGTGTGTGTGTGTGTAAGAGAGAGGAGAGAGCGCGTGCAGCGAGGTAGAAAATGAGGGGGGCAGTGTGGGCGCATTCATGTTGTGTGTTAAAAAATAAACCTGTAGATATTACACATATTTAAATAGGAATACGCTGCATAACAAAACAAACCAAACCAATCAAATGTGTTCTTTCAGCAATAAATCCAATTCTGTTTTCTTTGCTCTTGTGTCATTTCATCAGAGGTGGACGTTACCAAAGCGCCGTATAACTCAGTGTCTTCAGCTTCTCAGCAAAGTGTGTATTTGATGTTTGTCTGATGGCGCCATCTTAGATGAGATTCTTTCATTTCAGCCACGTTCGCTCCACAAATGAGACAACAGGTTTACCAGTAACATCATTTATTCTGCCTTCCATCGGATTTAAATGCTGTTTTCAGAATCAACTTTTCTTTTCGGCATCCTGAGGGCTGGTGTTCACCGGGCAGCTGAAGCACTGCATTGTGGGATTTGTAGTGAATGGCTATTGACTCTACATTTCACCAGACCAATACTAACAACAATATAAAATCTTGGGGGGTTCGAGTTTGACACGTGTGTTAGAGTAAATGTGTGCTGGTGTGCGTGTGAATGTCTACATCATCGTTGGATGAGGATGAAGACATGTGTCACACAGAGTAATCTGATTACTGCCTCTGTGTACTGAAGCGTTGAATTTTTCTCCTATCAAAGCTGCTCTGTATTCAGAGCAGCTTCCCGAGCCTCTGCAGTCGCTGGTCTACTGTCTGCAGAGCTCCACAGTGATTGGCTGTGGAAGGAATGCTTTGGATGCGTGTCAGCTGATCCCTGTTTTCCTGGAATGTTAAAACCACCTAAAGAGTTGGTGTTACTGTCATTAAGTTACAGAGAAGAAAGACACAGCAGGATGGCCTCTGAAGGTTTCTGATCTAAATATGAGCCAACAGAGGGACTGGTATTGACATGCAGCCCCGCCCCTTTTCCCGGCACTATTGTCATCTTTTTACAGACCAAGGTTAGTGTCATTGTCTCATATTAAATAACACAAAGAGGAAATCTGAAACTAAGCTGTTCAAATAAAAAAAGGAGAAAAAAAGACCCAGATGATGATCCTCTAAAGCAGGGCTGTCAAACTCATTTTCATTTTATGGAATTTTAGTCCATAAAATGAAAATAAGCATTTTTAAAGTAGAATATCTCCATCCAGAGTCTTCATCAAAGTGTTTCTTTCATCTTCTCACTGCAGGTAATCATGTCATGAATTGATTTAGCATCACTGCTGTTTGCATTAAAGGAAAAACCCACAACTTACGCCTCATGGACGGTGCGTTTGCTGCTCTTCTTAAAGCCCAAGTCTCTGTGAATCTGGTGTTTTTGCCTCTGGCTCCTGCTGCTTGGGCTGACAGCTTTGACATTTTCCCAGTGGACATTTGGACTTGTTAGAACAGGAAAATCACAGGCGTTACTGTGACATTAAAGATGCTTCAAATCTATTTAAACCTCCTGATGTGTAAAAGACTCGCGGCTAAACGCAGATGATTATTTATGCCTGGACCTAAACTAGACTGCATGTGCCCCTCCTCTGGGTTGTTTGCTGTTTTTATGGATCAAAGCTCCTGTTCCCGGTAAAAGCCGGCGGCTGGGCGTCCTGCGAACGCTTTGTCCACCTCTGCGGGCTCACGCTTCAGGTGATGAGCAGGTGATGAGCTGGAGCCAAGGAGCTTTCAAAGACACCAGCTCAACCTGATGCTGGCAACTGGGGGAGGAAAGGTCGCTGGTGCTTGTCATGTGTTTGTGCCTGTTTCCATGCTGGAGGAGGGATTAGGAGCGTGACACCTGACGAGGCTCTGCCGGGGGGGGCTGTCCTCTGCATCTCTCTCTGCTTTCAGGTTTGCAGAATGGATATGATGTTACACAGTTTCACCACTGATTTCTGACAATGAAGGAGCAGGACTGATGAGAGAAGGTAGTAAGAAAACACAGGAGAAGTTGGTGATGGAGCTACATGGATTGAATGGGTGGATCTCAGCTAATCTCCACAGGCTGCTGCTGCTGCTGCTGCTGCTGCTGCTGCTGCTGCTGCTGCTGCTGCTGCTGCTGCTGCTGCTGCTGCTGCTGCTGCTGCTGCTGCTGGGAGCCTCTTTGAAGGAAGAGAAGCAGGTTTCCCAGAATGAAAGTGGAAGTACATTTTCTATGAGCACAGTCATCCTCATGGAAAAGAGGGGAGGACATGAATGAGTCAACAGAAGTTACTTGACTGATGTAAATTCTTTGTAGTTTGTAATCCCATTCATTATTCAGGGAGGGGAGTTGACTGAGGGGACGCATCTGCTCTGAAGCAAACCTACCGATCCAGAGCTGGAAACCAAATCTAAGCCTTTTCTGGAGGATTTTCCTGCCTGCTTGCATTGTTTCTGTGTTTGATATTGTTCTCCATTAGTCTGACTGTTGGGGATGTGGTTTGTGGCGACCTGTCCAGGACGTCCCCTGCCTTCGCCCACCAGTGGCCAGGATTGGCTCCGGCAGCCCCGTGACCCCAAAGGGGTCAAAAGAGGTTTAAAGATGAATGGATGAGGGCTGTGGATCATTGCTTAGGTGGCCGATTTGATTTATGGTTCAAGGATTCTCAGATTGAACCAGGATTCCTACTTTTTATTTGAACAGTTGCAGTATGTATGTCTTTATTGGATGTACTGTGTACAAATGAAAATGATAAGTATTTATCACAATCATTTATATCTTTATTTAAAATAGGAGATCAGAATCAACAAAACAAAAACAAAAAACCCCACAGATTTAGATAGAGAAATGCTGTTTGTTACTTTAAACAGTTTTTTTCCTTCAACCTTCTGGTTAATTTCAGCAGTAACATAAATAACATACAGAACAAAAGCTTCACTGATCTGCAGCACTTTCCATTCCAAAACATTTCATATCGGTGCAAAGCCTACATAAAAGCAGCTGTTCTCCACTGCAGAATCAGCTGATTCCCAGCGATGACATCATCGCTTCACTACTATAGCATGTCAGTGCGTGGCTGCTTGTCTCTGCATCACAATCTGCTGGAATTACGGTAAAGACGTCAACTGTTAAAGAGTTCTGTGCTCGGCGCGGAACAACTGGACCAAGTATGGCCACCGCACGGTGCGATGCAAACTGAATAAAGAGGTAGCAACATTAGACACTCATTGAACTGTGGTTGGAGGAATGCAGACTCATCAAAACAACGTCTAACATTCATCGGTGGACCTTCTTAGCCCTGCAGCACGCCTCCACCGGAGCAAGTAAAGAGTGTTATACCTGATGCTGATACAGACTTTTGGATTGGTTTGAATCAGTGAACTATCCCAACATGGATTGCAAAGCGCAGGACTTCCATTATTGCGTCTATTGTTGCTTTACCCCTCACTTGTAATTCCTGCCCAATGATTGAAGAGATCTAAGGTCGCATGATTTTGTTTACAAGTTTTGGTTTAAACAGAAAAGTGCACTTGACGGCAGTCTGAATACAGACCATACAATAATATTATTAATAATAATAATGGATTAGATGTATTATTATTTTGTTATTTATTATTATTATGGTTCTTATTTGGTGCTTGTTCACTCATAATGTTTTCAATCTGTGCGGTCAGTGTTTTTTTCTTGGTGGAACGGATCAGGAAGACGGGTTAGGATTAAGCTAATATGTGCTAACAACACCATTTAGCCGTGGATGAACTTAAAAATCAATGCCTTAATCTGCATCTTTGCTTCATGTAAATATGTGGGAATAACATCAACCGTTATTTTGTCTGGACACGACTAGAAACACAAATTCATGATTGTTTACTCGGTTTCTCAGGACTGTGCGGACCTTTCCATAGATGGATGTGCATGTTGTGTTTATAGAATAAAAGCATTTTTGCCAAAGACCGCTAGGAGAAAGTGGGTGTGTCTGTTAGCCTGGGGGCGGAGCTGGCAGTGCAGACTCTTCCTGGAAGAGGCGGTTCTCACTTTGTGACATCAGAATGTGAGAACCTGCTTGTTTTCATGGATTTTTAGGTTTTTAGAGGATTACTCAGGAATGTGTGACCGGATCAAATACTGCTTTGGGGTTTCTTTCTGTGAGGAATGAACATTATAAAACACTTACAACCTCAAACATTGATTTTGCATGGTATTGCCCTTAAAGTTTAAAGTCCTATTATCTGTCCCACACTTAGGTGTGTGAAATTTGCTCTCTGCATTTGACCCATCCCCTGGGGGAGCGATGAGCTGCTGACACAGCCGCACTCGGGAGCCATTTGGCGGTGTAACCCCCCCAATCAGCCCCTTAATGCTGAGCGTCATGCAGGAAAGTATTTGGTCCCATTTCCAGAGTATTTGGTATGACTCGGTCTGGATTTGAACTCATGACCTTCCAGTCTTCGCGCAGACACTCTACCACAAGGCCACTGATCTGATCAGGTCCTTTAAAAAACACCAACAACACCAGTTTCATCTGAGTGAGTTTTTAAGAATCACACAGAATTAACTATATTCACAGATATCTGCTTTTACCATTTTAGAGGCTCAGTCTGTGAAAAGAGCAGATCTCTTAAGGTTTCGTACAGACAGAAGACGTTTCCATCAGCTGTCCTGCAGATTATAATATGCATGGAGCAGCAGTCTGTCCAAACATGCAGAGAAATGCAGCGCTGCAGAATATGTGCAAAGCTTTGGAACAGCTCACTCACATTCAGAAAGTCAGCGCATGTGCCGTCAATGCAAACAGTCTGTTGATGTCAGCTGTGAAGAGAAGAGACAGGGCCAAACCAGAAAAAGGAATGCGTGAGACCCGGATTAGAGCTTGTGTGACTGGGGGAGCACAGTTGTGCCCTAAAAACCTGTGAAAGCTAACAGAAGTCAGGTGTATGTGGGCCAGAACTTCCTGCCTCTCCCTTCAGCAGCTCTGAAGGAGAAATAAGTAGGCCACATTGTCCTTCTCCACCTTAAAGCAGACCGGCTGCAGCCTCTCCTGTGTTTGCAGAACAAAGCTCCGGCTCGTCCTTCAGACGGTTCTGTTCTGTTCCACGGTGAATGCTCATAAAGCCCCAGAGGAGGCCTTGTTCATTTAGCTGTATGCCTAGAACAGAAGCTGTTTGCTCATTAAACCTCTTGAAGTTGAGAGCAACCGGACTGAAAATCTTCTTCCTTGAACCTTCACAGGTGTATTCCTGTCTGAGGATGTCGTCTTTGTTGGTTCCCAGTAAAGTCTTTCCATTCTCTCTGCCCATAAAGGCTATTTGTGAGCGTTTCCCGCTGCACAACACTCTTCAAATAGATCCCTAATGTCTCCATGCATGAGGAATCTCAGCTTCGTTTGGTGTTGTAACCCTGCAGCATGGTCCATTTCTCCTCTGCGATGTGCCACAGCTCAGTGGTTTGTGAAAGCAGCTCCCCCTGAATTGGCACTGTTACGGTGGCAGCAGTCATTTGCTCTTAACCAGAAGCAACCTTCATGTGAGTAGAACTGTTGACAGCATAGATCTGCTCTTAATGCAGCCCAGTCACGCTCTGCCGAGCATCTCCTGCACTTCCTTTTGTTTCTTAGGGACTTTCACGTCACCAGCGGTGCAGATATGTTAAATTAAAACAATTGTATCGCGCTTGTCAACATGTGGGAAGAGGTTCCTGGCATGTAACCCCTGAAATGGTCTGTTTTCCGGTTCACTTCAGGCGCAGCGACAGAGCTCACAGCCCAAAAAGCAGTGAACTTACTCTTATGCTACGTTCACACCATGCATATGTTCAAGAATTCGCTAAACCCAGGTTCTTGAATATGCCTTTAGCCCATGATGTTCCCACTGGACAAGCAGGGAGGGGCTTCTTTCCAACTGTGTAGATTTGGCATTAGTGTTGCTAAGAGTCACATGTTTTCAGTCTCACAGGAAGTGCTGTTTTAACAGCAACCAGCAGCAAATTCAGCCTTTTTCTGGAGCCTTTTGGTGACTTAGTATGGCTCCCTAAAGCAGATGGCAGAGCCTCATATTGTCCTAAATGTGGCTTTGACGAAAACGGGTCAGGAGAAGACGAAGCCAGAGCTAATGTTGAGCATTTCAATCAGTTTGGGTTTGAAGTATGGAAGCATTTCTGTAGCATAATTAAAAATAAAAGTCAATACCAGAAATGCTTTTTCATTTTCACAATGTAACTGTATCTATTGACTCAAATGCTACCTTTGGAAACGCTAACTGGACATGATGATTCATGCGACACTTTTCGCACGGTGGATGTGAAAACGGAAATGCAATCCCCTCTTTGCATTTTTGCTTTAATTATGTCACAGAATGAGCGAAGAAGAAGATGAAAAAGTGGTTTAGTGGATTGATTTTTCATTTTCATTTTGAGTCAATAAATGCAGCTTCATAGTGAAAATGAAAAATCATTTCTGGTATTGACTTTTATTTTTTAATTATGCTACAGAAAGTCTTCCATACTGAAGCACCTAAAAGAGCATAACTGGAAGATGACTGAAACCTAATGAACCAACAGGAAATAGGAGGATGGATAAAAAAACTCAGACCTGATGTGATGTGGAAGAAAACAGATCATATCTCAACACAAAGTATGACTTCAGAAACCTCAACTCAAACCAGACAAGAAAGGTCTCACAAAAATGCATCTCACAAAAAGTTGGGGTTGTCTTGTTTTCAGGATTGATGGATTAGATTTGGATACAAATATGTTTCCTGTCCAATTTCAGGAATGCTTTAGTGATCCCATTTGATGGCGACATGAATCTTCCCCCCTCAGTTTCCCAGCGGTCCTGTTCTGCTTCTGTCTCATTCGTGTCTGCTGTGGCAGCAACAGCGGCTCAAACGGTTTCATTAACAAATTCAGGAGGATTTGTTGCGTTTTGCAAACACAGCTTCACGCTCGCTCAGTCTGCTGCGAGAGAAACGGTCCTGGAAAACTGAGACGACAGCCTCTAACTGTGAGAAGAAAGCAATGAAGTAGAAAAACCAAACATGAACTGCAACAGCTTCACAGCAGCTACGCAGGAAGACACATTCCATCGCCTACAACACCTTTCATTTCACCAAATCTGCTGGAGAGCTCCGACCAAAAAGGATCATTTGTCTGCCTGATAAATGCTCCACCCAAAACATGTCTCTCCCTGCAGCACATGCCGCCTCCCCCGGCTTTTTACTGACTGCATAAAAACCACAGGTTCAAAATTCTAACGTGACTTTTGTCAGACTGAACCCTAAACCATCAAAATACAGACAAACGTCTTCTCCAGCACACATTCCTCTAATGTGAAGGTGAAGTGACCAAATAGTCAGACATAAATGATACACATCATACTAATAACAATAATAAGAAAGCAATCAATCAAAATGATTACAGATGTGGTGAGGGTCACAAAGAAACTAAGAGTTGCATGAATTAGATGACACATCTGCCACTTTTCTACCTGCAAAGTGAATGAAACTGTTGAAGGAGAGCCAGATGTTTCCGTACGGAAAAATCTGGAGCCGGATCAGTTCACCAGCTGACCACCAGGCGGCTTGTGTCACATAATATGTCTATATGAAGCAGCCTGGATTGCTGCAACAAAACTAGTCAAACCATGGGAACCTTTTGCATGGGGTGTGATGTCAGCATCACCGCTTCCAGGTGTGTTCATCTTCTTCAGAGTTCAGAACCAACAATCACGAGGAAGCTGACTGGATTCACATAATTATGATAATAGTGTCGTCACTGTTTCACATGTTATGTTAACAACATAAAAGCTAATGGTTGATAACTGCCTCACCCCCCCTGGCTGCTGCCATCCTGCAGCTCCTCCATCTATCCATCAAAGCAAACTCAACATGCAAGACGTGTCATTTTTATGCTGAATAAAGGCACAAATCAAAGCACACTGCCTATCACAAGAGCTTTAATCACACTGTGAGATTAAAGTGGAAGCTAAGTGCAATAATGTAAAGAAACTAACTTAACAAAGTGGTAAACTTTGGTTCAGCAGCATCTTTGGTTTGCGGCGTCTGCAGTGAACGCCGTTTTGAATCTTTACATTTTCTGTAGCTTCCCATCATTTACTGATTTAGGGTTTACAGCCCAGAAAAAGAATGACCCTGGACCTTGCTGTGGGTAATATAGCTGTCGGTTGGCTCTTCAAAAGATTTCTTTAAATCTTGAAAAAGAAAATCTGCCCCCAAGCAAAGGCTGATAACAAACCAAAACACAGAAGCTGAAAAACTGACAGACCAAAACTGAATGACACTAAACATGTCAGCCAGTTGTTGGAAAAGGTTGGATCTATTTTGCCTTACTTGATTTTCTTTTTACCTTAAATTGTATTTTTAAAACTCCCCTGAAAAACTGCATTAAAGATGACATGATTACAAATGTATCGCAGAGATTAAAGAAACATCTGCTCTTTATATGATTTTGGACTCCAAAATTAAAGAAATAAATATACTTTTCATTTTCATTTCTTTAGCACATACATTTTGTACATTGGAGGTAGGCGTAGTTCTTTTACCTAAGCCGTTTACATTTCCAGCTTCAAACTTCAAACTTGATTTATTCGAGTAGCGCCTTTTAATTCAGGTTGAAAACCCAAGATGCTTTAGATAAAAGCAAATCCAAAAGTCATAAAAGTTGAAAATTAAATTAAACAGAAAACACAGGAGGCAATGTATTTTCTTCTTAATAGGTAATTCAGTGACCCCAAAAGACGTATAAAGAACAAAAACAGAAATAGACAGGACTACAGTAGAGGCTCTCTCCACCACTGACCCTGTTGGTGGGTCGGGGGGATACCCTCCCCTATTGGGAGGACTCAATAAGGGTAGGTAAGTGGCCTACAAGACACCAACTCCTTTATCCTGTAAGTCCAACCAAATAATCATCATAAAGAAGCCTTTTCTCCCACGTCCGTGATGATGGAAGACAGGCCAAAGGTACTTTGGAGTTGAAATTCCTGTAGCTTGGCTTTCGCTCTTTGTGTCACGGCTGGGCAGCGGTTGACTGTCGACTGCTTAGCAGCTCATGAAGTCGTGTCTGGGCGCCGTGCTCATCTTCAGGTGGACTTGGTGCCTCAGTCGGCTGTAAGTCGCTGTAGACAACTGTGGCAGACTTGTATGTGCCTGCACCAGATTCCCAGTGGATCTTCACGTTATCGAACGGTGTTTGGAAAGGTATGCCTCTGATTTGAGTATTTTCTTGATAGCATTGTATTGCTTGCACCATTTTAACAATCTCTGCTGGGTAGTCATGGTGAAAATAAACAAATCTGGAGCCTACCTGTAGTTTTCCGTCTTCCAAGCTTCTCCAGGACATTTACAAAGGTTGGCCTCGGCGGGGCTTCAGGTCAGGGTTTGCTGGTTAAGGGTCGGAGTGCATACTGGATTTTATTTTATTATTTTTTTGCACATTGGATTTTTAAGTCCAGGTCCTCCGGTAGATGCAGTTGGCATCTCTGAGGTTTTTTCATAACCTGCGGCATTGAGTCGCCCTGTTCTCCTTAGCCTACCCCAAAGACACGTATGTTGTTTCAGTGAGATCAATTCCAGGTGGGTTAGTCTAACCTGGAGCCTTGGCTGCTGATCCTCACATGCTGAGTGCCGCGGTTGCCTCTTCCGCCCAGCTCTCTACCTGTTTGACGTGAGACTCAGCTTCATTCAGCCTTTGTGACAAAGTCTGCATGTCAGTCTGGATATTGGCCAGGTGCCATTTATTTCTTGTCCGAGTTGAGCGATGGAACGTTCTAGTCTCTCATTGTCCCCTTGAAATCAACTTTTAGCTTCTCTATTGCCTCGATCTGATCCGTTCTGTCCGCTGTGTTGTGGTTGGCTTGGTACTGTTTGGTGTTAGCAGTGCCGCACTAAGCAGTTCAAATCACAAAATGCTCAGTTGTTGTCCTGCCTCATTCTGTGGTTTGACTGTGTGATAAACGATATGCTGCTGATTACTCCATGATTATGTGATTACTCTATGAGATCACCGGATGTCCTGTACTCATATTTTTAGTTATGAAAAGATAATTGTTCTGCTGAAATGTAACCACAGGACAAATTTACATCTTCCCTAACTTTGCCAGCTTTTTTTCTGCCTGTGTGTTCTTCAGAAAAGACTAAATAATCCTTTGTTCTTCTTTGTTACCTGGAGTTTTTGCATTTTGGTGTTCAGCTTTTGCAAAACCTCTGACTGTACTTTCTGGACAATTTAAGAATCCCACAAAGACCCAATATGATATAGATAGATAGATGACTTTATTAATCCCACAATGGGGAAATTTCATTTATCTGTGGCAGCAACACGACATTCAGAAATAATCTATATAATATAACATCAATAAAGGACATCACAAATGACATTTATATTAGATAATTAAAAATATTACTAAAATTATTATGAAAAATTATTATCAAAAATGAGATTCTTATTAAATAAAGAAATAAATATTAAATAAATACAGCTGCAAAAGTGTAAAAAACATGCGGTCTACAAAACATGTAAACTGTAAAAAACATTACAAGTTTTTTCAAAATACAGAAATAACTAATGAAGTTCACACCAAGAACAAAAACAAACAACTGTTCAGGAACAAAAAACAATTTAAAATTGAAAAACAACAACTACAACAAAAGTAAATGAATCAATGACTAAACAGAAAAACACCCCTGGGACCGTGGAGTGTCACTTTGACACGGTGTTGTACAGTCTGATGGCTGTGGGGAGGAATGACCTGCGGTAGCGCTCCTTCTTACACTGAGGGTGCAACAGTCTTGTGCTGAAGGAGCTGGTCAGCGCCTCTACAGTTTTGTGTAGGGGGTGGGAGGGGTTATCCATGATGGATGTCAGCTTAGCTAACATCCTCCTGTCCGCCACCTCCTCCATGGACTCAAGTGTGCAGCCCAGGACAGAGCCGGCCCTCCTAACCAGTTTGTTAAGCCTCTTCAAGTCTCTGCCTGCACTGCCCCCCGCCCAGCACACAATTCCATAAAGGACCACTGAGGCCACCACAGTGTCATAAAAGGTCCTCAGCAGCTGTCTGCACATGCTGTCATCTGAGAACTTCTGCAGATGACAGTGGTGGGAGTCGTAGGTGAAGTCTGATGTGTACAGGGTGAACAGGAATGGGGAGAGCACAGTCCCTTGAGGTGCCCCCGTGCTGCAGACCACCACATCAGACACACAGTCATGCAGCCTCACAAACTGTGGCCTGTCTGTGAGGTAGTTGATGGTCCAAGCAACCAGATGTTGGTCCACACCTGCAACCTCCAGCTTCCTCCTCAGCAGTGATGGCTGAATTGTGTTGAAAGCACTGGAGAAATCAAAAAACATGACTCTCACAGGGCTCCCAGGGGCCTCCAGGTGAGACAGGGCCCGATGCTGCAGGTAGATGATGGCGTCATCCACCCCGATGCCTGGTCGATATGCAAACTGCAGCGGGTCCAGTGCTGAGCTCACCTGAGTGCGGAGATGGCTGAGGATGATCCTCTCCATAGCCTTCATCAGGTGGGAAGTCAAGGCGACAGGTCTGAAGTGGTTCGGTTCCGTAGGACGAGGTACCTTTGGAACCGGAACCAGGCAGGAAGTCCTCCAGAGGACTGGTACCTTCTCCAGTCTGAGGCTCATATTAAATATGAACAGCATCACCACACAGAGCTGGTCTGCACACTCCCTGAGGAGCCTGGAGGTGATGCTGTCAGGGCCTGTTGCCTTCCTGGCCTTTGTTCTCCTTAACTCCATCCTAACCTGATTCAGGGTGAGGCAGAGGGGGGTTGGAGGATGGGTGGGCGGTGGCTGGTCTGGTGCTGTGAGTCGTTGGGGGGGTCCCTTTGCTTCTGTTGGAAGAAGGGGAGAGTGATACGACTGAAGCTGAGGAGATTTTAACCCAACATGCATCTCAGTTCTGTTCTATAAATGCTGGCATTTTTATTTAGGTTCAGCAGCCCTGAACCTACAGCCCTCTACCCACTACTCTGTCTCCTCCTGTCTCTGAGCCCAGGATTCTGCTACCAGAGAGGTTTCAGGTGTCAGAGCATTCCTTGTTGAGTGTTTGACTCCCTGTAAAAGTTACGCCATCATGGTTTCTGGGGCACAATGCCAACACAGACTGGCAGACAGAGAAGATTCTCAGTTGGAATGCTTGCTGCTCCCTTGACTCAAAAAAGCCTGAAACTCAAAACGATTTCCCAAAGAATTCCAAGGTTCTTGAAGTCTATCATAGTTTATGGGAGATGTTCAGTAAATCCATGCATTTCAGATCCAGTTTTTACTAAAACTTCTCAACAGTCTGCATTCCTTTTTGTTTTCAAATTTGTTGTAATGGCATGCTTAGCGCTCTCCTAGTTTTCTTTGTTTTGTAAAAACAAATGTTTTGTGTCTTAAAGTATATAACAGTCCTACACTACAGGATGGAACATCTTGTTTCCCATGGTGCAACATTCCCTAAAGCTGATGGTGCAGTGTGCGATGTTTGCTGGTGTCTGATGCCGCTGCTACTTTAGGGTGAACTTGAGGTGACCCCGGTCTGCAGTCAAACATGTTTATTTCTCCTGCATGGCAACAAATAGACAAGGCAGCGCTTCCTGTTCTAACAGTCATCAAACTTCTGCTGTGTCACTCTCGTAGCTTCAGCGTTGATGCTAATCTGATTATCAACAGCTATGTTTAGGATCAAAACTAAGATGACTTAGAATAACAAATCCAGGATGGAGAAGGATTTTTTTGGTGTGAACTTGGAGTTTGGAAAACAAGGACGTGTTTGGGTTCCTGTGACCCGTGCACAGCACCTGCAGATTACATGCTTTCAGTATGTTGCACTACTACATTTCAAGTTTACATTTTAATAATGTAATCATCCAAACTAAGAAGTTTATTCTTTCTCTCACTCAGAAAAAATAGGGCTGCAGTCGTCTATTTTTCACTGGGATAACCCTGCAAAGCCCCAGCCTGCAACATCCTGATGCAGCTGATCGTCCAAAGTCCGGCTCTGTCTCATTGACTGTATAAGAGAACTGGACTGAGTGATGCCTCCCAACTGTATTCCAAACAGGAAGTACCCGCTGGCACCAAGAAGCCAAAACCCCACAGACTTCTATGTATCAATAACCAGCTGTTACTCAGTCATTCTGTTGGTCAGAAGAACCATTCTGGATCTGATAGCTGTTTTTTAAGCATGTTCTTGATAATCCTCTTTTTTTTATGAAACATGACTGTCTGAAAACTCCCAGGATCGCCCCCCAGTGGCAGCAAGAAGTGGTAAAAATGTGATTGCAGATGCTGCTAACTGTAAACAGAAATTCCCCTTTTTATTAGATCTTTCAAATCTTTTTCCTGGTTTGTGCTCCAGATCCCGGAAATGTTTAAAATTCAGTGAAGTACAACAGTTAGAGCTGACGTATTAAATATTTAGGCTAATGTGCCGCAGCTCGGAAAAGATGCACGTTAAAGAGTCTGAATGTGATTCTGTGAAGTCAGACGGCAGTGATTGTTTATTTAAAGTGGAAATTTCTTCTGAGCCAAAAAGAAATATACTTTCATCATGAGCCTGATTGCAGCGAGCCGTCAAAAACTCCCTTATTTGGGGACTCTTGCTTCTGAACACCTTTTAGAAGTGAGATAACGCTACCTTTGGGGTTTCCTCACTGAGTCAAACCCTTTCTATCCAAATCCAGTGTGTTTATCTTTTTCCATTTTATGCTAAAAATAAACCAGCAGAATAACTCAGAGCTTCCTGCGCTGTTTACTGAGGGACTGCGCTCCCCTCAATACACTTGATCTACAGGAATGACTAACTGCTTGGGCAAATGGTTTGGTTGTAAACTCAACCAAAAGACTGGAGGGAGAGACCTCTGCACATGTTGGTGATGAGGCGGATGTGATGAATGCTCATCGTGCAGATTCGGACCCAGGAGTTGTGAATCACAGTGACTTCATGATGCCAGAACAGTGACGGATGATGTGGCAGCGCCTGAACGTAACGCAGTGAAACGGCACGAAGGGAGCCATCACCATGGCAACGTCAGAAGTTTTCACACCGTCCAGATGATGTTTCATTGTGACAGAGCTGCTCATGTGAGATGTCCCTGCTCCTCTGAAACTTCATCACATGTGTGGACTTCTGTCTGGAGCCCAGCTTTGTCACTCTGAACACTGATCATGCTGTGACTGAACCTCAACCTTCCTGTTGGGAGTCAGATGATGACATGAGGTCAATAAGTGGCTGCAAAGCTGCTCAAGTCCTTCTGAAGGCGTGTTCTCTGGATCCTGTTGGTTGTGTTCTGCTGTTGGATCCGCCCACCTGCTTTTGCACTTGAAGGACGTTGTGTTTGTTCGTGTTTTCAGAATCAAACATTTCAGGAAGACATGTTCATGTTCTGAATACATGTCCATTACCACAGCAAAGCTGATCCTTGGTGCAGTTCCTCTCAGCCGCCCCGATCACCTAGTCCAGGGGTGTCAGAATCCAGGCCTTGAGGGCCGGTGTCCTACATGTTTCCAAACCAACCTGAAATTTAAGATCCTTATTGGCTAAACACACCTGTTCCAGGTAATCAGCAGCAGTTTTCATCTTCCACCTCTTGGTCCTCTGCTCTACCCTCGTCCTCTGCATCTTCCTCACCACCAGAGTCCTCCTCACACCACCCTCCTCTGCTGTCTGGCTGCACTAACTCTCCACAACCGCTACGTTCCACTTCCTGGTCTCTGTCAAAGATGAAACCAACTTGTCTCCTCCTCCTCCCTCCCCTCTTATATGTCTCCTTCTTTTTTCTGTCCTTCAGCATTCCTGTCCTTAACATCAAACCTCTCCATCACTTCCTCCTTTTCTCTGTTTCCTTCACCCACATGCCACATGGACGTCACACGCTGACGTTTGTGGTTTAATGCACCAACGTCTCCAGGAAGAGCAGCTGACGGCGTTCACTTGCATTCGAGAGGAGAGCCCAATAACAGTCAGCACACGTTTTAGCTCTGATCTTTAAACGATGCATCCATTTATAGATTTGATCATTGTGTCAAAACCAAAACAACATGTTGCTGTTTGATGCAGACATTTAAATCCAGTGTTGTCTTCCTATCAAATCAAAGTGGATGCAGAGAAAAGTACAAAAGTAATCTATTTTCCAACCCTGCTTTTGGACTAAATTTAGACACTCGGGTTGCTGTCATCACAGCCGTGCCTTTTTTTTTGCAGGAAAACTCCGTTTATGACAGTGAAAAGACAAACAGGCAATGACAGCATGTTTGTTTTGGCAAGAGTCAACGTGTTTCTCTGATTTTTATCCTCCTAAGTTGTTTTGCGTCTTATGTGTGATCCACATGACTTTTTCCCACCATCCACACATGCAGCTGCAGATCAAAGGAGCATGCGCCTGCAGACAGAGGGCTGCAATGAGAGGCCCACTGGAGATGAAAGAGGGCGAGGTCAGAACGGCATGTTAGCAGTGCTCATGATCAGAAGGGTCTGCGGCAGCCTGAGATGAATTTTACATGACATCCTCTGACTGCTTCCCCTAAATGCTGCCCAGAATCCCAGGGTGGGGAGAACGTCCGCTCCTGAACTGCAGCTTACGCTCCATTCAAGGCCTCAGAGCTAGATTAAAAAACCTGCAGCAGGTCCTCCGCTTTTACTGTGTTGAAACAGCACACACCAGAAGCTGGTATGTCCTGCAGACGCTGGAAGGCTGCATACATGCTGCATACTCCTCTTCATGTGATTGCAAGTGAAAAGCCGTCAGCAGAAGCCTGAGAAGGATCTCCTCTGATAACAGCGGAGCAGACGGCGTGGATTAGAATCAGGACTGAACACATGGAGCTGGAAATGATCAACCCAGAACTGTTTTAATGTCCTGTCTGCAGAGCGGACATTCACGGGTTAGTGTGGTTGGATGGTTTGTGCTCCACGGTCAGAGTTGTGTTTTCTGACTGCATGACAACAGGAGTCATCCTCACATTGTTGCAGGGCTGAGACGGCGTCTGCATGGCTGCTTGAAAACGCTTTGAGAGGGTAAACAGCAGCGGCTGTTAAAGAGAAGACGACACACAAGTCTTTGGTTTGAAAGCCGCTCATGTGGACTGAAGCTTGAGCACTAAATAAGTGATAACTTCTGACAGAAATGGTGAACTCGTGTTTTACATGGATAATCAGGATTGCCTGCAGAAAGAAGGACTGACAGCAGCTGATACTTACCAGGCAGCTCCAATATTCTAAATATAGACCCAAGCAAATGTGTCCTGAGGAGCAGTTTGAAGATAATCAACATTTGAAATTCGGTTATTTTGATTTTAACAGCTGGGCAAAAATGTATTCAGTCAGGCACCAGTTTTGAAAGTTGTGCCACTTAAAAAGATAAGACAACTAAGGGACAAAATGAGAAGAAGAAAATCCAGAAAATCACATTGTCTGATTTTTAAAGAATTTATTTTTAAATTATGGCATAAAATAAATATTTGGCCAATAACTAAAGTTCAACTCAATACTTTGTTATACCCCCTTTGTGTTTAACGACAGCAGTCAAACGTTTTCTGTAAGTTTTCACAAACTGTTGCTGGTATTTTGGTCCATTCCTCCATGCAGATCTCCTCTAGAGCACTGATGTTTTGGGGCTGTTGCTGGGCAACACAGACTTTCAACTCCCTCCAAAGATTTTTTATGGTGTGAGATCTGGAGACTGGCTAGGCCACTCTTCAATGTCCTTGCTGATGGAAGGAGGTTTTCACTCACAATCTGACCATACATGGCCCCATTGATTTTTTGATTTGATTTTATTGATTTATTTCAAGCATTGTAGTCAAAGCAATAAAGAATTTTCACATATTTATCAAACTCATTACAGAAATGATGAAATGCATAGATTAAAAAGACAGAAAACAAAACAAAAATGTCACTTAAATCATATATGCTTAATTAAATACAGTGATAATTAACTGAAGTATAAGTAGAGTTTGATTTATTGCTTGAAAAGGAGTGGGAAGAAGCAAGCTTATATAATCCCACTCCTACTGAGTTCATTCATTTGATAGTTTTACAGTGTTTTAAATCCGGTTCTGATCAGATAGATTCTCTTCAAGTAACTAAATCCAGTGCTTAGTAATGATAGATTATCTTCAGAAAACATTCATTCATGATTTCAGTAAACAGTAACGGTAACCGTTATGTAATAATCATTAATAATCATTAGAAAACATGATCACATCAAACTAGTAATTATTGCTACACATTGCAGATCAAGTAAAGAAAATCAATAGCTTATTGATTGTAATTTAAACATTTCAGTAATCATTATTGCACATTACAATGTAAAACTCAGTGGTTGTAATTAAAAGACTTTTGATTATTTCACCACAATCAAGTTCACACATGGATTTGGAATTATTCAAACACCTGTTGATCCTTAACTCCTCTTATCTTCATATCCTGAAATAAGAGTTTCTTTCTACATATTAGTAGTAGTAGTAGTAGTCTTTTTTATTTTGGACTAGTGAAACAAATGTAAAATAACAGAATAAGACAAGAACGAGACAAAACTTACAAAAACAAGAAAAAGAAAAGTAAATTATACAAAACAAAACAAAATGATATAAACACCAGTCCAAAAGGGAGTGAAAAGAAGAAAAATCTTATAAACTCTCACCCCTCTTTACCTTAAGCCCTTACTTTCCCACCATCAGAGTCCAGTGCCCTACCCAAGTGTATATGTACATATATACATGTAATTTTCATTTCCAAACAACATACAAATGAATAACAAAACGTATTGTCAAAGTATGCAGATTTATAAATGCTGACATTCTGTATTTATATATGTATATTCTTGAATATTTGGATATTTCAACATTTCTTGAGCTCATTACTTAAAGTTCCAAAGTTTAGTGCCACACACCGACACACAGAAACTTTTCTTTGTGGTTCTTATCAGTTTGATCTTGAAGTTCCTACATCCCCTCAGTTTGTTCCTCCTTCATTTTCTAAGAACTGTTTCTGGATGTTGAATGTAACGATTTCCAACTGACTCTGTATAAAAGTTGCGCAGTGTAAAAATCCACAAGGTCATGCAGTTTTAAAAGTCTTGATTGATAAAATAGATTGTTTGTATGATCAAGATATCCGGCTTTATGTACAATTCTGACGGCTCGTTTTTGAAGTAGAAAGAGAGGATGTAGTGAGCTCTTGTAATTATTCCCCCAAATTTCTATACAGTAGGTGAAATATGGTAATATTAAAGAACAGTACAACCAATATCTACTGTTGTATCCTAATATATGTTTAGATTTATTCACGATTGAAATACTTTTGGAGACTTTAGTTTTTATGTGTCTGATGTGAGGCTTCCAATTTAGTTTCTCATCGATAAAAACCCCTAAGAATTTGATTTCTGTAACACTTTCAATTAGGACATTATTTATTTCAATTGAGAGCTCTTTATTTGCATTGAAGTTTCCAAAAAACATCACTTTGGTTTTATCTAGGTTCAAAGATAATTTGTCGTAATCCATCCATAATTTTATTTTATTTAACTCTGTGTTCACCACCTTGATAAGTTCCCTATGATTGTCTGTAGAATTTATTGTCTGTAGAATCCATTCATTCTTTCCTTTACACGGATCAGTCACCCTGGTCCTTTTGCTGAAAAACAGCCCCAAATCATGATGGTTCCACCCCCATGCTTTACAGTTAGTGTTCTTTGGATGCAACTCAGCATTCTATCCCCTCCACTCTACAATGAGTAGAGTTCTTACTTCTACTGATGGTAGCCTTTGTTACTTTGGTCCCAGCTCTCTGCAGGTCATCCACTAGGTTCTGGGAATTTTTTTCACCGTTCTTGTGATTATTCTGACCCCACAGGGTGAGATCTTGGGGGGGGAGCCCCAGATGGAGGGAGATAATCAGTGGTCTTGTATGTTTTCCATTTCCTAATAATTTCTTCTCACCAAGCTGCTTACCTGTTGTAGATTCAGTCTTCTAGTCTGCTGCAGGTCAACAATTTAGTTTCTGGTGTCCTTAGACAGCTCTTTGGTCATAGTGAGGTTTAGAGTGTGACTGTTTGAGGTTGTAGACAGATGTTTTTATATATATAACCAGTTCAAACAGGAGCCATTAATGCAGGTAACCAGTGGAGGACAGAAGATCCTCTACAGAAGAAGTTACAGGACTGTGAAGTCAGAAATCTTTGTTTGTAGATGACCAAATAATTATTTTCCACCATAATTTATAAATAAATTCTTTAAAAATCAGACAATGTGATTTTCTGGATTTTTTTAAATCATTTTTTCTCTCATAGTTGAGGTTTATCTATAATAAAAATTACAGGCCTCTCTCACTCATGTTGCCTGCTGGCCATTCTTATCTGAAATAAGGTCATTTCCCAAAAAACTCTGCCGCTGTCATGAACCTTGTCTGAAATGAGGTCAAAGGTTAGCATGAACATAATTGTTGGGAGGACAAAGCTGAGAGTTGATAACATGATTCATAATGTTTCACAATGACACGCAGCGTCAGGATCAGGAGAATTCTGATGGCAAACTGCAGGATGTCATTTCTCTGTAGCAGATCTGAACTCTACCGTTAATAACAACTGTGTTCCTCTCAACTCAGTTGACTTTAAAGATGTGATGTTTAGACGTAAATAAAAAAAAAGCTTTAACAGAAATGAAACACCTGCTGGACGGCGTCTTTAGTCCACTCTTATTCGTCTTCATCAAAGTTGTTCCAACATTCATTTTTATTATTAATTTTTGATTATTTATGTGGTTTTTTTTTAAATCTCTTTTACCATGGTCTCTTCTGTCCACTTCATGTAGAGTCCCGTTGCTTCGTTTTCTGTTGTTTTTAGACCAAATCTTTTACTTTTGCACAGTTTTTCCTGCCTTTTTCTGTGATCCATCAGACGACCTTCCTCCTGCTGCCTGCCAATCACTATCAGCTCCTTCTGGACCCACATTGAAGTTCTGGCTTCCTTCTTGATGCTAATTGTGCTTCATTATTATTAGTGATTCATTTCATCTGTCAGCACATGAGTGTGTGTTTCTCCAGCACAGACCTCCACAGCAGTTGACTGCAGCGGTGAGCCTCGGCTCCATCATGTTAAGTGGTGCTGCGTAGATCAATGAGCTGAGCACCAATAACTTCAAAGGTATTAGGTTGCCAGGCCATTAGGGGAGCACTTTGCCTCCTGCATGGTTCCTGGTAGCTAGCAAGCTTAACTTGAGGCATTCAGTTCAAGTGACGGCAGAGCAGTTTCAAAGGTCCACTGCATTGATCGTGTGGTGATTCTTCTCCAATTATCTTCTTGGGGGAATGTGGGGTGGGACTGAAGGTGGAAAATGAGACGTGGTTGACAGAAGTGCAGAGGGAGGTGCTCACTCATCCTCAGGTTTACAGCAGAAGGATTGGAAGGGAGCTGCACGACCTCTGACAGCGTCAGGCAGACGGATCGCACTAAAGGACCAAACGTAGCATCGGAGCATCTCAATCAGAACTCCTGGAATCAGATGACGGGAGGTCTGTCTGACTGTTCCCACACCTCTGCAGGTTTCTAACTTTCACCATCATTTATAAACGAAACTCCTCCACCCGACAGACTGTGCAGCTCCTTTTTATCAAGTAATAACCTTTTTCTATAGGCTCTTTAAATGGAGGCCATAGAGGAACAGGAACTTTGGCTGTGTCGGAATTCCCGCCCTAACCCCTAATAACGAAAAACTATATAGTGGCACTATGTAGTAGGTAGCCTTGAATTTTGAAAGCAATTCGGACACCATGCTCACTACTTTTTTTTTAAACGGCAAATATGACGTCGCCTATTTCAAGAAAGTTCAAATCTAATTAATATGAGCATTTTACGACAGTTTTTTATGAATCCACTGTCTTCTGAAGATGAAAATGTTGTTTATTAAAATGAAATACATTTAAACACATTTATTTTCAAAAATTGTCCAAACGCAATGCATTGTGGTCTATATTCCTCAATCTAGTGAGTGTCAATCCACACTGGCTTTCGCAGAGACTTCTGGGAAATTTCTAGTGCATTTTGGAATTGTAGATTCGGACAGCACTAGAAAATGGCGAATGCACTATAAAGTGCACTATATAGTGCACTATATATATAAAGCCCTATATAGGGCCCTATATAGGGCCCTATATAGACTTGAATCCAGATGTCACACCAACAGCAGGAAGGTGGAACCACGGTTCCATGGAACCGTGGATCCGTGGAACCGTGGATCCGTGGATCCGTGGAACCGTGGATCCGTGGAACCGTGGATCCGTGGAACCGTGGATCCGTGGAACCGTGGAACCGTGGATCCGTGGATCCGTGGATCCATGGATACGTGGTCAGGCTCTTGATGATAAGATAAGATAAATATACTTTATTGGGAAATTGGGTTGTTACAGCGTCGGTGTTAGGCTCAAGATACAAACATATAAACAATAGATGACAACAGAGGACCAGAACAATTAATCAGAAAGAAACATCAGTGAATTAGAACAGTTATATTGCGTGACACCTCAGGAGAAAAAAACAGACAGACCTCAAATGAGTTTATCTATTGCACATGGATGACAAGTTATAGAGTCCAATGGAGTGAGGTATGAATGATCTCCTGAAGCGGTTGGTGTGACAGCGAAGCTGCTTTAGCCTGTTGGAGAAGGAGCTCCGCTGACCATCCAGTACAGGATGGAGAGGATGCTCAGGATTATCCATGATGGATATGAGCTTATTTAAAGTCCTCATCTCCATCACAGATTCAAACGTGTCCATTTTACAACCGATCACGGAGCCAGCTCTTCGGATCAGTTTGTTCAGTCTATTACTGTCCCTGGCAGATATGCTGCCCCCCCAGCAGACCACCGAGAAGAACAGTGTCGGCCACAACAGACTGGTAAAAGATCTCGAGCATTGTGCTGCACACTGTTGTACGATAATACTCCTTCTACAACTCTTATGAGTTGGAATTGGTTTACTTTTTAAATCACTTTAGTTCAAAAAATGATGGAAAAGCCAACGTTAAACTAAATGAGCTGCTGCTCAGAGACCCTCCGAGGCAGGAACACAACCCCCCCCCTTTTCGGGCTCCAGCAGGGGGCACATGTTAGAACTGGGATCCGTCATCTTACATTGAAAGGTTCCTACGGCTACATCTGAGAGCAGAAAAATGTAATTTCATTCTGTTTTGGAGAAATAAATCCTTCCTCCTTACAGCCTTCATAAAACAAATTCATAGCTTATTGCCCCCACCCCACCCCCACCCATTGTGCCAGAAGCAGTGACTGTGATGGTGTTTCATAAATAATGTGTCATGAAGGTTAAATCTGGGTGGGATTCATAATAGAAGACAGGAGCCTTAAATGAACAGTGATTTGAGTTGTTTTTGCGTGTTCCCGTTGCTCATTAGAGGCGAGGAGACGTCTGTGACGGCCTTTCAGGAGAACACGCTCTGTCTTTGGATCAAGGCCACATGGCTGCTCGGACATGGTTCCATGTTGAAGGTCTCCCCCGCTCGCCGCCATCACTGATTCTATCATTGTCCTGTGATCCTCCTCTAAGGCTTAGGTTATTTAAGTGTTTGCTGTTATCCTGGACAGGTGGGTGTGTGTTTCCTGAAGGGGAGGAGCTTGATCCAACACGGAGTCTGCATGAGTCAAGACGCAGATTTTCACTTGAGAAGGTCGATCTGAGATGATGACAGTTAAACCGAATTAAACAAGTGGTGACCATCTGTCACTGTTTGCCCCCTAAAGACACGCCCTCTAAATGACCGCCACTTTTTAACACGTCTAAACTGAACCTCCTTCCAACCAGCTGATGCCCTTTAAACTTTGAATGTAAACAAACACACGTCTGAAAATCTCAGATATCACCAAACAAAGAAGCTCTACATTTCTGGCTGCTGGACAAAAGCCCACAGACCAGGGGTGGGCAATTCCAGGCCTCGAGGGCCGGTGTGTCTGCATGATTTCCAGATACTCTTGCCCTACTCATGGCTGATTACCTGGTTCAGGTGTGTCCAGCCAATCAGAACATGCCAGAGCAGGGTATGCTGGAAAACATGCAGGACTGCGGCCCTCAGTGCCCACCTCTGCCACAGACAGTCCTCAGGTTCCTCTGCATCCAGCCTCAAGTGAAGTCCAAGCGGCTGGATTGCAGCGACAGGCTGGAGAGACGCCCCCTTTTAAGCCGTCCTCGTCCCGTTTTCTCGTGCAGGACTTGACCGTGACGCCACTGCCGGTGTTTCACTCCTTTCTGCTGCTTTCAATAATGTTAGCAGACTTGTAGAGTGTGACTAATGACTGTAAGCGCTAAGAAGAATGGACACCCTGTCAGTGCCTGTAGAGGGAACAGGAAGACAGTTCACTAACCAGCATTCAGACTGAAATGACAGATTTACTCCAGACTTTCAGACTCTTGTTTGTGAAAATCAGACGACCCCTGAAGAAACGGTCCAGGAAAACATAAAGGATGCTCTCAATGTGGGGGGAGATGGTTCTCTTCTTAATCCAAAGAGCAGCTTCCTTCCCCAGGCAGACAGAGCTATCCAGCCATACAGGTTCCAGCTCAGTCCAGGAAAACAAAGACGTTTTCGTGGATCTATTTGTCTGCAGGTGGATGCATCAGAATGGAGCAGAGCAGGGAGGTTGTGACACGTCCAGTCACAACTTTTTTAATAAATAAATACTCAACATTTTCAATTTAAGGCTTAATTTTCTTTTATAAATGTCCTTTATTGTGAGAAAAATTCCACAAGAACATGTTAGAAACTCCAAAGGCCATTTTCATGGATGTGGGTTTTTAAACTTTGGATCAGTTGTTGAGTTTCTCTCCTCTGTTAGAATCAAAATATTCCTTTTCTGTCTGTTTAGTTGTTTTTGCTTGTCAGGCATAGAAACACTTTCAATTAAACGCAGTTTATAGAGCAAAGTGTTAAGTGCTAAAAAAACTGTTGAAATAAAAAGTCAGACAATTCCAGATGTAAATGAAGAGATCTCAGTGACGTTCCACTCTAAACGTCGTCCTAACAACAGACTAACTGTCATCAAAGTGTCAGACATGAAATGATGATGTCAGACTTATGCTCGCAGTCGATAGGCCGGCCGCTTTAAAAAAACCTGCCAGGAGTTAGACGGGTTCTTCGGCTCTGAAGACATGGAGCTTAATGAATTAATAAGATGAAGAGTTTTTCTAAACCTGGGTTGGCGGGAGGAGGGAACTGAGCTGCTTCCTCACAAATCAGCTGTCATAGGCTACGTTCACACTGCAGGCTGAAATGACCCAATTCCGATTATTTTGCCCCTATCTGTATCTGATCTTTTCATGACAGTCTGAACGACACAGATCCGATCTTTTCAAATGCGACCCAGGCCACTTGGGGATGTGGTCCTGAATCCGAAACATATCCGATCTTTTCAATTGCGACCGCCGTCTGACCGGCCAGGCCACATGAATCCGACCCGTACGTCATTGATACGCTACAAACATCATCATTCTGCGTTGAAATAGGCAGGAACGAGAACACAAACATTAACCATGGTGGACGATGCTGCTGAGACCAGTCAGTGGAAGGGAAGCGAGGTCACCGATTGGATTCATATTTGGGGTGACAGCTCTATTCAGGCCAAACTCCAGGGCTTTTATCGCAACCGGGCGGTTTTTGAAAAAATTTCCAGCTAAATGGCCGAGCGTGGTGTTGAACATTTCCCACCATAACTTTTTTTTCTTTCTCCCCTATCCGACCGTGATCAGAAGCGCGGGGGACCCAAGGTGGATCCTCCTCCTCCTCCCTGTTCTGACCCTTAGATTCTCCAGGACTCTCTAGAACGGGTTAATAAAGAGTCCATAGCATTTATTCTGGGGGAAACCTTCTTTTATTACCGTTGTCCTTCCTCCGTAACACACAACATGAATGCGCGCCCACACTGCCCCCCCCCCATTCTCTCCCGCTGCATGCGCTCTTCTCTCTCTTACACAAACGCGCGCGTGCGTGGCCCCAACACATACACATCCCCATTCCACAACAGTGGGTGGTACAGATGATCCTGGCTCCAATGAAAATGAATGTAATAATGCAAAAAGAGCCCCACTGTTGACAACACTGTTGTTGACATCCATTGTTAATGTTAGCTACTTCTGCAAACAACGAGTGAAGTCGTTCACTGTTGAGTACTCTTCTGCGCATGCGGGTCACTTCTGGGTAATTTTCCGTTCACACAGGAGATCACAAAAGTTTGGATTTAATTGGAAATGTGAACAGCCTTGCAAAAAAAATCAATTTTTTTCAAAAAGTCCGAATTGAGCATTAAGCCCTGCAGTGTGAACGTAGCCATAGACGTGGTCAATGTTGACCCCTGCTTGTTGGTCCATTTGGAGGGAAATGTGCTGGAAGGTTCCATCCATACAATAAACCCCCAAAGCAGAACCAAACCCTGCAGAGAAACCAAAGAACTGAACACAAACATGACCGAACGGAGCCCAACCATTTAAAATCAGCCGGACAGGAGGCAATCTGATGATCAGGAGCTTTATACTCCCAGGGAGGAACTCGCTGAAAAGGCTCTTTGACTGAAAGTTGATTTTTGGAGTTGCAAACCACCTTTAATCTCCTGAAGTTTGAGGCCCCAGGAGTGAACATGTCATGGTTTTCATCTGACGTGGTGACTGAGCAACTCAGACGTGTTGGGTTCTCAGGAGCTGCTTCCACAGCAGCATGTCAGGAGAATGCTGCTTCCACAGCTGGATGAGAGGATCAGCCACACTGGGGAGGGACGGTCCAGCCGGGATTAGTCTGGATAAGACACAAAACCCAACTCCGTCTTTTGTCTGGGAGCAGAGAGTGATGTGGGCTTTACCTGCAAGAAGAGCTCAGGGGGGGGGGCGTCTCTGCCTCCCCTGATGTCTGCACATGTGTGTGTGTGTGTGGGGGGGGCTGAGTCAACAGTGCTGTGGGTTTGAGAAGATGACTGAATATTAAGGTGGAGCTGCTTGATTATTATCATCACCATCCCTGCTGTGCATTCCTGCATGGCCCCCCCCCTCACAGAATTCACACTCTGGTCTAACCTTTACTTGTAAATGAAGATGTAATAAAAATGTCAAGAATGTATAAAAACATTTCAATAAAGCTTTACATCATTAACACACCCTGAGTGGAGTAAAGGAAACCCAGTCTCAGCCATGAGGCAGAGCTGCTTCACCTCACAGCCAAACACACTAAATACAGACAATTTCAGTCTGAAAGGATTTAAAGGATTATGCTTAAACACATAAATATATATAGATTGCATGTTTTTTTTTTATCATTAGTAGCCTATACATGTTATGATAGTGGGTGAGGATGATTCCCTGACTGCAGGCTCCGGCTCCACCGTCACCCTAATGAACTGTCTGGCGGGGAGGAAGGAGACCTCTTGGCCCCCCTGCAAACCCAGAAAAAGCTTTTTGTTCTAAAAATGGAGATACATTTTCATAGTTCAATCACCTTTTCAGACGTCACAACAGCTCAGCAGCTGCATTTCACAGAACTTTTATGGGTGTCATTGTTTTTCAGACTTTCCTTGAAATCACTTGTAAATCTGTAGTACCCCCCCCCCCCACCCGTCCCCACCCCCTGCACAAAGCCAATTCAGACTTTGAAGGATCAGGACAAACCAATGGAAAATGATCCTGATCCTAGGATGTGAGGATGACGGAAAACCCAAAGCTGGACAGTGGTGGACAAAATAGTTGGTACCCCTCAGTTAAAGATAGAAAGTCCACAATGCTCACTGAAATGACTTGAAGCTTTCAAAAGTAACAATAAATTAAAATTTATTTATAATTAAATAATCAAAATCAGCCATTACTTTTTAGTTGTTGAGATTAACAACTGTTGTTACAGAATTATTTAAAAAACATACTAATGAAATAGGGCTGGACAAAAATGATGGTACCTCCATAAACGACTGAGAACTAATTGCTCAGGTATTGGAGATCAATTGGCCACTGTGAATGAATGTGTAATAAGTTATTGGGTACCATGTTGATTGAGGCATTTTTTCCAACTGAGAAAAAAATAAAAACAAAAACAAAGCTTCAGATAATCAGGGTGGTATTCCAGAAAGCAGCTTATGTAAGTTACCACGGTAAGTTTAAGGCTAAGGAAGTGGATAACCTCAGCTTTCAGTTCCAAAAACAGAGGTATGTTTCAGGCTATGTCAAGTCAGTTACAGTCAGAGTCATGAACACTTAATGCATGGTACATATTGTAAATCCACACTGTATCATTTATTTTAATTTTAAAAAAGTGAGAAAATCTGCAGCCTCTAACTTAGACATATGAGAGTTAAAGAAGTACAATAAATCAAAATGGAAAAACATTTCGGAGAAAGGTAGTTTGCCATCTCTCTGTGGGTGGAGTGTCCCTGCCCCAAGTGAAGGAGTTTAAATATCTTGGGGTCTTGTTCATGAGTGAGGGAAGACTGGAGCGTGAGATTGACAGGCAGATCGTCCATGGTTATGCGGTCGCTGTATCGGTCCGTTGTGATTTACCGGTCGATCTTTGTTCCAATGCTCACCTATGGTCATGAGCTCTCGGTCACGATAGAAAGAACGAGGTCCTTAATACAAGCAGCTGAAATGAGCTTCCTCCGTAGGGGGGCTGGGCGCTCCCTTAAGGCCTGTTCAAACCGGGACGAATTTCGCCGGCGATTTTCGCCGACGTTTAACGCCTCGTGACTAAACAAAGGGCACCAATGAGAGTGTGCACACCGAGGCGAAAAAACGCCAGGCGTTAAAGCGTCAAAAAAAAAAAACGCCTCGGGTTCGTTTTTTTTTTTCGACGCGTCGCGTCGAAATCTACTCGACCAATGAGAATGGCGCTTTTGCCCACGTGTCTGGAGCTTCTGAAGTTACAGTAAAACACAACTTGGGGGCGCTCAAACACAAAACTGCCTTGCTGAGCACACATACCAGCGAAGAAGATAGACGCCAAGTAGCGTCTACACACAGCCGCGAGGAAATAATGACGGACATTCTAAAATATCCCCGAACCAAGCACCAGTTGGAGCTACTGGTGCTTGAAATATTCATGTTTCCTTTGTATTATTCTGACAAGCGCGTAAATACTTACTCTCTTCTTCTGAGTGAAAAGCGACTTTAAGAAGCGTAAAGTTGCGCAGCGCCACCTTGTGTACAGGAGTATTTCTGTTTTACATTAAGCGCCATCTAATGTCAGGGAATGAAATTGCATGTTCACTCCACTCATCGTCAGTGAAAATCGCCTGGGTGTGAACACAAAAAACGTGGCGAAAAACGCTGGCGAATAACGCCTGGCGAATATTCGTCCCGGTGTGTACGGGCCTTTAGAGATAGGGGACGAGCAGGTTCACCCACGGAGAGCTCGGAGTAGAACCGCTTCTCCTCCACATCCAGAGGAGCCAATTAAGGTGGCTCGGGCATCTAGTCCGGATGCCTCCTGGACGCCTCCCTGGCCCTGGAGAGGTGTTCCGGGCATGTCCCACTGGGCGGAGGCCCCGGGGAAGACCCAGGACACGCTGGAGAGAATATGTCTGTCGGCTGGAGCTGGAGGAAGTGGCTGGGATGAGGAAAGTCTGGGCATCTCTTCTTAGACTGCTGCCATGCGACCCGGTCCCGGATAAGCGGAGGAAGATGGATGGATGGATGGATGGATGGATGGATGGATGGATGGATGGATGGATGGATGGATGGATGGATGGATGGATGGATGGATGGATGGAAAAAAATGTAATTGAATTGGAGTAAAATTACATTTAGTTAGATAAATATGTAAATTTGAGTTGTATAAACAATTATTGAGTTTGATAGACATAAGAAATTAGGTTGAATACATTTAACTCAATTACTTGTTACCAATTGAAGTAATTATATATAATTATATATATATATATATATATATATATATATATATATATATATATATATATATATATATATATATATATATATATATATATAATATACGCCCCTCTCACCCTCCGCAGGTGGTTTCTCCTCCAAGCTCGGGTCCTCTACCAGAGGCCTGGGAGCTTGAGGGTCCTGCAGTATCTTAGCTGTTCCTAGCACTGCGCTTTTCTGGACTGAGAGGTCTGAGGTCTTTCCAGGTATCTGTTGTAGCCACTCCTCCAGCTTGGGGGTTACTGCCCCGAGTGCTCCAATTACCACAGGCCACCTGTCACCTTCACTTTCCAGGCTTTCTCCAGTTCTTCTCTGAGTCCCTGGTATTTCTCCAGTTTCTCATGTTCCTTCTTCCTGATGTTCCCATCGCTTGGTACTGCCACATCCACCACAACGGCTTTCCTCTGTTCTTTATCCACCACTACTGGTTGGTTCGCCATTACCATTCTATCAGTCTGGATCTGGAAGTTCCACAGGATCTTTGCCCTCTCATTCTCTACCACCTTCAGAGGTGTTTCCCATTTTGACCTTGGGGTTTCCAGTCCATATTCTGCACACATGTTCCTGTATATTATTCCAGCCACTTGATTGTGGCGCTCCATGTATGCTTTCCCTACCAGCATCTTACAGCCTGAAGTCATGTGCTGGATTGTTTCAGGCACCTCTTTGCACAGCCTACACCTTTTGTCTTGTCTGGTGTGGTATATCTGAGCCTCTATGGCTCTGGTGCTCAGGGCTTGTTCCTGAGCTGCCAGGATGAGTGTTTCAGTGCTGTCCTGTAGGCCAGCCCTTTCTAGCCATTGGTAGGACTTCTTGATATCAGCCACTTCAGTTATGGTCCGGTGGTACATCCCATGCAGGGGTTTGTCCTCCCATGAGGATCTGTCCTCCAGCACTGTATCCTCTGCTCTCCATTGCCTGAGACATTCACTGAGCACACTGTCAGTTGGAGCCTTGAGCTTGATTTACTCATGCATCTTGGATGTTTCATCCTGGATAGTGGCTTCTACGCTCACTAGTCCTTGGCCTCCTTCCTTGTGGTTAGCATACAGTCTCAGGGTGCTGGATTTGGGATAGAACCCTCCATGCATGGTGAGGAGCTTTCATGTTTTAACATCCGTGGTCTGTATCTCTTCCTTTGGCCATCTTATTATTCCTGCAGGGTATCTGATAACTGGCAGTGCGTAGCTGTTTATTGCCCAGGTCTTATTTTTGCCATTGAGCTGGCTTCTCAGGACTTGCCTTACTCGTTGGAGGTATTTAGCTGTTGCAGCTTTCCTTGTTGCCTGCTCCAGGTTGCCATTTGCCTGCGGAATTCCAAGGTACTTGTAACTGTCCTCAATGTCTGCTATTGTTCCTTCTGGGAGTGAGACCCCTCCTGTGTGGACTACCTTGCCTCTCTTTGTCACCATCCGGCTGCATTTCTCGAGCCCGAATGACATCCCAATGTCAGTACTGTAGATCCTGGTGGTGTGGATCAGGGATTCAATGTCACGCTCACTCTTAGCATATAGCTTGATGTCATCCATGTAGAGGAGGTGACTGATGTTGGCCCCATTTCTGAGTCGGTATCCATAGCCAGTCTTGTTGATTATTTGGCTGAGGGGGTTCAGACCTGTGCAGAACAGCAGTGGGGACAGAGCATCACCTTGGTATATCCCACATTTGATGGACACTTGTGCAAGTGGCTTCCCATTGGCTTCAAGGGTGGTTTTCCACAGCTTCATTGAGTTTCCTATGAGGGCTCTTAGAGTCCTGTTGATGTTGTACAGCTCCAAGCACTCAGTGATCCATGTGTGTGGCATTGAGTCATAGGCTTTCTTGTAATCAATCCAGGCTGTGCACAGGTTGGTGTGTCGTGACTTGCAGTCTTGAGCGACTGTTCTGTCAACCAGGAGTTGGTGTTTGGCTCCTCTGGAGTCTCTACCAATGCCCTTTTGTGTTTTGCTCATGTGTTGATCCATGTGCCTATTTATCTTGGCTGACATGAGCTTCTATGTTGTGGAGAGACAGGTTATTATATATATACCTACCCATATATATACGCGCCACAATGAAAATAGAAATAAGATCAGAAACTTGTGCGTTTACTTTTTCTGTTCTTTTTCTCCAAGCAGAAACTCTTTCTTTTAATGATGATGCAGCCGTATTACTTTTTTGATTGTCGTATAATCTTCATACGCCGTCATTAAAACCTCAGACTCCGTCTCCCTGACGTGTAGCGCTGTCTTTATTTCTCCACGCGTTTCCATGGTGACTCCGGATATCGGCGATCCATTGAGCATGTCTTTATGTACCTGCTGTGCACGTGCATTAACCCAGGGTTACCAAGTGGAGCGTAATTACGCTAACTCATATCCGGTCTTTTGGAACCGACATACCCAGAGTAAGCAAGTTCAGGCGGATTTCAGCCAGAGTTCAGGGTTAAACTCAGGCTAGTTTAAACATGCTTTCTGGAATACCGCCTGCTGACCAGAGGTTATTTTGCTTTTATCTTGCGGTCTGGCCCACTTGAGATCAAATGGGTTGAATGTGGCCCCTGAACCAAAACCAGTTTAACACCCCTGAGCTAGAGCTTCAACGCTTACTCTGTCCCGCCCATTTTCAGCAGGTTGTTGATGTGGGTGGAGCATGCATCAGTCCCACTTTAGGGCTTAATGATGGAGAGTCACATCATGCTGGAAAATGTCTGGCTGCAAACATTTGGCGGTCAGAGAGCAGCTTTTCCTGGTCAGAGTGATGGTGGCAGCAGTTGAGTTGCTGATGTTTCGTTGCTGTTCACTCAACTGTAAAGTGTGAGAAAGAATAAGATCTGGGAGTCAGTGTGAAAGCCATTTTCTGCTGCATGAAGCTGAACTTTCTTAGTGATTCTCTCTTTTTCTGTTTCTCCTTTTCTTCACAGTAAACTTTGACCACTTCCAGATATTGCGGGCTATTGGAAAAGGGAGCTTTGGAAAGGTAATGGAGTCTTAATTTCTGTCTGTCTTAATGTCTCTCTGTCTGTGTGTGTGTGTGTGTCTGTCTAATTGCCTCCAGCAGTCAGTGTCTGGGGGGAGAGATTAGCCTTGGTTCTCATCGTATTATGGTTCTTAAAGATCAGTGTTTTCTCTGATTTAAACTTCTCATGTTTCATTTTTAAACTGTTTTCAACAGGAGCTCATTCAATAAGGCCTTTTTATAGAGGTAATTAAATTTTTCATCTGGTGCCAGCTAACCTGTTGGGAGTTCTGACCCGTGTCTCCGTTTAATTACCGCGCAGCTTTATCTGCATTTGTCCTGGTGCTCAGTGTGTGGCTGGTAAAGACAGCTGAGCCTTTCTGCTCCTCTCACGTCAGCGTTTGGGTCTGAAGCCTTCACTGGAGAAGCATTCTGGCTCATTAGTGACTTTAGACTTTGTTTTTCAGAAAACTACCTTGGTGAGAACTGTGGCACTCCATCTGCAGGTCCAGTAATGAGTCGTCAGATAAATGTGTGCACGTCAGCACATGATTGGAACTCCAGAGGCAGCAAAGGCGTCTGCCCCCAATCCAAACTCAGATCAGCCGGTTCTTTCTAAAGTTAGCTTCAAGTTGAATTTCCACACATCAATGTGGTTTTATTGATATTTCGCTGTAAAAAGGAGCAGACAGGCTGCAGGATCCGGTGTGGAGAGAACATTCACCTGTCAGAAAGGCAAATGTCACAAAGAGCCCTAACTCTTGTACTATCCTAGGCACTTTGACATTGGGAGTTGGGTCATCTAGACCCACTAGACAGTGCTCTGAACCTTTTTTCTTCAATGATTTGTGATCTTCACTGGTGTCCATGGATTACATGAAATCTTTCCACCTTTATCCACCTTTGTCGTGGTAGGGAGAACACGTCAATGGAAGGGTGGGGGTGGGGGTTATCTAAGATAGCACAAGGGTTGAAGTGTCGCGCTGAGCTCTCAGTCGGTCTGCGCCAACACGACTATGATCTGTGTCTTAGTGTCACTTCATGGAGCAGCCAGCAGCCTGATGCAGGATGCTGGTTTGGGTAAAACCTGTGTTTGGTACCCCAGTCTCCCGCCTGGCGGTCGCAGTGTTCAGGACATCTGTCGAGTCCTGGCTTTTTCCCAGACAGATGATCATGTGTCATTACTTTCTCATCTCTTTCTTGTGACTTTTACACTTTTTCAACTGCTTTGCATTAAATGTGGTTGCAGTCCTGCTTCCAGTCTAACCTTTCTGCAACTCTCAAAGGAAAAGTTCACTTTGGACTTCACCGTTAAGTATACAGGGCTCCAGACTAACTTTTTTCACTAGGAGCACTGTGGCCCCTGAATGAAAATTTTAGGGGCACAACCTGAAAATTTAGGGGCGCATACCGTAAATCAACATGCAAACCAGATCTTCTAATTTCCACTGTATTATAAATACACTAAATAAAATAAATAAAGTAAATAAATACTTTAATTATAGATGCAAAAATTACAATCTGCTTTTTCAAATTCAGTGTCAGATTTTATTCTGCACTTTTGAAGATGCAACAAGAAGGTAAACTGACAGCAGCATCGCTGTCATGACAAAAAAAAATAGTAAACAATATACCATAAATTTAGAATAAAAAAAGTTTTTAGTAACAAGTGATTACCGTAATAACCTTTCGGTCATTTCACAGTTAAGAACAATACTTAAATGTATGTAAACATTAGGGGATGGAAATTCATGTTGGCGAAACCAAATAGGTGCAGCCAAGATGCACAATAATTTGAGATCACCCAGATGGACGTAACGCTGCACAGATCACCTGGTGTGAGACATATTTTTGTTTTTGCTCTAACATCACCTGTCAATCAAAACCAAAATATCACCAGAAAGGGGCGGAATCAAGACCCCAACCTGACCAAACACAGCTGGAAATTTAGTACTGAACTGACTGAAAGCTGCCCTACAGACTACAAAACAATGCATTATGGGACATGCGTCCTGATGGGTTTTTGTAGTTCACAGATCAATTAAAATAATTTAAAATACCAACTGATTAAAAAAAGGCTACATACATCACAAAACATTGAAATAATTATAAAAGATGTAATATCACAGATCGTACTTAGGGGGAGAGGCATAATTATTAAATTGAATGTTAAGGACAACTCCAACTTCCTGTTGCAGCTTCGCCTTCATGCCCATGCCCCCCCCCCCCCCCCCCCCCCCCCCCGGGCGCTGGTTCATCTCAAACACGCAGTAGCGGTTTTAGGCACGGGCCATACGGGCGATCGCCCGGGGCGGAAAAATGACGGAGGGGCGGCGCCAGCGGCTCAGCTCTTGTAAAATACTTTATGCATCACTATTGGTTTACTTATATCACAGAGTTTGTAACAGCCTGAAACCTGGCGGCGCCCCCGCCCCGCAGCTGCGCTCCCTCCTGTCTTTGAGAAGTAGACGCAAATGTGTGTGAGAAGGAGAAGGGAGGGGGCGCGGGGTGAAGAAGGAGAAGGGAGGGGGCGCGGGGTGAAGGGTGCAGGCTGAGGTGAGCACGGAGCACAAAACGCATGCGCAAACCTGGCTGGATCTTCTTCCAGGGGGGCGACGGTCACAGGCCAGGGCTCAGTGCTTGATGTAAAAATAAAAATAAAAATTGCGCCGCCATGTAGCGAATTGGCGCCCCTGGGTGCAGCTGCACGCGCTCCTGCAGGAAATGTTTGACGAACGGGGGGGGGGGGGGGGGGGGGGGGCTGCGGGTATAAAAAAAGTATAAAAAAATCATGCTTTTTTGGTTATTTCAAATAAAAAATGGGAAAACAAAAAAAAATTCCTCACTTAGATTACAGTTGGTTTAGTCGACAGACTTGATACCTATGTCAGGACATTTATGCTAAATGCAAAAACATCTGAAATATGGACAAAAAAGGTCAAAGCTGGTGCCCAATTTAGAAAGAAAAGAGAAGAAGAGGAGAAAAGAGACAAAGAAAAGGTTATTATCGCATAGCTAGATGCACGTTTTCTAAATTCGAATGCTACCTGCCCTACAACAACAACAACGTTGCAGAGGAAAAATCTCTTGTTTGGTCTATCATGACCAAAACTGAAGTAGGCCCAAATATTGCAAATAACGTCATTTTTAAGATATTTATTCTTAAATGTTTGCTCTGCCTTAACTTGTAACATTAGTTATGATTCGTGTGTCTGTCTGCTCTGCTGTAACACAAAGTTTTTGTTGTGTTTTATTGTTGTATATTAGTTCATAATGTTAAATAAGCTGTGATGGTACTGCTGCTGCTGTTAGCTTTTCAAAACTCCAGTTGATCAAGTCATACCTGAGATCACCAATGTCTCAGGAGCAACTCACTAACCTGCTGTTGTTAGTATCAATCATTCAGGGGGGGAGCAGATTTCATATGATGACGTTATTGACAAGCTTGCATCAGGAAGGCCACAAAGGTTAGGTTTAGTTAGTGTTTTCTCTTCTTAGTGCTGCAGTTACATTTATTCTAGTGTATTATTAGTGTGATTTGTAGTTTATAATATTTATTTCAGATTGTTTGTGTTTATTAAATATTTCCTAACTGTATTTTCAGTTACAATAAATGGACAAAGTGACTCTATGGGGGGGGGCGCTAGAGGAGGGCCTCGCCCGGGGAGTAATTCAGGGTAGAACCGCCACTGCAAACACGTCTATCGTTGCATTTTCCACACGTGTTTTAAGTGCGTCTAAGACTAAATCGTGTTGTCGCTCACACGTGTTTATGTTCGAGCCCCGTTAGCTGTCACGCATGTAGGTGTGGGACATTTATGCTCCTCAGCTGACCATCTCCCGCGGGAGCGATGTGCTGTCGTTACAGCCGTGCATGAGAGCCGTGGTTTGCTTCGCGAGTTTGAGACCCCTGCTGTACACTCTGGCACTGGTACACTAGCCGCAGGTCGAAAGAACGAATCAATAGTTCGCTAGCTGTTCATAGCTCAGACGCACATATCAGGTTGTGATGATTTGTCTCCGTTTCCTTCCCACAGACGTTAACGCGCGCTCGATTATCTCTAGGCCCCGCCCCTCCACATATTTTAGCCACTTGCAGTGACTTTCCCTATTCTTCTCACACGCATTGGCCGCCTCAGGCATCACTCAATGACATGCGAGTGTGCGCTCGCGTGTGCTCCAGTCTCACGAGTGTGTGTGTCTGTCTGCGTGCGTGTGGGCTCGCGTCTCATTGATGATTTCATTGCTCATTTCATTGATCATTGACGGGCCGCTTCCACGTTTAATGAATAAAAAAATACGGAGGGTGGGGGAGGCAAATTTACTGGTCGCGCATGTGCGACTGGATGTAAAATTCAGTCGCACACTCTCAAAGTTTGGTCGCAAAATGCGAGCAAATGGTCGCAGTCTGGAGCCCTGGTATAGCTTTCCTTCCTCTTTCCCGCCCAGATTTTAGCATCACTGACCCATCCTGAGCAGAAACACACAGAACAGCTTTGAGTGCGGAGGAGGGAGAGCTTCTCTGTCAGGCAGAACTAAACATCACCAAAGTCCTGCTCTGCAGCCGCTGGAGTTGGACAGTCTCAGTCTCAGCATCAGTCTTCAGATACACACAGAAGCAGCTGAACTCTTATCCTCCATCCCAGTTCTCCGAAATCACTAGAGGTCCAATTATTTCACTGTTTTCAAAGAAAACGAAGCAGCGTTCCAAAGGGTGGAGTGGTGCTTTGTTATGTAAGATTTCCAGAATAACATAACCATTGCTTGGTGCTTTAAGAAAATGTTCCTAAGCTCCTCAGGGGCGTTAAATATTGACTTGAGCTGTCTGCATGCAGTCCTCTGCTACTGCCTTTTTCTTCTGTCCTTGGCAGAAGTTTTGTGCAGAGGGTGAGTGGGTGTGAGGACCATGAGAACATTGTGAAGGCCTGGAACTGGGCTCAGATGCTGCCTCACTCACATTGCTGTGCAGCCAATCTGCTGGTGCAGCAGAGCTTTGGAGACGTGAACAAAGACGTCAAAAAGTCATTTTTAATTCCTCTGGTTCTGTTGTTTTGTGCTGTGTGACTGACTGTGGACACCCCCACCACACACACACACACACCCGCACACACCCACACACCCACCCACCCCCACACACACACACACCTACGCACACACACACCCACACCCGCACACACACACACACACACACACACCCACGCACACACACACACACACACACACAGAAGAATCTGAGCTCAACAAGCAGATTTGTCAGGAGCCAAAACTAACAGGTGTTTTTAGCCGAGGCCCGTGTCAACAAGAGTAACCCTGCAGGCCCCTTATGGGGGGGCCCACAGAGAGAGTAGCCCTCCACAGGGGGAGTGGCACCGAGCCGAAGAGCCCCCAACAGCGAGCGACTGACTGGCGCCTGCACTCACACTGATGGGGAAACCTGGAGAGCGACGAGAACGAGCAAAGCTCTCAGCAGCCCAATGTTCCACAGAAACGATGGACTCTTCCAGGCGGTGATATGAATTTTCTTCACAGATGGGAGTAAAAAAATGTCAGTTTCAGCCAAAACCTGCTCGATCCTCTGAAGTGACACTCATGCAGTCGGGTGATTATCTGAAGAAAAGCTCGATAACTGAACAGCAGAGTTTTCATGATGAACCGCTGACTCCTCACAAATGAGAAAACCCTTTCCAGCTCTACACACATCTTTAGATTTGAGCATTCAAACCATGATCCCTCTGCTCAAGTCAAACTCTTTGGCCTGGAAAGTCACACATCATTCACACTGTAGTGTTGCACAACAGAGTTCCCTTTCCAGCCATGACCTGAGGATCAGTGCGGCATCGTAGTCCTGACTTTTTTTTTCTGTCACCACGTTGACCACTAACATGATGCTTCCTGCTCGTTTGGTTTTCTGGATTTGATCAGACCTGTCCAAAACAAAGACCTCCACGTTTGTTTTCTGAGCTGTGCTGCTGCAGAGTTTTGACTTGAGACATTTTCCAGAAGCTTCTAGGAGTTTTTGAAATGCGTCGCTGACTGTTAAGGGTTTTAATTGTGTAGCAGCACAGGAGTGTTAGTGAAGTCTGTGTTTGCACAGGGTAAAGCTTGGCTCTGACAGGGTTTGAACAGTTGTGTGTCTGATGTCGGGAGCATCTCTGCTCAGGCAGGTGCAGTAAGGACGGGTACTTTGGTGGCCTTCATCTCCCAGCAGAGCTGCAGCTCTGGGGGCCCCACGCTCTGCCTCAGAGGAAGGATAATTGCTTTCTGCTTCCCAGCGCCCCCTCTCTTGCTTCCCACTTTTTCCCTGGAGCTCCGCACCTCGTCCCCCCTACCCCTCCGTGCTCTCGGCTCTGGGAACTGATCCTTCGTCTGGAGGGCTCATTAGAGTCGGGGCTCTCCGGGGGAAATGGTGATCTGGCAGCGACAGCGGTTCAATGACAGCTCCCTGACGCCAACAGTCACATGTCCAGGTTCACATCCAGACTGTGAGGCGGATGCGGATGCAGATTGACAAGGAAGGTCAGAGGTGGTGGAGGACCTCAGCTGGCGTTCCCCTCCTCTTCTTCACTTGTGCCACATGGACATTTTACCAGGAAGAAAATCTTATTAGGCGAGCATGGAGACAGAGAAATGAGCAGACACCAGGAGGAAAAGCAGAAGGGGAGACGCTGACTGTGCTCGTCATGTCGAACAAAGATATCTGTGTCTGCAGAAAGGTCAGAGAGTGATGAAGCCTGTGTTAATGTCATTGTTTGGCTTCCTGTCGTTACACTCGGAGCCCGCCTGCATTAAAGACACACAGCCAAGCCACACATCCTCACAAAGGCCTCCGCTTTACCTCCCAGCTGCAGGTGGAAAGGTCAGGATCCGTTTTACAGCGTGCAGCTTTGGAGCTCAGATTCAGCGTAGCTCCAGGCAACCTTTTAACCCAGAAATGAGAGCCTTCTGCTGCACTCCGCTCTCCCCGCTCTCCCGGCACAAAGCTCGGCTGCACAGCCAATAAAAGCAGGGAGCATATGGCTGCAACAGCTTTAGGACACATAAATCTGCTGAAAGAGCTCATGCTCTTTTATTTATCAGACTATTTATACTTATCTGAAGCTGTATTTTTGTAGAAATTTTGGCTCAGAGATTTACCCCCCCCCCCCCAAAAAAACCCCACCAATACTGCCAACAAACTTTAATAAATTCAGAAAAGCAAATGTTGTAAAACCTCCAAACGTTCTTCTTCCTGGGCTGTACAGGTCTGAGCCAGCGAGCGTGAGGCCAGCGTCTCCTGAAGTTCTCCTCCTCCATCTGCGTCCATAGCATCCTTCTCCAACTGCCTGTCTGTCAGAAACAGAGAACCACTTCAGAAAACTGAATCAGCGGCTCGTGGATTTATCAGGGCGACCAATCAGACCCCAGATCACCTGACAGTGCTCCGGAGGGGGACGCAGCTTCAAACTTCAGAGTTCTCTGGGAGAAGCTTTTTCTATTCTAATATGGTGTAATATTGCAGATTGTCTCCATTTGTATTTGACGAACAAAGCAACACCTGTAGGAGATCTGCTGTCCTTGTCTTTGAAAGATCACCATGGTTGCTCTGTATCTTTGTTCTTCATTCTTTCTTTTCTGCTAAATACTGTTTGTGCAGAAACTTTCCCAAAGTGTGCAGAAATCCCTTCCATAGTTTTCACTCATGTCTTCCTAACTTGCACGTTGACTTCACCCAGTTGCTGTTGTGGGGGAAGTTCCTGTCAGCACGTTGAGGCAGGCATTTCCACAGATGTGTTGCTCCCGTGTCGGTTCCGTGTGGCTCCGTGTTCTGGAGCTGTCAAAGACGGAGGCCCCGTCAGCTGTCAGAAAAAAGTGCCCTTGGTGTGTGAGGGCCTCCTGCACGCCGCTGTCAGTCATTACCTGTGTTTAGGGACATAAGTCCTGCATATAAATGAGCAGACGGCACCTTTTCTTCCTCACTGCACTGCCATGCTTTACCCCGTCTGACTCCTGGAAGTCCGTCCAGGAGGGCAGCTGCTTTCGTGCATCAGGGAGCTGTGCAGGAAGACTCCGAAACTCACTTTCCTGCAGGCTGACAGCAGCAAACAGAGCAGGACACCCGGAGGGACGAACCAAATGAAAGAGAAAAATGTTCCTGCTTCTCTCAGGACGACGTATTTATCAGACCCTGAAATTGTGTTTGCCTCGTGTGCGTCTCTTAAAGCACAGCACTGGAGCTTTTAAACATACATGCTTTATCTTGGTGATGTTTTTGGTAACACAGTTTCACTGCAGAAACTGTTAACTCCGCCCACCTAAACATTGTTCCAAAAAAAGGCGATCTTCCTATCATGAAGCTCCGCCCCCTAGAGCCAAAGGAACGTGCATCCTTCACTGTCGGCAACAGAGTGGCGTTTCTCACTCAGGAATCAGTTGTTGTTGGGGGGGGGGGGGGGGGGGGGCTAAAACATGTTACTGCTGCCTGTGGAAAAGATGGAGGAAGGGCGTGGCCACGATGAAAACCTGCTTTTTGGCCGTGTGGTCCTTTTACCAGCTTTGAAATCACAAACTCATAAGCACCCAGGTGTTGTTCTGAAAATGAAACTCTCCTCCTCATCATGGAGGATGTCTTCCCTGCTTCTTCCAGCAGCGTGGTTCCGATGTCATCACTCTGTTTTCATGCCTTCTAAACCCACCCAGGCTCCTACCCGGTTCTGCTGGGCTCCTGCTGGAGGCCCGCCTCCGGACATCAGCTGACGGGAGCGTCGTCCGCGGCGGCGCGGTGGGGGGAGAAGAGCAAACATGCAGATACAGGGAGCCTTCACTTTGAAGAGCAACATGAAAGAGGCCTTTCAGAGCAGTGAGATGTCGGGCTAATAAGCACTTAAGCAGTGCATGTGTTAAAGAGGCGCATTACACTGATAAACCCAGTGGGAGGTCTGTGTACACAGAACCACGGCAAATTACATTTGGGTTCGTTTTTTGAGCGTCTGTGTTCCTTTGAGCAAACAGGGACGGCCCGCTGAGACTCTGACCCGCCTCAACATCCCCTGCAGACCGACACCTCAGGCAGGACTGCACCCGGTCCTGGATCTGCACCGCTCTGGGTCGTATTCTTTGAAGATAGAAGCGTGTACACAATACCGTCTGAGAAAGGTCCACAGCTTCCTGTGAGCTTCTTCTTCATGAAATCACAGCAGAAACGGCTTTTTCTGCCCATCTTGTCTCAAAGACTAAGTCTGAGCCGCATTTCTCTCAAACACAAAGCAATCTTTGCCACTTTCATTCCCAGACTCCTTTTGGATTCTGTGGTTTCTGTGTTTGAAAGATCAGGCCACGGGAAAATATTTCACACCTCTATGACGACTGACTCTAATTCAAAAAGACGCTTTAATGTCAGAAGAGCAGCTGGGGAGCAGAACCCAACTTTTCAAAGAGACATTTCAGCTTGAAAAACCAGAGACCAGAATCTGAACCGTGACAAGAAACCCAAAAGGAAGGCAGCCTCTGAGCCTGTGGCTGCAACAAACCGCGGGGAGAAAAGGGCTGGGGAGGGTTGAGGGTCCAACCTGCTGTCAGCAGAACCAGAGAAACACACAGACGAACTCAAACCAGCTCAAACCGTTAAAGCATCAACATGGAAACACAGGAGGAATTTGGACCAAAAGAATTCAACCTCACAGAATATTCGGTATTGTTTCTATCAAAAATAACTTTTTCAAAAATAGAACTGACTGTGGCTATAATATTAGATCAGAAAGACTTTGCAGTGACTTTATCATCAAGTTCTTCATGTTTTCAGCTGCTTGTTTTTACCGGAGAACAGCTGAGTTGTCCAGATTTTCTGGTCGAGGCATTATCCTGCTTATACCAAAGTCACTCACAGAACACAGAAATATTCAATCAAGTATTAGTTCTTTGATCTTGTTTATGTCTGAAAATTATTCGTAAAATTTATTTTAAAAAGTGTCCCATTTGATAAGCAGTGTGACGTGTTGTCACGGTAACGGCTGCTGAGCTTGCAACTACCTCGCTCTGCAGCTGCAGAAGAAAGTGATATATATGCAGATCGACATGAAACGCGAAATAAAGCATCAGTTCAGAGAGAAAGTTCCCCTCTTACTGCTTGTTTTTGTCCAAAAGATGAAGCTAAAGTTTGTTTCAAAGAAACAAAATTCCTCCTCGTGTTTTATCTCCTCCTTTTTGTATTCTCTTCTGCTACGTCTCAGTCTTCAAAAAGACCAAATTCACCAAACAGACCAAAGGAAACCATACGAATCTCACATGTTATTTCTACTGTCTTGCTGTTGGGATCAACTGTGGAATAACGTATATCCATCTATGTTCTGAGCTTCTATGGTTCAGTGCAGTAATATAGAAGATTTGACCCATGTGACCAGATCCTCTTTTTAGCTGTGCATTATCACTTTTTTATCCAGACCCAGCAGCCAATCAGAATCGAGTATTCACCCGAACCATGTCATGAGAAACCTTTGAAACATCCCACGTCCCCGTCTGAAAGTTTCATTTCTGAGGCTGAATAACTGACAGACACATCACTGAGCTGCTGCTCAGACAAAAATGTTTTGCTTGTGGTTTTACATTAGCGCATGAGAGCTCATCTGGTGAATGTGCTGTACATGAAGAGCTGCAGAAGTCACGTCTGAAGCCTTCTTCATTTTGATCTGCTTCATCTTCTTCAGCAAAATAAATCAATTATTCTGTGTTTATGCAACGTTGCCCAACCAGACTGCTTTGAAAATGTAGTTTGTGACTAATGGAGGTGTCTGGATAATGGCCTCCTGCACACCACACTCGTTTTATCTTTTTAAAAAGCTTCAATGATTCAAGGCTCTGTTGTATTTAAGTGTCCCATTAAGCCTTGGGAGTGTGACAGCGATGCAAAGTTAAAGCACCAGCATGCTGAAAGGGAAGCAGCTAGATGGAATGAATGTATTTCTCTGTCTTTGCATCTGTAGTTGAATATGAGCTGCAACACAGAGCACATCGTGCTGTTTCAGGTCTGAATCATATCAGCAACCTTTATTTTTCTTCAGAAAAATCATAAATTGAACATTTTTGCTTTTCCTTGTTCTAACAAGAGCCCTTTAAAATAACGCCCCGCCTGCGCGGACTCCTCTTCTTTCTAGAAATACAACCTCTGAGCCTCTTTTCGCTGCTGAAATCATGGCAGAAACACGGCTGGTGACGAGCCGTGGTGTTCAGATAAGAATTATTCTGCAGCCTCAGCCGCATTCCTCTATAAAATCCTTCATGTAAAACTTCAATCAAAAGTAGATAACGGTGTTCAAAAGAACATGTCCGTCGTGTCACCCCAGCAGCACCAGCCAGCGTTGGGTTTTCGGGCCCGCTTGCCCGGACCCTACCACCGGTCACGTTGCCTGCTCCCCTCCTGAACGTTGGGGGGAGATTGTTCAGGCTTTTCTTCAGTTGGATTTTTAACTCAGATTATTGGGATCTCCATGGTCACTTCACACATGGTTGAATTTTATTTCTGTGTCAGGGACGGCGCACATTAACAGCATCACATGCAATGAGTCAGAATTAGCCCAGCGGCTGTTTGTCATCTTTTGTCCCAGGACAAATGTTTGAATAGTCGACCGAAAAAAGCTAAAAACAACAACTACAAATATCAATGAAAATGACAGACATTAATACTGATAAAAGTACAAACATTAGAAAGCGTTGATCATACTAAAGGAGATTAAATTGAACGTCAACATGTGTGCTGTGCTCAGAGCAGGTTTCTGATGTGCTTTTTACACAGATTGACTGTAGAAGCTTCTCTAAAACTCTGCGTTCCAACCTCGTCTTGCTGTTCCTGAGACGGCGCTCCGACTCTTCCCTGGAGAGGAATTATGCCCTCATGTCACTCTTTGGGAGCTCGTTCTTATTTACACAAACTGGTCAAGTGGGTTAAACTAGCCTTATTAAACCATTTTTTATTTTTAAGAACTGGGTTGTGCATTCGTAATAAAGTCTTCTCAGATTAACACTTTATGTTTCATAAAATGGTTAAAATGGTGATAACTCAATGTTTTTATCCAGTGTTTCAATTGTTTGTTTCTAAAGTGATTTGATGGGTTTAGTGCTGTTTTGTTCGCCTGCAACCAGATTCTCAGACAATATGTCATGTGTGACAAAACCATAGCATGCATGAACATTTTACCAGCCTGGAGAGACAAAATGTGACAGAATAAATCTAAAATTAGACCAATTAGATTTAACACGGTTAAAAACCCCAAGATATATTCAAATGCTGAGAATTTTTTTTTCTCATTTTAAAAACATCTGCATGTAATTTATAAAGTGTGATTTTTAGAAAAACATTCAACTGTCTTATTTATATTGAGCCTAACTTAACTTATTCTATTCTGCAATATGACCCCATAGATTTAGTGAGAATGTTAGCCAACCTAAATGTCTTTTGACATGTCATATAAAAGACTGGATCATCAGCATAGATCTTCTGGATTTCCTATTTGTGTCTCCCCCCTTCTCCGAGTGTCTGTTAGGGATGCAACGATTCACTTTCTCAATGATTTGGTTCAAACCTGGATTTTTGGGTCACAGTTTTATTTCAATTCAATGTATGACCTGTGTTTTCACAAAATAACAGCAAAAACTAAAATTTAAGAAATGTCTTTGCTAGTAAGCAAATAAAAATGAGTGCCGATGCCAGTTCTAAGTTGATATCATAAAATGGGTGGCACCCAAAAGGAGAGAAAGGCGGTGCCTCAGAGATCGAGTCATCTCACTTCTGCGTAGAAAAATGAGCAAAAGTGACTTATAATTCATAAAGGAATTTTTCTGTAGAGAGCCAAAGGTAATATTTGATAATATGTATGGATATACATATAGTTTACTCCAATAGGCTCAAGAAAAGCATTTCAGTCAGACAACTCGTGCAGTAAAGATATTTATTTTCACATTCTTTTAGTTTGGCATAAAGCTCCGTTCAATTACAGAAGACAAGATCTCCATAAAACTTTGGGGTAAAAACTACCCCAAACACCAAAACATCATCAAGGTTGAAGAGAATGTGAATGTAAAATCAGTGTGTAAAGTCAGATGAAGTGTGTTTCTGAGGCATTCCATATTCAGACTTACAAGTATGACTGCTATGTGTGACCCGGCACCTTTGACCATTGGGCTGCTCTCGTTTGAGTACAGCGCCACAAAGGGAACACACTATCTAATGCAGGGGTCTCCAACTTGCGGCCACAAGATGATATTTTGCGGCCCCCGCCTTAATATGAAAGTTTAATGTTCATGCGTCCCGCCAGTTTGTATGAATGACACTTTTTCAGTGTTGTGCGCGGAGCTGACGAACCAACCAATCACAGTGGGGTATATGACTCTTGGGGGTGTGACATTGATCGGGCTTGAAAGCAGAGGAACATTTAAGGCAGGACACCTGACAGCCCCCTCCCCAGACCACATTAAGGAGTTCCTGACTTTCCTTTTTAGAACGTATTTATTCGCTCACAAATCATTGAAGAAAAAAGGTTCAGCGCACTGTCTAGTGGGTCTAGATGACCCAACTCCCAACGTTAAAGTGCCCAGGATAGCATTCTCGTCGAGATAGGGGAAGGAGCTCAGTCACTCTGAGTAGAGCTGCTGCTCCTCCACTTCCAGGGGAGTTAGTTAGTTAGTTAGTTGAGGTGGTCAAGGCATCTGGTTCAGATGTCTCCGGACATGTCCAACTGGACTGAAATCCCCGGGAAGGCCCAGGAGATACTGGAGAGACTACATCTCTCAGCTGACCTGGGAGCTCTTTGGAATCCCCCCGAGGAGCTGAAGGAAGCTGAGGAGAAGGAAGACCTGGAGAAGAAACGTTTGAACGAAGCTGAAAACACTGCAGCCTTCTTAGGCAAACCAAAGGACTTTCCATAAAAGACGTGGAATTGTGCAGGGGGCTTTCAAAAAGAGTTCTAAGTTTGAAACCTGGAGAATTTGTTATATCTTCACGTTTAATTCTCCAGCTGCTCATAAAATCATTATCCAGTGACCTCAGGATTTAACTTCCTCCTCCCACCCAGCAGCTGGCTCAAAGACTGGAGTTAGGGCTGGACGCTTCATCTCTGTGGAATTTAAAATTAGTTTTCCGATCTGCAGCAGATGGGTCACACAGCAGATAGGTCACCCTGAGCCTCTGTGGACTTTTCCTGCAGATTTTGTGACTCTCTTTTCTGAGATTTCTCTCATTGAGTCGTCTTAATTTTTTTGTGGGGATTGTTGAACTATTGATTTGTTGCTCTGAGTATTCCTGCTGTGTGTTAATCAGATTACTTCTGCTGCCTGTAGAACTCCTCAGATGTGCTTGTGCATTCGTCTTTATTTCACAAAGTGGATGTTTTTTCTTGGAGTCGTCGTAGGAGCGATGGAGATGAAGTCCAGAGGCTGGCTGCACATCTCCTCCTTATTGGTGCCGTTTTTCTTCCTCAGTGCTGATTAGATAATGATTGTGCTGCAGAAAAACAAAGTCACGACTCGGAGATCCAATCCAATGACAGTGAGAATTTCAGCTGCTTTAATACTAAGGAAGGATTCTTCTTCCTGTATCAGCCTCAGAGGATGAGACAGAAGGTGCTCAGTGTGGAAGTCTTCGTCCTTCATGTCATTTGCATCCAAGGATCCTCCTGCCCTCTAAGAGTCGGGAGCTTCCATCGTCATGACGATGTGAGGTCATCTGATACAGATACCGGTGCTTAAAGCAGGAATGTGATCCGTGGAGGACATGGTTCTTCCTGCCTGCAGACAGAATGGAAAGCTGTGCCTCCTCGTCTTCTCTTTTGGTTTGTTCATTAAACACAGTTCAGTGTCTCTGCTGCTTCTGGCGCTCAAACAGAAGCAGGTCTGGATTGAGAGCCCCCAACGGCCCCCAAATGGAAACTCTGACACCTTTCATGTATTGATCCACTACATGCTGATTTCCAGAAAAATGAATAAAGGTGTGAGGGTTTGTTTTTCTGCATCTACACAAACCCAGCGAGGTACCACAGTCCCACAGCTCAACCCGGCTGAGGTCGGCTCTCTGACTGTAAATGGCGTATACTCATAAAGCACTTTACAGTCACAGACCCATTCACCCAGTCACACACACATTCACACACACATTCACACATTGGTGGCGGCTCCGCTGCAGAACACTGCCGCCAACTGTGAACACGAGGCTCACGCACCTCCAAGAGACTGAGGGGTTTCCTCTGACTCGCCTTTCTGCTGTTTTTCTGAAAGCCCCGCCCCCATATACTGTTAACATTGAAGACTGAATGTTTTGACACAAATGTGAGAAGTGACATTATGAAAATTGAGCCCCGCCCACATTTACTTGAATTATTATCTGTTTTTGCTCTTCTGCTCTGCCTGGAGTTTGGTGAATCCAGAATTTTGAATTTTCCCACATTTCTCCAGACTCTGAGCAGATCAGATTTTCTCTTTTTTGATTCAAACTGTTTAATCACAAATCAATCACATTAGGTTGATGGAATCCTTCTAACTGCATTCATAGAGGATGGACAGAAAGTGTTCCCATCCCTGCCGTCTGCTGTTTTGCATAAACTTGCTGGAGTTCTGGTGACCGGCGGGAAATGCCTCCATTCATATGCAAAACCCAGCGGAGCGCGTTATCACTCCTCTCACCTCTAAATTGTTCACTTTTTTCACAGCTGCCATAATGCATTAAATTGCTTATAAATTCTATGAATAAAGGAATAATCCTTTCTGAAGTCATCATTTCAGTCGGTTGACCAGCTGCTGAGGTGTGCAGATAGCGGGGGATGATTGACACGTAATTATTCATATTCTAAAAAAGGAAAATGCGGCCCTCTGAAGAGAAGTGTCAGAAGAAATGCATCAGGGCATCCGGGAAAGCCGCTGTGTAGTAAGAAGGTTTCTGATGGAAAGCCATCCGGCTTTGATTGACGGTTTAACAAAAGTGAATTCTAATCTCACGCATGAGTCTGTTTTTGACACTTTCTCTGGAACTGAAGATGAGCAGAAGTGATGATAATTACTTAGCTTTCTGGAGCAAACTGTGATAACTCCTTCAGTTGATCGTGTGACGGACCTCTCACTATGATGATAAAACAAGCTTAAGATGCTCTGAAACAATTCTCCTGATGCTTCATTTCCCAGAGTCCCTCAGATTCACATGGGGGGGGGGGGGGGGTCATCTGTCCCTCCTTTTGTGGTTGTGTTGGTTATGTTTACCCAGTAATGTGGCACAAAAGATTTACAAAAGTAACCTATTACTGTGAAACTAAAAAATAAAAATAAACTGACTGATTAGAGACACAGATGACTTTTTTTGTGTCAAATTCAGGTTGGACTCTCTGTACTGTTGGTTTGAATCAGTGAGTTGCTGTTAGTGTGACTCCAGTCTGAGTGCTGCATGTCAAAGCATCCCTTTGCAGGTCTTCATCTCCTGGAGGACATGCGTCTCTGACTGATCCTTCTTCCCCATCATCACATCTTCTCCTGTGGTCAGAGTGCAGGAGGTCCAAAGTGTCCTGCTCAGGGACTGGGTCTCTAAGAGAAAGGTTCAGTCAGTGTGGGTCGAGGGGCTGGGGGGGCCGGGGGGCGGCGCACACCATCAGACTGATTTTCAGCTCCAGACCCCCCTGCTGTCCTCCCATTTTAATGAGAGCATGAAATGTCAGGACTCTGGAGTTTCAGGTCAGACTTAGTCAGCACTCCCCCACATTTCCATGCTGCTGCCGGAACACCCCCCACCCCACGCACCCACCCCCGAGCAGCTCAGACACATACAGCATGATGTCTGCATTATGGGATGTTTCAGGTTGAAGAGTAAAGGCCCGTACACACCGGGACGAATATTCGCCAGGCGTTATTCGCCAGCGTTTTTCGCCACGTTTTTTGTGTTCACACCCAGGCGATTTTCGCTGACGGTGAGCCGAGCGAACATGCAATTTCATTCCCTGACATTAGATGGCGCTTAATGTAAACAGAAATACTCCTGTACACAAGGTGGCGCTACGCAACTTTACGCTTCTTAAAGTCGCTTTTCACTCGGAAGAAGAGAGCAAGTATTTACACGCTTGTCAGAATCATACAAAGAAAACGTGAATATTTCCAGCACCAGTTGCTCCAAATTGGTTCGGGGATATTTTAGAATGTCCGTCATTATTTCTTTGAGGCAGTGTAGACGCTACTTGGCGTCTATCTTCTTCGCTGGTATGTGTGCTCAGCAAGGCAGTTTTGTGTTTGAGCGCCCCCAAGTTGTGTTTTACTGTAACTTCAGAAGCTCCAGACACGTGTGCAAAAGCGCCATTCTCATTGGTCGAATAGATTTCGACGCAAGGCGTCGAAAAAAAAAAATGAACCCGAGGCGTTGTTTTTTTTTGACGCTTTGACGCGTGCCGTTTTTTCGCGTCGGTGTGCACACTCTCATTGGTGCCCTTTGTTTAGTCTTGATACGTTTTTTTTGTCCACATGCATTAAAAATATCTGGAGTTTTACCTTTGTCTTTGAAGTTCACAGCAAACTTCATGCTGGCTGCAGGATGTGAGTGATGCACCTCACCGTCCTTTACCATGAGGACTTCACTAACTGAACCCGATTTCTCAGCACTGGATGGGTGAGGTAGTTACTGAATGAGAAACTTGGACTTCTTTGTTGCTGTGAATTAGAAAAAAGGACCAAAAGGAGGAACGTTTAGCTGACAGGGTTGAACTGAAAGCCATGAAATTCTGTTCAGCTGTCATTTCTTCATTTCTAGAGCATCTTCCACCAGCAGCCAAGGAGGCTGCAAGGATAGCATGTAGAATCAGGAAAAGCATAAAAGACCAACATAGTATAGCGTTGGTGGCGTTGGTGCATCATCCATCAGATTCTTAGAGAGACGGATTTTGACTTAATATATTGGAACTTTTACTTTGTGTGCCTGTTCATGAAATCCAAGTGTCCCAGCCAAGAAAGGATCTGAGTGGCTGTAATGACACCTCTGGAAGTCCCTTAGCAGAATTCACTGAAGGGTGCAAGAATGAGTTTCATTTTTAGGGCTTTTGAGTAGATAATGATGCAACATTTTGTTTTTGCTTCTGTTGTTTCTATGGACTCAGGATTTCAGATAAATGTAAGAAATAAAGCTTTACTGGAAAAACAGCATTTATTTTGAGCTCATCAGATTCCTCGTCATAGTTTGAAGCAAATTCCTCTTTTTCTAAACTGTTGAGGGATGATTGATGCTCTTGCTGCTCTGCTGCCATTGTCCTCTGTGCTTGTGAGGAAGACGAGCAGCTGAAGGGGCAGAATCTCCTCCAGCATTTCCACAACCCCAGAAAACAGCCTGTATTCCTCTTGGAGAGTTGGTATGAAAATGAAATCTTTCAGTCTTTTACAGAAAATCTAGGGTTTCTGTGAAAACTAAATGCCCCCCCCCCCCCCCCACCAAACAATCAGCTGTTAGAGAGGAGGCCTATTAAGATTTTAGAAGGAAGAGAAAACATTTGAAGGAGGAGCCTTTAGTTTGAAACAATCACCTTTAAGTGCTCACTGTTGTGGAATCATGGATAGATCCAGTAAACCCTGGAGACCAGAATCCAGGTTAGGTTGAGGACAACTGCAACTATAAATATTTGGAGTTTTGCTAATCAAATGAGGTTATTTTAGTCAGGAATTCCTTAAACCTAAAGATGGTTTTCTGCCTTTAAAATGCAGAGTGGATATTATGTTCCTAATGCACAAACACAGCAGGTCGTAGGGATCAGCTTCTGGAGCTGTCTGAGAAAGCCTCCTGGATAAAAGGCTGAAAACGTCTTTGAAATGAAAATCTAGTCTTTCCTCATGTGGTCTTCATGCTTTTCTTCTCATGTCAAACTTTACTTCCTGTTGCAGGTTTTTGTGACATGAGCACCATCCAACACATGTAATTATTTAAAGTTCTGCTAAAACACAAACAGATTTCTTGGATGGAGCTTGTCTTTATGATGGAGCTGGTCTCTCTGATGGAGGTGGTCTCTCTGATGGAGGTGGTCTCTCTGATGGAGGTGGTCTCTCTGATGGAGGTGGTCTCTCTGATGAAAGTGGTCTTTTCACCGGAGGTGGTCTCTCTGATGGAGCTGGTCTCTCTGATGGAGGTGGTCTCTCCAGTAGAGGTGGTCTCTCCACCGGAGGTGGTCTCTCTGATGGAGGTGGTCTCTCTGATGGAGCTGGTCTCTCTGATGGAGGTGGTCTCTCTGATGGAGGTGGTCTCTCTGATGGAGGTGGTCTCTCCACCGGAGGTGGAGTCTCTGATGAAGGTGGTCTCTCTGATGAAGGTGGTCTCTCTGATGGAGCTGGTCTCTCTGATGGAGGTGGTCTCTCTGATGGAGGTGGTCTCTCTGATGGAGGTGGAGTCTCTGATGAAGGTGGTCTCTCTGATGGAGGTGGTCTCTCTGATGAAGGTGGTCACTCTGATGAAGGTGGTCTCTCTGATGGAGGTGGTCTCTCTGATGGAGGTGGTCTCTCCACCGGAGGTGGTCTCTCTGATGGTGGTGGTCTCTCTGATGAAGGTGGTCTCTCTGATGAAGGTGGTCTCTCTGATGGAGGTGGTCTCTCTGATGAAGGTGGTCTCTCTGATGAAGGTGGTCTCTCTGATGGAGGTGGTCTCTCTGATGGAGGTGGTCTCTCTGATGGAGGTGGAGTCTCTGATGAAGGTGGTCTCTCTGATGAAGGTGGTCTCTCTGATGGAGGTGGTCTCTCTGATGAAGGTGGTCTCTCTGATGGAGGTGGTCTCTCTGATGGAGGTGGTCTCTCCACCGGAGGTGGTCTCTCTGATGGAGCTGGTCTCTATGATGGAGGTGGTGTCTCTAATGGAGGTGGTCTCGCTGATGGATCTGATGGATGGTTGACAGGCCTTTTGTCAGAATAGTTAGTATTCAGAGATTATTTAACTGAATGTCAATGTGGTTAAAGTAAACTTAATAACAATAACAAATAGTTTTTAGTAGGCTGCTAGAAGTTGAAGCTGGGGTAACTATGGTGCACTGGGGTTCTGTCCTCTTTTCTCATCCACTTCTACTCTCCTTCTCTTCTCTATTCTTGATCATTTATTTATCATTTAGTTCTCCATGCCTCTGTTTGGTGCAGTGCGTTTGTACTGTACTGTCCCTTTTTCCCACTCCCTTCCGGGCTCATCCGTGCTCCTGTACCTGACCATGTTCCTCGTCTCTGCGCCTGCTCCTACACCTGGCTGTGGATCCTGCCTCTGGCTCGACTCGCGCCCCCCGGCCGTCTCCCAACTTCATCTGGATGTAGATCATATGCTGGACTTTAAATATGCAGTTGTAGAGTTAGATAAGTTAATTCTTCTCTATGAGTTCTGGTAATCTCCTGTCCGTCCTGGGGGAGGATCCCTCCTTCATGTGGACACCCCTGAGGTTTCTTTGTTTTTGCCAGATTCTGTTTTTTTTAGGAGTTTTTCCTTACCATGAAGGAGGGTCTAGGGGCAGGGATGCCCAGTTTAGTCAATCAGTTTAGTTAAAGTTTAGTATTCTCCTATTGAGTTCTATGCATTTGTGATCCTTTTTGATTGTTCCGGGTTACAGCACGGACGCGTGTGGCTCACTGCGGCCACACAACTATCTTCATACGACTTATAAAATTGATTTTCTCCTAAAAAGAGAGCTGACCATGGCCCCTAAGAAAAACCAGGACTACAAAGACCTTAAAAAGACTCTTGATGATATCCAAGCTGCGTTGTATCCCTTTATGGAACAAGTGACCGCTAAGCTAGCTCCTCTCCTTATGTTAATGGAAGACTTCCGAAGATTCCGAGCTCAGAACGAGCAACGAGAAAACCGGGTCGACATTCTGGAGAAAAGACTGGACGATGAGGAACAACAAGTAAGGATGAATAATGTCATTCTCACTGGAGTACCGATCCAACCTCGGGCAAAGCTAAATGGAGCAGGAGTTAGCATTGCTAATGCTAATAGCGCTAGCATTGCTAGCAGTTCTTCTGAACCTGGCATCGATGGAGAGACTCTGGAACACCAAGTGGAATCATTTCTCACATCTAAAGGGATTTCCCTAGATCTCAACACCATGGAGACCTGCCACCCGCTCCCCAGGAGAAAGGAAACGGATAAACCAGCGATCCTCATCAGGTTTGTGAATCAAAAACACAAGCTAGCTCTGATGAATCAAAAGAAGAATCTGAAGGGATCTGCTGCATGTCTGAACGACCATCTGACCAGAAGGAATGCTGAAATCTCCAAACATGCGAGGCTTCTCAGGAAGGAGAAGCAGATCGAGAACACTTGGGTTGAAGGCTGCAGGATTTACGTCAAACCACTCGGTCCACCGGACCGGTCCAAGGTTCTGGTTGTGAACACCATGAAGGACTTTGAGAAGTGTTTGATCACGGTCATCTGAACCAACATGCAATAATAAATCAAAGAGCCAAATAATTTCAAGAAATATGACGCCTGGATTCATCACTTTCTCCAAAAATCTGAAGTAACCCTGATTCTCAGCAAAGTTCTGACCTGCAGACAACTTGACCCCAACTTTCAGCACCGCTGATATCAGCTGAAGAAGGAAATGGACTTTTATCTAATGTCTGCAGACATAACAAAGAAGAGAACTAGAAACTCTGTTTAAACCCAGAAGAACGTCTGACAATCAGCAGAAGAAGAAATACCAACCTTGGACAATCCACATAATATGGACCTATGGACCCTTTTTTATTTTACTTCACAGCTTTACTTTATTATAAAAAATTAAATAAAAAAAATACAAAAAATAAAATAAAACAATAAAACAAATCATTAATCAATGATTGAAAATGGTTAAATTGATTGACTTTTAATGATATTACTTCACTTGCTCCAAAAAATTGATAAGTTGATTCATGATTTTTCCTAATGTAACATAATTTTGCACACGTTTTTTACTTTTGATAGTATGAAAATTTCTGAAACAGTGTTATGTCTATTTTACTGATATAGTATTCTTATTTTTTTAATCATATCAATTTTTTTTTATAAGTAACATAATCTGCATATATTTTTGAAAAACTGATCTGCAGTTGCCATGTTGATTTCTAAAATAGTTATTTTTACATAATAATTTAAGTAATTCATCTTTGTCATGTGCTTAATTGATACTTCAGGATTCTTAATTCTGTCTGATTAAAGCTAGGAACCGGATATTGATAAATCATGTAATAAAATGGTTATAGTATAACGGGGTGGAATTATATAAGTTCGCTTCCTTCCACTCCCTTTCAAGCAATATTTATTAATATGTCTAATTATCCTAATTTTGATTTGTCATTGTATGAATATATATTGTATTGTTTTGTGTATTCTTATTTGATTTCTTGAAATAAACCATTTCAAATCAAATCAAATCAGTTGTATGTTTACCGTACAAGACTTACAAAGCCCACTGAGACGACTGTTGCTGTGAATTTGGGCTACAGAAATAAAATTGAATTGAATTGAATTGATCTTGAGGACTCAACTCTGAACTACCTTCAGATCCATCTTTGTGTCTATGAATTTTTCTGGAGAAGTTTGTTCTGACTTACACTAACACGTATATTTTCTCTCTCTCTCTCCCCTCCACTCTGCCCCTCTTTCTGCAGGTATGCATTGTGCAAAAGAGGGACACTGAGAAGATGTATGCCATGAAGTACATGAACAAACAGCAGTGCATAGAGAGAGATGAGGTCCGAAACGTCTTTAGAGAGCTTGAGATCCTTCAGGAAATTGAACATGTTTTTTTAGTAAATCTCTGGTGACTATCCCATGTTTTTACACTTTCAGTGTGGTCTGTTGTTGCTCGCCTGCTTTGCTTGTGTGTGCGCTTGGTGTGCTCAGCCTCCAGAGACCCCCCAAACGCATGCTCCCTCCCAGGTCTGCTGCAGCCTTTAAATAGATGTTTGGGAGGATTGTTTTCCATCTACCGCCTGCACGTCTTTGGCACGCAAAGGTGGGAAAAGTTTAATTCAGCGGAGAGGTTGTTTTAAGATCCCGACATTTCAGAAAGGAAATGTGAAGCATGCCGGATCGTTTCAGAGAGACGGTTCTCCTCAGGTGGAACGTGTGAGTGACAGGAGCATGCTCTGTTTGATCGGCGCTCCTTTCAGGCAGGATGTCCCGGTACAGTCAGGGACCAGCCCAGCATTCGTACCATAAGCTCCTCCCTCCCTGGAATAAAGCAAACCGTCATTGTCGATGAGGTGCGTGGATGAACGACACAAAGTCTCCTTCTCTGACCCGATTCTGAAGGAAGTTAGCTCAGCAAAGATGCTTCCTGAGAGAAAAGTTTCTCTCCTCCAACAAACTGAGGGCGTTTTAATGAGCGCTGCAGTGGCTCTGTGTGCTTTTTTAAGTCCCTGTGGGAGGACGAGGCCGCCAGAACCTTCTGTGTTCCAGTTTTCCATGTACTGGGCAGCGCCGCATACGGCACTATTTTAGGTGCCCTTCAGTGACAAAAACACTTTATCATTGAAGGTAGGTGGGAATTGAAAGTGTGGCACCTCCTCCAAAAAGGGTTTGTCCGTCTCACTGCAGCGTTTCTCCAAAGGCCTTCCCATTTCTGAAAGAATCAGAGCAAGAAATGGCTTTTTCTTCTCATGTCCAGAGAAAAACTCACACTGTAACCCAGCTGTCAGATCGACCTTTTATGATGAAACACTTCCTGTGCAGTGATGAAGGTTAGTTGTTCAGTAATTATTTGTATTGTAAAACTAGAGCAGAAAGGATGAGGAGGACTTTCAGAAAATACACAACAACATTTGTAAATAAATAAAACAATGTCAGAACTACGCTAAAGCCTATGTGGAGTCCCACAGGGAGCAATAAGTGGTCCAAAACTTTTCTAATTGTTTATGAAAATCTTTGATGAAGATACTAAAATGTTGAATTGCTCTAGAAGAGGTTTGGAAGATTTACTTTATAATGCATACAACGAGATCAAAAAGGAGGAGCACATTTATATTTTAGCTTTTGGAAATTTAGAAAAACTGTGACGTTAAAAATGTGACATTATAAAACTAAAAAAAGCTTTTGCCTCCAAGGGAGGATTTTATCATTTTAAGTTCACAGTAAAACAATAATGACAAAATAGGAAAATTTCGCTGAATTGATTGAATTGATCAATTGAATTGATCAATTCCGTTCTCTCTGGAATTAGAACAGGAGCTGGTCACCAACAGAAAAAAGAATTATTCTCTGCCAGTTCTTTGGAAACTGGGAGGTAGGAAGTGATGAAGACTACAGTGTGGCTGAGGGGAAGGAGATGCTGGCATAAGGAAGAAGGTGGGCTGAGGGAAAAAGTCCTCAAAAACACACAAAAGCTGTTTTTCTAAGGAGTTGGAAGAAGAACCTAAAGGGATGCATGTTTAGATGCTGAGATGATGAATAGGAGATGCCTCACACTCATAGATGTAAAACAGGAAGAAGGAAGTGAGAGTTTTAATGATCTGGTGCTCATTTCTCATCTTTTTCAGGGACTTTGACTGAGTCACTTCCACAGTGGGATGCAAACATGCAGAGTAACATGCTTCCAGCCTCTGAACCACAAATGTTGGTGTTGCGGTTGTAGTCTTGACCTGCAGATCATGTGACACCTCTCATTCGTCTGGATCAAGCCAGGCGCTTCAGGCTTCCCGTCAAAGGAGGAAGTACATGTGTGCTTGCTGCCAGGAAAGCCTCATTCATTGTCTTATAGGATTTCATTATCACTCTGGGTTCTTATTGTCACAGGATATTTTTTTTAATGTTTTTTAAATGAGTTTGGTTTCTTTTGCCTGACCATCTCCTTGGAGGTTTGTAGCTTTGAAGAGGTTTCAGATTGGTTGGCATTTGTGAACATTTATCCCTTGTGCTATTCTAGGCACTTTACCATTGGGAGTTGGGTCATCTAGACCCACTAGACAGTGCTCTGAACCTTTTTTCTTCAATGATTTGTGATCTTCACTGGTGTCCATGGATTACATGAAATCTTTCCACCTTTATCCACCTTTGTCATGGTAGGGAGAACACGTCAATGGTCATCTTGACCCCATAGGATAGCACAAGGGTTATAGTTAAGAAAAAAAGCTTTGGAGCCACTTGACTGAAGAGAAGGATGAGGCTGTTGTGATGTCATCACCTGAACCATACAGGGCAGAAGTGCAGGGAAATCATCTATGAGCACTAATACAAACCTCTAACCAGCATCTTCTATGCATTAACATGTGCACCATGACTCCAAAGTTCATAATTTTCTGCTAAGACCAGAGAGACGCATTGAAAAGCCATTCTGCATCTCCAGCGGTTGTGTGCATCACAGGATGCTGCACCTGCGCTCCACGATAAATGTCTGCTGTATTTAGATGCAGCTAGAGATAGGATCTCATCCAAGCAGGTAGTGAGAGCGGACTGAAGAGAGCTCGGCTTCCTCTTCCTTTTGTCTCTTTACTGTAAAACAACAAGGAAAATAATTGTTTGGCTGCGTGGGCACAAACCCCCAGAGATCTGACAGTTGCCTCATCCATTGGCTTTTCAAACACAGCATTAGGATTTCTGGCATCAGCTTTTGGTACATTATTAATAGATGTGCGATAGACCAGCTGGGATTTTAGAGATCTGCCAATTCTCAAAAGCGAACAATGAAAGAAAGCTTAGAAAAAGCTTCACAGGGGTACTTTTATTGGACGGCTTCCAGAGGCTGGAAGGAAACAGGAAAATCAGCCAGACTGCTGTGGATGGAAGTGATGACGGCTCTGAAGGCAGACGGGGAAGTTCCCATAAAAGCAGACTGAGAGGATTTGTAAGACGGTCTGCACCTCATGCCGGTTCTGTCAGAAATGAGGTTCCACTTCCATCGAGTCGTCCTGAATTCTGCTTTTGAAGCCCCCGCTTCAAAGGAAAGCATTTGGAAGCAACCTTACAAAAGCCCACACAGAATCCCATCAGCTCAGCAGAGGCAGCCTTTTGGGGGGGGCAATAATTGCTGCAACCATGCCCTAAATGCTCAGAAAGCTGGTGTGGGAGTCCAGGCTGCTCCAGTTGGGAAATGAATGTATGATCTGCTGCACAAATGTGCACAAACCCTCTCTGCTGTTCTTCATATGATGTTTATGAGCATGAAGGGCAAAGGTCACCTCATTCCAGCAGAAAAGGGCCACAGGCTATGGACCGACCCCACTTCAGCATCACAACACTCTCAAGCCTAATCACCAGTCATGCCACTGGGTCCGGAGGTGCACCGTAAAGCAGTGGGAGGCTCCACGGCCCCTTAGCTCATCCAAAGAATGGGGGGGGGGGTAACCAACTGGACCCCCTCCTGTCAGATACAGACAGAAAGCAGCAGGGGTGGTTGTGTTCACAGAAATGCCCCCCCTCGCTCAGTTTCCATTATGAATATTGATCTGAGGACTGGATGGATGGAGGCCTTGGGGGCCTGTGGAAGGAATCAATCAGCAGTTTTCACAAGCACTATAATTGGAAGGCGGGGGGGGCATGGATCAAACCTATAGAGAGGAAAACGTACAGATGCTTGAGCCAAACACAACCTGATATGAACAGCTGGTTTAGTCTCAAACCAACAGAGAAACGGTCAAAGGTTGACTGATGGAAGGAAGGTGAGAGGGAAACAGCGGTTCTCCTCCAGGACCTGGAGTTGTTCATCTCTGTGATTCCATGGTTGCACAGAGATGCTCTCCAAACCTTAATGAAGGTTCTTCCGTCCTATGGGGACTGTTCTGGTGAGACAGGGCAGAGAAATACAGGAAAACTTCAAAGCTCCGTTTTGTCAGAGAAGAGACAGTTTTACTGATTTGCCTGTTTTTGCCCCAGTTTTCTTTCTGTTTGGTTGTGAGTTGCTGCGACAAAAGCAAACAGGAGAATGGTCTACATCTTCTGGGTGAAACTCACAGGGAAAAGCTCTCATAGAAGTTGGGCTAAAGTTTTGGGGACCAGATTTTGGACATTCAGATGGCTCTCATGTCAGAATCGTGTGTCCTGATGGTCAGATTTTAGTTCTTTATTCCTGAGTCTAGGCCAAATGGTGAATGAATAGGAGACAGACTCCATTGATTCAGAGCGTTTCATAGGAGGACCTTCGTCAAATAACATCTACCGTCTATCTGTTTCGGTTTGATCAGATCAGAGAGGATCCAACAGCTAGCAGGTGACCTTTTCAGGAGCAGAAAGTATTTCCTTGGTCCCGCAGGTCCTCAGCCCCTCCCAGCACCCAAGTCGCTCTATTCTTCTTTGCTGTAACCCTTGTTCTATCCTAGGCACTTTAACATTGGGAGTTGGGTCATCTAGACCCACTAGACAGTGCTCTGAACCTTTTCTCTTCAATGATTTGTGATCTTCACTGGTGTCCATGGATTACATGAAATCTTTCCACCTTTATCCACCTTTGTCATGGTAGGGAGAACACGTCAATGTAAGGGGGGGGGGGTCATCTAAGATAGCACAAGGGTTACACAGAAGTTTCTCTGTTCCATCTGTCGATGTTCTGCAGCACGAGAACGTTGTTCTGCCCTCTACAGGTGGGTCCTGGTCCTGCAGTAGAGACAGAGAGAAAGAACATTGTAACCTGAGCTGAGAAAACTCTTCACCCGCATCTGATCATGTTTATGAAACACCTGCAGCTCGGTGTTGGTCAGCCTGCACCGTCAGACTAAATCAGCCAGATCCCTTTTCTCTGTCCAGACTCCAAAGCAACAGCAGTGGCAGAAGAACATGATTCAGATGTTTGGGAGGTTCTCGGGGAATATTTTGTCTCAAACTTCAAAGTTTACTTTTAAAGTGGGTCTTTTCAGGACAAGCCTTTCAAAGTTCCCTGTTTGAATCAGGCCAGCGAGGTTTTCTGTCTTCAGGTGACGGTTAGAGAGGTAATGCTCAGTCACAGGAGGCCTGTGAGGAGATTCTGAGGGTCTGCCGACTGAGTCATGCAGCCGCTCCTCCTCTCTATGTAGGCCACTCAAACTCTGCAGACAGAATCCGGTTCCTCCTCCACTAATGTCCTCCTCCTCTCCTCTGCTGCATCTCGTTTGTCTTTCTGGCCTGATTATTTCAGGCGGATTCTTGTGCTGCTTCTAGCTGCTTTAGCAAAGCCAGCGTGTTCTGGAATCCTCCTTGTGGTTCTGGACAGAACCGCCCGACCCTTAATCCTGTTTATTCACACGAGCTCAGAAGAAATCATCACTGCTTCTTTCAAACATGTCCTCATTCAGACCTTTTTCAATAAAAAAAACAATTTCAATTAATCCAGAAGGAAATCTGAGTTTGTCTTCAAATCTTTAGGCTTTGTTGACTTTCCCTTCAAATATTTCTATTTCAGTTTCCTTTAATTAGCCGTTAATTGCTAATATGTGCAAAGACTGACAGCTTTGATTCTCCCACAATATGTATCGCCCATGGTAACCTCAATGAAACCATCATCTTTGCTCATGACTTGATCCCAAAGCAGGTTTGAATCCAGCAGAGGCTTTTGTGTCACAGGGTTTCTGCTCAGCACTGAAAGCCGTGTTTGCATGCAAACAGTGAAATCCTCACAGCTTCAGTCATGTTGAAATGGAGACTTTGACTCATTTAAACTAAAAAGGTTTATTTACAAAGTGCATATTGTTCTTTGATATTTAAGAGACAAGCATTAGTGTTTTTCACAAGTGTAGTTTTTTTGTTTTTCCAAGAATTCCATTATCACCTGCTTGACTTTAAACTTTAACTCTTTAACTCCAACGACCATAAAGCGGCTGTAATGTCTGCTTTTAAGGCTGTGCATGAAGACCACAGCCTTTCTGATCACACAGGTGAGCTCCAACCCAAACATCCCATCATAAGAGCAGCCACACTGGGTGGTTCATGTCTAAAACTCGAGTTTGAGCCAACAAAAACATCTACAAAAAGCTGAAATGGCCTTTCTTTTTCATCACCTGTAAGGCCTGTAGTCTGCCGTTGCTGCAGTGATACCAGAGAAGTGCTGGAGGGTCTCTGAGGAGCCCAGATGCTTCAGCTGTGGAAGAGGATTCTGTTGCAATGACCAGAACTTTGGCTGGAGGTGTTTTCCCCTTCAAGCAGGAATACAGCAGAACGTCAGCAATCCAGGTCTTCATCTTAACCCTTGTTCTATCCTATGACCCCACCCTCACATTGACGTGTCCTCCCTACCATGACAAAGGTGGATAAAGGTGGAAAGATTTCATGTAATCCATGGACACCAGTGAAGATCACAAATCATTGAAGAAAAAAGGTTCAGAGCACTGTCTAGTGGGTCTAGATGACCCAACTCCCAATGGTAAAGTGCCTAGGATAGAAGAAGGGTTAATGCCCAGGGATTAACCAAAGAGGAAGTCTCTTTTTAGAGCTGGAACCAAAGATATGGCTGAGCAATGGACTCAGAAACGTCTTTAGAGGTGACGGCTGCTTTTTACCAATCTCACTCATTTTCCAGACATTTGTTGTCTGACATGTTAACGTTTTTTTGGGTCTCCAGGGTAGAATGTGCTTTAACCCGACCCGAACGCAGCAGACAGTGGTAGAAACTCGGTTGATCCAACAATCCAAGAGGTGATGAAAACTAAACTTGATGAAAAAAGCAGAGGCAAGCAAAAGGTGTGAAGACCAGAGAATCTGGCACAGACCAGCAAGACAGGAAAAACCCCAAGAGGAACAGAAACAGCTGACTCACTGTAAACTGAAGGAGGGGGGGCAAAACTGGATTATTAAACATAAATCTGAAAAACCCCAAAATCCCAAACCCTAAGAGTCGGTCAAACGCACATGGAGCTGATCAGCAGCCTTCAGCAGAACATTAGAGGTTTGATATTTTCATAAACCTGCTGACCTCATCTAGCCCCGCCCACAGTTCGCTTATCTGGCCCCGCCCACAGTTCACTCTTTCTGCATTAAAATGAAGTCTTCTAGTTCAAAAGTTTAAACTGATTGTTACGACCCCGGGGTGTGGGAGGGAAAAGGGAATCAGCAATACAACAGATCTGTATTAACTGATTTATTCGGAGCAGTAAGCTACAACTGGTTCCGTCACACAGATATCCTCCCACATGGGATCACAACGTGATGTAGACACAGTTGACAATAATCAAAGAACATACGCCCGTAAAAAGAAGCATTCAGACATAGCAAGGATAAGTAGAAATCATTCTAAGGTGTCAAGAACCGAAACGAAACACAAATAAGTGCACAGAACACAAATGGCGAGCTGAAGAGTCAGCCGCCCTGGTGCTTGGGCCACGTCAGCTTATGTGTCCGTGCCTCCAGCGCAGAGGGGCGGGGCCGACGCTGTAGATGGAGTGACAGGCCAACCAGGACGACGAGGCAATGACGTCCAACCTAGAAGAAAGGAGATGGGCCGATCGCCTCCCAGATACCACCGCGTTCAATTAACATAACTAATAACCCAAAACAAGAAGAAAGCTCATCCACCCCAAAAGACTCGGCACGTAACACCCTCCCCCTTAAGATCTGGACGCCGGGTTACCCGGTGACCTCATACCCTAGACAAAGCGTCAGCAAGTACATTGTCAGACCCCTTCTTGTGACGAATTTCCAGGTTAAAATCCTGGATCACAAGTGCCCACCGCATAAGACGTTGATTGTGGTTGTACATACTTGACAGAAACGTGAGTGGGTTATGATCAGTATAAACCAGAACAGGAACAGCACTCGACCCGAGGTAAACCTCAAAGTGTTGCAGAGCCATCAACAGGGCTAAAGTCTCTTTCTCAATGGTGGAATAGTTGATCTGGTGCTTCGCAAATTTACGCGAGAAATAGCAAACGGGGTGGTCAATTCCCTCAGAATCCTCCTGTAAGAGTACCGCACCAGCAGCCACACCACTTGCATCCACCTCCAATTTAAACGACTTTGAAAAATTCGGGGCAGCTAGTACTGGGGCATGGGTGAGGAGGGTTTTTAAAGAATCAAAGGCGTGTTGGCATTCTGGGGTCCAGGTGAAGGCCGTAGATGGACTGAGAAGATGCGTCAGAGGATAAACAACTGCGGAAAAGTTACGACAGAAGGCACGATAATATCCTGCCATTCCTAGAAAGCGGCGAAGTGCTTTGCGAGTAGAAGGGGGAGGAAACCCGACTATAGCAGATATTTTCGCGTCTACCGGCCGCACCTGTCCCTGACCTACTTCTCTCCCTAAATAAATAACCGTAGCTTTGCCAAAGTCACACTTAGCCAAGTCTAGAGTAAGTGAAGCTTTGGCCAGCCGTGCAAATACCTCACCGAGCACTTGTACATGTTCTTCCCAAGAGGAGGTGTGGATTATGAGATCATCTAAACATGCGTTGCAATTTTTCAAATCAAATAACAGAGTGTTAATTAGCCTTTGGAAGGTCGCCGGAGCATTACACATACCAAAGGCCATGACTTTATACTGAAGGAAATGATCAGGTGTGACGAAGGCAGAGATATCCGAGGCACGAGGTGTAAGGGGAACTTGCCAGTATCCTTTTAACAGATCCAGTTTTGTGACATATTTGGCAGTACCCAAATTGTCCACACAATCCTCCATACGCGGTAAAGGGTAAGAATCGGGAATAGTGACCTTATTTACTTTACGAAAATCGGTTACGAACCGGCGCGAGCCATCCGGCTTCACCTCCAGGAGACAAGGAGAACTCCAGGGGCTGGAACTAGGTACTGCTAACCCATTTTGGAGGAGGTAGTCTGTTTCAGTCTTCATAATCTCACGCTTGGTGACGTTTAAGCGGTAGGGATTCTGTTTTATTGGCCGGGCTGCTCCTACATCTATGTCATGTTCAATGACCGTAGTCCGAGTTGGCACATCCTGAAATAAGCAGGAGTAGCGATCGAATAAAGAGACCACATCTCGTTGTTGGTCAGGGGATAAATGGGGCAAAAGAGTCGGCAGTCTGGTTAATAACTCAGAGTTAGATAATCGGGCGCCGAGATGAGCTGAAGGAGGGAAGCGGAGCCCATCATCCTTAAGAATGGTACCTTCGGTTGTAATAGGGATGCAACAGCGCTCCACCGGAATGTCTTTGCACGGCTCAGCCTCGGCACCTCTGGGAAAATACTTCTTCAGCATATTTATGTGACACACACGATGTTTTCGACGTCGTTCCGGAGTGGCTACAACATAATCAGTCTCACTCAGCCGCTCAGTAACAGCGTAGGGACCACTGTAGTGAGCGGAAAAGGTCGCTCCCGGAGAGGGAAGCAAGACCAGTACTTGTTCGCCAGCATGAAACTGCCGAGGCTCCGCTGACCGATCATAATTCGCTTTCATGGTTGATTGAGCAGCAGACAAAGATTTCCGTGCCAACTCATTGGCTCGGTGAAGACGTTCACGAAAGCAGCTAACAAAATCCAATACGTTTTCAGGGGAAGGCGGTGCTAAAAAACGGTCCTTTAAAGACTTAAGGGGCCCACGGGGTGTGTGACCGAACACTAATTCCGCCGGACTAAACCCGAGGGATTCCTGATTAGCTTCACGGGCTGCAAATAACAGGAACGGGATGCCTTCATCCCAATCATTCTCCGTCTGAAGACAATATTTCCGCAACATGGACTTTAACGTCTGATGCCACCGTTCCAGAGCACCCTGAGACTCAGGATGGTAGGCGCTAGACACAACGTGTTGGATGTTTAGCGTTCGAAGGACCTGTTGGAAAATTTTAGACAAAAAATTTGTTCCCTGATCTGACTGGATTACACGGGGCATGCCAAAAATGGAAAAAAACTTTGTCAATGACTTCACGATGGCACGGGTAGTTATGGTACGTAGCGGCACTGCCTCTGGGAAACGAGTGGCGGCACACATGATGGTGAGTAAATATTGATTCCCATGTTTGGTCCGAGGCAAAGGGCCGACACAGTCAACTATAACCCGTTCAAAAGGCTCCCCTACCACGGGAATCGGACGTAATGGAGCGGGGGGGATCTTTTGATTTGGTTTTCCAGTTAGTTGACAAATGTGACAATGGCGACAATAGTTTGCTACATCGGCTTTAATGCCTGGCCAAAAAAAATGCTGCAAAATGCGCCGGTAGGTTTTTCGAACCCCAAGATGGCCCGACCACACACTTTCGTGGGCCATGGCTAAAATGGAGGGTCTATAAATAGCAGGAATTACCACTTGAAGAACCTGATCACTGCTAGAAACTACTGAAGGCCACCTGCGCAACAGCAGATCATCCTCCATGAGATAAACTCCCTCCCCTTTTACCTGAGTAGCATCCATCGCCCTAGAAAAATATTGTCTTAGGGTCGGGTCGGCCTTTTGCTCCGCACCAAGACGGGCACGATCCACAGGCAGAGGCACCTCCTCTACTGCGGACGCTCCAGACTCCGGAGTTTCAGCGGCTTCCTGAGTGTCAGCCTTCCTGTCGGGGTCATCTGCGAAAGCTGACATTAAGATGGAGTCAGACAGGTTAATATCCTCACCCTTACGGGCCTGGGCACGAGTAATAACACAACTGGGAAAGATACTAGAAGGCTGTGTGACGTCAGTGGGGGGGGGCCCGTTGGCCACTTCCAGGGTAGGAGTCACCTTTCCTCCCGCGATGTCATTACCCATTAGAAACGTGACTCCTCCCACTGGAAGCTCCGGGCATACAGCCACAGGGAAAACCCCGCTGATTAATTCAGACTGCACCTGTACTTTGTGTACTGGCCGTAAAACATAACCCATCTCAACTCCCCGTAAAATTGCACCATACCCACAGGTAGATTTATCAGAGAAGGGTAAGACAGAGGCCAGTATAACAGACTGTGAACAAGCCGTGTCACGTAAAATGTGCACGGGACAACAGTTATTTTTATCACCCACCAAAGACACCCAGCCGTCAAAGACAAACGGCTTAAAACACTCCTCAACTCCATCTGACTTAATGTCAACTTTCACGACACCCACACCTTTAGGCGGCGACAGTTTAGGCTGTTCCTTATGTTTGAGTGCAAGGCAATCAGCAATGACGTGTCCCGGTTTGTGGCAGTAAAAGCAACACCTCTCCTCCTTCTGGAAAGCAGGAGCCGGACACGACCGATAACTGTTCACCGAAGTCGGGCTTACACCCTCAGAGGACACAGGAAAGGCAAATTTATGTGTCAAAACATACTCATCGGCTAACACAGCCGCAGAAGAAAGCGTGTTCACCTTCTGTTCGTTTAAATACACAACAACACGTTCAGGTAGACACTTTTTAAACTCCTCCACCAAAATTAGTTCACGAAGAGAGTCATAATCGGCAGCATCACAAGCGGCAATCCATTTATCAAATAAAAGCCCCTTTTCCCTCGCAAACTCCGTATGGGTACAAAGGGTTCCTTTTTTCAGGTTCCTGAACTTCTGCCGATAAGCTTCAGGTACCAGTTCATACACTCTTAGTATGGCAGCTTTAACGCAGTCATACTTCAGGCTGTCTTCCAAAGAAAGAGCCGAAACAGCCTCCTGAGCTTTTCCATGCATCTTACACTGCAGTAGTAGAGCCCAAACTTCCGAAGGCCACTGCAGAGCAGATGCAATGCGCTCAAACACCCCAAAATAGGCATCCACCTCGGACTTACGGAAGATCGGTACTAGGTTAATGTACTTACTAATGTCAAACACAGCTGGATGTTGGGACAGGGGAGGAGCGGCCGGCGCGCCGCTGTGCTGATCCTCGGCTATCCCTGCGGATGGTCCCCCCTGCTGGGCGGACAGCTCCAGCTGACGGATGCGCACAGCTGTGTCGGCCTCAATCTCGAGCTTCCGGATCTGGAGCTGAAGGTCGCGCTGCGCCTGCTCGTGCTTCTCCCGAGCCTCCAGCTCGAGTCGAGCCAGGCGCACCTTGAGCCGCGCCCCCTCTCCGGAGCCAGCAGCACCATCCGGAGAAGAGGAATCATAACGGGGGAGCGTGAAGGGCGTCTTTACCTTCGGTTTGCACTCACCTGCTCCCCTGGCCGCATCATCCTTATCCTTGGGCGTCACCAGAGCAGATCGCCCAGACAGCGTCACCAGATCCAACTCCTCCAGCCTGGTCACTATAAGGGACTTCAATTCCCGCTTTCGTGTATGACCGCCAAACGTGATGCCGAAGTGGGTGGCTATTTTCACTAAGTCGTCCTTAAGAAAACACTCCAACGCTTCCACGGACGGGTTTCCTAGGAAATCGGCCAAATCAAAGGGCGAAGGCATTGCTTCCTACCGCCGTAAAATAAGAAATGAATGAATGAATGAATCCAGAGTAAACTAGGGACACCGCCCACTCCTATAAAGGGCGTGAGCGGATGTATCCCGGACGAGCCCCCACTTGTTACGACCCCGGGGTGTGGGAGGGAAAAGGGAATCAGCAATACAACAGATCTGTATTAACTGATTTATTCGGAGCAGTAAGCTACAACTGGTTCCGTCACACAGATATCCTCCCACATGGGATCACAACGTGATGTAGACACAGTTGACAATAATCAAAGAACATACGCCCGTAAAAAGAAGCATTCAGACATAGCAAGGATAAGTAGAAATCATTCTAAGGTGTCAAGAACCGAAACGAAACACAAATAAGTGCACAGAACACAAATGGCGAGCTGAAGAGTCAGCCGCCCTGGTGCTTGGGCCACGTCAGCTTATGTGTCCGTGCCTCCAGCGCAGAGGGGCGGGGCCGACGCTGTAGATGGAGTGACAGGCCAACCAGGACGACGAGGCAATGACGTCCAACCTAGAAGAAAGGAGATGGGCCGATCGCCTCCCAGATACCACCGCGTTCAATTAACATAACTAATAACCCAAAACAAGAAGAAAGCTCATCCACCCCAAAAGACTCGGCACGTAACACTGATTCTAACGTTTTATGTTGATACGAGTCGAGTGAGACAGACAAAAGTCCATAAGTGTCTTTAGAGTTGAGAAAACACTGGAAGAAGAAGAGCAACTGCAGATCAACGACTATTGAGTGAAAGCTTGAAAGGAGCCTTTAAAGTCATCACTGCTTTTGAGTCAGATTTCTGTCAAAACAGCGGCACATCTCTAACAGTTGGTGTTTGGCTCAGCATCTGATCACAGTAACAAACCTCCCATGACTTAACTTGTATTATTTACTTACAGTTAGAAAGTGTAGAACTATGAAGACAAGCTTGGAAGCAAAGGCCCAGGTCAGCCGTACACCTTTCACATTTTTTTCTTCCTGTTTTTTCAAAGGTTTTGCAGACGGATGCTGTTTTTTTTTCTTTATGCTCAGCTTTAAACTGATCGCATTTCTCTATCAAACAACGTTTCCAAACGTGGATTCCTGACGCTGATAAAGAAGACTACATTTATGTGGAGTATTCCACTATTATCACTACAGAGACGGGACTGTGGTGATGATGTGATGTGGCAGACAAACATCAACTATGAAGAATCATCTTAAACAGGCATCCATGCTAAAGTCTGTCTTTAACCTCTGCTGAGACATTTAGTGGCGAAGCCTTCCCTCCCACTGACACACAGAGAGGCCTCTACACGCTGACGGTTTTACCACTGCAGGGGTCAGGTCGGACCCAGGTGTCACAGGCGTGCAGCGTTCACCTGTCCACGTTTCAAAATAATTCCTTGGCTTTGTGTTCGGGAGCACAAAGCAGAGCTGCATGTGTTGTCTTCTTCAGGGTCAGCTGTGCTTCAGTGGGTTCCTGTGAGCATGCACGTCCTGAGCTTTGCAGATGCACGTCCTGCATGCATTCCAGTCCACAAGCTGCTCTTGGTGTCTGGTGTCTGCTGATGTTAGTGCAGCACGGTTGTTGCAAGCGGTGACTGTCTCCTCTCACTGGTCCCAGGTACTCCTTTCAGGACGAGGAGGACATGTTCATGGTGGTCGACCTGCTTCTTGGTGGAGACCTGCGCTACCACCTGCAGCAGAACGTCCAGTTCAGTGAGGCGGCTGTCAAGCTCTACATTTGTGAGATGACCCTGGCTCTGGACTACCTGCAGAGTCAGCACATCATCCACAGGTCTGTGATTCTCTGGTTTCATGACCTTTCAGTGACCTGCAGAGTTTCTTTCAGTGCTGGAGGTGGAGCCGTTGGTGGTCAGCACTCATGGTCTGCAGTCACCTTCTCACCCTGTACGTCTCTATATGACAGTGCTGTGACCTCCTGAGCAGCAGAACCATCAGATGTTTCCCACACAAAGGAACAGCCCTGACACTGACACACACAAACATTTGCTTTGCTCAAAGGAATAACTGAATAATCCAAACCCATGAATCAACCCTCTAGAACCTGGGGGAAATTCATCGGTGTTACGTTAAGAAAGGTTCCCAAAGAAACAGTGAACAATGAGCTAACTGAGGATCATTTCTGGTTGGAAAACAGCAAAGAGATGCTGTTCGTTTTGTTGGTGGGTATTCAATAACTCAGTGTGCAGGAAGGTAGACTTTACCGCAGTCGCTGGACTCTGTTCTGGTTGATAAGATTCTCCCTAACCTTCAAACGCAGGTGAAGAGGGGCACAGCGCTTCCGGTCACATGACGTTTGCTTTTTACCGGACCAACAAAGCTCTGTGACCTGAAGCTCAGAGTTCAGGACTCTTCTGCGCCTCACATCAGTGCTGCTGCTGTTGTTGAAAACGTTCTTCCTCTGGAATTCACCTCGGAAATGTCTTTGGTCATCCGATGAAATACTTTTGGTACAAACCTTTTCTTTTTGGCTGATTTTTCTGCCTTTCATGCATGTTTTACCTGCAGACTGGTCACTCATTCCCCACTGTGTTCATGCAGACACCTTGTTGAGTGGGTGTGGAGCCACATCCTGTCTGCTGCTCTGTCCCGCCCCCTCTGGTGTCATCGCTTTCCTACTTGTTGTAGAGTTTGTTTAGCAAACCAGAATCAGTCTTTCTTGGAGGAGAAAACCAAGAGCAGAAACTCTCTCCTCATTCGTTGGTCCCAAATCTTCTGGTGGTCTAACATTTGTGGAGAAGTGGCTGAGAGGTCCTGCCAGTCAGATCTGTGTTCTGGGCCTTAGTTCAGCTGACTCCAGCTCTGTCAGGCTGTTTCTGACCGCCTGCTTCCCCGCATGTGAGCTCCCGAGGTCTGTAGGATTGACAGCACACTGCTGGGTGGACCCCCTCCAGCCTGACATTGTTAGTGTTCAGGAAACATCAGGAGGACGTTGGGTTGGTTTGCTTTTTCTGACATTTCTAGTGCTGAATTCCAGCACAAATCACTTCAAAAGTTCTGGAACTTTCCAAACCTGTCTGTCTGTTCCTCAAGTTTGAAGCGGCTAACATCCAAATCACTGGTTTTACTGAGTTCTGCCCCTTTTTCACACCCACTCATCTGTCAGGGGTGGACGGGGAGCTTGTCATCTTTTCGAACACTTGTCCACAAAGAGGCATGAGGCAGATTTTCTACAACATCAACTCCCCAAAAAGAGACACATTTACCCTGAAATGGATAAAAGATGCCGTTTAGCCAGATGTTGTGAACACATGTCAGTTTTCATTTATTCAGCATATTAACCACGGGACATGCCCATTTATGGTCATAGTCAACACATGTACATAATAAAAGATACAATAAAACATTCAGAACAAGAGTAAAACCAGATCAATAGCATCCTTTTCACAGCAACATGCTCCACCTGTGTGTGTGGTGTCCTCCAAATGTTGAGCAGCTTTCTAACACTTGGATGATGGCGCTCTGCCGCTCCTCGTGATGTCACGGCGCTCCCACGGCCGTGTTTCTCAGCCCTGCTCCTCGGGGAACACGGTTCTTTCAGTCCTACCCTGCTCAAACACGCCGCTCATTATCAGGCTTCTGCACAACAACAAATACGAATTTCTCCATATATTGAGCAGCAATGAATTGAAATATAGCTATTCCATACATGGAAGTAATAAGTGTATTAAATACTGCAATTGTTGTAGTTTTCATACATAGTATTAAACTGTGCAAAATATTAACGTTTCTACTGAAATGTCTTACAATATCTTGACTGATATTCTATATGTATATAATATTTCACAAGTCATATATTGAAAGAGGCGTTATAAATATATTTATCATATAATATACCTTAAAATAAACCATAACATACCCTGACTTAAATAAAGATATATAGGTTACAAATACATAGCTATATTTTTTTTCTTTTTTTGTTGATGTAAACTGTCATTCAGTTTTACCGTCAATGATATTAAGGTTATATAAATGATGACATAACCACACGAGCTCCATCCATCTCTATTATAAAAAATGTAGGTTGAAAAATCTAATTTGTCCTGTCTAACAAACAAACAAATTATTAAGAAAAAGATACAAGCAATTATGAACCAAAGTTTGTTTGCACAACGACGGGTTTTAAGTATTTATGAATCAATAAACAGAAATAGGTTGTCCATACCTAATATATTTTAAAAATATACTTGAGTAAGTTACTCAGTTACTCAGTAAGTATATTGAGTAAGTTGCTGATATGTTAAAATGTATGTCTTAATATATATGATATATATATATCCCAGAATATTGCAATATATCTTTCTTTTGTGAGGGCGAGCAAGGCAATATGGAAAACATGAAGAACAGTGGACCATAAGGACCAGGGATGGGAAAAACTGTTCTACAGAGACTCTTCACATATAACTGGGGATGTGCATTTATTCTGGAAAAAGATGACAAAAATGAAAAAAAGAGCCCTCTATGTAACCCTTGTGCTATCTTAGATGACCCCCCCCCCCCCTTACATTGACGTGTTCTTCCTACCATGACAAAGGTGGATAAAGGTGGAAAGATTTCATGTAATCCATGGACACCAGTGAAGACCACAAATCATTGAAGAAAAAAGGTTCAGAGCACTGTCTAGTGGGTCTAGATGACCCACCTCCCAACGTTAACGTGCCTAGGATAGCACAAGGGATAAAAATGTTCCCTAAAGGAGATAAAAGACCGGAGACTCTGATGTCATAAGTAAATTCTACAAAAGCCTTTTTTTCACGCTGACTCCACCCCCTGGTTGTTTCTCAAGCATATTTGGCACATCACTGCCCCCATCACTGCCCCCACCACTGCCCCCACCACCACCCCACAGGTGGTGGTTGGAACTGCAGGCTTATTTCCTTCTAACTCCTGATGCGTAGATGAACTGGACCAAGTAGTCGGGCAGGAGCGGGACCTTTCTGCTAAAGTAAACTTTGGAAGGGCAGGTTGGATGAACCGCGGGGGTCTGAGGGTTTGAACAGAGCAGCCTCTTCATGCACCACTGCAGCTTTACAAACGTGCGTCTGTGGCTATTTTTAGCTCCTCAGACAGAGTCCATGCTGTCTACGCGCCCCTCCATGTGGCAGCGGGAGTGACTGCAGAGGATTTCGGGGCTCCGCCGTGAGCTGCTGAGGACAGCTGCAGTGTTGGAGCAGCAGGAGCGAGCATCCATGCTCTGACTGCGTCTGCGCACACGCACCTCTTCCTGCATGCTTCCCTCTCTTTGGGGTTTGTTTACTGAGTCTGCTGTCAGAGTTTTAATAAATTCCTCTGCGCTCATGCCCCCCCCCAGCCCCAGTGTTCTTCCACACAACTTTTTAGAGTATTTTGCAATTATTGTGTTGCACCAACTGAAGGAGGAATGGTCTCCTAGCAACAGTCAGCTGTCACCATGCCCAAGGAGATAAAATTAGTCCTGTGGGGAGAAGAGGAGTACAATCACTTTCTTTCTCCCTCCTTGCCATTGAAGTCCCTGCGGGTTCTGTCTGAAACCGGAAAGCGTGAACGTGCCGCTCCTCTGCTCGCCGCCTTCAACAGAAACAGTTGTGTGCAAAGCCAGCTTTACACCTGCATGCATGCCTGCACCTCCCTGCTGCTCCACCTCTCCGTTACCTCCTCCTTCTACCCTTCAAGAGTCCCTGTAGACTATATTTGCATTGATATTTCATACAGCAGCGTGCATACGTGTGCCACAGGGTGCAGATGCGCTCTGCTCCATCCTAACACGCTGCATAATTAAATAAGGCTCTCTGTAATTGCCCGTGGAGTGGTGGGAGGGCGGGGTCAGTGCGTGAGTGCTGCTGTGAGATAACGGGGAAGCTGTTGTGAGGCTTCGCAGCGTCTGAGGAGATGTTTGCATTAGCCTGCAAACACCTCCTTCTTCATCTGTAAACATTCTGCTTCTCTGACCCTCTGGAGGAGATCAGAATCCAACCTTTCTCCTCATTCCAGCTTTCTCTTGCCCCATGGAAAGGTCTCATGGGGGTGGGGGTTATCACCTGTTCTGTAACATTGCCTGATCCATTCTTGATCATTAGGGGGATGTGACATTTTGTTTTCTTCTGCTTGATGCAAAGGTGAGGTTGGACATTGAAGGTGAACAGATGTGCTTTACTGAAGAATCTTCACAAAGTGGTTTAGGCCTGCAGACACAAAGAACTGCTGAAGTATCATCAAGAAGAATCTGAATTTTAAAAATGGATTTAGTTCATTTGAATGTAAATGTGATCAAAGTTCAAATCATGACTTACAGTACAAGAATTATGCGTGGCATAGCCCTGTATTTGTCAACATTAAGGTCACTTCTCTTTATTTAGAATAACCCTGAAGTGTTTCTCTTCCCCTTTCAGAGACGTGAAGCCGGACAACATCCTGTTGGACGAACAAGGTAGGAACAGGTTCTGCACGAGGATTCTGGTGTGATGAGCTGGAACTGCTCTCTTTTGACATCATGAGACCCGTTCACCAGGATCCCGGTAGCTTTCCTCACATTCACAGTATGGATCCAAGAACAAACGTCCCCATGAGTTCAACAGTAGATCAAGGCAAAGGTCCAGGAGCAGAAACAGAACCAGCACACTCAGGCAGAGGTCCAACGGGTCTGAGCTGCTGCAGCGCCTCCCTGTTCCAGGATCCGGAACTGATCTGTCTTCTCCGCTCAGATCCTCCTTAGCCTTGCTTTGCATCCGTCCTGGGGTTCCATTGATTGGGTTTCATTTGATTCGAGCGATCTGATTGGATCAGGAGTCTGGACGCGTCATTTCCAGCACTCAAAGGGGAATGTCTCTGCCTGCTGAAGGAGACAGGAACAGTTTTGTGCCGATTGACAATTTCTTGGTCATTTTCTAGAATTTTGGTTTAGTTTCTTAAAACTTTGGATCGTGTTTAAAGGTCGGTGACACAAATCTTTGAACACAGTTTGGAAATCGTCTCCTAAAAACCCTTTTCACACTTTTTGCCAAAATAGCAGATTTCTTTCAGGCAGGAGGTGATGAAACCTCTTTCTGGAGATGTCCAAGCTTTGGAAAGCAAATCAAACTGAAAGCTTCTACTTCTTTACTTTCTGTTCAGAAAAGGGGAATTTGACCACAAGCTGCTGTTCCACACGAAGCCTCTTTATTTTCCCAGAAATGGGATTTCTCCTCCAACATCAAACAGATTTCTGATGTGTCGCTTTAGTCCGTTCAGATCCTCGCTGCGCCTCCGTCTCTCATCTCCTCTTCAGATGAAGCTGCTGTTGATAAAGCACTCACGCTGAAAATGGGATGACTCTTTTCTCTGCATGTTACCGTCATTTCTAAAAACACTCCAGCCTCTTGCCTCATGCTTTCTTCATCCTTCACTTCCTCTTGTGCAAAGAATAAACTTCCATAATAATCAAATTAAGTGTGATTTAATGCTAGAGCAGAGCGGCGCGGCCATCGCAGGACGAATGTGCAGCCTCGCCATGAGTCACAGCAGCAGTAATGAGGTCGCAGGAGTCAGGAGCGCCGGATTGATGCACGGAATAATGACAGCAGACTGATCCGGCTCACGGAAGCATCCCCGGCGCTCTGTTTCCAGCTTACACGCTGGAAGTTTCCCTCACTGTGGATCCTTGTCCTTTCCCCAGGTCATGCTCATCTGACAGACTTCAACATCGCCACCATCGTCAAAGACGGAGAGAGAGCCACAGCTTTGGCCGGAACCAAGCCTTACATGGGTAAACGCAGCCCAGGAACGTCAGCTGGTTTCCACTGCCAATCATGTAACAATGCTGCAGCCATTCTGGTTAAAGAATTCATCTACAACTAGGAAAGTCCTCTAAAGTTACTTGGAGCTTCGTAGCATGAATGCAGACACCCTGTATCATGCTGCAGGGCTGGACTCATGCCTGTTTGAGGCTCAGAAGGCCCGTCTCAGGTCGTCATGCTTCCGTTTTCCCTTTTTCTACAGCAGAGGATTAGGGCCACCATTAAAATAAAAAACAGACATTTACAAGGATAAAGTCATCAATTTGTGGGGAAAAACCCATATAATTATGAGCAAAAAGTTGTGATTTTACCAGGAAAAAGCTTTTTTTTAATAAAATATAGTTGTTTGTGTAAGCCTCCATCACATTATCCAGCCTCCATCCAAACTCTTTTCTGTTTTTTACTTAAACTCACTGACAGACTTGGTCTTTCCCTTATGTGAGACCAACGCTGAAGTAAGCGTGTAAATCTGCTCTCTGTCTCTCACATTGAAACACAATATTGGATCTTTTTGTTATATTTTTTAGTAAACAGAATTTTTCCCCATAAACATATGACTTTAATTCTCAACCTGTAACTAGTGAAATTTTAACTGTTATCATAAAATATTGAATCTTTTACTCGTACTTCTAAGAATTTCTGCTCATAAAATCAGGACTTTTTTTGTGCCCAGACTGGGCAGGAAAAGGTTCCTGCTCCAAACACGACTCTTGTGTCTTTTGCAGCCCCAGAGATCTTCCAGTCCTTCATTAGTGGGGGTTCAGGCTACGCTCTGGAAGTAGACTGGTGGTCACTGGGGGTGACAGCCTTTGAGGTGCTTCGTGGATGGGTGAGGCTTCGGAGTCTGACCGCTGACAGACGGAAATATCCAAGTTTTCTTCTGGCCTCACCACTGTCCTCCTCCCCCAGAGGCCGTACGACATCCACGCCAGCAACTCCGTGGAGTCCCTGATCCAGCTGTTCAGCACAGTCAGCGTGCACTACAGCCCCTCCTGGCCCAAAGAGCTGGTTTCTCTGTTAAGAAAGGTGAGGTGGACCTCGGGAAAGGCTGAGTCATCATTAACTACAAACACCTGCCACAGGTGACTGCAAAACCAGAACAAAGAGATGGATTTGTCTCATCATGGATCCTGGAGCATCCATTACTCCAACAGTTGTTTTGGGCTTTTTTTTTGCATGCACCCAGTTCTGGGTGGAGGAGGATGCTTCACATTATTTGTGTGGAGCTGAATTCATCACAACAACCAATGTGAGTGAATGTTCAGGCTCAAGATGTTCTGTGGGACCATCAGGCTGATTGTTCTGGTTTCTCTGCAGTAGTCCTCTAAATCTTCATGCTGACGTGTCAGAAGAACAAATTGACTTGTGTTTGGGCACAGCCTCCCCACATCTGAAAGCAGAGGCCCTGCAGGCATGGAGGTTACATGTTGTTGTGTGGAGCGTGAGGTCTGAGAGACAGACGGCCTTTTCCGCTTCGCCGCTCGTCCATCACCTGCATGCAGAGCCAGCCGACTCAGGGGAGAGCACCGACTCATCCTCAGGCCTGAGTAGGAGGAGGCACAAGTGGGCGGAGAGTAGACGTTACAGGCAGAGCCTCGTCTTCCTCCCCATTCCAGCATTCATCCGTAGCTGAAACAAGTGTTTTCCCTCAGAAATACCCTGTTCCATCGCCAACATCCTCCACCACTTTAGCTGAGTCTGAGGGGAGAAGCAGGTTTCTCATCTGACCACTTCTCTGCTGGTTTTCTGACTAGAAGATGACATTTCTCCGTTAAGAAGGTTTCATTCCTTCCTCCACATGGAAAAACACGGCTCAGCTCTTCTGTGAAGAGATCAAACACAGATGAGACAGCAACACAAAAGGTCAAAGACAAGCGAGGAAAAGGGCTCCTCCTGGACCCATAAACGCCTCCAAACAGACATTCTCAGCGATCACAGATGATTTTTCCCGTTTATTAAAACACACTTAACCAGTTGAACCAAACACAGTTTTCAAAAGAAAGGCTAAATATATACAAGATACTTAACTCTTGAGTCAAAAGCTCACTTTGAGATCAAGATGAAAACTCTGTTAACAAAACTAACACACACAACAAAACACTTGATACTGTAATATTTGGGTGTTTGTCAGAAAGAGGGCGGCATGGTGGTGTAGTGGTCAGCTCTCTCACCTCACAGGCAGAAGGTGATGCTTCCAGTCTTAGCTGGAACCAGCACACACGTGTGGGTTTTTCTCCGGACACTCTGCCTTCCTCACACAGTCGTCCTTGCAACAGTCTGGTGACCTGTTCAGGGTGAACCCTGCTGTCACCCAGCAGCAGCTATGTTAGGCTCCAGCAACCCAGAATCCCTCTGAGAGGGAGTTAGTGGGTTCAGGGATGGTTGGTGTCAGAAAAGCCTGACTTCAGACTTGGTGTCAGAGACGGAGCCCCGCTGTGATTGATCATGGATGTTTTGTGCCCCCCCTGCAGCTGCTGACCGTGAACCCAGATCATCGCTTCTCCAGCCTGTCGGACATGCAGGCGTCTCCGTACCTCGCTGACATCAACTGGGACGCCGTGTACGAGAAGAAGATGGCGCCTGGCTTTGTTCCAAACGTTAGTGTGACCTGAGTTGTCTCACAGAGAGTACATGTTTGAAGCTGCGGTTGCAGAACATAATCAGCGCGCGTGGCCACTAAATAATGCATACAGGAAGTGACTGCAGCGCTTCACGGCGTCCCGCAGCAGTTTTCCCTTACTGTAAATTCCCGCGGGTGCAGTCTTGTTTGCTGTTTTAGCAGCTGGCCTTCCTCATTATTGCCCCCCCCCCACAGAAAGGTCGCCTCCACTGCGACCCCACCTTTGAGCTGGAGGAGATGATCCTGGAGTCACGTCCTCTCCACAAGAAAAAGAAGAGACTGGCCAAGAACCGCTCTCGAGACAACAGCAAGGACTCCCAGTCGGTAAGTGACAGCTTCTTGTTCGGGGTGTGGCCTTCCAAAGGCCTCAAACAGGATTGGACAGTTTCATCTGCGCAAAAATGATCTGACCTTCAATGCAAACCAGCAGAAACCTTTGGCCCAGAGGTTTTTTTATCTGAAAGTACTTGTCCTCTCCTCTGTCCTTCATGCCTCTTCACAATGTTCCTGAGATAGCTGTATGACCATATCATCACATATGACCATGAACTCCATGTATTTGACCTTGACGACAGATCGGAAGTTAGCTGCAATAACCCAACAGAGTGAAGACATTTTATTTTGGGTCAGCAAAGTTAAATCCTGTGTCACACAGTTAAAATGTACATTTTACACATTTTCCACTTATGCAATTTCTGTCTTTCATGATAGATGCATCATACATGCGTGATACATGTGATATACGACATGCGCAGATGTCCGTCAAGGATTTCAGCCGACGGGTCTTTCCATGAATTCGGTTTTGAGTTGTTCAAAATTTTTGGTCAGTTGAGAATTCTGCAGTTTATGTGTATTTTGTGTAGTTTATACACAATTATTACGTACATCTTATACAACTGTGTGTGCTTTCTGCGAGATACATATGCAAAAAGTATGTCTTTCCACGACCGTTCCACGTATGTCTAACAGGCTTTTCACGCATGAACCACCGATGTATAATTTATACATCACGTGTACGGTGCACGTATCATGTTAGAATCACACTATTGACACACGAATCACTGATGACTTGCATGTAAACAGCACAATAATCGCACACGGTTGATGTTCTACGTTGGTTTACGTGTTCCTAGTTTATACGTACTTCTTCCATGGTTTTAACGTGGTCCATTCCTGATAAATCTGTGAAAATTTCACATAACGAACCACAACTTTTCCCCCTTTTTTCACGTATATTCAAGTATGACCAGTTTTCATCCGTACGATATGCACAAAATGTACGTCTTACCAAAAGACAGAGATGGAGATGAACGGCAGGATGTTCAGAGACGGAACCATGTCTGCTGGGAAGAAGGAAACTCTGAAAGGTTTTTTTCCACATATTACGCACCAGATCCCAGCTGTCATCAGGCGAGAGGCGGAGCCACACAGACAGCCCATGACGATTTTCAACATTCAGAGTCAGACTGGCTCTAGATCCACATGGAGAAATCCCTTCAGGATCACTGTTTTTGGCCTCAGTGGTCCCTCAAAGGATCTTCTCAAACTACATTAAAGCATAAAGAAAAATACAAGGACTGCTCTAACTTAGCTGACCACTGAGAGGCTTGTTACACAATCAGGTTGATTTCAATTCACTCACGTTTTAAAAAAAGAAGTAATTTCAGAAAAGACATGTAAAGCATTTTTGTCCTCAGTAAGTCAATATTTTACCTTGACATGAAGTTAGGGCGTGGTCTTTGACCATCACATCCTTATCTCTGACCCTTCAGCTCTGCAGCGGTGGAACAGCTGAGTCCGCCGTTTATCTGTTCAGTGTAGAAACCCGATCTGAACAATCCTTAACTCTTCATGTCTGTTACAACTCTGAACCACAGCTTCATGTTTAAAAGATGAGAGCTTGAAAAATGAATTCATCTCCAAATTAGGCTGTAAAGTCAGCCGCACACCTTGATCAGCCTCTATTATCATAATGAGATTATTGCTGTATGATATTGCTCTAATTAAAAGGATTCCAGCTGCACAAAAGGATTTTCTGTTTCCTGATCTGAGCAGTGTGATCGGCTTGATTTGCCGTTTTTAAGCGCGCCATGGGCGCAATGCTCAGAAGATCCATGACTGAAGAGCAGAGGTCCTGCTTCAGCAGCAGCTTTTCTGAGATCATTCAATTATCAGGCCTTCCTCGTAATGCTCCCAAGTGCTGCTGGGATACATGTTTCTATTTCTGTCCCTGCCAGCTCCCAAACAAGTCGTGGCGAGAAAGACAGGCGGGCTAAGACACGCCGCCTGGAGGTCATGCAGCTGCCCTGTGCCCCTTTGGCGCTGATGCTCAGAGTAAAAGCTTGTGGTGTGTTTGACTGCAGGAGAACGACTACCTCCAGGAGTGCCTTGAAGCTGTGCAGCAGGAGTTCATGATTTTCAACCGTGAAAAGTAAGAAACACAAAAGCAGCAGCTAGAAGCTGCACTGCTCAAACCCTCAGAAACACGCCTGCTCAAACCCTCATCCACCCAGAAACACACCTGCTCAAACCCTCAGAAACACGCCTGCTCACACGCTCACAAACACACCTGCTCACACCCTCAGAAACACGCCTGCTCACACCCTCATCCACCCAGAAACACGCATGCTCAAACCCTCATCCACCCAGAAACACACCTGCTCACACCCTCAGAGACACACCTGCTCACACCCTCAGAAAAAGACCTGCTCACTCCCTCACAAACACACCTGCTCACACCCTCAGAAACACGCCTGCTCACACCCTCAGAGACACACCTGCTCACACCCTCAGAAAAACACCTGCTCACACCCTCAGAAAAAGACCTGCTCACTCCCTCACAAACACACCTGCTCAAACCCTCAGAAAAACACCTGCTCACACCCTCAGAAAAACACCTGCTCACTCCCTCACAAACACACCTGCTCAAACCCTCATCCACCCAGAAACACACCTGCTCACACCCTCAGAAACACACCTGCTCAAACCCTCATCCACCCAGAAACACACCTGCTCACACCCTCAGAAAAACACCTGCTCACACCCTCAGAAACACGCCTGCTCACACCCTCATCCATCCAGAAACACGCCTGCTCACACCCTCAGAAACACACCTGCTCACACCCTCATCCACCCAGAAACACACCTGCTCACACCCTCAGAAACACGCCTGCTCACACCCTCATCCATCCAGAAACACGCCTGCTCACACCCTCAGAAACACACCTGCTCACACCCTCATCCACCCAGAAACACACCTGCTCACACCCTCAGAAACACACCTGCTCACACCCTCATCCATCCAGAAACACACCTGCTCACACCCTCAGAAACACGCCTGCTCACACCCTCATCCATCCAGAAACACACCTGCTCACAACCTCATCCACCCAGAAACACACCTGCTCACACCCTCAGAAACACGCCAGCTCACACCCTCAGAAACACGCCTGCTCACACCCTCAGAAACACACCTGCTCACACCCTCATCCACCCAGAAACACACCTGCTCACACCCTCAGAAACACACCTGCTCACACCCTCAGAAACACGCCTGCTCACACCCTCATCCATCCAGAAATACGCCTGCGCACACCCTCAGAAACACGCCTGCTCACACCCTCATCCATCCAGAAACACACCTGCTCACAACCTCATCCACCCAGAAACACACCTGCTCACAACCTCAGAAACACACCTGCTCACACCCTCAGAAACACACCTGCTCACACCCTCAGAAACACACCTGCTCACACCCTCAGAAACACGCCTGCTCACACCCTCAGAAACACACCTGTTCACACCCTCAGAAACACACCTGCTCACACCCTCAGAAACACACCTGCTCACACCCTCAGAAACACACCTGCTCACACCCTCAGAAACACGCCTGCTCACACCCTCAGAAACACACCTGCTCACACCCTCAGAAACACACCTGCTCACACCCTCATCCACCCAGAAACACACCTGCTCACACCCTCAGAAACACACCTGCTCACACCCTCAGAAACACACCTGCTCACACCCTCAGAAACACACCTGCTCACACCCTCATCCATCCAGAAATACGCCTGCGCACACCCTCAGAAACACGCTTGCTCACACCCTCATCCATCCAGAAACACACCTGCTCACAACCTCATCCACCCAGAAACACACCTGCTCACACCCTCAGAAACACACCTGCTCACACCCTCAGAAACACGCCTGCTCACACCCTCAGAAACACACCTGTTCACACCCTCAGAAACACACCTGCTCACACCCTCAGAAACACACCTGCTCACACCCTCAGAAACACACCTGCTCACACCCTCAGAAACACGCCTGCTCACACCCTCAGAAACACACCTGCTCACACCCTCAGAAACACGCCTGCTCACACCCTCAGAAACACGCCTGCTCACACCCTCAGAAACACGCCTGCTCACACCCTCAGAAACACGCCTGCTCACACCCTCAGAAACACGCCTGCTCACACCCTCAGAAACACACCTGCTCACACCCTCATCCACCCAGAAACACACCTGCTCACACCCTCAGAAACACGCCTGCTCACACCCTCAGAAACACGCCTGCTCACACCCTCATCCACCACTAAACACGCCTGCTCACACCCTCAGAAACACGCCTGCTCACACCCTCATCCACCACTAAACACGCCTGCTCACACCCTCAGAAACACGCCTGCTCACACCCTCAGAAACACGCCTGCTCACACCCTCAGAAACACACCTGCTCACACCCTCATCCACCACTAAACACGCGTGCTCACACCCTCAGAAACACACATGGTCACACCTTCATCCACATCAGGAAGACCCTGAGATTTTCTGGAATTTGCTGTCAAGCTGCTGCCAGATGTCGTGAAGGCATCAGGCTTTGTGTTCTGCCAAAAGCACGCCCGTTCATCTGTTGGAGGGTGCTGAATTTCACAAAGCATGAAGGCTTTTCATCATGGTCAGGGTTTCTGCCTGCTGTGTTGGGGGGCTCGGCGCTGGTCTCAGCCTCATTTATTATTGAGCAGGTCCTGCCACTGCAGCGTAACTGATATCCTTCTCTTTGGAAAGGGGCTTATTATATCCTACAGCTCCAATGAATGACTCTGTTTCTGATGGAGGAAAGCTCAGACAGCAGATTAAAGCAAAGGCTTTTTGTGAGAATCCACTTTTCTGGTTCAAGCTGAAAAAATGCTGATTCATCAGAAGTTGGGTTGTAAACGTGTTTTCTGTGTCTGTTTGAGGTTGAAACGGCGTCAGGAAGAGGGTCAGTCAGAGGCCGGGGGTGACGATGGAGACGGCGACACCGAAGCAGAAGCCGCTGTCACAGACGAGGACGTGGCAGAACCCGAAGCAGAACCTGAAGCAGAACCAGAGCCCAGTCTTGAGCCGGAGTCCTCTTCCAAACTGAGCATGTGCGGCTCCGTGTGCTCATCCTCCGGCAGCTGCTAGCACCGCGCCCCCTCCCCACCCCCACCTGCCCTCCTCTGCTGTAGTTGGGGGTGCAGGACAGTCACTGTGGGGTGGGGGGCCTCACAGCAGCCAGTTCCTTCGATCATCTGTAGCATCCCTCTGGTCGGGCATGAACGGACGCAGCTTGCTGACCCCCCCCCCACCACCCCCCAACATGAAGCTATAACCTCTATGCAATGCAAAGTTACCCCATGAAGGATTAGGTATGGTGGGGTGGGGGTGGGTTCACGGGCTCCGTGAGCATGATGACATCATTGCAACAGCCCCACCCCTCCTCTCTGATGACTTCAGCACAGGACGGCGCTCTCGCCTGTCTTCTCTTCCCTCGTCCGCCCGCCTCTGTCATGTGACTTGCGCCCTCATTCTGATTAGTTGCGGCCCCCTTTTTCGCGGAGCCCCCTCATCTGCAGCGAGTGTTCCTCGCCGCTCTGGTGTCGTAAACTTGTTTGAAGTCGTGCCTGATAATCAGTGTTTGTTGTAGCCATTGATGGGTCCGGATGTTGGTCAGGTTGTGCTGTCAGTGTTCATGAAGTTCTCTGCTCCCAGTCTCTCCCAGGGAGTCAGAACCAGAGTCTGGAAGGTTCTAAGAGCTTTGGCCGCCAAAAACTGCGTCTCCGCTCCTTAGAAATGCTGCTCGATTAGCCTTGTCCCATTAAGAGCCTGTTTAGGACCGCCCGCGCCCCCGTAGAGCTCCGTTTGGGGCTGTATTTATATCTGTAGCTCTACTTCAGACTTTATAGCTGAGCTAGCATTTAACTGTCATTATTAAGGTGGTGCCATTAATCTCAGTCTTAAATCCAGGGAAAATGTAGCAGAATGCCACCTTAAGACCCTAACAAGTGACCACCGTGTAAATAGCAGACAGCATAGGTAAAGACGCCACAGTTTTATGTGGGACACCAAACTCCATTCTGCTCCCTTTTCCAAGTGTGCAGGCACAACTTGTAGGCAAAGTATGCCAAAGCTTTTCTACCATCGACATACCCATTTCTAAGACGTTGTGAGTGTGTGAGCATGTGTGTGTTTCTGTACAACGTGAAGATGTCTTCATTTCTACAATCACAGTGCGTCATTCGGACTAAAGTGGACCTCTGAGATGTTGTTGAAGTTCCCTTTTTTGCTGTCCAACAGGAAGATTGATGCCACTCTGAGTTCAGGAGGACGCAGATTCAGGTCTTCTGAAAGCAGAACTGGAGGGTTCTGTCCAAATCCTACAAAGCTTGGAAAAGCCCTAAATTCATTCAGTTAACTACAGACAAGATACTGCTGAACAATTTGACCGGAAAGGTTCTAATTTCTTGCGAATCTTGGGGTAAATGTCAACACAGATTCATCAGAGGGGACACAGCGGTATTCCTCCCCAATGCCAACATTTACTCACACCTACATAGAAGGCTCTGCCAATGAGATCAAAGAAGGACTTCAATCTTCTTAGCATGAGGCCTTTTTAGCACAGCAATCAAATAGTCTGCCCCAGAGTATAATACCAGTTCTTGTCATTATGGTCTGTTCTGCTGATTACACTACCCTTTGACTTCCAGGCTGAAGCACATTATAAATCCTTTAAAGTCAACCAAGAAAGAATTAATGAAAAAATAAAGTGTTCTGTTGGTTGTTGCCTTGGCTGAGTTTGACAGACAATCAAAGATTTTAGAGATATCTCTATAAAATGGGCTGCACGTGGCGCAGTGGTTAGCACTCTTGCCTCACAGAAAGAAGGCCCCAGTTCAAGTCCTGGCTGGGGGACCTGAAACAGAACATCAATGGGGGACCTTTCTGTGTGGAGTTTGCATGTTCTCTCTTGTATGTGTGGGTTTTCTCCGGGGAGTCCGGCTTCCTCCCACCGTCCAAAAACATGCTCCATGGGTTAATTGGCAACTGTAAATTGTCCATAGGTGTGAATGTGAGAGTGAATGGGTGTGTGATTGTGACCCTGTGACAGACTGGCGACCTGACCAGGATGTCCCCTGCCTTCGCCCATAAGTGGCCAGGATAGGCTCCAGCAGCCCCATGACCCTGAAAAGGATAAAATAGAAGATGACAAAAAAATGAATCTCTTTAAAATGTTATTCACCGTATGGTTGAACAGGCACTGACTGGAGCCTGGGGCCAGGCGTAATTCATCAAGTAACCTCTAGGGGCCTGTCACTCTTTACTATTGCAGGCTGTAGCTAAGTTTGCACAGATGGGGGCGAGGGTCAATTCTTTAATTATCTGTCCTCCAACAAACGTCCGACCTGTTTTTATGCTCCACTTTAGAAAGTCCACAGTTCAGTGACATCATTTCCTGCCAAGATGGTGGCTGCTGTGTCAGTAAGGATTATGGCTTTAAGCCACTAAAAATGTTACAATTGGTGACAATTTGTGCCAGCTTACATGCAGGCAGTGTGTCTGCGGCGCCACAGTCCGGCAGGATTTGCCGAACCTCAACACAGACACTGACCTCCACGCCGTCAGAGCTCGAAAAGGAGACGTCTGCCACAAATCTGTATGAATCCTTCAAAAGGAGAGCCTCCCACTGGGTCGGCACGTTGCTGTGTTCATTCCTCCAAACAATGCTCTGCAGAGTTGTAAGAGAACATTTTCACAGGGATGGCGGCGGCGCCGTGAGCCTGCACATGCTGCACATTTATTCCTCTCACACCCAAACTGGCCTTTCAAGCTTACAGAGGATGAGATTCCCCTTCCACTCTGAAGACTGCTGAGCTTTCACTCTTCCTTCCAGGCAGCTTGTGATGTTGCTCCTCACCTGTTCCACAAACTGAGCGGGTAGATGTCCTGCCGACTCAGCAGTTTTGCAGTGTTTCCTGGCTGCCTCCTTCTGTTTCTGATGCACAAGAGTGGGATGAATCTTTCTTCAGAGGAACAGCAAACGGGCAGAAGCCCAAAACCTGTAGCTGTGACCGCACACCTTACATTAGATCTACAGGCTGTCATGAAGGGTTACGAAGCTCGCCCAAACGTTTTAATGTGTCTATTATTCTGCATGGACCTTATGGAGCCTGAGCCTCCTTCTGGCTGATGTGTGCATGCACGAGCTTTGGGTTCCACCTCCAGACCCGCCCTGGCCTGCAGGACGGTTCTGGACGGGGAGTTTTGTACAGATCTTCTAATCCCAGTGTTACATGGACAGCATGATCGTTTAGGATGACACAGTATCTCTTGGCATCCCATAGGTTGTCTTAACACTCTGTTGAAGTGCAATGCCTCAGACCCGTGTTAAAGTGTGGAATGAGGTCAAGAGTTGCATTCTTTCTGTGCAGCAAAGGGAAATCACTGGGACATCAGGGAAGCCCCCACCCCTAAAAAAGAATTTTCTGCCTTATCTGTCATTCCTGTCACTCAGCATAGGCATGAAGTGTAGACGTAACCAAACATCCTTGATTTTAGAATGTAAAATAGTTGGTTTTTACTTGCTCCTTTAGCTTTAGTTTCCAAACCTTCTGTTTTGGTGTTTCTTCCTGGACAGTGCTTGCACCCCCAGTGCACTTCTTAGTGTTGTTCTGAATGCCAGTAGGTGTTTGAAGGTAAACGGTAGCGTTCTGGTGTTTCCAGCAGCAGCAGCAGCTTGTCTCCTCCTTCAGTTTGCAGGTGAAAGCTGAACTCTCCGTCCCTCCTTCTGCTCCTCCTTTTGCCTCCTGTCATCTCGTGCTGCAGATTTTTACAGGGAGTCAGTAAAAAACCTCGTTTCCGGCTGAGAATTGCTCATTATGTGTTCCTTAACATGCTGCTTGAATTGCTTTGATAAAGAAATAAATTTCCTTCCAGTACCTGTCCTGCCTGCGAGTCATCTTTTTCAGTTTTCTCTCCGACCAGGTTAGACGAGGCAACAACAGCAAGAAATGCAGGAAAGACTCAGTTTGTTCAAAGAGGCTCATTTTATTGACAAACTTTCTGTAGAAGTAGATGCTCAGGTTCAGCCTTCTTCGTTCAGGATCGGCTCCTCTGCTCTGGATCCTGCAGGATGTCCACCACTGTCTGTCCTGTTTTGTCCAGCAGGGGGCTCCACTGTGAGTCTTGGACGGCGTCCAGGAGAGCAGCCAGCTCTGCCTCCAGATTCTCCACTGTGCTCTCGATCCTCTGCAGCAGACAAGCTCCACATGTGAATAATTCATTCAGAAGTTGTAGTATAAATAATGAACCTTTCACTCATCAATTATGCAGTCATATGAATGAAGGCCAAAACTGTTAAGGGGCTGAAGTTCCACTGAGTCTGGGTTTGTTTGGAGTATTTTGGAAAAGGTTGAGGTTTTGTGGTTTCATGGTTAACTCTGACAGTTTCCTGCTCTTCCAGGCCCTTTGGAGTGAGGGGTCTTCTGCTCCACTAAGACCTTATAAACAACAGCAAACACGTGATTTTCTCCGGGCATTTCCATAACTGTGAAGTAAAAGTCTGCCTGAAGACCACAGTAACTGCATCAGAGCGTAAACCTTGTGCTATCCTAGGCAATTTGACATTGGGGGATGGGTCATCTTGACCCACTAGACAGTGCTCTGAACCTTTTTTCTTCAATGATTTGTGATCTTCACTGGTGTCCATGGATTACATGAGATCTTTCCACCTTTATCCACCTTTGTCATGGTAGGGAGAACACGTCAATGTAAGGGGGGGGTCATCTACGATAGCACAAGGGTTAAACTGATTAGATGATGGGAGCGCTGCCACCTGCAGAGGTTTTCGGATGACACTGTCATCGCAGGATGTGTGAGAGATGAAGATGATGAGGAGTACAGGACGGTCATTGAGGACATCGCACTCCAGATTAACGCCAGCAAGTCAAAGGAAATGATTATCGACGTTAAAAGGAAATCCCCTCCTGTTTCTGGGGAACATCCAGGGAAATAACAATGGACTCTTCTGAATCCATGCTTGTTCACCTCAGTGACAGACTGGACTGGACGACTAACACAGACGTCCTGAACAAGAAGGGCTAGACTCAACTCTACCTGAAGGAGACAGAGTTCCTTCAGAGTTTGCAGGACTCTGTTGGGGGTGAGAGGAGGATGCAATAGAACTGACATCATCACCCTCTGCATCGGACAGTGGATGCTCTAAGCAGCTTCTTCAGTCAGAATCAGAAACATCCTTGCTGCTGCCTGAAGAAGCACTTTTGCTGATCAGCTACTAGACTCTACAAAGCCTCATTGACACTGGACACTTCATTGTGTTATCTCTGTATTTTAGTCTTCTGTATTTTTGCTTATGATCTCTTGAACTTTGAGCTATGTTAACAAATCCATTTCATGGTTGTGTGAATTTATTACAATTCGATCTCATTCTTCTTCTAAAGTTCACATAATATATATTAATAATTCCATAAATCCAAACAGCTGAGTCGGGTCATCTAGACCCACTAGACAGTGCTCTGAACCTTTTGTCTTCAATGATTTGTGATCTTCACTGGTGTCCATAGATTACATGAAATCTTTCCACCTTTATCCACCTTTGTCATGGTAGGGAGAACACGTCAATGGAAGGGGGGGGGGTCATCTAAGATAGCATAAGGGATAAAGAGGCTCCTGTGAAAGTGGCAAAGCCTAGATGAGGGGAAATTGAAGAGTTGCACCTTCTCCACTGCATCCATGCGGCTGTGAAGATCTATGTGTTCTTGACAGACACTTGAACGCACCGCACGAGGCTGCAGGTCAGATTCAGGACCTGAAATGAGAAAAACAATCCCAACAACCTTAATGCTGCTAAAACAATCCAGAAAACAGGTAGGCGACAATGTGAAAATTGACTTGTTGTGTGTGTGTGTGTTATGGAAAAATAAACGGATGCTCTGTAAGCCCAGTTATGCTGAGTCACAGAGAAATAAACACACACACACATTCAGGCTTATACACACACATATACCAGCTAACACACTTGTGTACACATGCACAGAGGTAAGCACACATTCATGCACTCAAACATGTCTCGCAAACATGTAGGGAAGCACCATCATTGGTTTCTACAACATGCAGTGACAGATTTGGGTCGGTCTACATTCCCATGAAAGAGTCCTCCTGACAAACAGCTGTGGGGGCGTTGGTGATGCTGTGGGGGCGTGCACGTTTCCAAATCCCGCCCCTCTTTAAAGCCAGCACATTTGAGAAGTTCTGGCTTTGGGACTCTGCTTTCATTTTCCCAAAATAATGCACAAGCAGCAAGAAAGACGGCCTTTCAGAAATATTGGAGAAGTCACGAACGTTACTGAGCAGCAGCATCACCCACGACAAGTGCACCCTGGATTGACATAAATATGTGCTTCATGATGTGTCTAAAAATACTTTGACAAACTCATTACAGCAAGGAGGGGAAATGATAGAAAACTACTCAAACTAGCCTGTATCCTTGCTTTCTTTCGTATATACTTTTCTCTCCCTGGTCTGTTTATGTCGTACAGTGCTGCCCCCAAACCCTCAAGTTTTCTGGGAGTTTGGTCCAGTTGAGTTTTTCTGCAGTTCCCACCAACAGAAGCATGTCAGCTTAGCTCTCCCAATGTATAAGCAGCCAAAGTCCCAACAGATATCACCCCCAACAGCTTTGGGGGGATATTTGTCATGAACAAACAGAGAAAAAGTCTTTTGATTGGTAAAAACCAGTCATCTTCACCTCTGTTTGGCATGTTTGGAAGGGTTCTGTGAGGGGGGTTGGCGTGGATCACATGACTGACTGAAAACACGTGTGTGATTGTTTGCTGGTGGGCTTTTTTTGAGAAGAATAAACATTTAACCTCCAGTTCCTGAGGTCTGAACGTGTTTTCACAGAGCAGCGATGAAGCTCCAGCTGTCAAACAAGGATCTTCCTAACATCTGGCTCCGGATCCTTCTGCAGTCCAAAGCTGAGCTCTGAAAGTGTCCTGAGCCCTGGGCCTCTTCATCAGTGCTGGTTGCAGTCATCCTCTTCCCCCTCTTTTTCAGTTTCAAACCTTAACATTTCTTTGTTATTCCTTGTTGTTTTTCTCCTTCCAGTTCCTGGAAACATTCTGTTTCACTGAAAGAATGTAAACATGTTCAGCCTCTTTAGCAGCTGCCTTGCAGTTTTCTTTTTCACAGAATTCATAGAAAAACATGAAATCCAGTTCATTTCTTTGCATATGGAGCTCCAAAGATTTCTGTGAAATCTCAAAAATATTTTCCTGTCTTGTAATATTCTGGCTGAAGGAAAGTGTAGCTGCAAACATGCAGCGAGCGTCCTGGGAGGGGTCAGGGACCCATGTCAGCTCACTGTCATGAGGTGCACCGATTCCCCTCAGCCTGGGCTGGTTTGGCAAAGCGCCTGCTTTAACTCAACGGGAACCGACCAGAGGTCAGATGTCTGCAGAAGACGCAAAGCTCCTCCAAAAAGCAGGAACAGAGTGTGACTCCCCCTCACAGCTGTGCTCCCATCTGGTGCAGCTGCACTGCAGCTTCCTGACCCTCAGGGTCTGTAATGAACTGCATGTGGTGTTGACGAGGCTGGAGCGTGAGGTCATTGCGTCTTTGTGTAACTAGAGTGGCTGCAGCTCCTTCTCAGTGTGGGGAACCTGTTGCAGCAACAACACAAACACACAACAGGACACAGAAACTCGCCGATCCAAGCCGCTGAGTCAGCGTTCAGATGTTTCCTTCCAACGCTGGTTTTCTGCAGCGGACAGAATGCTTCCATGACAAAGAACAGAACACAACCAAAAAGAAGATGAAAGATGAAAGTTATGACACGATTTGACCTGTTAGCAGTTTAAAGCATAAAAAAATATGACCCCCACCCCCACCCCCCCCAAACAGCTTTGCCAGGAGATGGTAATCCGTCAAGTTAGATTGTTCCAGATTACTGGAACAGGAAAAAGTGTCTGCAAGAGTGTCAGCCGGCAGATCTCCAAACTTTTATGAAAATTAGTTAAAATTGTTACTAATCTGCTCATTTCAGCACTTGATTGGTCCAACATGCCATCAAGAAGAGTCTTTTTCTCTTTGGAGGCATTAAGAGACTGTTAGTGCTGTAAACATGCAGGATTGTTCATCCAGACATCCAGCCCCTGTTCTTCTGCTCTGCCTCCTGCCGGTCAGCAGTTCTCCACTTTATTTTCCATGAGCATCTCTTGCTCGTGGTGGAGTGAGCCTCGTTTCTGCAGGGCTCCATGTTATCACAGAGCTGCCTCTGGGGGATTGACCCACATTTTAGAGTTTTCTTTGGGGTTTGACCACAGCCTGGAAGCTTGGGGGGGGGGGGGGGGGGGGGGGCAAAGCCAAAGAAGTTGTTGGAAATCGTGCTGAAAGTGGATTAGCTTCAGAGCTGAAAACTGAGAACGCCCAAATGTCACTCAGATCAAACTACCATCTGCTTCACCCTTGACCCTGTGCCCTGCCTCCGCCCCTTACCTGCTGCTGTGATGCCAGCTAGAAGGAGGAGGAGTCCGATCACAGAGTAGGAGGACTGGATCATGATGAAGAGGAGAAGCCAGCGTCAAAGGATTCTGAGCGCTCAAAAAACAAGGCTGAAGCTGGAGGAATCCAGACTTCTCCTTTAAAGCTCCTCTGAGGTTCTCTTCTGCCCCCCTCCCCCTGACTTTTGTTGCTCCCAGTTTCCCGATGAGAACGTGGGACAAAAAGCTCTCTGATGAAAGAGGTGGGAGGAACATACTGGGGAGGGAACTCACATCCCAGCTGCAGCCTCAGGCTGAGACAAAGACTCATGTTTGTGTTGCCATGTCAAAAACATGAAAACCTGCTCATAAACTGATTTACTAACCTTTGTCTTAACTTTTTTTATCAAGTATTTGGAAAAAGAAAAAAAACTCATTTAGCCAGACAAAGAATTAGATCCAGCAGCATTTGTTTTTTAAGTTTGTAAATCTTTTAAAGCATTATTCATGTTCCAGGGTTTTCTCTGGATAAAAGTGACCAGGTAGTTTCTCAACACCGAAAAAACAACAATTATTCACTTTTGAACCAGATGTATGTGTTTTGTCACAAAGCCTCCAAACTGATTCCGTGGTGGGTAGAACTGAGGGTTTTGAATCTGATGCAGCTAAAAAATGTTTCCTTTTTGTGAAGGTTCTCATTAAATGGGTTTAACGGAAAGATTTTTTCTTTAATACTATATATTGCAACAAGCTTCTGAGTATGGCGTGCAACAGTGCACCTCCACCATTTACCAAAACCATTGAAAACTGACAGAAACAGAAGGGACTGCCGCTGTAAGACCTGCCGGACACGCGCAACATGCTCCTATAACGTGTCAGAGTAGATCAGGATGGGCAAGGTAGCCACGGTAAAAATGAAAATCTTACCCAAAGTTAATTATCTCTTCTCAATGATTCCCACACAACCGCCATTAAAATGGTTCAAAACATTAGACTCATCCATATCAAGCTTTCTATGGAACAATAAACCTGCAAGAATTAGTCTAAAAACTTTAAAATCTGCAAAAAGCTGTGGAGGATTAGAATTACCTAACTTCCACAATTACTTTCTTGCAAATAGATTACAATACATCTTAAAATGGTTAAAAAATAATCCAGAAACTAACTCATGGTTAGACTTGGAACAGGCGTTATGTGGAAAGATCAACCTGTCAGATCTTCCATTTATTAGCCAAATAGTTAAAAAACAGGATTGTTTCAAAAGTATTAATATAAATGCCACTTTAACAGCCTGGTGGGAATTTTTCAAAATATCAAAATCATCATTTCAACCGTGCAAAATGACACCCATCTGGAACAACCCAGACATCCTCATAAACAAAAAAATTATCCACTTCCCAGCTTGGCAAGCAGGGGGCATAAAACAACTAGAGCACATAATTATTGATAGAAGATTCATAACTCCCCAGGAACTTCAAGACAAACATGGAATATATAACTTCTTGGAATATCAGCAACTTAAATCAATTATTACTAAAAAGTTTAAATACAGAGACAACGATTTAAAGCTACCAGATGTAGTTACCACTCTGATCAATTTCTCAATGAATACAACTCTCTCCAAAATATACAAACTTTTATGCAATTTAGATAACAATATTTCACTTCCGACAACAAAATGGGATGCGGATTTGAGCATCAGCACAGATGAAAGTTTTTGGTCAGAACTTTGTCTAAACACCTTTAAAATGACAAAAAGTCCAAATCTGCAGCTAATCCATCTCAAAACTCTTCACAGAATTTACTACACTGGACAGAGGATGTTCAAGATGGGTCTCAGTAACTCAGACATTTGTCAGCACTGTGACAGTAATCTACCCGACAATTACATGCATGCACTGTGGTTCTGCACTCCTGTCCAGGCTCTCTGGCAGCAGGTATGTGCCGATCTATCAGTCTGGCTTAAGGTTTCAATCACAGCTTCACCGTCACTTTGTGTGCTTGGTGACATGAGTGCCATCGATGTAGAAGGAGGATTAGGCTCTATCATTTTCATAACTCTTTGCATTGCTAAAAAAACTATTTTAATAAATTGGAAAAGCAAAAAATATATATATAAATATAACTCAACACAGAAATCTGCTGCTTGATCATATCAGCTTGGAAAAAATGTTCAAGTAACTTTGAAAGAATTCGGTCTCTCTGGTCTCCCTAGGCTAACTCCGTGACTTAGGGGGTGGGGGGGGGCCTGGTCGTCGCTGCTCCTTGCCCTTCTGCCGTGGGCCGGGGTGGGGGTCGGGGCCTCCGGTGCCTGGTGGGGGGTGGTGGGGGCTCCGTTGGTCGGGTCCGGCGCCTGGGTGGGGCGGGCTGGGGCGCTGCGTGGTCCTCTGGGCTTGGGTGTGGGGGTGCGTGGTGGGGGGGTGGGGTGGTGGTCTGGCTTGGCTTGGGGGGGTGGTCCCTTTGCCTGTGCTGGGGGGGGTTGGCGGGGGGCGCTGCTCGGGGGGGGGGGGGGGGGCCAGCGGCCACCTGGGGCTGGGATCGGCCCTTCCCTGGCTCTGGGGCGGGACGGGACAACCCTCTTGGGGCCCCCGGTCGCTCTGGGTGTCATCCGCTTCGGCTGCGGGGTCTGGGGGGTGGGTGGGGTGGGGGGTCTTGTCGGCCCTGTCCTGTGGGGGGGCATTCTGGGGGAGGGGGGGGGGCACTATTGGTACGGGGCAGGGGGGGTTGACGGGTCGGGGTCTCCGCTGAGGCCATCGGCGGTTTCCCCGGCCGGTTGGCTGCCTCGGTCCCGTCAAGGCCTGACCAGAGCTCTTCTAGGGCCGGCGTTTGGGGGTGGGGGCCTGGGCTTGCTCCGGGGGTGGGGCCCCTGGGCTGGGTGGGCCTGGCCCCCTTGCTGGGGGGGGGGGGGCGGGGGACAGCTGTTTGACCACCGGGGGACAGTCTATCAGCTGTCCCCAACTTACCCCCTTCCTCATATAACCTCATAATAGGGTGAGGGGGTGGGGGGCTTAGCCTGCGATGAGCCTTGGGGGGGGTTTACTAGGCAGTGGCCCCCCTCCTATGGTTGCCGTATGGAGTGGGCCCCCCCTCTTTCGGTTTTATTTGCACCTTAGACATGTAGGGCCCTTGGTAGGGGGGGTGCTTGGACATCACTGCCAGCAAGCAGCGGATGTCCTCCTAGCACCCCACCCGCCAATTTTAACCGCACCTTAGACATTTAGGGCCCCTTGGTGGGGAGGGTGAGGGGACGTCACTGTGAGTAATCAGGAGATGTCCCCTTAGTGCCCTACCCGCCAATTGTGAGTATGTGTGTGTGAGTGCATGGGTAGGACCGACCTGGGGGCTGGCTCGCTGGGACCCTCTGGGGCTTTCCCTCCCCATCACAGAGAGGGGAGGGCACTGAGAGGGTTGGGGAGGGGGGGTCAGATATTATGGCGGGGGGGGGGGGTTGTAGTGCGTAGGGTTTTAGGGGGGTGGCTGTGGCTGTGGGTGCGTGGCGATCCCTGGGTTGCTAGGGTCGCGTACCTGGGCTGGCTTGCGGGGACGGGGCGCCGGTCGGGTGGTGGCCGGCTCATGGGTTCCGGGGGCCCTGGCTTCGTCCCTGGCCTTTGTCTCGGTGTCCGGCGCCCGGTGGCCCCCATGGCTGCCGCCTGGTACGGCTAAGCGCTCCTGTCTTGTGGCCTGGGGGCCGGACACTGGGTTCGCTTGTGCCTCTGGGCATTGGGGGGGCCCCTGTAGGGGGGCCCTCTCTGTGCCTGGCTGGTGGGGTGGGCGGTCCCCTCCTCCTCCCCTCCCGGGCTGCCTGGGTCCGGATGCTGGGGGGGCTTCTGGCCTGGGGGGCTCTCCTCCCCTCTCCTGGTCTGGCTGGTCTGGCTGGGTAGGATCTGGCTCCCTTTATGAACACACGGTTCACGTCGGCAGCATGCATGTATCTCCACCCCCACGTGCACGTGCACACTGCCACACTGCTCCCTGTCTGCTTCATCCCTCCTCCTTACCTACAGTGTATTGATGGACAGTTTTTTTTTGCTCATCTTAGTGTCAGATTTTCACCTTTGATGTAACATTCGTCTTTCCAGCAGATCTGGTATAATTGTTACAGCTTAAATTAATAACTTAGTCAAATCAGTGCTTGTATCCCCCACCTTTTCACCTTTCTTCCTTTTACTCTCTTCCACCCTCCCCTCACATTCTCCCCCTCTCCCTCCCCACACACATTAAATGTAACAAATAAATAAAAAATAATACGACAAAAAGGGGTTTATACAAATCTACACTCTAGTTTCTTGAAGCTATATAACCTCTTTTTGTGATAGTAAAACCTGTCCAACACAAAAAGCTTTCAGCTCTAATCTGTTTGCTCAGCTGTTGGACAGAACAAGTTAAAAAAAAATAAAAAAATAAAAAAATAAAATAAAAAAAAAAGACATGTAGGGCCCTTGGTAGGGGGGGTGCTTGGACATCACTGCCAGCAAGCAGCGGATGTCCTCCTAGCACCCCACCCGCCAATTTTAACCGCACCTTAGACATTTAGGGCCCCTTGGTGGGGAGGGTGAGGGGACGTCACTGTGAGTAATCAGGAGATGTCCCCTTAGTGCCCTACCCGCCAATTTTAACTGCACCCCCCTTAGTACACACACCCCTCCCCCCTCAATATATACATCCCAACATAAACACACACACATGCACACACACACCCTCTCAAACACACATACACGCACACACATTTTGCAAGGAAGGTGGGACCTGGGTCCATCTGTCCCCTGCCTTTTCCCTGGTGGGGGGTACGGGCCCCTTTGCAACGGCGGCCGTGTCCCCGGGGTGCCGGCTTCCTGGGCCCGGCGGTGCTCTCTCCGCGCGGTGGGGGGGTTCACATTACATCTGAGCCGGGGGTGTCTGGTCTCTGGGGGGTGGGTTCTGGTCCTTGCTCCTGAGTGCTGGGCCCCGCCAAATTTCCAACTGTGGCCGAGCCTGGTCGGGCCATATTTACAACACCCCTTGTGGGCCCTCTTTTTTTCCCCGGGGTTCCCCCCTCCTGAGCGGGGGCGGCAGGCCCCCTGCCTCGCTCCTCCCTGGACCAACCGTGGGCCGGGCGGATGGCTGCCTGGAGTGCGGAGCGGGTCTCCCTTGGGGGGTCCTGGCTCGTACCTGGGGTTGGGGCGGGGGGATGCCCGGAACTCCTGGGTGGTGGGGGGGTGCTCGTTTGGGGCTGTGGGCGTCCTTCTCCGGTGGGGCCCTGCGTTGGGTTCTCCCGGCGCGGCGGGGGGGGCTGCTCTCCTGGTTGGGCTGGGGCGGCGCTCTCTTTCCCTCCGTGCCTCCCTGGCCTCTGGCTCTGGGGGCCTTGCGGCGGCCCTGCTGGCCCTGGCCTGGGTGGCGGGCTTGGTCGCCCGGGCGGCGGTTGTTCCCTGCCGGTTCCCGTGTGGCGTTGGGGGGATTCCGGCAGCCGCTGCTGCTGCGGTGGGGGTCTTGGGGTGGGGATGGCTGGGCACTCTCCCTCCTTCTTTTCACGTTCCACCATCCATTTTAGAAGAACATAAACACTCACCTGAGCACTGGTGTTAGCTCACCTTTGCACTAACAGTTTGCATGACTGAATGACTGAAAGATTTCACACTAGTTGGTTTTAAGGCATAAGTATGCGTTTGTGAACACTATCTGTTTTGTGTACATGTCGACAGGTGGACATTTTTGCAGCTAGCAGGTGTGTTTATAACATTTGAGTGTGTGTGGACGGGCCCCGCCCTTTTTGTACTGCATTTGAACCTTACCATAATGATTAACAACCAGTAAACTTGTTGCTGTATGCTGCTTCATGGTCTTATCCCCCTTCCCCTCCTATTATCACCCCCCTACCCCCCCTCTCTCTAGCGTCCCTCTCTCTTCTTCCCCTCTTTCCTTTTCTGTCCGGTCCAACACCAAAGATTTTCAGACATGATTGAAATTAATAAAGTTTGGCCTCAATTACAAAGGGGTTTATTCAGACATACCTTTGGTTCGTCTGAAGATTAATAACCCCTCTTGTTAAAGCAAAATATGTCCAACACAAGAGGCCCTCAGCTCTCATCTGTCTGCCCAGCTGTTGGACAGGACAAGTTAAAAAAAAAAAAAAGAGTAGATCAGGATGTCGTCGATGTAGACAACGACAAAGCGTTGCAACATGTCACGGAAGACGTCATTGATGAAAGCCTGGATCATAGAGAGGTGTTACAGAGACCAAAGGGTTTGACCGGGTGTCCATAGTGTCCAGTGGTGGTGGAAAAGCCGGTCTTCCATTCATTCCCTGCTCGAATGCGGATGAGGTTGTAGACACTCCTTAAATCCAGCTCAGTGAAGAAGCGAGCTGTGCAGAGCTGCAGGAACCAGAGGCAGGGGATACAGGACCTACCAGTCACGTCAACAATCCTGGGATAGTCAATACATGGCCTCAGACCACCATTTGTCTTTTTAACAAAGATAAAGTCGGCTGAGGCTGGGGATGTAGATGATCCGATGAAGCCCTTTGCTAACTCCTCTCAGATGTTGGCCTGTATGGCTTCTGACTCAGGCTGAGAAAACGGAAACACCTGACCTTGGGTGGGCATAGTTCCGGGCAGGAGGTCGATGGCACAGTTGTGGGACCGGTGTGGAGAGTTGTGTGGCACGCCGCTTATTGAAGGCCTCTGGCAGGTTCTCGTATTGAGCCGGCATCCCCTCCACCTCTCCTGTCGTGCTGCACGGGGGGCGGGGCTGTTGTTCAGACAGTACACGGCGCGCGGGTAAAATTAATTAAATCTGCACCAGAGCGCCCCGATTATCGTGTCAACCTATGATGACCGTATTTAGCGCTCTCTGTGTAGAACACACTGGAGGAGCGCGAAAAAAAACGACTCACTGCTGCAGAGGATGTGAACAGGTGAACAGGTAGAGAGGAAAAGCAGGTGGAGAGGCGGGGGAGGGGCTTTGGCTTCAAACTCTGTCAGAGATGCAAACACGGGCGTCAGATTCAGACGCAGCTTTCCCTGCAGGAGTTGAAATAGAGACTTTCTCTGGGATGATTTTATGAACTCAAACATCAATTTAATTGGTTTTATATTTACATCATGACAGTAACATGTCAAAACATTGGTGTTTATTTTTCTTTGAATAACTTATTTTTTCATGTATTTTACTTTTCAAGTTGGAAAAATGTATAAAGTAAAATGTTTTGTTAAAAAAACAATGTTGTTGCATAATGAGGAAGTAAAACACTTTATGTTCTTAATTTGTTGTTTATTTTTCGTCCTCAAAAAGTATCGATAAGAGTATCTTTAAAATACCGGATCCATAAGCAGTATCAATAAGAGTAGTAGTAACGTTAAAACCTTAAAGATGCCCATCCCTACTTGTAGTATGGCTAGAACTGTGGGGTCAGCTCCCGCCGGTGACTAGAGGGGGAGACAGAGTTCTGACATCTGACAGTTAAACGGTCTTAACCTTTTGGAGGAACTATCCGTGTTTCACTTAAAACAATCCTTAATGTGAACTGATTCCTGCACACAACAGGAATTAAAAACGGAGCTGTTTAATTGATATGTTGTTAAAAAAGCCTGAATCTGGGAGCAACTTTTCAAGGATTCATTATGTTTCTGCTGAGACACCTATTTTGATAATCAGGCAACACCTACACACACTCTTTGACAAACCATAACTATTCTACTCTTTAAGCAAATTATGTAACACCATGATTCTGATGCAGAGAAACCAGCGTTGAAAATTGGCTCTGCACCAGTTTGAAAACTTTATGTCCGTAAAATGTTGCCTGATGGGCACAAAGCCACTTTTCAGAATCAGCTGAATTACATTCATTGCATAAACGGTTCAACAGTTACGGCAGTCTTGATGGTAATCTTTGAAGCTGAAGCCTCAGTGGTTAAATGGTAAAAAAGAGAACAAAGGGAAGTGATTGGGAAAAACTTTAAAGGACAAGATTATCTAATATAAGAAATGTATCTGAAACACGACGGAAATTTAAGCAATCACTGTTAAATTTAGGAGTTATTACCTTGATTCCTGAATTTATTTCCAGCTATGGAAAATAAAATGTCACTAATGTTTTTTTGTTTTTTTTTTAACTTGTCCTTGTCATGATATGACGCAGATTCTGAATGACCCAAGTGCTGGAACCCGGAAGGAGACTCGGACAGGAGGTAAGTCTGAAGTAGATTTTAATTTGGCTGAAGATGAGTGTTGGCGTCTTCCCAGAAGGTGGAGCGTCAGCTGGCTGGAGGCGTCTTGACGAGGAGATCCAGGAGCGAAGCACGAGTGACCAGAGGACTGCGACCAGGTGAGTATCAGAGTGGATAATTCCTGAGGCGGCTCGAGAGGAATAATTAAAGACATGAAACTTGGCAATAAACAGGAGCAAGGATAGGTCAGACTAAGCACCATGGGAGGAACAACGAACTGGCGTCGGCTGAAGATCCACAGACTCCTTAAGAAGGCAGCAGCAGTGATGAGGTGAGTGAGAACAGCTGGTCGCGTCAAAGTCAGGGAAGGTGGGGGAGGGGGAGAGTAACTGACAGACCACCATGACAGTCCTGTCCAACAGCTAGGCAGGCAGATGAGAGCTGAGGGCCTCTTGTGTTGGACATATTTTACTTTAACAAGAGGGGTTATTAATCTTCAGACAAACCAAAGGTATGTCTGAATAAACCCCTTTTGTAATCGAGGCCAAACTTTATTAATTTCAATCATGTTTTTAAAATCTTTGGTGTTGGACCAGACGGAAAAGGAAAGAAGGGAAGAAGAGAGAGGGATGTCAGAGGGGGGGGGGGGGGGGGGGTGATAGTGAGAGGGGGGGGCAAGACCATGAAGCAGCATAGAGCAGACAGGTTTACTGGTTGTTTATCATTACGGTACGGTTCAAATGTAGTACAAAAAGGGCGGGGCCTGTCCACACACACTCAAATGTTATCAACACACCTGCTAGCTGCAAAAATGTCCACATGTCAACATGTACACAAAACAGATAGTGTTCACAAACGCATACCTATGCCTTTAAACCAACTAGTGTGAAATCTTTCATTCATTCAATCATGCAAACTATTAGTGCAAAGGTGAGCTAACACCTGTGCTCAGGTGAGTGTTTATGTTCTTCTAAAATGGATGGTGGAATGTGAAAAGAAGGAGGAGGAGCGCCCAGCCACCCCCACACCCAGACCCCCGCCACAGCAGCAGCGGCAGCCGGAATTCCCCCAACGCCACACGGGAACAGGCAGGGAACAACCGCCCCCCGGGCGACCAAGACCGCCACCCAGGCCAGGGCCAGCAGGACCGCCGCGAGGCCCCCAGAGCCAGAGAGCAGGGAGGCGCGGAGGGAAAGAGAGCGCCGCCCCAGCCCAGCCAGGAAGGCAGCCCCCCCGCCGCGCCGGAAGAGCCCAACGCAGGGCCCCACCGGAGAAGGACGCCCACAGCCATAGAGGAGCACCCCACCACCACCCAGGAGTTCCGGGCATCCCCCCGCCCCGACCCCAGGTACGAGCCAGGACCCCCCAAGGGAGACCCGCTCCGCACTCCAGGCAGCCACCCACCCGGCCCACGGTTGGTCCAGGGAGGAGCAAGGCAGGGGCCGCCGCCCCCGCCCAGGAGTGGGGACCCCGGGGAAAAAAAGGGGGCCCATAAGGGGTGTTGTAAATATGGCCCGACCAGGCTCGGCCACTGTTGGAAGTTTGGCGGGGCCCAGCACTCAGGAGCAAGGACCAGGACCCACCCCCCAGGGACACGAACACCCCCGGCTCAGGTGTAATGTGAACCCCCCCACCGTGCGGAGAGAGCACCGCCGGGCCCAGGGGGCCGGCACCCAGGGGACAAGGCCGCCGTCGCCAAGGGGCCCGCACCCCCCACCAGGGATAGGGTAGGGGACAGATGGACCCAGGTCCCACCTTCCTTGCAAAATGTGTCACTAATGTTTTTGCTTTCAACTAAATGCTAAATTAATGTCATTTTGAAGCCACCGTGGTTTGATGCATATTTGGATCAATAGGTGTCAATGGGTTAAAACGTTGCCTCTGAAACAAACCTGAACTGGAAAAGCATGAGCAGAGCACATCAACGGCGATACCAGAGCAGAAGAAAGTGCACATTCAAACAGGGAGAGATGGACGGAAGCACAGCAGCTGTTTGCAAGGAGAACAACTGGACGCCAAAGCAGTAAAAAACTTCCTAAACATCCTAAAGATACAGAAAACCAGTGAGGCAGAACTTTATAGACTGAACTGTTTTACAAATGTTTAGCTTCCAGACTAAACTCAACAAAAGGTTTTTGTAAAACTTCAGTAAAGTTAATTAAGTAAAAACTGGACACTTTAAGTTTTATATTTAATTTAATGATTTCCTCACTTTCAAGTTTTCTGGCAGTTTTGTTTACAGTTGACAGTTTTAAGTTAAAGTTTACTTTAAGTTGCATTTGAAATGGTTTCCAGCAGAAAAAAGGCAGGTCAGATTTCTTATGCAGAACATTGAATTGTTCAGAAAAACATAGTCTTCAAGCTGTCATTCAGTTAAAGTCACTCCAGAGTGGCCTTTACATTTTATGGAACTGATCTGTCTGAAGCCACCCCCCTCCCTGACCCCCCCGCCTGGCCTCAGACGGCCAGGACGGCTGTGTGGTAAACAGGGTTATCTCCTTTCCCCGGACCGGCTGCAGCGTCCTGCGCCGCTCACGTCTGGACGCTTAAGCAGATTTAGGTTTGAGTGCTGGAAAACAAAAGTGAAGGAGAATGAAGAGATCAGTGAATGACGGAGCAGAGCCAGGGGGGGCGCTGGGCGTCTGGAATCGGATGAAAGGCACAGATACTTGCTGTCAGCTCACATGTGCACAAACAGACAGAGAAAAGGCTGAGGCCCCAAAGACACGACGGATGCCGTCCTGGGACCAAAGTGTAGAGCGACCCGTCAGAAACTCCAAGCAAACCCTTTTTCTGGGAACGCAGAAATGTTTGCCTCCTGTGAGTTTGTCTGATCGGGAGCCTCTACACACTGAAGCTTTACTGTCACTGAAACCCGGTCCTGGTTCAAATCCAAGATTCTGGCTCCTACAGTCTTACAAAAAATCCTCTGAAGTCTTGACAAATTGACATTTTCATCGAACGACAGTCGAGTTGTCAGTCAATTCCAGATAAGTCAGTGAATTTTCTTAATCTTCGTCATGACAATCTCCACTTTTTTTCCTTCCTGTTGTAGGATTTAATTCTTTGGAATCCACACCTTGCTGAGTTTTTTATGGGAAAATTCTGGTTATCCCATCTAACTACCAGGAAGGGGGGGCAAAATAGGAACTATTATTTTAAATGTTTTAGAAACCCCAAAAGCGACCTTATGAGGGAAGCTAAGAAGACCTGATGATGTCTTCAAACTTTCAGACATGTCAAGTCTTCCTCAGTTGGCTACAAAAGCAAAATCTTAGCAGAATAAGAAATTCTTCATGAAGGGTCACCGCTGGAGGACCATGGCGCCCAGAGAGCGGCGTTATGATGATCTGCGGCGTGACAGACTGCTGTGGGCAGGGTCACCTTCTCACATCTATTTCCGTCGTCCATCCTCTTCCTGCTGTCCAGACGTCTCTTTGTTCAGTGCAACAAAGCCGTCTGTCAGGGCTCACAAAGAGCACGTGTTGCCACAGGCAGCAGTATCACAGTCTATACCAGTCTCCGTTTCCTCACTGAACCTGTAAACCTGAAGTGTGACGTCTCTCTGTCATTCTTTCTAATCTGCTTGGTGAGGGGTGGGCTCATTTACCCGCCTTCTCATCCATGTAATCATACTGATTAAATGAAAATCTTAAGACCTGGTAAGAAATTGCAACATCTTGCATTTACCACAGCTGGACGTTAACAAGGTTCTACACAGAGCTTAATATGCCAAAAGAAGAAAGAGGAGCAAGACCAATTTATTTGAAAATAACAATTTAACCCTTGTGCTATCTAAGATGACCCCCCCCCCCTCCCTTACATTGACGTGTTCTCCCTACCATGACAAAGGTGGATAAAGGTGGAAAGATTTCATGTAATCCATGGACACCAGTGAAGATCACAAATCATTGAAGAAAAAAGGTTCAGAGCACTGTCTAGTGGGTCTAGATGACCCAACTCCCAATGTCAAAGTGCCTAGGATAGCACAAGGGTTAGATGAAAAGGGCTGTTTATCAACTGATCAAAAGTTTAAGAGTTTAAATGTTGTCTTTAAATGTGGCAGTGCTGATGAGGCCTCTCACAACCTGCCATCACCGCTCAGGTTGGACAGGGTGAAACTGGGTGAAACGGTTGTAAGGGCTAAAGAACAAAAAAAAATCAAGTGCCCAAAAACGTCATCCGGAACTGAGCTGGAGGATCCAAAGACACGGATCCTCGACCCAAACGAAGACCATCACTTTTTCCCAGCGATGATCATTTGCAAGAGAAGGGCTTCAAAAACAAAACCCATCTTCTAAAACCACATATCCATCACTGCCACAAAATGACCAGGTTGAACTTTGTGAGGGAACAACATTCAAAAATGAAGGACAAAATGTTACTGTGACGGTCCTGATGGCTTCCAACGTTACTGGCATGACAAAGAGATTCCATGCAGAACCGTTAAGGAGGAGCCATCATGGTTCCTTCAATAGAACAAAGGAGCTTCAGGTTGTGTAGGGCGCCAAACTGCAGTTGGTAATGTGGAGATGTTGCAGGGGCCTTTGTCCCTCATGACTGGGGAGCTCCATATGATCACTCTTTTTTAATCTGACTAGTTTTTCAACAGGACAAAGCTGCAGTTCAAGACGCCCGCGATTGTTTAAACCGTACTGCATGTTCTGATTTAAATCCCATTGAGAGCACTACCTTCCCAAAAGCCTTTTAGAAATACTCACGTCAAGAATTCCCAAACAAACGTGAGCTTTTAAAGTGATCAACAGGCATAAAGAGCCTTTATTTTGGAGCCTTTAGTGTTTGGTTTTGTGCTTTGGTTCTAAACCTTTGATCAGCTGATCAACAGCCTATTCCAGTTAAAGTGTTATTTTTAATTAAATTGCCTGATTTAACTGTTTGATCCTTTTGGTCCCATTTCTTATTTGGATATTTTGAGGCTCTACTTAGAAGCTTTTTTAAATCTAGCTTGTAAAATGCAAATTCATGCAGTTTCATCAGGAGTGTACTTTTGAACAACAGCACAAATGTCTTTGACAGAGAAATGTCGACCGAGTTCGCAAAGAGACTGGTGTGCCGATGGTTTAAATCCATGATCAGATCTAACCAAAGAGTAAAATTGGGACCTAGTGCCATCCTGGTCAACGCTCAGCATTAAGGAGTTGGATTGGGGGGGGACTATTAAATGGTTCCTAAACGGCACTGTAACTGTAGCTCAGTGCTACCCTTGGGGAGGGATCAGATGCAGAGAGAAAACTCACCCACCCAGGTGTATGTGAAGTGATAGGACTTTTGAGAAGCTTCATTCAGATATAGAGTGTGAGAGTCTAATAGTTGCTGCCTGTGGTTTTAATTTTTTTCATTATAGCAATGAAAATGATTGACATTTAAGACTCGAACGAAATAGACTTGTTGCAACACAAGTGTTTACTGGGTGCTGAGTCCTTTTGGAGTTCTCGTGTCACTCGGTTCTCATTTCAGTCTACAAAACATCTCAACTAGTTTTAATAAATTGTTAATTCTTCAAAAATGTCTCCAACTGCTCTGGAGTTTATGACGTGTTCAGAAATCCATCAACATTGTCACCAAATGTGGTGACGATTTGTGGCATACCAAAAATATGCCATCGTCGATGACATTCAATGGCATACCATCACTAGGAGACCGAAACTGTTAACCGTTGCGCCAACTGAAGTGGCAGCAAGTTCATGTAGTGCTGTGTTTTTGCTGTTAAAAGTGGCTTTTTGTGCTTTTTCTTCTCTTTTTTTTACCAAAATGTGCATCCACAAGTACTCGAGTATCCTCTTTCAATTACAACACACATCGAACGGATTTAAACATCTGATTCCTCCAGAGATCAAGAAGCCCTTCCGTGGATGCCGTGCTGGAGCTGAGCTAAAGGCTAGAAGGTAGAGAAACAAGCCCTTCGTACCATGGGTTATCATGGGGAATGTAAACTCTCTTCCGAACAAGTGTGAGGAGCTGGTTGCTTTGGTAAACACTGATGAGGCATACCGTGTGAGTTCATATCTGCTCATGGAGAGCTGGCTGACTGACGTGATCCCCGACTTAGCTGTTAGCATCCCCTACGCGCTCGTAGCGGACGGAGAGGTGGAACCATGCGGAAAAATGAAGGGTGGTGGACTTGCTGTGCTGGTCAGCAACAAGTGGTGCCATCCCGGTCACATCACGGTCAAAAACAAGATCTGCACTCGTGATGTGGAGCTCTTGGTGGTCGGAATAAGACCATACTATCTTCCACGAGAGTTGTCCAACGTAGTCGCCATTGTTTTTTACATTCCGCCACGGGTGGACCCATCGTCAGCGTGTGACGTCATCCAGGAAGTGGCGGCGAGACCTTAGTCTGCACACCCAGAGGCGCTCATCATAATGGCAGGGGACTTCAATCATGTTGATTGAGCTCTCACTTAGGGGTTTTCACACTATATGTGAACTGTCCAACTGGACACAACAACACTCTGGACCTGTTATGTGAATTTAAGATCTGCCTACACTGCCGTGGCTCTACCCCCCCTTGGTGGGTCTGATCATAACCTCATTCAGCTAAGACCATCATATAAGCCATGCGTGATGATAAGCGTGATGAGGCTGCTTAAAGCTACTAGATCCTTTAGGCCAGGGGTGTCAAACTCATTTTCACCGAGGGCCACATCAGCATAGCAGCTGTCCTCAAAGGGCCAGATGTAACTTATACATGTAACCAAAGGTATTGAAAAATGAATGTAACTACTCCTTAATGTTAAATAACTCATTTATTTATTTATTATAACTTTTTAAAGTGACAATTACAACTGCATAGAAACATATGTTTGCTTGTTACTTCAGCATAAATCCTTTTACATTTGATTCTGTCAGGTTAAGTTATATGGACAGTGTTTAAGTCCTAATGTATAGTTGCCCAATCCAATATTTCAATTTCAATTCCACCTAGATATGAACAAATACACATCACTTTTTTTTTTTCATTTTAAGAAATTAAAAACTTTTATGCTCTCACGGGCCACATAAAATGACATGGAGGGGCACATTTGGCCCCCGGGCCTTGAGTTTAACACATGTGCTTTAGGCAGTGGACTCCTGAGACAGCAGGCATGCTGAGGGACTGTTTTGAATCTACTAACTGGGACTTGCTGGTGGGAGACAGTGACAGTGACATCGATCAGGCTGTGGTGTGTGTCACTGATTACATCCACTTCTGTACAGATGTGGCAGTGCCTCTGAAAAAAGTTCGCTGCTTTCCCAATAACAAGCCGTGGATTAAGAGCAGGAAGCACCTGTTAAATCTGAAGAAGCAGGCCTTTAAGGCTGGTGATCGGCACAAAGCGAGGGTGGCTCAACATGATCTGAGAAGAGCCATAAGGCGCGCTAGGAGGGAGTACAAATCTGGGCTTGAGAGGAAGCTGCAGAATAGGAACACTCGGGAGGTATGGAGCGGCATGAGAGCCATTATTGGCTTTAAGGAGAGGGGATGGACTGTGCCTGGTGATGTGGCCATGGCAGATGACTTCAACCATTTTTATAATAGGTTTGACTCAGTACACGCTCAGCCATGCCCAACCATCAGTGGCTCCTACACCTCTGCGGCTGTGACCAGCTCTTCTCATCCACCCATCAACGGCTCTTCCACCTCTGCTGCTGCTGTTACTTGCACCTCCACTCAACCCAGCAGCGGTTTTCCCATCTATGGTGCTGTGACTGGCTCCTCGTTACCATCTAGCGGCAGCTCCTCCATCTTTGAAGCTGTGTCCGGCTCCTCTTCTCCACCTGGTAGTGGCGCCTGCTCCAGCTCGAGCTCCAGCCCTGATGCTGTGCCACCAATAAGTGTAGAAGAGGTGTGCATAGAGATCAGGAGGCTCAATGGTTGGAAATCTGCTGGTCCTGACGCAGTATCACCACGGTTGCTAAAAGATTGTGCGTCAGAGCTGGCGGTGCCTCTTCAAACCATCTTTAACAGGAGTCTTCAGACAGGATGTGTCCCTGGCTTGTGGAAGACCTCCTTGTCCCAGTGCCCATGGTGACAAGGCCTGCAGGGATGAAGGACTATAGACTAGTTGCCCTGACATCTGTCATAATGAAGACTTTTAAGAGGCAGCTACTCTGGAGGCTCAAACCCCAGGTGGAGGGGGCGCTGGACCCCCTTCAGTTTGCCTATCAGGACAGTATGGGAGTGGAGGATGCATTCCTGTATATGGTCCATAGGGTGCTCTCCTTTCTGGAAGGGGCTGGCAGATATGCGAGGGTGGTGTTTTTCAACTTCTCAAGTGCCTTTGTTACAGTCCAGCCTCAGCTGCTGAAGGGGAAGCTCGAGAGGATGGGAGTTGATCCAGTTTTTGTGAACTGGATCCACAACTATCTGACTCTAAGGTCACAGTTTGTCCGAATGGGTGACTGTGTATGTGGGAAATTGATGAGCAACACCGGAGCACCACAGGGAACTGTACTATCGCCTTTTCTCTTCACACTCTACACTGCTGACTTTAATTATGCATCTGCAGCTTGTCATGTCCAGAAGTATTCGGACGACAGTGCTATTGTGGCGTGTGTAAAGGGAGGGGATGAGAGTGAGTACAGGGAGCTCATCACCAGATTCACCTCCTGGAGCAGGGACAATGGTCTTGTGCTGAACACCTGAAAGACCAAGGAGATGATCATTGACTTTACTAGGAAGTCCTCCCACCAACCAGTGATCATCGATGGAGGGAGAATCGAGGTGGTTGACTCTTATAAGTATTTAGGTGTGCACCTTGACCACAAACTGGACTGGTCAGAGCAGGCTCAGGCTCTGTATAAGATAGGGCAGCAGGATAGGCTGTTCTTCCTGAGAAAGCTGAGGTCCTTTGATGTGTGTACTGACATGTTGCTCCTCTTTTATCAGTCGGTTGTGGCGAGTTCTGTCTTCTATGGGGTTATATGCTGGGGTGGCAGTATGACCACAACGGATTGCACTCGATTGGACAAACTGATAAAGAGATGTGCATCTGTGATTGGGAGGAGGGTGGACTCTCTGGGATCTGTGCTGCAGAAGAGAATGAGGGCTTTGACTCAGAGCATCCTGGACAATCCCAGACATCCCTTGCAGAACACAATGTCTGGTCAGAGGAGCTCACGGAGTAATAGGCTCCTTTCACTGCGCTGCAGGACAGAACGCTTCAAAAACTCATTTGTCCCTGCAGCTATCAGGCTGTTTAATGAACCTGCCTGATATGAACTGATATTTTATTTTATGAACTGTCATTTTATTGTAATTTATTGTGTGTGGTTGTGTGTGTTTTGCTGCCGGACACCTGAATTTCTCCATTTGGGAATATCTCCATCTATCTATCTATCTGTCTATAGAAATGTGTTGCAGCCTGCTAATTACAATATTTTATTAAATGAATTTAAATAACTGGAATTAATGAGCAATAAAGTAACTAGACTGTTGGAGATTTTGGACATTTTTAATAATAAAAATAATGGATTATTATTATTATTATAGACATTTTTCTGGAACTTTGGAGTTCAAATTCACTCACCTGTGCCTCACATTAGACTGAACACCTTATCCGCGGTCTTAAATCCATCCCATCAGTCTTCATTAAGAGTTTTTCCTGGGAAAACTGGCGTCACTGTCAGAATTGAAGAGCACATTGGACACAGCTTAACAAGCTCTGGACATCCTGCTGGGTTCTAGCAGCAGCCAATTTAGCTCTTCTCCACTTTCATATGCATCTCTCCTGCCCAAGTCTTTAGGGTCCTTTAAAGCAGTGTTTTTCAACCAGTGTGCCGCGGGAGATGGTCAAGTGCGCCGTGGAGAAATTGCCCTCATTCACTGATCTAAAAACATTTCCCATCTCCAGGAAATCAGCTCTGTGTTCATCCAAACAGGCCCTGATAAAACACTGAGTAGTTAGGAATATAAAAGATCTTAAAATTACTTTTTCTTTGTGTTTATTTAATTCTATTAAAGACATTTTGATAAGAATCACGGTGCCGCGATTTAGCTGCAGCTATAACTGTGTAAGGAAAAGTCCCGTCCCTTTAACTGTCTCCGCCAATCATTCTTGAAGGCTTGATCACATGTCATCAGTCTGACCAATCAGAAGTGGTTATAGTCTTCACTTCCTTGTTCTTAATTCTGCCTATAAAGTCTCTCAGTTCTAACAAAAATACCATCTCTTAGAAAAAAAAATTTTCTGCCACAAGTATCACAAAAATCCACTAGATTGCGCGAAAGGGGGGGGGGCTGTCGATCAATACAGACCAAGAATTTCTGTTTTTTTTTTTTTTTTGGATGCTGGTGTGCCGCAGGATTTTTGTCAAGGTTAAAGTGTGCCGTGGCTCAGAAAAGGTTGAAAAACACTGCTTTAAAGGGACCATAGAAATCCTCCTGGGGAGTTCTCCTCCAGGTTTGTACTTTTGCTGGACACGTTTCAATGACAACAAATTTAAATCCATTTTTAAGAGTAGGTCACCCCCCCACTAGCACACACACACAACACCTCACTGCACACCTGCTTTGAGCTTCATGTCGTCTAAACTTTCTCTGTCCTCCCTGAATGTGATATCGTTAACTCTGTGACAGACTTGTTCCTGTGTCTCAGACCACATTTTGTATTTGACCTGTTCTGGTTGGGCTCAGTTCTTAGGTTTTCAGCCATCTTGAGTTTTTTGAGGAGGACCTGCTCATCCAGAGCCAGCAGCACAGGCCCTCTGCAGGGACTGTTCCCCCTGGGCTCTCTTTATTGCGTTCCTCTCCATAACATGTAGAGATCTTTCTCAGCCCAGTCGGTTTGCTCTGGGGGAGTCACCGGGAAACCCCTCTTTAGGGCTTTTCTGAAGAGGCAGCTCATTCAGCTTCAGACATGCTGCAGGAATTTTCATATCTAGCCGATTCATTCTCACTTCACTGGCTCCCAGTTGATTCTAGAATCAAGTTCCAAATCCTCCTGCTTACCCATAAGGTCTTACATGGTATGGTCCCGTCCTATATTACTGTAAAGACCTCATAGTCCCTTACCAACCAATCAGAACACTTCGCTCCCAAAATGCAGGACTGCTTGTGGTTCCTAGAATTAGTAAAAGTACGGTTGGAGGTAGAGCGTTTAGCCACCAAGCCCCTGTTTTATGGAATAAACTCCCAGCTCATGGAAGAGAGGCCGACTCAGTTTCTACATTCAAAGTTAGACTGAAAACATTCCTCTTTGGACAGGCTTATTGTCAGACTAGCTAGTATTCAGAGATTATTTAACTTAATGTTAAAATGTTTAAATTAAACTTAATAACAATAACAATTTGTCTTTAGTAGGCTGCTAGAAGTTGAAGCTGGGGTAACTATGGTGCTCTGGGGTTCTGTCCTCTTTTCTCTTCTACTTCTCCCCTTCCTCTCTTCTCTATTCTTGATCATTATTCATCATTTAGTTCTCCATGCCTCTAGTTGGTGCAGTGATTCATGTATTGTCCCTCTTTCCCACTCCCGCTTCCAGATTCCAGTTGGTTCATCCGTGCTCCTGTACCTGACCGTTTACCTCGCCTTTGCTCCTGCTCCTACACCTGGCTGTGGATCCTGTCTCTGGCTTGTCTCGCGCCCCCGACTGTCCCCCCAACGTCATCTGGATGAAGCTTGTCTGCTGGACTTTAAATGTGTAGTTGTTGTTGAGTTAGATAAGTTAATTCTTCTCTATGAGTTCTGGTAAATCACTTGTCCGTCCTGGGGGAGGATCCCTCCTTCATGTGGACACCCCTGAGGTTTCTTCTTTTTTTCCGGATTCCGTTTTTTTTAGGAATTTTTCCTTACCACAAAGGGGGGTCTAAGGGCAGGGATGCCCAGTTTAGTTTAGTCTGTTTAGTTAAAGTTAAGTATTATCCCATTGAATTCTATGCATTTATCATCCTTTTTGATTGTATGTTTATCTTACAATTACCGGTACAAAGCCCACTGAGACGACTGTTGTTGTGAATTTGGGCTATAGAAATAAAATTGAATTGAATTGACTTTAGGAAGTCTCTGGGAGGTTCTTTGAACAACCTATTTTTCTCTTAGGGGTCTCCAGGATGTTCTTTTTGAGAACCAGATCAGATCTTTTTTTGCTCCTAAGCTGTGAAACCTGAAATGGGTTTACTGTCTTTACAGTCGCAACTCTCCTCCAGGTCCTGTCCTCCCTTCTAGGCCAGTTCCTTAACAACATTTAGGAATTATTCCTGTTTTTGGGAATGGGTTTTGGAGGAGGGGACCTAAGGATTTGGTTTTGTTTTAGTTTTGTTAGCATTGGACCCAGGTTCTTAATTTCCATCATGTTTATTTGTTAGGACTTCTGTCAGCGGTCTCCTGCAGGTAGTGACAGAGAGCCAGAAGGATTTTATTTCCAGGTTGTTGGTGAGGGTTCCCTGATCTGCACTGTGACTTAAGTTGGTTTTGAATCCCCATGTTTTCCCCTCTGTCATCTTTGATCCTCCTTTCAAGGCCGTATCTCATCTCTGCGGTTGAGCTTCCAGATCACTGCTCCCTAGATAAACCCTAATTCTGCATCTATCTTCTTAGACTGTCTGATTAGCAGTACGTCACAGAAAGGGAAGTAATCCGCGGCGGGACCCAGGAATAGAGCCCGGGAGGAGCCGGGCCACAGAGGAGAGTCTCTGCAGCCGCCATGCATGTGGTCATGGGTAATCCTCTCTTAAATAACTCCCGGCAGAAAAAGAGGGAGGGTGCTTGGGGAGCAGCGGCCAGCGTCCTCTTATCCCTTGGGCACACAGCACCAGGAGCAGAAGTGGGATTCAGCTTCAGACGCTTGCTGGATTGAAGGACTTCTTTTGACCATCATGAACTTTGCTGCCCAATTTTTCTACTCCAGCAACTTGAGCGAGCGACTTGAGCGATTGTTCTCGCCAAGGCCTGCGATTAAAGACGTCGAGGAGCGGGATCCTTTCTGGGAGAGGTGGGGAAACTGTAGATCCCTGGATCCTGCAGAGCTTCATCGTAGCACCTGTAGCCTCTGCTTTCAGAGGTAGCTGCAGTGTTCCTCTTTCCAGTTAATTACCTTGCTCAGCTCCCTCTGTGTTGTCCAGCCTTTCCTAACAAACTAAAATCCCTAGTATTGAAGTGATCAGGAAAGACTGGATGGATCCCTCCTTACCCCCTGTACAAATGGTTGCTTGCATTTGTCTCTAAAAGGAAACATAATTCTTGTGCTTGAATTCATAAAAATTACCTTTTGTGTTGACATGGAGATCAGGTTAATAAGGTGCTCCTAATGTGGAACATTAATGTTAATAAAGTCAACAGTCTGAGTGTCTTTTGTTTTTTCAAACGAGCCTAAAAAGGTGTCTTCATGGTAACAACCCATTTAAAATGTTGAGGACATTGTTGACTCAGAGTCTAAAAGGGACAGCAAGAGTCAAACATGGCTCAGTTTTCCTAAATTAACTTAAGCTTTTTCCTTAAACCAGAGGTCAGCTCCTCGTCTTCGTTTCGATTTGGCTCTTTGAAGATTCAGCGTTTTTCTTCTCCTCTTTGATGCTCGTTCCCAAATCCCTGTTTTTTTCTTCCATCACTGGATGTGGACATGTACAAAAGGACAAGTAGGGGGAGAGGGGAGGAAGGACGTCAGAGGTCAGGTTAAAGGTCTCAGTGTTGTTTGTGAGCGATCACTGGGATGTAAATAGAACAGAACTGCAGAAAGGCGTGAGACAAGGCCTCCTAGTGGAAGAGAACAGCGCCACCTGGTGGCTCTTTTCCTCATGAACCTAGCTTTTATCAGTGAATTGATTGTTATCCTTTCTCACTCTCTTTTGGGTTCTAGTTCAGACACAACCGCAGCTTGTTCTGTGGATCTTAATGGGCCTCATGGCTTCATGGCTTTTAGCTTTGGTCAACTTTTGTAACCATTTGTATCCTTTGTGGTTAAGTCCATGACTTAATCTCCTCTGGTAATCCTATTGTCTCCGACCTGTTGAGAGCCGGCTCAGGCCTCATAAATTATGCTGCAGGAGAAACATCCCTAATAGAGCATGATCCGGTTCAGAACAAAGTGAGGGGAAAATCTCTACAACGTGTATTTGAGGAGATGATCTAAATTCCTGTTGTATCACTGGAGTGCCTCCACAAACAAACATCAGAAGCTGACCTCCAAAGTGGATCTAAGGGACAGACACTGATTTGTTGGTACAACTGATGAGATGTCTCTGGTATTCTGCTAATGAAGTTGCTGCCTCAACATGAAACCCTACTTTCCGGAGACTAACAAACAACACAGGCAACCAGACAATCATTAGTCAGATAGTCCAAGTCAAGTTTCCTTTTATGGTCTTATCCCCCCTCCCCTCCTATTATCACCCTCCCACCCCCCACCCCCTCTCTCTAACATCCCTCTCTCTTCTTCCCCTCTTTCCTTTTCCGTCCGGTCCAACACCAAAGATTTTCAGACATGATTGAAATTAATAAAGTTTGGCCTCAATTACAAAAGGGGTTTATTCAGACATACCTTTAGTTTGTCTGAAGATTGATAACCCCTCTTGTTAAAGTAAAATATGTCCAACACAAGAGGCCCTCAGCTCTCATCTGCCTGCCCAGCTGTTGGACAGGACAAGTTATAAAAATATATATATAGTTTCCTTTTATGGTCATAGCATAAACTTTGGATTTATGGCATAAATTCAATAAGCTGTTCTGGTCCCTTCAGCTGCAAAACCATCAGTCTTTCTGGGCAGCAGCAGATAAACAGATGTCCAGAGACTCCAGACTTAAATAAAAAATCTGACATTTAGAGTCGAGCATCACAACAGTCTGTAAAGCCAGGAGAATTTCAGCATAAATGTCAAAAAATGAATAAAGTAGAAACTCAGGGAGATTCATGGGGAAAGAATCACCTTTTCCCACATTTCATTCAAGTTCAAACAAACAACTGACACATGAGGCGTGTATCCCAGAGGGCTGTGACTTTTGATGACATCTTGCACCTTAAAGTGTCCTGCACATCTGCAGGGGTTTAACATTTATAACATTTAGCAGATGTCCGTTGGCATGACTGTTGTGGCTGTCCAGAATCAAAGTGTCCTGGGGAAAGACACTAAACCCCACATTGATCCTGGTGGTTACAGGTTGGTGCCAGTCTTAGGCAGCAGAGCCCCCATCAGTGTGTGAATGTGTGTGTGAATGTGTGTTTGAATGGGACTGTGACTGTAACGCACTTTGGGCATTCCAAGAAGGTAGAAAAACGATTTACAAGTATACACCATTTATCACCTAAAACCCTCATTGGTTTTGTTTGAGGGAGTCAAAAAGTCTGAAAATGTGAGGCAGCTTAAAAACGGATTTGTGACGAGCTGGAGACCAAAATAAGAATCAGATATTCTGAACATGTGAAGAGTTGCAAAAAAAACAAGTAGAGACATTCATGCAATCCAAATTAAAACCGAACGCAAATTGTTTACATGTTCTTGCGTGTTATCTGAACTGATTCGGATGAAATGGATTTTACAGTGAAACATTTGCAGAATCCTCTCCCAGTTTCCTTCTAGTTTAGGTTTGTTCACCTTTTCCATCTGCTTTATTCCTCATCCTGAAGGTGGTGTGGGTGGAGTTTTGGTTTGTCCTATTGAGAGCTGTTCAGTCTATTTAATATTACTATGAACGGGCAGATTCTCAAACCCAGCCTGTGGAACTAGACAGATAAAATCCATGGGTTGGGTTTTAAGTCTTTGCTGCAGGGAAATAAATTCTAGGATTTGCTGGCGTAGGCTGAACTGCAGTCATCAAAAAACAAGAAGATATTGGATGTACATCTTCTATCACGTCTGATCAGCTTTTGTCTCCTACGTTTTAAAGCACAAAGCAGAGGTGGAGCTTCCTGAGGGAAGCATTTATCCAAAGCTGTGCCACACTTCACGAAACCCTAAAATGGTTCATCGTCCTAGCTTCCTGAAGATGATGTTTGCAGGAAAATACCCATGAGCATGCAGAGTGCATGATCCACTGGTGTCTTCTTTCAGAGACGAACTACGGCTGGGTCCCAGTCAGCCCGGAGCATCCCACAAATATGGGCCCCTCAGTAATGGCGCAGCAGGCCGCCGGTCTACTCTCATTGAACCAGAGCGTCTCAAGGACTTTGGTGAGGAAGAGCTTCTCAATGGAGATGTGAGAGTCCATGAAACCAGGATGGTGGAGGCCCCGGAGATCAAGCTCATGGATCCTCCAAAAACCAGAAGACTCAGCGAGTTCAGGACGGTTCCCAGGCCCCCGCTTCAGTACCTGCGCTTTGAAGACATCAGCGCTGCAGCGTTCAGGATCCAGTCAGGGATTCAGAAGACCCCCTGCACGGTGGGATTAAAACTACATGATCTGTCTTTAGTTAAAGCAACAGTTGTCTTTTGGATTTTGCATAAATATTCTCACAGTCCATACCACCTTAATAACTAACTAAACACTTTTTTCTGCATGCAGTACTCAAGGCTTTCCAAACAGTATGGGATGGAGATATACCTGAAGAAGGAGCACCTGCACTACACGGGCTCAGTGAAAGAGAGGGGGGTGCTGTATCTGCTCACCTCACTCACACAGGTACAGCCGATTCTCTGCTGCAACGGTCAATCTTCACTTAATCACTTCAACTTAATCTTCACTTTTCTGTCATGGTCAGAGGTTGTTTGAGGCAAAACCGCCCCTGCTTTGGTCTTTGGTTTGTGATAGCAAACTAAATGAAGGGAAGGGGGGATCCCACTCGTTTACAAGGACATAGAGGGGAACAGAAACCCTGCAAGTCTTTAGCAACACTTTGGAGACTGAGATTAGATAAAATAATGTGAGAAATTTGCAACTTATCTAAGGAGAGAAATCTGACATCATAAAGATGTGATGAAGATGTGAATATCACGAGTCTGAGTTTCCCGGAGTTTGTCAATTCAGTTGTAGAATTTGCTGTGTTTTTGTGTGTCTCCATGTTGGTTACACACCTTCTCATCCAGACTGTTGTGTGTGATCAAAGACTGGAAAGAAGTTCATGTCCTTTCAGGAGCAGCAGAGGAAAGGAGTGATTGTGGCCTCGGACTGTAACTTCTCCATGGCCGTGGCTCATCATGCGGCGGAGCTGAAGATACCAGTGTTTGTCATCATGCCGTCGGGCTGCTCCTCGCCTCGGCTCAGAATCTACAGAGACTACGGCGCCATGGTTATCTCCTACGGTAGCACCAGCTGTGACTCCCAGAACCACGCCCGCCGTCTGGCCAAAGAGAATGGATATCTGTACCTGGAAGAGTCAGTCTCACTTTGCTCTTCAAAACAGCCGTTTCTTTTGCAAACTCTTATGCCTTCTCTCTTGATTCTGCCTGCAGAGATGAAGGCGCAGTGTACCTGGCAGGACTGGGCACTGTGGGCATGGAGATCTATGAACAAGTCCCCAAAGTGGACGCTGTGGTTGTTCCTGCAGCAGGACAATACGGCCTGCTTGCTGGCACTGCTGCAGCCATCAAACACCTCAACCCTGAGATTCTTGTTATTGTGAGTAAACATAGAAACCAGCAGGGAAACCTCAGATGTGGACATTAATGTAAGGCTTCATCTGCCAATTTGATATAAAAATGATACTTCCATCCAACATCCACACGCACTTCTTCTTTTATTTAGTCACAGGGGTACAACACAGGCCGGACAACCGAGACGGGTCACCAGACCCACACAAATTCACCCTTCAGAGAGACTTAGACACACCAAATGTATTTGTATGAGGAAGCCAGAAAAAACCCACAAATGCAGTGAGAGAACGTGCAAAATAGCTGCACGGTGAGTTGGTCACCATGAACTGTCCCCAGGTGTAAGTGTGTGTGTGTGATTGGGATTGTGTGGCCCGGCTATGGACCCCACCCTCGTCCAACAGTAGCTGGGATTTAGCAAGTTTGAAAGATGGATGGATGAAAAAGATCTTTGTCTTCCTTTACTTAAACATGAACAATTGTGGAATTTGATGAGCATATTTGCTATTCTGGATTTTCCACACAGATTGAGCATGAAGACCAGTGGTTTGTGTTTTATTATACACGGCCGTGGTGCAGGGGTAGAGTGTGTGACCTCTGTTCGGAAGGTCACAGGTTTGGTTCCCGCCTTGCCTGCCCATACGTCAGTGTCCTTGGGCAAAACCCTGAATCCCTCATTGCTCCTGGTGGTTGGTGCAAGTGTTTGGCAGAAGCCACCATTATGAATGTATCTATGTATGTGTGTGTGTGTGTGTGTATGTGTGTGTGTGTGCATGGATGAATGGAAATGTGACTGTTAAGCACCTCTGGGCCTGGGAAACCAAATTTTGAAAAAAGGTTCAAATAAGAGGTTTCAGAGCAAACTGAGTGGAATCCCAATAAATCTTAGGCCAAGGCTCAAGGTGTAGGAAGGAAGGGCCTCATTTTATGGCTCCAAGCAACCTCCTCACACCTCCCCTTTCCCACCCCCCAGGAACTCTGTCGGGTTCATGTGGAGGCAGTTGGGGTGGTCGGGCTTTGGGGCTTGTGTGGGGGCAGGTTTTGGGCATGTGGGAGGATCCCAGCTTACAGATTCTGGATATGAGGTGGTTAAAGGGTTTCTGCGGGGGCAGTGGCTGATGGCATGTGCCACCTGATGTGGGGTTCAAGGCAGAGCTGTAAGGGTCCAACAACACGACTTTCACTTCAGTGACATAAAGGCTCATTTTAGTACACAGACACAATGTAAAGATTGTCAAAGTGTATCTTCCTGAGGCATCAGGTGGACTACCCTCAGACTAGCAGTTAAGCAAAGGGATTGGCAGAGACCAGAGGCATTGAGAGAAGTGGACCACCTTAAATCAATTGTTTCACTCCTGAAGACTGCTTCTGCTACCAAAGCTGTACCCCGTTACAGCAGTATGAGTGGCACCTTCCTATTGACTTATGATTGTTGGGAGCTCTGTGTCACGTGACTCTTCTTTTTTACCCCAAATCAGAGTCAACTCTGTCATTGCTACTCACCTATGTCTACAAAACAAAAATTAATCAGCTCTGTTCACTCACTTTAACCCTTATATGGGGTTAATTTTGAAAACTCTTGCTTCACTTGAAAGTTTGTTTCCACTCATATCTTGATTTTAATCGATTTTCTTTATCACGTTTTAAATAATGATTTATGAATGTGATCTAACAAAGGTAAAGGGCAAATATCAACCAAATATACTGCTTGTAATTGGATGAGGTTAACATCTGTTGAGTATTTTAACATCAAAGTGTTTGATTATGAGGCATTAAAAACCACAACATGCAACGGGTCCACCAGACCCACAAACACTGGCTGAGTAACAACAATATGAACACCACACAAGGATTAAGCAACACAAACGCACACACACACACACACATTCACACAGGTACATTTCTCTCTAAGTCTCCTGTTTTGCTGCTCAAAAACTGGTGCTAAAGTTAACCGTAGCACAGTTACCCCCCCCCCCCCCCCCCCTGTCAGAGAAACCCCTGAAACAAACCAACTACCCCTGGCTGCAGCCTGCAGAATAGCACAACATAGTGGAATGCTGGAATGCTGAGGAATGTGAACACGCATTCCACTACGTTGACCCATTCTGCAGGCTGCAGCCAGGGCTTACTCAAACAAACAACAATGATGATGGGCTGTTCTTCTGCAGGGAACCGAACCGGAGGGTTTTCCTCTGCTGCTACAGTCTCTGAAAACAGACAGTCCAATCAAAGACCTGCACAGCAAACCCAACAAGAAGCTTTTTGGAGGTAAACATTTGTTTCCATCATCCGCAGTGCATTCTGGACTGTGGACAGTAATGTGCCTTGTCAGATCTGCAGGAGCGCTCCCTGGGAGTTCAGACCTTCCAGATTGCAAAGAAACTTGTGGATAAAGTCATCCCTGTCAGGTACTGTAAGCCCACACACACTCTGACAGGAACACTTACGCCCTTTCAGGGTCTCATTTTTGCTTCTTGCTCATTTTGTCTCAGTGAGGAGAACTCTTTGGTGGCAATGCTTCGCTTTCAAGAGTTTGAGCGCTCCACGGTGGACACAGAAGGTGCCATGGGCCTGGCAGCCATCTTAGCTGGCCATTTACCTGAGCTCAGAGGAAAGAAGTGGGTCAGATTAGTCAAAACTGCAGGCGCCCCCCTTTGTTCCTGTTTCAGTTCACTTGAACCCCCTCATGCTGCAGGGTTGTCGTGGTGGTGAGCAGTGCTAACATGGAGCCAGAGCTGCTGAGGCAGTGTGTGGACCGGGCGCTGGTGTTGGACGACAGAGTCACAAAGTTCTCGGTGCAGCTGGGCGAGTGGCCGGGCGACATGGCCAAACTGCTGGATGTCCTGTCTCGAGAGGACGTCAGGTAGACTTCATCTCAGTCTGAATGTTTCCTGTTGCAACCTTTGACTCTCTTCTCTTTGTTTCTCAGACTGCTGGATGTCTGCCATCGCAGGCATGGCGACAAATCCAACCTCTTCCAGGCAAAGGTCGGTTTAGAACATCGTCTTTCTCCTAATTCTTTGTCCCTCTGCTCCAGTCAGCTAACTTTACCAAGAACCTCTCGTCGTGTAATTAAAAAGCCTAAACTGCCAAAGGGAAAATAACGGAACTACTCATGGTTATGTGGACGTTATTGTTGTGAAAACCTTCAAATAGCAAGAAGAATGTTTCCACCAGCTGAGTCCAGCATGGCGGGCAGAGACTTCTAGTGTCAAATTTAACAATGACATTGAGAGAATGAGAAGTCGTCATCTCAGAAGAAGCAGACACACTTCCAGCTCTGACCTGTTTGCTGGGTGGTTTTCTGAATGTTTAACTTCAGGATTGAAGAACATTTAAAACTAAAAGTGGGAGGAGCCCTGTCCAGTTTACAAAGTAACCACTAGGGGACCAAGTCCACCAATTTGCCAGAGGCTCCGTTCTCTACGGCGAAAAATGTCAAAGGTTCACAACCAAACCTTGAAGCTTGTAAAACTTACTAAGAGGTAAAGTTTGGCATGTTGTTCAGGGGCTTCATTTTTAAAAGGTTAGCTGAACTTCCACTGAAGCTAAACCCAAAACAAAACAGCTGGCTTTACTGATATAAGGCAGGAGGCCTGATTCTTCAAAACGTCAGTTTGAATTCACACACACTACTACAGAGGTTGTTTAACAGCAGAGAACCTGGGCTGTGTTTGTGTTCTACAGGTGGAGTGTGTGGTGGAAACCAGGGACAGGACACAAAGTGCTCAACTGAGGAAGACGCTAAACGAGCGCTACCCTTCCATTTGCTGGCTGGACCGGTGAACCTGGCAAAGCTGAAACCTGAACATCCTGCAGAGTCTAAATGTATCAAGAAGCATGAGCTTGGTGCTGCAGCACATAAACAGAAAAGCTGCAGATTAGAAGTCAGATTCATGCTCTCATAGCAAGCTGTTCTATCGCAGCAGTTGTTTTTCTCCATGCCACCTTGATTAGTGGGGGGCCTTAACCTCATCCAGAGTATTGCATGCAACTCAGCTTGTTTACAGGCGCAGTGTTGCAGCGAACTGCAGATCCTGTAAAAAACAAAAACAAAGCAGACATCTTCTACCGCTCATTTGTTTCTTCTTCCAAGGAGCCCGATTCGCTCCTCAGACTTTCTTTGGGCCCTTTAAAGTTCTCCTGCAAACTGTTTCACTCGCTCAGAAGTTTTGGTTTGGATCCTGGTTTTGGTGAAGTCACTCAAACACAGAATAACCCTTGGGACCAGAGATGCAGCCTTTGCGTCTCTGCATGCACTTTGTCTCTGCAAATGCTTTTTATCAGTCAGCAAAACGCGTCCTTATAGATTGAATGTACACCTGCCACTGCACCAACCAACCACCTCCACGTGTTGACTGAGTTCTTCACAGATGAGACACTTTAGTAGGGTTCTCTCATGAATGTTTCTAAATAAGTTTGTTCTTTCATTACTGTACATATTGTGTACATTTCTTCTTGTGTGGCAGAAATGTGTTGAGTGAATAAAAGAGAGAAAAAAGTTGTTTCCGAGGCAGCTGCTGTGTGGAAACCAGGGGGAAAGTGGCAGAGAAAGTGGGGACAAGACGCGTCTTCCAAATCCGGTCCTGCCGAACAGAGATGGAGGTGGGGGTTGAGTGGGCGGGTTAAGACGACTTAATGCTCTTAGGTTTTTAAGCAGAGGACGTGGTGACCCAGCGCCGACACACAGCTCACCCGCAAGACACGCACACAATCACGTTCAAAGACGCACTCCAAGAAAAATGGAGCTTTTGGTGTTTTAGCGAGTTCTGGTAGCATTTTTATGATGATGGAAAACACAAAGAAGATTCAGACTGAAACTTCATTTCTTTATTCAAATCATTGTGAATCGGGAGTAGAAGGAAAAATGCAGTTTGAAAAAGCTTGTAGTTGTTACCTACAAACTACAATCTGATGCATCCTCTCACAGACAAATAGATCCATGAATGTCTGTTTTCCTCGTCTGAGCTGGAATCTGGCTTGTGAGGCTGTAAGCTAGCGGGAGAGCGTGTAAACAAAGGGATGATGGGAAACTGCATCAGGCTTACTCCAAGCCAACTGTGTTGTTCACACGCTGTATTCTTTAGTTGGTCATTTCAGAAGATAGAACAGAAACTGAATGTTTTCCTGTAAAAGCAGAGAACTGCACAGGAAGCAGAACATGAACAGAACCACAAAGAACCAACGGAAGAAGAGGTTTCAAATGTGAAGAAGAAAGCAGGGAAACTGTTTTTGAGGCTGAAATCTGTGGCATCAGGATACGAGGATGTGATGCCGTCCAGCAGCTGTCATTCCATCGTCATGCCTCTGCTCCAGAAGTTCCTGAGGTTCCTACAGACTTCTTCATAGTAGAGGGTTCTCTGAAGCGTTCTCACACAGCGGTTCAGCTAAAAGCGTACATTTCCTGACACACAAACACAACACAACCAATCGGGCTGGATTTGAGACGTGAAAGATTAAAGAACTGGAGGAAAAGCTTTGAATGGACTTTTAAGAAAATGTGAAGAATTTCAGCAACGCCCAAACAAGTGTTGCTAAAACGATGATCCGTCTCAGCTGCTAATGTTTCTGCAAACCCCCCCCCCCCCCAGAGGTGGTCGGCGTCCTGCTGGGTCTTGGTGGAGCTGCTGGCAGGGCTGCAGAGTCCTTCCATGACAGATCTGCCTCCAAAGGCATTTTTGTCATGACGCCTTCACCTTCTTCAGAAGACAGGCGAGTACGAAAGCCTTGATGGAGTTCCTCAGAGACCTGTTTGGAGTCCTTTCCTGTTTCACATCAGAAAACGAGGGCTTTGAACTTTTAAATTGAACTGTGTTCATCAGACACGACTCTTGGAGGCCAGCTTCCCTGTGACCTCGGTAAACCAGAGTGGTTTCAGGAGAATAAAGACGACTCGGTTCTTTTTAATTCTCTTTATTGGTAGAACTGCTGAGACATTAAGGCTTCAGGCATTAGATCTGAACACTAGAGGAGTTTTGCTCCTGCTGCTGGACGTTAAGACCCAGAAAACTCTGTGGACTTCCCCAATATTGATCACAGAAAAGGTCATCAGAGTACAAGTTTACCCGAATAATCTGCTGCGCGCAGAAGCCCCTGGAATGTAGCGGGGTCAAAGGGCAAGCACAGTTTCAAACTGAGCAGTGCTCCTTCAATCCAGAGGGGGGGCTCAGCGCTGTTTGGGCCGCTGTGGGTTGTACTTGAGCAGCAGGCCGAGGGAGGCAAAGCCGAACAAGAAGGTCTGGACAAACCACAGGCATCGAACCCCCGAGTTGCTGATTCCTTTGTTACTGTGTGGAGACCAAAAGGTGTTTGTGGTGACCTGCTGTGCAGTAGAGACTGACTCATTGGTGGAGGATCGGTTGGGTGGGACCGTAGCGCCCCCTCATGGACACTTACCTGCAGACTCTCAGTGAGACGATGGCCTCAAAGACATGAATAGCAAAGGCTGCCCACCACCTGAGACAGGAGCACAGGCACTCAGCATCCTCTCCATGTTAAAGCCACAACAGAAATGGTTTCTTCCTGTCTGTAGAGATTACAGCTTTGACGCCTAAAAAAGGCCGTCATCACACTCTGATGGGCACTTTGTGCCGGCTCTGCACTCGCTGGATCCATCAAAGGCCACTTGAAGGAAAGTTTGTTCTGTAAAGAAATCATCTGTGGACTGAAGCCCCTTTTCTCTCTAAAGGTTTTAGACCCAAAAGACTGCTGGGCCTGGATGGAGCTGCTTTCAGGTTCATGAAGGAAGATGGAGAGTGTGATGAAGACAGTAGCCGCGGTTACATGGGCAAAATATCTGGATCGGATCAATGGTCGGATTAGAGTTCAACCGTGTCCATGGGCCCAGAAAAACCTTTTTCCGATTATAACGAACGTCTACATGGGTCAAACTTTCGGTTGGAATAAATGTGCAGTCCTCTTTAAAATACCGGAAGAGGTATGAGCCCCGCTGTTAACAAGATGAGCTGCCACATACATAGATATCTGGCAGCTCCGTAATATACGAGACGATCTTCTAAACGTGCTTTTGTTAATGTTACGGTTATTATGAAGCGCCTGTTTGCTCATCATTTTATTTTTAATCCGTGTGGTCAGTGCTTTTTCTGTGGAAGAACGGAGCTGGAAGAAGCCAGGAGAAGACGGACACGCGCTAACAACATTTAGCCTTGGACGAACATAAAATCCAGGCAGGAAATGCTGCAATCTGCATCTTGGCTGCACGTAAATATCTGGAATAACATCAGCCTTTATTTTGTTGGGACACGTCAAGAAACACAAATCCACGTGATTGTTTGAACAGTTTCTAAGGACTGAGCGACATTTCTGCTTTGAAAAGTTCGCACACCGCCCCAAAGCCGCTGTGTGCGCTGACGGTCTGAGCTCTGCCCGAGCAGCCGCTAACCCACAGCGGAGGGACGGATCGCAGTCTGAATTCTCCAGCACATAACAAAACAACAAAACGCACACGTAACAAAGCATCCTCCCTCCCCTCAAACACAAAGCTATAAGTCCGGCTGCTCTGCTCAGAGATGCAGGGTCCAGATGTTACGGGGCACGAAGCGCTCCTCCCCGGCATCCCCTTTGCAAGGGCGGGGCGAGGACAGGGCGAGGGCGGGCCGGGGGCGGAGCGGCGCTTCACACCGGGCGTCCGCAGAGCAGCCGGTCGGTCCTGTTTGAGCTCCAAAGCTCTCTGGAGCGAAACATCCGTCTATGCATGACGTTAAACCAGAGCAGTAGTGACCCATGATCAGAATGAACCGTTTACATGAACAACGATCGGATCAACAATCGGCATAACCCACCTATCTCTATCGGAAAGAAATTTTGATCCGAATGAGTCTGATGGGGGCAGAGTATTCTGAACGGCGTGTTTACATGACGCGTTTTCCTTCCAATCAGGCGTTCATTCCGATTACTTTTGTCCATGTAAACACAGCTAGTGTTGTGTGATGAAGACCACATGCTGCTTCTCCATCAGACATGGATGGAACTGTGAGATCTAAAAGCTGAGAACCGCCTCACTAGACCCCAGAACTGCGTTTGAACACAAATGAGGCAAAACCAGGAAAAACCGTCAAACTCATTGGTTGTTTTCTGCAGAAACATGCGTCACAGTGGAGGAATCCTAACCAGCTGCTCTCTGCTGTGTTGACTTTGCTCACTGAGGTCTGAGCCCTTTGTTCCCGCTCCGACACCCCCACCCCTTACTCATCTCAGCTGAACTCTGGACTTGGACCGAACCATTACAAAACCTGGATTCTTCTCTGGTGTCAATGTGGTCTAAAGGATCGTGGCGTCGATGCACGACCCACTTCATGACTAACCTCACATTTACCATGAATGCATGAGCGCTGTAGAGGAGGCCAAATCACCACAACACCTCCACTGTGCTTCACTGCCTATGCAGGGGGTTGGTGCTGAAATGCTCCATTAGATTTTTGCTAGTCGGGGGTTTAGGAATAAGGACATCCGCCCAATCTGATAAAGCCAACCTGCTAAAAATATGCAGATTCAGGACAGAAAATTCTCGATCTGCCAGTCACATGCCATCCTGCCACACTCGCCACACTGACAGCAGCCATGCGGGGCGGCACTCACCCTTTATGCATCAGCCCCGCATAGTTATCCACCAGGTGTCTGCAGAAGCTGCCAAACACTCCCAGAGACTGGAGCGGAATCTTTTCTGGAGCAAACACCATCAACTGCAAACGACAACAGTAGTTCAGCGTTATTCAACATGAACGGCAGCTGTGGCGAGTTTCACCTCCACAGGCAGGTTCAGAGGAAGATGGGCTGTTATTAACCCCTGACAGTTCCATGACTGTCCACTAGGACTCCCTGTTATTAACCCCTGACAGTTCCATGACTGTCCACTAGGACTCCCACGCAGAAAAACGTCCTCAGGATCCAATAAATCCTGTGGATCCGTGCAGAATGAGGCTGTGAAGGAATTCTGTCATGCTTTGAAATCAGGCGGCAGCAGCTGATTGTGCTTCCAAAGACATCCTTGTTGTGAGGAAGGAAATGAAAATGTGTGGTTTGAAGGACCGGTTCTGCTCCTGACCGGGTCATGACTCATCTTTGGTCACATGAACATGAAGCCATCATTTCAGCTTTTCTTCAGAGCTCTTTTTTTTTTGCACACAAACGGATACCTGCTGCTCCATTTGAGGGTCGCTTTGGTTTGGTTTCCGTCCAGAACCGAGCCTCAAAATAATCAGAGAGATACCGACGCCTTGCACCTCTGGCGTGAAAAGAAACTTAAATGCTGTTCCACATTCATGCACAAAAAAATACGACAAAACCAAAGGAAAAGCGGATAAAGCTTCAAGAAACTAAAATATGAAAAAAGCAGCCAGACATTTAGAACAAAGAAAGCAGTAAAGCTGAGGGTGGATGCAGCTGCCTGCAGGGGGCTTTTGGGTGTTTGATTCTTTTTCTAACCCTTGTGCTATCTTGTGGGGTCAAGATGACCCCACTCCCAACGTTAATGTATGGGAGTTGGGTCATCTAGACCCACTAAACAGTGCTCTGAACCTTTTTTCTTCACTGATTTGTGATCTTCACTGGTGTCCATGGATTACATGAAATCTTTCCACCTTTATCCACCTTTGTCATGGTAGGGAGAACACGTCAATGGAAGGGGGGGTCATTTTGACCCCCATAAGATAGCACAAAGGTTAAAACAGCTGAAGAATCTTCTGCCAACACCAAACTGCTGCTGCTTTGGACTCTCCAAGAGGGGGATTGTGGGCCGCTTGTGCGCTGATCCAAGTCCAGCTGTTCTAGGACTTGAAGCTGGTGTTTGGAGCCAACCCCGGGACCCCCCCCCCCAACCCGAAGACTGGGACATTACTGAAGAAGACTACAGAAGACTGTTCTCCCCGTCAGCAGTTGGTCGACACCACCAGAGACATTTTTGCTTTTCGCCGACATTTTTTTTGCTTCCATGAAGACCCCCCCCCCAAACACATTCTTATTCCTGCTGTTGGGACTTTCTGCAGCCCACTTTGCTGACGGGAGCAGAGCGGGACTCTGACCTCCGGCTCAGATAAGCTGCGGTAATGACCTCGGTGGCTGAAGGTCAAACCAAAAGCTAACTCCTACGCCGCGTTTTAGCCTTAGACGGTTTTCACAAGCTACAAATTCATAATTTGATTTTTTTGTTGAACCCTACTTACTAACAGGACCATGACTTTCCTAAATATGTGTGCATTATTTCACTGTAACATAATGATTTCCGTTTCAAAACAGAGATCTGAGCATAACTACCTAAATAACCAGCAGTAGGGGGTTTCATATTTCAGTATTTGCTCCATTTTCCTGATCTTCTCCGTTTCTTTATGCTCCCTGAAGCTAAAACCTGCTTATGTTCATTCTAACCCAATGCAGACAAACGACACAATGACAGCAGCATTATGATGAATAATAAATGAACTATTATTCCTGCTGTCATGTTGTGGTGACGGTGGAACATTCTGTTACTACAGTTTACTGTCCTGATGAGTTTTAAATACTTTCTGACATACTTCCTACAAACTCTTAGGTTTTTTCAATCCAATCTAAATGATGATACAGTCACTGCCGGGACGTACGTGTATCATACAGACGTATGTCCCGGCAGAGACTGCTCTGTGGTCCTTTAGTTGTGGAATAAGACCGACCGGGTCGGAACTTTACGACATTCCTCTCGACCCAAGCAGAGACCAGAGCCGAACCAGAGCCGAACCAGAACTCACAGTGAAATACGCGACGGACAGCGAGACGGTGACCATCCAGAACAGGCTGGTTCTCCTGAAAAAGGCGCTTCCGTCGGCTCCCGCCATCGCTGCTCGCGCCGGTGCCTCCGCCAAATGTGACCGTGCGGGCACAGCGGAAGGACGGAACCATGCGGCCCGACCCCGAGGCGAAGAGGGGAGGTTCCGGTCCGTTCCTCACCGGGAGGCTGGTGTGAGCTCTCCCGACAGCGAGGTTGACGAACGACTCCTCTGCTGCGGTTTTCATTAAACATACGACTTCCCGTGAAGAGTGTCGCTCATATAATAACAGGGAAAAACTCACAAATGCCTTAAAATCAAAGAGAAACCAGAAACTACAGAAACATGTAAACTATCATCCTATGCCATACAATCAAACAGAAAGTCTAGTCAAGTTTTTCGAAGCAGAAATAAAAAATACAGAACAAATTATTTAAAATTAAGTTGAGTAATTTATTAAAAAATATCAAAACTATTGTTATTTTGAATTGTTTTTTGCCTTTTTTTATTTTGTTTTTTCTGTATGCGCATTTCTAACGTTTGTTCACCCTAACTTGGTTTGTATATGAGCATTTAAAAGAAAACGACACACACGAAGGACCTATTGCTATTGTTTGGTTTTATATGTGTGTTTGATATTTGCAATTGTTTCTTTATTGTATAACTGAATGTGAATTTCTGTAAATTGAAAAATGTGCACTAAAGTTTAGTGGAAAAAATTGTTTAAAATTCCAGCTATACCCAAAAACAAAAGAAATACATTATAACATTTTTAACTAGATATATCCATCTAACTACTTAGGAGATTCCATGTGGAATATGACAGTTGTCCTTCTTTCTGTGACTCCCACATGGAAACTACCAGACGTCTTCTCTTTCATTGTTCGTCCTCTGGAAACATCTGTCCTGAATTCCAACTACAGATCAAGCGGACTTTGGACAACGTCCTCCTCACACACAGACTGTGCCTTAAACAATGTATGGTTATGTCCATTTTTGTTATTCGGGTTTCAAAATGGAAAGAAAAATACAGCCTAACTTCATTATATTTAGAAAATTATTTAAATGTTTTAATGTAACACCTGAAGTGGCTGATCTCCAACCTCTTTTCCTGAAACTGAGATTGTTAAAATAAAGGTTTCTGTGACTTTAAGGAAACTCAAAAGATGAAGAAAAAAATCCTTATTTCCTTCTTGGAATCTGGCATTTCTTTAAAGTGACCCTGAAGACTTTAGCTGTAGTTAGATCACAGTCCTTCCTTAGCATCTGGGTTGTACAGGTCTTTGTTCGTTTGCTATTCTTGAATCTGGAAAGTTCTCTGGAAAGAGCTGCGTTTTATGTTTTATGCTTCATTTGAAGCTTTTCAGAATCCTGTTTGTTGGACTGATCGGCTGCAAAAACAATGTGGTTGAGCATCTGCAGTAAACTCTTGAATGTAAAAAGAAACCGATATTATAACACATCCACTTTTATTTGCAGAAATCATAAATAGACTTAAATAATCAGAAGATGAATAAATACAAAGGGGGGGGGCAGTGATTGATTGATTGATTGATTGATTGATTGATTGATTGATTGGGATTCCTCAGGCAGACGTTCTCTTAAACTACAGTACATCCCTCAGCCTCAGGAAGAGGCTTGGTCTCCCACAGTGCACCCCTCCAGTCCTTCACCCCCCAGCCAGCTCTCATTCAGCTCCCACAGGATCTCCTGCAGCGAAAGCACCGGCAGGGGGGCGTGCTGGACTGCTGCTGGATCTCTGCTGTCCTCCAGAGCAGCCCTGCTGCAGGATTCCTCCAGCTGGCTGAACGGACCCCCGGTTGGTGGGCTGTTCTCCAAGCAGGCGTCCCAGTATCCAGAGTCGGGCGTGTCTGGGATGGAGGAGTGGGGCGTGGAGGGGGTCGCATACGTCTGCGGCTCTCCCGTGAACATCAATGCTTGCTGCATGGAACTGAAGCTGCTCATCTGCAAAGGTTTTCCCCATGGGGGGGAGGCCGGGCCGCTCGGACTGCCAGGCCAGTAGCCCCCCAGAGGAGAGCTGGTGTCCAGATGCCCCCCCTGCTGATGCCCAAACAGGGAACTGAAGTGTGCGTGCTCCTGGGCGTTGGCATAAGCAGCAGGACACTGCCCATAATAGCTGCCCTCCTCCACCTCCTGCTTCACTCGGGACGGGTAGGCCGGTGGGGGGTCGTGAGGTCGAAGTGCCCCCGCCCTGGCAGCGGCGTGGAAAGAGTTGTGCCCCGGACTGTCAGACTGCCACAGAGCTTTCTTGGCTCCTTTACACTTCAGCGTGCGAGCTCTTCGGTTCTGGAACCACACCTGAACAGGAAGAACAGAAGAAACTTCCTGTCAATCACTGGCTGCTTAATCAGGCTCGGGGGGGGGGGGCAAGTCCAGTGCATGTCAGCTTTTAGAGCTGCTGGCTCTGTTTACCCACCCAAAAAACAAGACCCTGATAAAAAGCGCTTGTGTCATCTGTGCAGATAAAGGCGTGAAGCGCTCCACAGATTAGAGTATCTGCTGCTGAATGCAGGATGCATTTGAACACAAAGACTTCTGATGATAACCAAGCAAACATCTTACAACAGAGGCCAGTCGTATGTTTCCACATGCAGTTGCTCCTTGTGCTCGTGCTTGCAGGCATGTGTGTGTTTGCTGGGAACCATTCATTTCAAAATAACTGTTAATCCTGAAAGGGACACTGGAAAATGAAGTAACCGACTTCTTAACACTGTTCAGAGTTTCCGCTGCTGGCAGGAAGGATTTCACTGAATGCTAAACTATGTTGCATTCATTTTCCTTTCCATCTCGTCTCAAAAATAAAGCAGAACCTCTGTGAAACAGCAGGTACCTGAATGCGGGACTCTGGCAGGCCCGTGGTCTGGGACAAGCTCTCTCTGAGGCTGATTCCCGGGTACGGGTCGGTCTCAAACGTGGCTCTCAGGAGCTCCACGTGCTCCTTGGAGAAGCTGGTCCTCTTCCTGCGGCTGGCGCTGCGAGAGGTGCCGCCACCGGAGGCCGCAGATCTGGCGTCGTCTGAGGAACACAGAGATGGGGGTCAACACACGTGACGGGTTTAAAACGTGAAGCTGTCAGGTATGTACACAGATCCACCAAACAGCAAATGCCATTAATTCAATGCGCAGATAAAGAATGAGCTTCTCTTTCTAAAGTGGTTCTGACAGCACTATCAAGTCAAGTAAACACGGCAAAATGAAGATAGCGTTAACCTTCAATGAATTATCTGAGATGATGTATGAAGCAAAAGCTCCTGCAGCTTTTCTGTGTCTTCTGAAGCCCAACATGAACTCTGTTCTGAAGAATTTGTCTCTCATTTCTGTCACTGCAGTGAAATAAATTCCCTTTCTGCTTCAAAACACCAAACAATCCCTGAACTCCAAGAAAAAAAGGAAAATAAAAGAGGCCCCAAAGTCCTGGCTGTGACAGGTCTGAGCGCTCTTACCGCTGCTGGAGTCCTTCCACATGTCTGCACACTGCTGCTCCGTTTGGCAGCGACCAACCACTCTGAGTGTCTGCGCTTTGCACAAGAGCACCTTTTATATTGATCACCTGAGATCCCCCATAGCACCACCTAAACCAGAATGCACTGTGGGGGGGTTGTCAGAGGTACTCTGACCCTTCAAAGCAGCCCCCAACCCCACTCCTTCACCCCCCCCCCCCCCCCCTCTGCTACAGCTGTGGCAAGGTCAAAGGCACACATGACAGGCTGCAGGTTTGAGACAAAAGACGGCCTTTCTCAGGTCGTTAGCCTCATCGAAACCACTTCCGATCATGTGATCATTAGTGCTCTGCTGATCATGTGACAGCTGAACTATACAGACACAAAGCTGTGGAATAAAAACTGTCAGCGGTTTTCTTTTCTTTTTAAAGCCGCTCTTATGCAGAGAAGCTCTTTCATTGGTGTTGGTAAACACAAACAACAGCAAACACTGATGAGCCAACAATGCTCCTCTGTGAGGAGCATCACGGCATCACAGGACAGAGGCGCACGCTGGGACTGACCGGACCTTCCAATGGCGTGCGGCGTGCTTCAGAGGCTGTCTTTGAAGGACCAGTCAGAGTGAGCAGTGAGTGGATGAACATGTCTGGGCCTTCTCCCCCAGAGACCCCATGCTTCACCTGGCTGTGCAGAGGCAGGCATGACCTCTGACCTTTATACCTCAGGCTGCCATGAAATGAGACTTTATACGTGAAGTTTGGTCAAACAAAAATGTCCCTTCCTGCTCTCATTGACACCTTTGACCTCTTGTCTGTCTGTCGCACCAATGATTTCTGAATATCAGCTGCTTGTAAAAAGCATTGACAATGTAAACAACCACATTCAATAGTGAGCAAAGGGCAGGAACGGATTTATAGTATTTGGTAGTATATTGGAAGACAATGCAGCTTGAAGTCCCGTGTTATCTACGGCGACACAAAAGGCCAGAGGTTTTTATCTTTATCTTGGCCAGAATCAATGTTTCAGCGTGTGGAAACGGCTCCTGAAAGTCCCCCAGCCTCAGTCTGAGCTTCATCCAAATCCCATCAAACCCCCTCAGCACTTTGCCAGCTGCTGGACCCAAACCCTCTTCTGTGTCACACAGAAATGTCCCTCTGGGGATTTACACCAGGATCTGAAATGAAGGGGATCACATAAAAAGGACAGGAATCTTATCAGGATATTACTTTACTTGTGAAGTTTACATACAGTGATCAATTGATTGAAGATAAGTGTAAAGAGTCCTGGTCATCTCCTGCACACTGTCAGCATTTTTGGAGGAGATGCTTTTCTGATCAGCTAACCACATCTCCTAAGGAGATGCTGCATGGGTGGACAGGCATGTACAAAAATGATGTCTGAAGTGCAGGAGAAATGAAAACATAGCAAACTTATGGGTGGGCTGCACAGCTGCGTAGTGGTTAAGGCTCTGACTTCACAGAGAGAAGGCCCTGGTTCAGTGTTCCTGTTCTTCCCGTGCATGGTTCTCTTCGGTCACTCCCAGTTCCTTCCACTGTCCAAAAACACGTTTCATGGGGTGTTAGTGATTCATGTTGTCCCTAAGTGTTAATGTGAGACTACAACAGACTGGCGTCTTGCTCAGCGTGAACCCTGCCTTCGTCCAACAGTAGCTGGGTTGACTCCAGCAACCCTGTGACCTCTAACAGGATTCAGCAGGTTCAGAAAAGGGATGAATGGAACTTCTAGGTGCTTCACTGCATTTCAACACTGGAGGGGAAAAAAGTCTAAAACCAAAAAGACTTTGAAGCTTGGAGCTTGTTTTAGTTGATCTGAGCTCTAGTTCCGTGTAACTGAAGCCACAGTAAGACTGTTTTTGCTTTATTTTGGCTCAGGTTAAAGATGGTGAAAATGGTCTGACTGACTGAAAAGACACGGCACATGTAAGCAAACTGCATTGTTCTCCAACTTGACGTGCCGTTTGATAAAGGAAGAGACCTTTATCACCACAAATGCTGTCTTCAACAAACGTTTTATTTCATCTTACTTTACCATCCTAAATCTTTTGTTTTTTTTACTTGTCCTGTCCATCAGCTGCAAACAGATGAGAGCTGAAGGCCTCTTGTGTTTTTTACTGACAGATTTACAACAGAACTGTTAAAACAGATGTTTATGAATATTCTGACATATGAGCTGTATATTTGCCTAAACTCCTTTTGTATTTCAGGCTAAACTTTATATTAAAACGTAATTTATCTTATGTTTGTATACATTTTTGTTGGGACTGGAAGAAAAAAAGAAGGAAGAGGGGAGGTGGATGTTAGAGATGGGGGGTAAGGGTAAAAAAGAAAGGGGTTAGAAAAAAAGAAGGGGTTAAAGAAGGTTGAGGGGGGGTAGAATAACAAAGCAACAGTTGCTGGAGGTGAATCATTGCCATCAGGTGTAGACAGTTGCGCAAAGCTATGCAGCATTTGCGCCTCTAGGGCCGCCGGCCAAAGGGGGCGCCAAACCGAAGTCGTAAAAATTATCTATAGTCCGTATTTTCTAATTTCACAGATGTTTGCGCACATATATTTACATAATACGATCAGTAACAGAAGCACATCGTCACTGATTGGGCGCCCCCGCTGCAGCCGCTCCTCCCTCCCTCGGGTCTTGAACAGAGGGCGCGACCCAACGTGCTGGAGCGCGCTCTCACAGAGACGCGCGCGAGGGCGCGCTGTTGATTGTTTTTATTGGAATTGTGTGATCATCTGATGACAGCGCGCTTAAAATAGAAAGACAAAAGGGACAAAGATGTGGTGTGAATGAAGAAAAGCTTCTCTAAATGATTAAGAGACAGTCAGCAGTGGTAAAAACCGGCTTGGAAACATTCAGGCTAAAGCTACTATGGTAAAATGGTCCCAAGTGTCCTGCAGCTGCTCCTATGGGCAGGAGGGAGAAGTGTGTGTGATGGTGGGTTAGACCAGTGTTTTTCAACCGTTTTTGAGCAACGGCACACTTTACCCTTGGCAAAAATCCTGCGGCACACCAGCATCCAAAAATTAAAAAAAAGGAGAAACTCCTAGTCTGTATTGATCTACAGCCCCTCCACAATCTCACATGCATTTTTGTGATAATTGTGGCAGAAAAAAGCTGGAAGTTGCAGCTGTTTTTTCTAAAAGATGTAATAAAAGTTAAGTTCAAAGATTTAAAAACTTTGTGTGTTCGTTGTGGTTTCAAGACGTTAAGAGGAGAGACTCATTGTGCGCTGAGACGCTGTCACTTTAACCCAATGCATCATGGGAGATGTAGTGATGGCAGACTGACTCTCTTCTCCGAGCTTCATGGTTTTTGTTAACTTGTTCCACGGTCTGATACCGGATTCTGTGGAAAGCTACACCGCTAAAGACGAGCTTTAGCTGGTGTTTTTGTTAGAACTGAGCGACTTTACGAGCAAAATCGGGACAAGGAAGTGAAGACTTTAACCACTGATTGGTCAGACTGATGACGTGTGATTAAACCTCCAAGAATGATTGGTGGAGACAGTTAAAGGGGCGGGACTTTTCCTAAAAGAGCTGAAGCTACCGCTAAATCGCGGTTCCGTCATTCTCATCAAAATGTCTTTAATAGAATCAAATAAACACAAAGAAAAAAGTATTTTATGATCATTCATATTCCTAACTACTCATGGTTTTATCAGGGCCTGTTTGGATGAACACAGAGCTGATATCCTGGAAATGTAAAATGTTTTTAGATCAGTGAATGAAGGCAATTTCACACACACACGCCTAGAGTCACACACACACACTCTACACAAACACAGCTTACAAGGACAAACATGGACACACTCACACACTCATACTGCCTGAAGTCTTCACCACAATAAACAATGTGCTGTAGAAACAAACTTTTATTTTGTAACTGCAGGGCTCATTATTTGGTTAAGGCAGAGTGAGCCTTCCGTGACACGTGAAAGTGAACAACGTCGGGTAACCATGGTAACCAGCCATCCTTGCACATTGGCTGCTGACAGGCACATAAACACTAGGCAGTTTACAAAAACCCTCAGCTAGAGAGCATGTTTTTTAATGAATAGTGTTACTGTTATCTTTGAGATTTGACCTTTTTATAACATGCCTTCACACTTTCTGTCATTGGATAAAACACGCTTCAGTTGCTGTCATGTGTCACCACGGCTGGACTTCCTTCTCAGAGACAAACTTCCCATGAGGCTCTGTGGCGCCTGGAGGCAATAAGGCCAAGTACACCGGGGTAACGGCGCCCTCTTCTGGGGATTTGGGGGCATTGGGACCGGCCATGTCGGTGCGAACCCACCCAGGACAGCAGGCGTTCAGGAGGATCTGAGAAAACAGTCAGTGTCAGACATGGATGGAATTGAAAGTGGGCTGTTGGAAAAGCTGCTGGTTCTCTGGGTTACCCCATCGTTGGGTCTCTCCTTGGACAGACGACGAGCCAAGATCATGGACAGCACCTGAACACAGGAGGGGGCTTCAGTGACTGCAGGGCTTCAACCAGGAAGTCACTGACAGACTGTTTAAGGCTACGTTCACACTGCAGGGCTTAAGCTCAATTCTGATTTTTTGAAAAATCAGATTTTTTTGCAAGTCCATTCACATTTCCAATTAAATGTGAACTTTTGTGATCTCCTGTGTGACCGTGAAATGACCCAGAAGTGACCCGCATGCACAGAAGAGTACTCAACGGTGAACGACGTCACTCATTGTTTGTGGAAGTAGCTAACGTTAACAATGGATGTCAACAACAGTGTTGTCAACAGTTGAGCTCTTTTTGCATTATAACATTTATTTTCACAAAGGAGCCAGCACAATTACAATCTTCTCATTTTAAGAAGGCAATGGAGACAGGATCATCTGTACCCACTGTTGTGGAATGGGGATGTGGATGTGCTGGGGCCGCGTGAAGGAAGGAGAAGGAGAACGGTAATAAAAGAAGGTTTCCCCCATAAATGCTATTGACTCTTTATTAACCCGCTCTGGAGAATCTGAGGGTCCGAACGGGGAAGTGAACCCCGGGGGAGGATCCGCCTTGGGTTCCCCGCGCTTCTGACCACGGTTGGAAAGGTAGAAAAAAAAAGTAATCGCGGGAAAGGTTCAACACCAAGCTCGGCCATTTTGCTGGAATTGTTTTCAAAAACCGCCCGGTTGCGATAAGAGCCCTTGAGTTTGGCCTGAATAGAGCTGTCACCCCAAATATGAATCCAATCGGTGACCTTGCTTCCCTTCCACTGACTGGTCTCAGCAGCATCGTCTGCCATGGTTGATGTTTATGTTCTCGTTCCCGCCTACTTCAACGCAGAATTACGACATTTGTAAAATGTTGATGACGTACGGGTCGGATTCATGTGGCCTGGCCGTTCAGACGGAGGTCGCATTTGAAAAGATCAGATCTGTGTCATTCAGACTGTCATGAAAAGATCAGATACAGGTCGCATTGGGGCAAAAGAAAATCGGAATTGGGTCGTTTCAGCCTGCAGTGTGAACGTAGCCTAAAAGTGTTTTTGATACAGAAGCATGTTCATGCGTTTGAATATCAGTAAAAGTTGTAGCAGACCATAGAATGACGTCGATTTATCCCACATAGTGACTTTACTTTTCAAAGCGTAAATCCTTCTATTAACAAAGCAATAGCAGCCAAAAATGTCCAGTCAGCTTTTTGACGATGTCCTCATGTCTTAAGGTGCAGGAGCTCCTAAAACAGCTGATCTCAGGATCTCATAACGCTTGTCTCCTCGTTTTCTGAAAGGTCTCATCCTAACTAAAGAAGCGACTGATCAGACAGGAAGAGGTGGATTTTCCACATGATCACAATCTGTGATCTACGTTCAGGAAGGCAGCTTATGTTGAACCACAAGTGCATTCACTGCTGTTCTATGCACATGTGGGACACACGACCTGCATAGATATACAGAGAATCAACATAGATCTGTATCTGATATCAACAAGGCGTTTGTACAATAAATCAGGTTCATCCAAGAACAGTGGAGGACGAAAGGGAAGACAGGCCTCCTGCAGGTTTGTAAAGGCTTCAGTTCCCATCATAGCAGCATAAGTGCTTTGATTACAGCGGCCTAAGCATTAGTCACATGTACAGTCTGGCAGACACGTGTGAGTCGTACCGTTAATCCAGTCTTGGAGACTCCGTACGCCATCTCAGGCCAGCCGTCCTGCTTGTGCTGGCCTGCCTTGGCCTTGTCTACGAACCTCTGCATCAGACCTGCCAGCTCCTCCTCGCTGATGTCCTCGCTGCGGAAACGCTGCTGGAGCTCTGGGCTGCACTGGTTCAGCGTTCTGCAGCTGACGAAGCTGGACACGTTCACCACACGGCCTGGAAGCCAGAACCACAGCAGAAGCTCAGACCGGCCCCCCCTGCTGAGGAGACTAGGGGCTAAATAAAGACCATCGGACCCAGCATCAGATCTGCTCCGATGGGGATTTCCAGATCCGTCCCGCCCACAGGATCAGAGAGGAGAACCTGGAAAAAGGTGGAGCTCTCTCCCACAACCAGGAAGAGTCTGCAGGACCAAACACCAGGAGTATTTTGATGATCATTTTAAAAATTGATTCATCGTATTTTGTTGATAAGTATTCGTCATGAGAAAGTCTCTTTTGTTGGAGAATGACGAAAAAACAAACTTTGTGGATCTTCTGGTTTGATTCAGCAGGAAAGTCGCTTTAAAAAAACCTCCTAACCAAATATGAGAAGAGCAGGAACTTTAGAAGCAGGATTCTGGATTGTATCTTTGTGTTGTGACTGTCCTCCAGTTAAGCTGCTTCTCTGTTCATTATATTTTGGTGTTTGCATTAGCGTTGGGCGATGTCCCTTAAACTGGCAGTGGACGATGTTTACAGTAAACCATCGGGATGGACGATGACATCATCGGGGGGGTATTTTTAAATTTTCGTTATTATAAAATTATTATTCGTCATTTTACTTTATTTATTTGATTTAACAACTAATGACTCATCCGCGATGAAAAGATAATGTCCAGTATAAACTTTAACAAAAATGACAAACCAAATAGAAGAGAAGTAGTCTGCTCCAGCACTTGGTTCACTCATGCCGACTGAGCCCCGTGAGGACATACAAAACACAAAACCAAAGCTTCAACAGGACCGACCGGCTGCTCCGCGGACGCCTCTGCGCTCCGCCCTCGCCCCGCGGGCTCCTTGCCTCACCGGGGAGGAGCGCTTCGTGCCCCCCGACGTCTCTGCGTGGTCCGGGCTCGCTGCCGGTGGACCGAGCGAACCGTGTCTCTGAGCAGAGCAGACGGACTTTGTGTTTGAGGGGAAGGGAGGATGCTTTGTAACGTGTGTGCTATGTGTGAGAGACTTCAGACTGCGATCCGTCCCACAGCTCTAGGTGAATGAGCTACAGAACTCAGGAGAACCGGGTCTCCTGGTAAAAGTGTGTAAAAGCGGCTTTAGGGCAGTGTTTGAGCTTTTCAAAGCAGAAATGTCGCTCAGTCCTTAGAAACTGTTCAAACAATCACATGGAATTGTGTTTCCAGTCGTGTCCTGACTAAATAAAGGCTGATGTTATTCCCACATATTAACGTTCACCCAAGATGCAGATTGCAGCATTTCCCGCATGGATTTTATGTTCATTAAAGGCTAAATGTTGTTGTTAGCCTCTCTTAGCCCTGGCTTTTTCCGGCTCCATGCTTCCACACAAAAAAGCACTGACCACAGATTAAAATTTAAACTGTGAGCAAACATGCGTTTCATAATAACCGTATCATTAATAAAAGCATGTTTAGAAGATCATCTAGTATATTGTGGAGCGTCCAGGTATCTATGTATGTAGCCTCTCAGCTGAACTCATTTCGTCTTCCGGTTTTTCATACACTACTGCACATGTGCAAATGATTTATTCCGACCCAAAGTGTGACCATGTGAACGTTTGTTATAAACAAAAAAGTTTTTCTGATCCCATGTGCACGGTTGAATTTTAATCCGACCATTGATCCGATCAAGATATTCTGCCCATGTAACCGCGGCTTATGGTGTCGACTCACAGCGTGGCGGGGGCGTGGCGATGGAATCGTCCATCGTGATGTCAGATTGACATCACGATGGACGATGGTATCGTCCATTGGCACAACAATAGTTTGCATTGTTGTTCTCTGTACATTAATGAGAAACTATTCATTTCAGAGTGCTGGACAGCAAAAAAGGTCTGCAGTTTTCAGCGGCTGCAGGGGGGCCAAAACCTTCACCACATCCGTGTTAATCGGGTATTTAAAAGCTAAACACCCGGAACAGCGTCAGGAATACAAAGAGGAGCTGGCTGTGGGGCTAACAGGAAGGCTAGCGGTGTTAGCGGCACAAAAGATTTGCAAGGGATCGATGTCCGACTTACTGGAAGGGCTTAAATGATTAAATATAAAATAAACATTTGTTTAATTAAAACAAGTTGTTAAAAATGTATTCTAGGTAATTACTGCAATATCAAAAAATAAAGAAAGATGCGGTGACTATTTGGTACTCGGCCGTCAGCCAAAGGTTTTTCCTTCAGTGCATCCCTAGTGACATCACACTCACTCTGATCAGTTCAATTCAGGTGTTTTATACGACTGACCATCTCATGGTTTTGGCGCTGCACTCCTTAAAACCACGAAAAGCCAAGAGTCAGTACCTCCTGCTTTGATGAGCGGCATGAAGGCGGTCAGCACGTCTCTGGTGGCGAAGAAGTTGGTCTTGAGGGTCTCCTCAGCCTGTACGGCGAACGGAGTCGTGTCTGCCACTGAGAAGAGCGCACCAGGCGTCAGTGAGGCGTCACCTGAGCACGGCTGCTTCAGGCCTCCACCGTTCAGGTGCTGCAGCTCCAGACCCACCCTTGAACGCGATGGCGGCGTTGTTGATGAGGACGTCCACTCCTCCATACTTCTCCTTGAAGAAGGCAGCAGCAGTGCTGATGCTGTCCACATCGTTGATGTCCAGCTGCTGGAAGGACGACTTCAGTCCCTCTGAGGACAGGGACGCCACTGCGGCCTGGCCCCGCCCACTGCAGAGAGTTACCAGAAAACAGACGCTGAGGGGAAACAAACACCAGCATCGTTGCTCCATGACCAGATGCTTCAGGCTTTACCAGACTCCAGGAGGTCTGGGTGTTTGGATGGCGTTACCGCCGACACGGACATGCTTTCAGCCCATGCAGACTTACACATCTCTGGCGGTGAGGTAAACGTCTCCCTGGAACTCTCTGCAGAGCGCTCTGACGATGGCCAGGCCGATGCCTTTGTTTCCCCCGGTTACCACGGCAACCCTGGTTGACATGTCTGTTCCAGGAAAGAATTCACTTTTAGAGGGCGTGTTTCTGCTAAACAAACATGATCACGCAACCAGCAGCTTTGGAGAAAGCTGCTGAGTCATGGCGGTGAAGGAGAGGTGGAGTTTTGTTAAAGCGGGACAGAAGGAAACTGAGCAGACAGGATATTCCAGACCAAGGAGGGTGAAACGGACCAAAGCAAGGACAGTTTTCCTGGAAAAACATGACTTTTCAAAGGATTCAATGGAAAATATCCGTCAAATAAGTGCCCACTAAAATATTTGTTTGAACAAATGTGAAATGTTCAGGTTTCTGCTGATATCAGAGCAGCACTGAATGCGTCTGCAGCTCCTTCAGAGTCAGACGTGGTATTTATCTGATTTAAGAGCATTTTGCTGTGAGTGTCACCTTTGGTTTCCAACTGACAGCTGATGAAATGCCTGAAAGAGCCGCTCTGATGAAAATGCCGTTTTTAACCTGCTCTTCAGGGATGTTTCTGATGACGGGGGACATTTAGCAAAAAAAAAAAGATTAAAACTCTATTTCTTTTTTTAAATGACTGGGAATCAAACGAAAAATGCTGTTTTAACAAATCTGGTTGCTGTGACAGAGCTCCAATCAGCAGCCAGGCCACAGCTCCCTGCTCCGCTCCATTCTGATCATCTGTCAGACAAACAGATCCATGAACGTCTCTGTTTTCCTGGTCGGAGCTGGAATCTGGATCAGAACTGGACGAATCTGATGTTGCTGGACAGTTTTGTTGCACCACTAATGTTAGGTTGGGGCTTGTGAGCTAGCAGGAGAGGTTGTAAACAGAGAGCTCTCAGCACCCCCCCCCCCCCCCCCCCCCCAAAGTCATAGGTGGATTTCTAAGGAACCCCTGTCGCTCTGCAGCAGGACTAAGTTCCAGCAACAGAGCTACAGGCCGTTTCTTTCTCTGGACACCGGGGACGGTTTACGGGGAGATCTGAAAGGTCTTTCTTCGTGTCTCGTTTACGTTGCATAACCACGACGTTCACTTCCGCCTGTTAACGGCTCCAAACGGGGAACCCCCGCCTGGAACTGTACGGAAACCCGCGAGGGGCAAAGCGGGAAAGCCTCTTACCGCGCTTCAGTCCGGCGGAGTCCGGGAACAAACGGAGACGAAGCTGAAACGGCAGAAACAACGGACGCGCTGAAGAAATCAGCGTGACAACCACGTGACCAGAGAGGGCGGGCACAGAGATGCTGTGCGCAGCTTTTCTGCGCATTCCCGGATAAACACTGCGGTCGCGTGTGAGCGTGGCTGCTGTAGCGGTGTGTAGCGGTCTTTAGACCAGCGGGGGTCATGTTCTGAGGTTGGAGGGTCTCCCTCCTCCACCGTCTCAGCTCCTGCAGCAGATTCTGTGAGTTACCACGGTAAGTTTACCGCCGTCATTCGGATCTGCGCTGGAAGTCCCTTCACGCCTCCATCCCTCTAACATTGATGCAAACATTTGTGTGTCACACCAGCACAGTGATGCTGGGAGATGACTGGACACACATGAGAGCCTCCCTTTAAAAAATGTGTATGTATGTGTTTATGACCCCAGGCCTGGGGGGTCATGGCACGTGGCAGAGCAGGGCGAACTGCGAGGAGGAGGCGGAGGCGTAAACGTGACGGCAGCACTCAGACTGGTACGGTGGGTTTCCTTCGGTTCATGAGCTCGTCCGGCTGTTCCCGCTCACCGCTGCTCTCCTCCGTGTTCAGAGTCTCTGGGTCACCAGCAGAAGTACGTGAGGCTGATGAAGTTCCTCCATGGGCGGGGCTTCACCTCCACCCCGCTGCAGCCCGCCCTTTTCTCCGGTGAGCCTCACCGAGCTGCTCCTTCTGTGATTAGAGCCAGAATGCTGAGTCATGTTTGTCCAAACCCTCATGTCCCCCCATGCAGACACAGACAGAGGACTGCAGACTCTCCAGCCGATCCAGGTAACTCACCTGACGTGCAGAGCGGTGGCGGTGTGAGGAATCTGTGCGATATGCTGGAAGTTTCCCCCAAAACCTGCCGGGTCAGAGGTTAGCCAGACAAAGCCGATCCTCAAGGACTGCAGCTGAAGTGAAGATACTTTTCTGCAAAGCAGTTATGTTCTGCAGCAAAAATAAGACCTTTAACTTCAGGTTTTAATGCAGACTTTAGTGACCTCATCTGGGTTTGACTTTAGGAAGAAAATCTGTGTTAGGACAGTGATAAAATAAAGAAAACAGTGCTAAGCCTCCTCAGTTTCTACATGATCTGGTTTGAAATGAAGAACTCTCCTCAACCGCATCAAAGACCAGAGCAGAGACTCTTCATCGGTGGAGATCTGCTGTTACAACTGTAACTGTGGAGAAACTTCAGGAGTGAATGAACCAAATGAGTCTGGGGGGAAGGAGGACTCATCCAGGGGGTCATGAAAGAAGGAAGTGACCTTTGAACTGTCAGAAGGAGACACTAGAACTATAAACTAACAGTGACCTTTGAACTGTCAGAAGGAGACACCAGAACCATGAACTAACACTGTCTGTGTCATATCATCCTAACTATTGATGAACGATGTTCAGATGAGCTCCTCCGCTCAGACTGATGTCACAGGTTTGGCGATGGCGAATGGTTAGGTTGATCTCTAGAAGGAATGGCGTGCTGCTCTTGTGTCAGCTGTTCTCCTGCTCAGAGTCTCAGGTTGTCACCTGAACTTGCTGTCTGTGCTTCAGCCTGGCGGGATGCTGGTTTCATTGCCGGAGTCCTGCCTCCTCACCACCTCCACGGTTCTGCACAGCTACCTGGGGCCGTTCTTAAAGAGGTGGGGGCTGACCTGAAGTGTCTCTGATGAGGTCAGTCCTCTGCTGGAGTCTGAACTGTTTGTTTCTGCAGCTGGAAGCCCCGCCCTTCCTCCCTTGTGGCGCTTTGTGTCTTTCTGGTGTGCGAGCGGCACAGAGGCGAGGCCTCTGATTGGTTCCCGTATATAGACGTCCTCCCCTGTTCCTACTGTTGCCCTCCTTATTTCACCGACACTGTGATGGCTGTCCTACCTTCTGGAGTTCGGAGGCGCGCTGAGGAGCAGAGGGAGGGGCTGCAACACCTTTACGCCGTCCACCAGGACTTCTTCATGTGAGTCTGTGTACACACCTGGACCCAGGTGATAGGTCACTTCTCCCTGGGTTACTATGGCAGCAGATTGGAAACATCTTGGAAGGTAGAGTCCAAGAGAAAAAACAAAAATGTTGAGAAGGAAAACTCTAGTTCAACCTTTTATAAAAGTCAGAGAACGCCTGGTCTGAAGATGACGCAATCAGTGTGCTGAACTATCCCATCAGTGTGCTGAACTACCCCATCGGTGTGCTGAAGTACATCATCGGTGTGCTGAAGTACCCCATCGGTGTGCTGAAGTACCCCATCGGTGTGCTGAAGTACATCATCGGTGTGCTGAAGTACCCCATCGGTGTGCTGAAGTACCCCATCGGTGTGCTGAAGTACCCCATCGGTGTGCTGAACTACCCCATCAGTGTGCTGAACTACCCCATCAGTGTGCTGAACTACCCCATCAGTGTGCTGAACTACCCCATCAGTGTGCTGAACTACCCCATCAGTGTGCTGAACTACCCCATCAGTGTGCTGAACTACCCCATCAGTGTGCTGAACTATCCCATCAGTGTGCGGAACTACCCCATCAGTGTGCTGAACTACCCCATCAGTGTACTGAGCTATCCCATCAGTGTGCTGAGCTACCCCATCAGTGTGCTGAGCTACCCCATCAGTGTGCTGAACTACCCCATCAGTGTGCTGAACTACCCCATCAGTGTACTGAGCTATCCCATCAGTGTGCTGAGCTACCCCATCAGTGTGCTGAGCTACCCCATCAGTGTGCTGAACTACCCCATCAGTGTGCTGAACTACCCCATCAGTGTGCTGAACTACCCCATCAGTGTGCTGAACTATCCCATCAGTGTGCGGAACTACCCCATCAGTGTGCTGAACTACCCCATCAGTGTACTGAGCTATCCCATCAGTGTGCTGAGCTACCCCATCAGTGTGCTGAGCTACCCCATCAGTGTGCGGAACTACCCCATCAGTGTGCTGAACTACCCCATCAGTGTACTGAGCTATCCCATCAGTGTGCTGAGCTACCCCATCAGTGTGCTGAGCTACCCCATCAGTGTGCTGAGCTACCCCATCAGTGTGCTGAGCTACCCCATCAGTGTGCTGAGCTACCCCATCAGTGTGCTGAACTACCCCATCAGTGTACTGAGCTATCCCATCAGTGTGCTGAGCTACCCCATCAGTGTGCTGAGCTACCCCATCAGTGTGCTGAACTACCCCATCAGTGTGCTGAACTACCCCATCAGTGTGCGGAACTACCCCATCAGTGTTGTGGAACTACCCCATCAGTGTGCTGAACTACCCCATAAGTGTGTGGAACTACCCCATCAGTGTGCTGAACTACCCCATCAGTGTGCTGAACTACCCCATCAGTGTTGCTGAACTATCCCATCAGTGTTGCTGAACTATCCCATCAGTGTGCTGAACTACCCCATCAGTGTTGCTGAACTACCCCATAAGTGTGCTGAACTACCCCATCAGTGTGCTGAACTACCCCATCAGTGTGCTGAACTACCCCATCAGTGTTGCTGAACTACCCCATCAGTGTGCTGAACTACCCCATCAGTGTTGCTGAACTACCCCATCAGTGTGCTGAGCTACCCCATCAGTGTGCTGAACTACCCCATCAGTGTGCTGAACTACCCCATCAGTGTGCTGAACTACCCCATCAGTGTGCTGAACTACCCCATCAGTGTGCTGAACTACCCCATCCGTGTTGCTGAACTATCCCATAAGTGTGCTGAACTATCCCATAAGTGTGCTGAACTATCCCATAAGTGTGCTGAACTACCCCATCAGTGTTGCTGAACTACCCCATCAGTGTGCGGAACTACCCCATCAGTGTGCGGAAATACCCCATCAGTGTGCTGAACTACCCCATCAGTGTGCTGAACTACCCCATCAGTGTGCGGAACTACCCCATCAGTGTTGCTGAACTATCCCATCAGTGTGCGGAACTACCCCATCAGTGTTGCTGAACTACCCCATCAGTGTTGCTGAACTACCCCATCAGTGTTGCTGAACTACCCCATCAGTGTGATGAACTACCCCAGCTGTATGCTGAAATACCCCAGCTGTATGCAGAAATACCCCAGCTGTATGCAGAAATACCCCACAGCATTTTCTAAAAAGAGGTGATCTGACTGCATTGAAGGACTGCAGACCATTTTCAAAGGTGTCACTCTGTCTAAAGTGTTAGAGACCTGCATCTCTAGAGGATTCTCTAGAGGTAAACAGTATTTTATCTGACTGTCAATCAGGTTCTAGAAAAACTCCCAGCACCATAACAGCTGTGTCAACAGCTGTGTCAACATCTGTGAACGATGTTTGTTCTGCCTGTGAGAAACAGAAATGTTTCTATTTTACGTAGACATTTGATTCTGTCCACAAATCTGATAAAAGAATACAGCCCCCCCCCACCCACCCCCCCCCACCCATATATATTTGCTCCACATGACTCAGTTATTGAAGTTGTAAATAGTTGTTAGTATTTGGGAAATAGCTGATGATTCGTCGTCCTTAAAGCCGCATGTCGATGCCCTTGTGAGAAATCTGCAGACATCTACCTCAGAAAATAACTTTTTTTTATGCGAGAAGACTTGTTGCTGCAACATTTCTTCCAGATCACGTTTGTTTGTTTTTTTGTTTTTTTTTACATTTAATTTTACGTTTTTGCACTTTTAAAATACAAACAAATCAAGATAAGAAAGCACAATCAAGTAAAGAAATAAAATGAAAAAAAATATATACAACAACAAAGCAAACAAGCAAAGTTGAACAAGTGGGGCTTAGATCACATGTTTTATACACGCATGCCCCAGGCAGAGCTCTGCGCACAGTGGACTCGGTTTTCCATGCCTCCTTGTGTTTGTGTGGCACATGAACTCATCACTGAGATTGGTTTGAGGGTTGGTTGGCCTGCCTCAGCTGGTCATAGGATTGCACACTGGCACAGATTTATACTGGAGGCTCTCATTGGACGGCTCCCCTCGTGTCTGATTGTGGCTCTGCAGCACAGATCTGATGGACCTTATGCTCTCAGGGATCTACTCACTGTCAGTCCTGAGCGTTCAAACAGAAAAAGAAAAGATGACTTTTTAAAATAAAACTCCTCCTCAAAGCTCATAACTTTGACACGGTTTGATTACGAAGGACCTGAAAATAATATCACTGACCTGTTGCTGTATTTAATCAATTATTTAGTTGTTTTATTCTACTTTAGTTATATTTTTTGACATATTGTAATTCTATAAAATGTCTTGGGTGTGTGTAACTAAGAGCTCAGTGGATCTCAATAGGATTTCTTTCCTTGTTAAATAGAATAAAATAAATCCCGACAACCAGATTGATCTGTCTGAGGTCATTTATCGAATAGTTTCAAAATAAAAAGAAACAACAATAATCAATTCTGGAAAATACCATTTAGATTGAGACATGGTAGATTTATTTTGCGATAACATAAAAATGACAGTGCATCAGCGTGCGACACACGTGATGTCATTAACAGGGATCAGTCCATCAGTCCAATGTGTAGACTTTAGTCATGTGACCATTCAGTGTAGACAGGGGTGTCAAACATACGGGCCGCGGGCCGGATCCGGCCCACCAGGTGCTTTAGTCTGGCCCACACATGAAGGGTAAAAATCACAAAGATGTTTAAAAAAGAAAGCACATTTCTAGTCCATTCCTGTGGCGAGTTATGATTTTTTAAAGAAATAACCGAAATGCGCAATTCCGCCACTAGGGGGAGCAAAGCAAAGGCAAAACAGGTGAAACAGCATAACTCTGCACCTGCCAAAAGCGAAACATAACAGCTCTGTGTCTGGATAGGCAGTAGTTGGGTGGTAGTTTCCCTGTGAGCCTCACCGCTGTTAGGTTGCTATAGATATAGAATGATCAGTAGTGACACAATATTGACCAACATGTTAAAAAGTAAAAAAGGTTAAAGTGAAGTCCTAAGCTTTCCAGGAAAAATGGACAGAGTTTTATTTGTTCACAGAGCTGAATTAAACCAAGAAAAGATTCTTGGACATTTCATTGTGTTTTGCTCACTTGAATGACAGTAAATGTGTTTCTGCACAGGATTTGAATCCTGATCGTGATGGCCGGGTGAAGTTTCAGGAGAGAGAGAGAGGTTAACTCCAAACTCTTATGTTCACAAATGTTTGCAAGTTTAATTTAGCGTAATTATTTAATGGTTTGGACAATTACATTTTAGGCAGGTGTTTCATTTTTTTCGGTAGCCCCTCTTAAGTTTATTATTGTGATTGCTTCAGTGTCAGATGTAAAATATTCAGTCTGTATAAAATTGAACAAACCAATATGTTTTAAAGTGAAATTAATTTTATTTAAGATTCATTGGCCTCTGTGAATGAATGTGTAATAAGAAATGATTAGGCTACCATGTTGGTTGAGGCATGTATTCCAATTGGGTAAAAAAACAAAAACAATGCTGTTATTTTGCCTTTACGTTACTGGTCCGGCCCACTTGGGATCAGACGGGTTGAATGTGGCCCCCGAACCAAAATGAGTTTGACACCCCTGGTCTAAAATGTTCCAAGAATGTTCCCTTTGGATGTGGAAGAACATCTCCATTCCAGAATCCTCATCCTCTGGTTCAGAACATGAACTCTGCTTACATTGTGGGTCCAGGTCCCTGCAGCCGGTTCTGAGCCACCCCCCTGAGGAGGTGCTGACATATGAAGCTCTGAGGTACACCCCCCCCCCCACACGTATGCAGACGCTGTCAGCACGAAGATGGATGCTTTGGATCAAAGTCCCCCCTCCTGCCCCACAGGTGGGCCTGGTGCAGCATCAACACCCGCTCCGTCTTCATGGACCGCCCATCCAGCAGCTTCCTGTCGGGACCGGATAATTACGCTTTAGCTCCGTTTCTGGACCTGCTGAATCACCGCCCAGATGTGCAGGTCTGTCTTGTGTTGCCTAACCCCTCCCCCCACCGACCCCCTATATGCACTGATTGGGTCATCTTACATAAGCTTCCCTCTTCTAGGTGAAAGCGGGTTTTAACCGGACCTCAGGATGTTATGAAATCAGAAGCATCTCTGGAGTCCAACGCTATCACCAGGCCTTCATCAACTACGGTTCCCATGACAACCAACGCCTCCTGCTGGAATACGGCTTTGTCTCCTCCTGCAACCCTCACAGTGTTATCTATGTAGAAGAAGGTAGCCTGCAGAAGTTTGGGAGAGCCCCAGCATCCATTTGTTCCTCCATTTTCTTGTGTTCTCAGATTTGCTCTGTGAAGTTCTACGGGGGGATGAAAGCCTGGATGAGAAGATGAAGTTTCTCAGAGAAAACGGTTTCCTTCAGTAAGTCTGCTTTACGGTTTTGGGAGTTTTGCGATCGCCATGTCACCACTGCCTTCCTCCTCCATCGCGCAGGAACCTGACGCTGTCCGATGAAGGTCCCAGCTGGAGGCTCCTGACGGCCCTCAGGCTGCTCTCGCCGCTCCCAATACCACGGTAAGACTCCACCCCATGCTGCCCTTCTCGCTCTGAAATCTGCATCTCTGACCAGTTGGCTTTCCAGTCAGCGCTGGAGGACGCTGCTGCTCGGACAGATGGTCAGCGATGAGGAGGCGCAGCGCAGCGTTCAGACCGCCAAGACGCTGTGCGAGCGCCTGCTGAGGGAAACGAGGACGTCTCTGCAGGAGGTGAGGAGGAGCCTGACCACCAGGGGGCAGCTTTCAGTGACACTCACACCTGGAACTGTTTGTGCAGATCTCCCACCTCCTCCAGCAGTCTGAGCGGCCAGTCAGGGAGCAGCTACAAGTGGTTGGGTCATTGCGGAGGGAGGAGAGGTGCATCCTGGGAAACTGCCTGGAGGTTCTAAAGTCTGCACTAGAGATCTGACTTCTGATGGGTGCATTAGTCTGGACTGCTGCAGGTGAGGAGCTGAGGCGTTTTCATGGAGACCATGGGTAAACCCAGACAAAGCTGAACTGTTTTGTGTTTGTGGACTGCAAGTTGATCTTCAGTGAGTCTGCAGAAACTCCACAAGTTTGAAGCTGGAAACATTCCTTCATGAAGACTAAGGTTTTCAAAATGTGGAAGATCGAACAAAAAGAACTTTTCAGCATTCAATATTTTAATTAAAAAAAATCTAATTTTATTTGACAACCTTTCCGTGTTGCAAATGATAACGAGGCTTTCATAATACGAGCCTGCTTGGGCTAAACCCCTGAATACTGCACACCTGGATCCTCCAGGGAGCTGCTCAGCCGGGCGGTTCTGCCGCTGCGGTCGGGTACGCTCTGGTCCAGAAAACATCATTCGAACAGCAGAGTAGTCAGAAAGTCTGCATGGTCAGAGTCTAGTTTCTAACAGAATCTTGGCCTTCATCGCCCCAGAGGATGCAGACTTCTCATCAGGGCGGGTTTGTTTGTTTTCACTCTGCAGCTGCAGCAGGTTCTTCTTCGTCTGCCGTCACACCTGCTCCTCCTCCCGGAGGCGGCGGCTCAGCTTGTCCAGCACCACGGCCAGCTCCACCTTCCTGTCCATCTTCAGGTACACGTCCTTCCTGATTGGATGAAGGGTCAGCCAATCAGCTGCGAGCTCCGCCAGTAGCCGGACGTGTTTTTCCATGTCGCCTGTTTGAAATGGGGTTATAGTTAGAGTACATCCTGACCCACAGAACCGCGAACCAGCAGTAGTACCGCAAAACCGGTTCTCACCTGTAGTGAGGGCAGAGGCGTAGCTCGCAACCATGCGGCTGCACGCCGCCGCCATTGTCAAAGCCGCCTTCTTCTCAGCCACGAAGATGCCGCGCAGGATCCGGGCCAGATCCACCAGCCGGGACATCATCAGCAGGCGCTCTTCATGGGCCGGGTCCCGGGTCATGACCGCCTGCAGCTTCTGGGCCTCTTTGGCCCGAATCTGAAGTTGAAACAGAAAACTTTAGCACGCGGAAAACCGTCCCGACTGGACATGGGCGGCTCTGGTGGGTAATAGTTATAGTGTAAACACCCACCCGATCCAGCAAGGACTGGGACACCCCCTTCAAAGAGCCTGGAACTGGGGCTACAGGTTCTGCTGCCTTCTGGGCACACACAGAACCCTGAGCAGGTCGGGGCTGGACTTGCTGAGCTGCAGAAATCAACGCCTTCTCCATCTGAACACGATAATGGGTCAGAACAAATACATCAAAAGCTTAACTTTAAGAACCATGCAAACTTGGATCCGGTACCTTGGGATTGATAAGCAAGCGGGCCCGGTCCAGTACCTCCTGGGCTGTAGACAGGGTCTCCCTGTGAGGCGGTTCAGGTAACGGGCTCACCGGCACCGCAGGAACTAAATCCACGTTAAAGCGGGGATGCCAGCGGGTCAGCCTGTCTTCCGGAACCGAAACAGGCGGAACCAATGAAGACAAAAACTCCTACAAGACAGAACGATTTGACCGAGACATGAGCCATCAGACAGAACCGGGGTCGTAGTGCGAGACGTGATCGGGGCGCTGCTCACCTGATGGTGCTGCTTCACGAGGGAGATCAGGTTCTGGTGGAAGACACGCCTTCTCTCCAGCAGAAGGGAGGCGGACAGAACAGGCCGGGCCTGGCTGTGGTCTGAGGAGGACACATAGATGTGAATACAGCTTCCAGGGGGCGGTGCCACTTGTTATGGGGGGGTGTCTGACCTGAGACAATGATGGGCTCCACAGTGAGCTGGTACTCGCCCTTCTTGATGCCACTGCTGAAGGTGGGAATGTTCTTCTCTTGCTTCAGGGCGTAAGCCTCAGGGAAGACTGTCCGGATCTGGGCCACATGGTTCTGCTCAAAGCGCCTTGGAGAGAAAACACAGAAACCTTGAGCTGGTTACAAAGAACGGAAAATTCTGATCAGAACCAGTTTAATCTGATGGTCCATTGCAGAGGTGTGGACTAAAGTCATGTGATTTGGACTGGAGTCGTGAATTTAAAGACTCATCTTGGACTTTCACAGCAGTGACTCGTGACTTGACTCAGACTTGAACCCTTCGACTCGGAAAGACTTACTATTTTCCCCCACATCCAAAGATTAAGAAGTTTTTGACAAAGCCCACACCACGTTCTCTTTTTCTGTTTACATCAGTGATGTCAGCATGACATCAACCAATGAAACAGCAGAAAAACATTTCTCCGTTAATTGAAGTTTCTGTTTGCAGGTGTTGTTACGTTCTGGCATAAAAGTTGTGAGGTTGTCAACAAAAAATGGTTTGTGGTTTGCAGAACATGCGGATAAGAGGATAACTTAGTTGGTTACACAGGAAACCAGGGTTTGATTCCCGGGGATGAAGACACAGAGGCTACGTTCACACTGCAGGGCTTAATGCTCAATTCCGATTTTTTTCTGCAAGGCCGTTCACATTTCCAATTAAATGCGAATTTTTGTGATCTCCTGTGTGACCGTGGAATGACCCGGAAGTGACCCGCATGTGCAGAAGAGTACTTAACAGTGAACGACGTCACTCATTGTTTGTGGAAGTAGCTAACGTTAACAATGGATGTCAACAACAGTGTTGTCAACAGCAGAGCTCTTTTTGCATTATTACATTAATTTTCACAAAGGAGCCAGCACAATTACAATCTTCTCATTTTAAGAAGGCATTGGAGCCAGGATCGTCTGGACCCACTGTTGTGGAATGGGGATGTGGATGTGTGTGTAAGAGAGAGGAGAGAGCGTGTAGCGGGGTAGAGAATGATGAGACAGGCAGTGTGGGCGCGCATTCATGTTGTGTGTTACGGAGGAAGGACAACGGTGATAAAAGAAGGTTTCCCCCAGAATAAATGCCTTTGACTCTTTATTAACCCGTTCTAGAGAGTCCTGGAGAATCTAAGGGTCAGAACAGGGAGGAGGAGGAGGATCCACCTTGGGTCCCCCGCGCTTCTGATCACGGTCGGATAGGGGAGAAAGAAAAAAAAAGTAATCGCGGGAAAGGTTCAACACCACGCTCGGCCATTTAGCTGGAAATTTTTTCAAAAACTCCCCGGTTGCGATAAAAGCCCTGGAGTTTGGCCTGAATAGAGCTGTCACCCCAAATATGAATCAATCGGTGACCTCGCTTCCCTTCCACTGACTGGTCTCAGCAGCATCGTCCACCATGGTTGATGTTTATGTTCTCGTTTCCACCTACTTCAACGCAGAATTATGACTTTTGTTGCGTATCGATGACGTACGGGTCGGATTCATGTGGCCTGGCCGGTCGCATTTCAAAAGATCTGATACGTATCGGATTCAGGACCACAGACGGAGGTCGCGTTCATGATTCAGGACCACATACCCAAGTGGCCTGGGTCGCATTTGAAAAGATCGGATCTGTGTCGTTCAGACTGTTGTGAATCAAATACAGGCATAGGGGGGAAAAAAATCAGAATTGGGTCGTTTCAGCCTGCAGTGTGAACGTAGCCTGAGCTACTAATGGGACAATTACCATTACAATGTGGAGCTATGACATAATCCGGTGAGGGTCCTTGGACAAGGCCCTTAACACTGCAGTCCTCCTCATGAGTGACAATGAAACATGTCGGCTCAGACGTGCTTGTAAATGTCGATAAATAAATACAGTTCCTAAAAGCACACATGGTCTGTGTACATAATAAGAATAGTGTTGAAATGACTCGAAACAGTCAACAATAGGACTTGCACCGGAGAACTTTAGACTGGTTGGTCTTTACACTTGACCGCCTTTGACTTGGGGACAAATACTTTAGACTTAGTTGTGACTTGCAAAGCACTGACTTGGTCCAAAGCCTACCTGTGGGTCATGTCCTGGACCCCCTGCTGGACCTTGGCGAAGGTGGCGGTCTCACAGCGGTTGTAGAGCATGGCGACCACAGTGTCCATGCTGCGGAACATCTCGGCCAGAAGTCTAAAGTGGAGCGGTAGAACCAAGCCTGGTGGGATGTCCTGGGCGAGCGTGTGGTACCGCTGGTACGCTGGCCGCTCGGCGCTGCACGCCACCAAAGAAAAAGAAAAAACTATGATTTCTTCACCTGACCTGACCAAACCAGAACCAAACGGACCAGCTCACCTGTCCTGTGTGAGTGCATCTCCTGGTTTCTCCTCTGACTCTGCACTCTTCTGGACCTTTGCAGACAGCTGTTTGGCCAGAACCAGCCTGGCCTGGAGATTGTGGACATCTGCAGGAGTCACCGAAGAGGAGGCGGCAGGAGGGACAGCCTCCACCTGCTTCTTGATCTTTTGAAGGCGACACTTTAGAGCAGCAAGGTCCTCCTTACACAGAACCTGCAGACAGGTCACCCACCGGGTCAGAACCAGAACAAAGACAGAAAGCAGAAAATAGTGCAGCAACTGTCGACCCCGGAGATCTTCCTGGTTCACGCCCGACACAAACACTGATGGCCTTAGAACAAAGCTGTGAGGCACAGAGGTGGAGTGTTCATGATGTGGGCTTTGCACACAGAACATGCTTAAGCTCCATGAAGCCAGTCCACTGCAGACCAGGCATCATCCTGTGGAGAGGATCATCTCATGTTCAGGCCAGGGCTACAAAACCAGCTACAAGACCCGACCCGAGTCTTCCAAGCCTCTAACTGCTCAGAGTTCAAGTACAGCACATGTGTCAGTCTCGGCCCGTGAGCCGGAACATTGCAGTAGGTGTTATATCTTATAAATGTTTCATAAAGCAGGCTGAAGAATCAGTTATCATGAACTCTGGCAGTACTTTTTGACCACACAATGTAAAACGTGACAAGGGGTTTGGTCATCATCCTGGTGCAGAAAGAAACAACCATAACAGCAGGCCGACAACAAAACAGACAGAAACTCCCCGATCCGCCCAGACAGGCAGAAGGAACGGTATCCCACAATTCCCAGCGCTGCAAGCAGGCCCAAACCCAATGTGTCTGTGACCTTCACTAAAATATTAGCTACTAATCCCATCATGCAGTGTGTGAGCTGCCTTGCCAGACAGCAGTGTCCCTGCCCAGGGGGGTGGGGGTAGGTGGTGGACATCATTGGGGGGGGGGTCAGCTCATCACCTGTAACTGTCCTCTTATGTGTCCCCTCTCTAAATGACTTTGATATGGATGATGTGATCAGTTTTAGCCCGCAGCACCGCCTCCATCACCAATAAACGGCTCATGGCGTCTTCAGTTCACCCACGGCTCCGACAGGATGTATGCGAGGAGAAAAACGCGTATTTTGGAATATTTATACATTAATTTGTTACATAAAATTCCATAAATGTAAACAAATCAGAGGTTTGTTTGTTTTTTCGTCTTTCAAAGTTTGCTTAATTTCTAACTGGTCTAATTTTCACAGAATACAATTAAAAAGTTACGTTGTAATAGTTTTATAGTTTAAAGAAGTGTGTTTTGGATTTTGGACCCAGTGCAATTAACCGAAATTTGGTGTCGAACCCGCAGCCTCCCCAGACTCAAACAAAAATCCCCCACCCCCCTTTTTTCAACTTTTGGATCCGGTTCTTCAAACTCTGAACCCGGTCCACTTCTCTTTGCAGATAGTGGGTCATAGTTGTGGACCCGAACCGCGGGGTTTTGGCTCAGTAGCAGCCGTAGCCGACTTGTACTAAAGGGGTTAACGTTACCTGTGCTTGAGCCCCACCAAAGGGGTTTTTGGACCGTCTCGTATCATCATCGGGCAGGACCAGCTTCTTCCGCGCGCCCCTGCGCGCCCGCGTGTCCGGCGCGGGCTCCCCCCCGCCAGCCTGGACCCTCCGCGTCCTCTTGGCCGAACTGTGCTCCGCCGCAGCGGACCCCCGCTCCGGGCTCAGCCCGGAGGGCCGCTTCGGGGTCTGCGGGCTGGACGCAGCCTTTGCGGCGTTCGCGGTCCGGTCCTCACGCCCGGCCGCTTCAGCGATGACCCGCACGAACTCCCGGTGAACCGGGGAGGACGGCGGACCTGCGGGTTTCTTCGGTCCGGAAGCGCCTTTCTTCCGCTGAGAGAAGAACTCGGTGAGCCGAACCTGGGCCATTTCGTCCGTGTGCCGACCCGATGCGAAGCTACAACACAAACAAACTCATCCGGAAGTTAACGAGCGTCACATGAAGAAGAAAACAATTTTCGCGCGAAATCAAGCAAACCACGCCCTTTCCGGGGCACGTGACCCGTACAACCGGGGTGGGGAGGGGGTGTCAAAAAGACCGACAAAACAATCAGTGGGACAAGATTACACACAATGATACATAATTGAAAATGAAAGATGTACAAAAACTGCTGAACAGTTTGGCTTAATTACAAAAAGATGATGTCTTTTAAAAAACAACAACACGGCGTTAAATAATATTTATCACAAACTATGCAGCCAGAAGGAAATCTTTCCTTTTCAATCATTTACTTAACCATCATAGCCTACCTGATATTTTCTGCTTGTTTTTCAAAAACAAAATTGTGATGCTTCCAGGTGTTTAATGGTGATTAATTTTGAATTAACTTTGAACATTTTGACAACCCCCCCCAAAAACCATCTTGATTACATAAAGTCAATCAACCCCTGAATGTGTTGCTATTGTCTCAAGGAACATTCCATCAAAAAGGTCTTTGTTCTGAGGAAACCCGGACAAAGATCTGCTCTTCTGCTAATTAACGTGGAGGCCAGCATGAGTTCAATCATCCCTCAGTTTCTCTTCAGCTTCTCTGTGGTCCCTTTTAAGTTTCCAGTCGTCTTCTCTTTTAAGATAGTTGGAAACATACATGAGCACCTTCCGTGTCTCTACATACAGAGGTCAACTTTCAGGTTTGTGAAGCTGCCTATCAGGAGGATGTCAGGAAAAGATGAGAAGTTGATTAAGTTTGGGAGCAGAAGAATTAGGATTTCTAAGTGTGACATTAAGTCTGCCTTCCCCCAAAGATAACCTCTTCAATCACCGTCACTTTTTCTTTCTGGATATCTAAATCAAGAAGGACATTGAGTGTTTGTCTGCATCCAGGAGTTCAGCTGCTCCAGGCAGCAGAGACAGGACAGAGCTGCAGAAAGCTGAGTGTCATCTGCATAACTCTGAAGTAAAACGTTAGCAATCACTTTATCTATATAATGCCTAACCTGACCGCAGTCAAACAAGGCTCTTTACATTAAAACTCACAACATTAAAAAAGCAATTAGATTGGATTCGCCTTGAATGATCGTAATTTTGTTCTGATAGTTTGTATATTTTGGTTGAAGGCTGTAATTCTTACTGCTTTTCAGTTCAACAGTGAGTAAAACATTTGTCCGTTTTTTATTCCAGGGTGTCAGAGGTGACAGAACAGAAGTGAACGGGCGTCTTTAGTTTATCCTACGTAAAAATCATAATCTCTTCTGGTCAACTGCATTCTTTAACCTATCTAAGACATTAGTCCATGGATTAAAGACAAAAGAAACTCTGTCCATTGGGACTTACTTGCTTTTGCCCTGTTGTTGTTGGAACTTGCAGTAATCATGAACATTGAACACATTTAGAAAAGCAGCCCAATATAAGCATTAAGTAGGGGTGTATGATTCATTTAACAGCAATTCAATTCATATCATAATCTGTGGTTTCCAATACAACTCAGTCAATATTGGTTCTTTTTGAACAATCTGGTTTCACTGATCTAAAATCAGGACATCTTCAGCCAAAACTTTAACCACTGTGACTCAGATAAATACATTATATCAGCAAAAGTATTGGCTCATATCTTGACTCACATATAAACTGAAGTGTTGTCCCATTCCTAACCCATAGAGTTCAATATGATGTGGATCCACCTTTTGCAGCTATTAGAGCTTTAACTCTTCTGAGAAGGCTGTCCACAAGGTAGACCAGTGTTTTTATGGGAATTTGTGACCTTTCTTCCAAAAGTGGTGAGGTCACACACTGATGTTGGTGGAGAAGGCCTGGCTCTCAGTCTCCCCTCTAATTCATCCCAAAGGTGTTCTATGGGGTTCGGGTCAGGACTCTATGGAGGCCAGTCCAGTTCATCCACACCAGACTCTGTCCTCCATGTCTGAATGGACCTTGCTTTGTGTACTGACACAGTCATGCTGGAAGAGGAAGGGCCCGTTCCAAACTGTTCCCACAAGGTTGGGACCATGGAATAGTCTAAAATGTTTTGGTATCTATCGATTCATTGATCTTCCCACTGCTACACCTGGCTGTTGGTTTTTACACTCCAGTGTTCAGTGTGGATCATTGAACCACAGAGGCCCCTCCCCCCCTGAGACCCTCTGTGTCACACAGCAGTGACTCACAGCCATGTGTGTTTCGGTGTGTTAACAGCTGCAGACAGCAGTCACCACTGCTGAAGGAAAACCACAAACGGAGAACCTGACCTGGGGACTAACCCATGGGAATCTTTCCATGCGGGAGGGGTCCACCCCCCATTGAACTGCCTGACACACTAAATATGTTCACTTCCTGTTTTGATGAATGTCGGACGAGGTTGAATATGTGGCTCCAAAGAGATATATCGCTGCTGGGTCGGATCTATCTGACAAAGATGGAGGGTTTGTCTAGATGTATTTATCCCTCTTACTCTAATGCCATCCCAAACAAAATGATCAAATCCATCAACCAAATGACGTTTAATTTTATTTGGAGAAACAAGCCTCATTACATGAAAAAAAACTATATGGTCAAAGAATTTAAGGATGGGGGTCTCAAAGTTATTGATTTTGACTGTCTTAACGGAACCCTGAAAATAAACTGGTTGAAATCGTGGATCAAACACAACCAATCCTTCTGGTTTTGTATCCCAAATTATTTATTTAACAAATTAGGCGGGTTAAAGTTGGTGCTTATTAGTGATTTTGACATTAATAAGCTCCCTATAGCATTATCAGAGTTCCACAAACAAATTCTACTATACTGGAAAATCTTGTATGTGCATAATTTCTCGCCACACTCAAATATCATTTGGAACAACAGATACATCCTCCACAGAAACAAATCTTTGTTTTGTGCTGAATGGTTTGACAGAGGAGTCTGGTCGGTGTCTGATCTGATGGATACGGAGGGAAATTTATTAGATTATGAGCAATTTTGTTTAAAACATAACTTTAATCCTCCTATTTCAGAATTTTTGAAAGTACGCAATTCTCTTCCTCGACAATTTGTATTTCTAACAAGGAACACAATGACACATTTAAAGATAAAACCACAGTTAGCCACATTGTCAATTGAAGGATGCCCTCTAATGGACAGAAAATGTAATAACTCATTTATCAGAAATTGGTTCATTGAAAGGTTTTTTCCTGGTCGACAGAACAAAAATAATATACTGCAGAAATTTGAACAAAATGTTGTTACTAAATTAAGAACCGATTTCATGAAACTTCCTATTCCCCCAAAAGTTAAAGAAACACACTTCAAGATTATGAATGATATCTATCCTTCCAAAGAACTACTTAGATTACGTTTCAACATTGATGACAACAGCTGTTCCTTCTGCCAAACTGCTGTTGAAGACATCGACCACATATTTTTCCTGTGTGATGTTGTACAAGTGTTTTGGTTGGATGTTTACAAATGGTTAAGACATAAATTTCCATTCATCATGGACTTCTTTTCCAAAGAAGTCATAATCTTTGGCCTGTCAATACACAACAATGTAAATAATGTATGTATCAATACTGTGTTATGTTTAGCCAAGTTTTTTATACACAAAAATAGGTTACAGAAATGCCACCCCAGCTTTAGCTTCTTTAATAATGAGGTCAATTTATACTTAAAATCCATAAAGTTAATCGACTCACCTAAAGCCATAACAATTTATGACACCCTGAGTGATATTCCTGATGTCTAAGACAGTTTATTTATATTTTGTATCCCCCTGCTTTTTGCAACACTATCCAACTCTGAAATTGTTGTTCTCTTATGTTATACTTTTCCCTGATTTCTCTATGATTATGAATATACATAGGTTTATGTTTGCATACTGATAAGAATTTTTTCTTCTTTTTGCTTCCTTTCCAATTATAGTATTCTCTTTTGTATTCGCCATATTTTGTAATTTTTATGTAAATGTTCTGGTATTGTTTTGTATTGTGTTCTATAAAAAAAAAAAAAAAAAAAAAAAAAAAAAAAAAAAAAAAGTTCACTTCCTGTCTGTTCAGGCCCCCCTTCTCGCCTGAAACCGGGAGGCGGACCTGCATTTTTTCACATTTACACTTCCTATCTCAAAACGACTCTGGCTCGTTCTCCCTGCCTCCGGGAGGGGGCGCTGCCGGCCTGCTGTAACCCTCAGGTGGAGGATCTCGAACCCGTGTCTACAGTAGGGTGGTAACGCGCTTCTGTAGGGGCCGTGACCACGGCGGGACCGCGCAGTGCGCCCGGCTTGTGGAGCTGCAGTTCGGGTGGGACATGGGCGGGTTCGGAACGGAGGGGGGGCATCAGCAGAATAGTTTCTCTATTGGCGCCCATGACTGTGAATCACTTTTTCCACCCCGCGCGCACACAGTCCTCGTGCGCTGACACTTTCCTGCCCCTCCCTGCAGAAAGTTTGTTCACGCTCCTGGGGAACTGAAACCGAACCGAACTTCCTTTGGACAGCATGGCACTGCGCTGTTTGCTCTGCGGGCGTCCACGTAAGCAGTAAGACGGTCGCCGCGCCCCGCGATCCTCTGGGGTTTGGACCCGCGGGCTCGCATGGAGCTCCAGGTGTCTGTGTGGCTGCTGTTCGGCGGCCTGCTGCCGTGCGCGCTGCTGGCAGGTAGGAAACTTTCTGGTAACTTGTAGGGACAGGGCAGATGTTTTGAGGGGGGGGGGGTCCAACTCCAACTCCTGCCTACCGGTGTGGGGTGAGTGTCGTCATCACGAGCTGTGGTTGAGCCCCGACTGACCTGGTCTGGTCTGGGTTGGGCTCCCGACCTGAGAGGCTGATGATGCGCCCCCATCCCAGTCACAATCATCACAAGGGAGAGACTGCTGCACGGGGACCGGGACCACAGAGGGGTTCAGCAGACTCTAGACCCGCCTGTTGTGGCTCTGATGTTCAGTAGAAGAACACGTCCGTAACCTTCCCCTACTGTCTGTAACCTAAAGTACTGAGGTGATTTCCTGCTCGCCACCTGGTGTCACGCGACCGCCCTCCTTGACCCCTTGTCTTAGATGTTCAGGTCAGACCTTCCTTTGGCATCCAGGTAATACTATTCATAAACAAAGGCACAGAGGTGCATTCAGGGACACGATTTGGGACAGAGGTATGCGGTGGTACGTTCAAGGACATGCCAATAGGTCCCCTCAAACGTCTGACGTCAGCTTTTTGGTGTTTTTGTTGTGAGTCAGAGGAAGGGAACTGAGAACATGTTTGCAACTCTTCAGAGGATGTGTTTGGTTTCCTGTAGGACCGGGCCGGGCTTACCTGATGCCCCTGGCTGAGGGGGGGGGGCTCCTTCCCACTGAGGGGCAGGGGTGAAACCCGCTGAACTGTGGGACACTCCTCAGAAGACCTAACACGAGTGCTAAGGATGCAGAATCGAACATGTAAACAGTTATTTTCATTTACATAACAGCATAACATAACAGCCAATTAAAGTCCCCCCCCCATGACAATGTTTTTAAATAAAAACATTCCCAGTAAATGGTGTTTACTTGTAAAGTGGTTTTCTACCTTCCTAAAGGCCCAAAGCGCTTTACAGTCACAAACCCATTCATCCATTCACACACTGATGGTGCCTCTGCTGCCGAACACTGGCACCAACCTTCCATCAGAGACAAGGTGGGGTTCAGCGTTTGGCCCAAAGACACTTCGAAACATGGGCGGGCAAAACGGGAATCGAACCTGGCGTGGCTGTTGGTGCTGAGCTCCGCCCTTTTATTTTTTCCAAATATGTGGCGCCGGTGCTGAAGGTTTTTCTTGGCCGCACTGACCCAGAGGATGGCCTTAGATTAGGATTACGGGTTACGCTTAAACTGCGTTCTCACTGAACGCTATTCGCGCGGCGGAGGCGGCCAGTTTTTATGTTGGGTCAACAGAACAGATAAGATATGAGCTCCAACAATGCAATTTGAGCGACAGGTGCGATTTTAGCAGCGAGGTGCAATTTGGTACCTGTCTGAAACATCTGAACCAAATTACAAAGGCGGGTACACCCGGGATGGACAGTCTGTCACAGGGTTCATCGAGCTGGAGCGATGTGCAACGCACATTGTGACATCACAACGGTTCATTGATTCACACCGAGCGTCTTTTTGACAGTTTGATAGCCAGTGATTTAAAAGGAGAAATACTCAGAAATGAACTGTTTTGTTATTACATTTGTTCTCTTTCATAAGACAAATGCCACACGTACATGTCCAAAACTCCAAAAACAGGAATTTTATAAGAGGGGGGCTTTAAAACCTGTGTAAATGCCACTGTAGCATTGACAAAGAACCACGTCAGCATTGACTGGAAAACCTTTCAGATGTAAATAAGAGAAAGTTAAGCCATGTAAGCCTTAAAAGTGATTTAAAAGACATGATAAAAGCATTTAGCAGTTACACAAAAGGACATCTGGTTCAGTTCCTCATTCTTCCATTGTTTTGTAATGGGATTGATCAATCCATCCCTGTGTAGGCACCAAAACTGTTCGGCCGGCAATAAGTGTTCGGGGGCCAGCGACTAATGATGACGTCACCGTATTTGATTGGCTGTACGTTGGTCCTATGATGTGTCAGATAGTGATTGGTCCGGACAAATTACTGTACTACCATAGAAGAAGATATTTTGAGTGCAGTTGTAAACAATAGGGGTGTGTATTGGCAAGAGTCTGGCGATACGATACGTATCCCGATATTTTACCGAAACATGTTTTCTTTCTGTTTTTTTAAATATGACTTTGAAAAAACTCAACCTGAATTTGAATGTCTTCCACTGTAATAAAATGTTCAAATTCGGTTTAATGATCACAATGTTAAGCACTGCATTTGTATCTCATATACAAGTTGCGTTTACCAAAGCAAATTCAAGGTGCTTTTATTTTGGTAAGTTAAAATATAGAAAGGGGACAGTCAACATTGTCTGATTTAAAATATATATATTTTTTTTTAAGTGTAAGAAAAAACAAAGAATGAATGAGCCTTAACCAATAAGTTTCTATTGGGGAAATAAAATGCTGTTTATTTTCAGCATTAATGTAGCTTCTCTAGTGCTTTTAAACAGTTCAGGAGCCTGAATGGTGCTTTAAAAATAAAGGGTGGGGGACACACACTGATTATTTCCAGAAACAATAAAGTGTGATGATGAAGCAGCATGACAGAACGGAGGAAAGTTACTTTGATGTGACAAAAAAGGGTCTTTGTTTACATATCTGCTCTGTTGCACCTTTGCAGACACGCTTCTCACACACGGAAGTAAACTGGTAAAGCTGATCACCACAGTCAGCCTTTTTCAGAGCGTTGTACACATCCCTCTGATCCATCAGGTCCCTAAACTAGAATCCATTGCTTTGAGGTTCTGCAGAACTTTAGCCCGCTTTGCTAGCATGTCAGCAGATGCTAAGCGCATTAGCCTATTAGCTGCTGCCGTGCTTCATTGTCTATCTTATTCATCTGAGCCGCTAAAAAGCACAGCAATCCACATTTTCATATCTTACTGGCAGCAACATGGCTCAGAGTTTCTGTTTGGTATCCATTCAAGTAAAAACTAAATAGTTCATGTCTCATGACAACAGAATAAGCTGAGCTGCTCAAAGAGGCTCCGTGTTCTCTGCTGCCAACTAGCGGTCGGTTGGTGAAGTGGACAACAAGAGTCAGACACTGAAGGACGCTCAGAAATAATTGAATAAATATCGATCTGGCAGCATTTTGAATCGATACAAGTATTGCCAAATGACGTATTGCGATATATTGCCGAATCAATTTTTTCTTACACCCCTAGTAAACAAGCTCTGACATGGAGCAAGATGATCTTCTAAACAGACTTTTATTATAGTTATGATTATTAATAAATGCATTTTGCTTATAGTTTTTTAATCCGTGTGGCCAGATCTTTATTATTGGCAGAACGGTCCCAGAAGAAGGGTCAGGATTAGGTTAATACATGCTAACAACACTTAGCCGTGGATGAACTTAAACTGGAATAACATCAGCTTTTATTTTGTCTGGACCCAACTGGAAACAATATTTCACATGATTGTTTGCACGGTTTCTCAGGAATGTTCATCCAACAGCCACCTCCGTTTGCTCACACACCGTCCCAAAGCCGCTCCTCTGCTCTGAGACCCGGTTCTCCTGAGTCATGAACCAAGCCAGGGTGGGAGGTCTTTTTTTTTTCAAAGTTGTTCCACAGGAGTGTTCATATCTGCTGACGCTGAAACGTGTCAGCACTGTCTGAGTGCTTTCAGCTCGTATAGTAGATTTCTAATTCATTGTTTGTTCGTCTCAGTTCCTGATTCCACACTGAGCACGAAGGAGGCAGACGCTCCTCTTCTTCATCAGCTGTGGTGTCTTAGTGCTCGTGCAGACTCCAGAAAGCAGAGGCTTCATGAGAACACAGAGTGGATCTGAATCCCCTGTGATGCACAGTGGAGCCCAGAGTTCAAACTGTCCTGCAGGAGCTCGCAGCTCTCTGACAAATACTCACACTGAGTGTGATTGGGCGTGCACTGATATGCGTGCGCAGCTCTGCAGCAGCTCTGCAGCAGCTCTGCAGCAGCTCTGAGCTGTGAAGCTCCTCTTCCTGAGGTTCACCTGCGTGTTCTCCTCATCCATGTGGAGAACCAGGCCAGATGAGTGCTTCCTGATGGGACGTCAGCTCTTGTCCTTCTGCGTCACCAGAGAGTGACGGACAGATGAACCTGGAGACGGTCGATGGGTCTTTGGAAGCAGACGGGATTTTTTTGTAAAAGAGGGAAAAAGTCTGATGTTGGAGACACATGACCTCTCTTTAAAAAGCCAATCATAATTATGTGGCATGAACACTGAGCGTTTACACATCAACTAACAGATGCTCTCTGCATGATGCTGTAAGAAAAGAAAAGAGTTCACGACAACAATACCAACAAATAATATTTCACTAAAACCAACCAATAACCATCAGACATTGAGTTCCCCATGAATTTTTATTTTTGAAGTGTGCTTTGACAGAAATGAAGGGACCTCACACCAAGGAGTTGCTCAACAGAGCTGATCCCTGCAGCCTTTATCAGCTTTGTGCACGGATGTCAGTTTGAGGTGGTTTCATGATTAGACTGCTGGATGGAGATAAGCTTCCATGTTTGTGCTGCGACACACGGTCTCTAATGTCTCAAAAACTCTCCTTCGCCCAGTTTTTGTGTGTGTGGTCTTTCGTTTTAGAAGCTCCTCTTCCAGCAGTCGTGTCTGCGTGCAGCTCAGCTGAAGGGCGCTGATGGTTGCTCACCTTCATAACTGCTTTGGGCTGGGATTACCTGCTGGATTTCTGTCTGCCACTCCTGGAGTTATTAATAGTAGAATGAAGTCACAGTACAGATCTATTTCATCACTTAAGAGGTTCTTTAGAAGCCAAGAACATGATCTCCTGTTTTCTAGCAGCTGATCTGCTCTGTACTGACTGGCTCAGCTGCTGACAGTCTGGCCCGTCAAAGAATCTGAAGTTTTGGGTTCCAGCAGGTTTTCTTGTAGAATCAGCTCCTGGTCATTTAGGGCAGTGTTTTTTCAACCTTTTCTGAGCCGCGGCACACTTTAAGCTTAAAAAAAATCCCGCGGCACACCAGCATCCAGAAATGAAAAAAAAAGGAGAAACTCATAGTCTGTATTGATCTACAGCCCCTCCACAATCTCACATGCATTTTTGAGATAATTATTGCAGAAAAAGCTGGAAGTTGCAGCTGTTTTTCTAAAAGATGTAATAAAAGTTAAGTTAGAAGATTTAAAAAAAGTTTGAAGTGTGTTCGTTGTTTTCAAGACGTTTAACAACAGAACTCCTTTTACGCTGTCACTCTCACAACCCAATGCATCATGGGAGATGTAGTGCATAAAAACGGCCGGAGATCGGTTTTCGGAGCTTCATGGTTTTGTTCACTTGTTCCAGTCTGATACCGGATTCTGTGGAAAGCTACACCGCTAAAGACGAGCTTTAGCTGCTATTTTTGTTAGAACTGAGCGACTTTACGAGCTAAATCGGGACAAGGAAGTGAAGACTTTAACCACTTCTGATTGGTCAGACTGATGACATGTGATTAACCCCCCCCAACACGGGACTTTTCCAAAATACAGCCGAAGGTGCAGCTGAATCGCGGTACGTCATTCTTATCAAAATGTCTTTAATAAAATAAAATAAACGCAAAGAAAAGGCATTTTACGATCTTTTATATTCTTAACTCCTCAGTGTTTTATCAGGGCCTGTTTGGATGAACACAGAGCTGAAATCCTGGAGATGGGAAATGTTTTAGATTAGTGAATGAGGGTGATTTCACACGGCACACTTGACCATCTCCCACGGCACACTAGTGTGCCGCGGCACACTGGTTGAAAAACACTGATTTAGGGAAACAGAGGTGCGTTTCAGCATGTCTGTGGAACAATGGAATTTTTTCTTGAGGCCATTAAACAACTCAGTGCAGACGCCTGCTAGTTTATTACAGTGCAGCTCCTGAGCCTGGGGGGGGCGGGGACCACTTTGCACCGTGCGGGGGCGTGCTGGGGCGTGGTGTGGCACGTGCTCTGTGCACATCCACATCTGCTCTGCCTCAAAAACACCAATTTACTGTGAGGGGTCCCATCACTGCAGGGGGGGGATTACACAGACACATGTACACACACAGACACATGTACACACATAGACACATGTACACACACAGACACATGTACACACACAGACACATGCACACACACACACACCCACACACACCCACCCACACACACAGACACACGTACACACACACGTACACACACGGACACATGTACACACACAAACACATGTACACACACAGACACATGTTCACACACAGACACACGTATACACACACACAGACACAGGTACACACACAAAAACACACGTACACACACAGACACATGTTCACACACAGACACACGTATACACACACACAGACACAGGTACACACACAAAAACACACGTACACACACAGACACATGTTTACACAAAAATGCACACACAGGCACAGTCTGGAACTGAATCAGAGATGATTGACAGCTTGAAGCAACCAGTAAAACGTTTCTGAATGGCGGCGCCCATATTGCAGAAACTTGGCGCCTGATTTGGCCTTATTTCACTAGAGCCGGAGGTAAGGAATTTTCTATGGGTGACGTCACTGCCAGCTGTGACCATCCCTCCTCAAATCCCATTAACCTCTTCATGTCTGAATTTATTTACAGTTATGTCTAAATATTCTTCTTTGTTTTTATTATTCAAAGTGACTCCTGGACCATATGGTACGTTAGGAATAAGCAGCATACAGTACAAAGGGGTTAATTTTAACTACGCCTCATATCAACACTCCTTACACCAACACACACACGTTACATAAGGAGGGTGGTCTTTACTGATCCTCTGTCCCCTACCCCTCGTCTTTGTGGGGGCAGCCAGCTGTTCAGTGCTGTTGACTGCTGGCTGTTATGGCTCCACATGGGGAGTGAGATTCCAGAGATCTGCTGTGAACCAAGGATGGCTTTGGTCTGTGTCTGGGGCATCTAAATGCACCCGGAAGTCCGAGTTAGTCTAGGGCTGGTGGTACTCCTATGGGTTGGGCCTCATGCTGGAACCCCTGGGACAATTCTCTGGCTGGGCTGGAGACACAGCCCTAAATGATCCCATAAAATGTAAACTTCTGTTTCTCTTTCAAAGCCCCCCTCTCCACGGTTGTACTGATTATAAGTATCATTGGTCCATCAGTCAGAGCTGCAGTTCTTGTGAAGCTCAGATGCTGCAGATGTTTGTGAGGAGACTTCCTGCTGGCTGATCGCTGTGTTTGTCTTTCAGCCTCTATCTCCCGCTTCAACCTGCTGTCCCTGGTTTACCTCATCTTCCTGCTCCTGCTGCCCTGGTTCTCCTCCCCCAACAAATACTCGCTCCGAGGTAAGAGCCGCCATGCAGATGCCATCTCTGTTGCACCGTTATGGGTTTTACACAATGTACGGAAACAGTAAACATATTCAAAATAGAAGCTTAATAATGTCATTGAATACAACACGCAATGAAAACAAGGACTCTCGACTCAAGGTGCATGTTAAAGAAAAAAGCTATAATGTAATTAAAGACACAGGGAAAAACAGGTTCACAGATTACACAGTATATTTCACTGCAGAGACATGTTCAATGTGTGGTCATCATAAAAGGACGAGCCGCGTGGCTGAAAATGAAGGCATGTCTGTTCAGTTAAGTTATGGCTCTGGGGGAAAGCTGTTTCTGTGTCTGTCCGGGTTCTGATGCACCTGTGTAACCTGCCAGAGCCCGGCAGGACGAACAGGTGGGAAGAGGGGTGTGAGCTGGCTTTGGGATGCTCTGAGCTCCGTTGAGGCAGCAGAAGTCATGGAGCTTCATCATTAAAGGCATTCAGTAGAATCTTCTGGGATGTGCTATTACTCAGCTGTTTCTCAGTTTCTATACCACACTGATATTTATTACAGCAGAAAGATTTCCACTGCAAAACTGTGGAACGTCACCAGCAACTTTAACATCAGGCTGGATTTCTGTGGTCCTGCCGGTCTTTGAAGATGCTGTTCTGGTTTTGGATGAGGTGAGCAGTGCCAATGAATGTGAAGGTCTGGACATGCTCTACCTAGTGTCTGTGTTTGGACCGGTTCTGCTTTGCTTCCTGAAATTGAGGGCAATTTTCTTTGTCTTCATGGTGTTCAGTTCTCGGTTGTTGGTTGACCATCTCAGAAGCGTGTCCTTGTTAAGCCTGAGTCACAACTGCCCTTACAGGCTGTCTGCAGGAGAAAAATGGGCAAACCTGTCGGGGCACACTGGTGGCCCACACATAATATCAAGGTCATAGACCGCTCACTGAACCCACACAGAGAAAAGGAAAAGGAAAAGAAAACACAGAGATTCCTGAGCAGTCAGTAATGAGCCAGTACTCGCACCTCACTAACGACTAGAGTGTGATGGAAGGAGACCATTCGACAGTACCACCCTGACATCATAAGTGTGGGTAACTTCCAGAAGCCTTACAATTACCTCACAGTACACCTACCACACTCAATGGTACGTTCCATTTTCATGATGTTCCTTGAGGGAGCCGCACATACCTGCGCTCCCCTTAAGATGTGTTACTCCTGTCCATGACCCTCCCCTGACCTGGACAACCCAAAAACCCACAGACCCCATATGGGTCGACCCCTGTACGGATTCATGTAACTAAGACTTTAGCAATTCAATCTTCCCTTGAAATTTTAAAACCCCTGTGCACTGTGAACCACTTGCAAATTAGATGATGGTATTCTGAGCTGGACAGCAGTCTTCACACACCCCTGGTGGGTATTAATGCTGCGTATGCAGATGGAGGGGGATTAAGACTGAGTTTGACAGACTGTGGGCGAAGCTCAGGTCTGTCCGCTTGTTCAACAGGGTGTCCCAGTATGTCAAAGCACTTCATGATCACAGGTGTGAGAGTGGTGGAGGACAGTCAATGAAGCTATCTGTGGTGGATTCTTTGGGTTTGGGGATGATTATGAAACATTTCAGCCTGGATGGAATGGAGGCTTGTGTCAGGGAGAAGAGTTTTGATCAGTGTGCCACTTGAGCAGCTTTCCGTAGGTCTTTGGTTTTGAACACCAGCACATGGTAATGTGTCGGTGCTGCTGCTGGACTGAAACAGAAAAAAAGTGGTTCAGCTCCTCTGCTGGGGAGGTTGGGTTGCTTCCATCTGCAGTGGAGCTGCCTCTGAAGTTGGTTAACTGCTGAACACCCCACCACACCTGCCCTGATTGCTCTGTCCCACCTTCCACTCATAATTCCTCTCTGCCTCCTTAATCCCTGTCCTTAGGTCCTTGGGCCGTAGGCTGCTTATGATCAAGAGGTGGTCTCTTCAGGTCAGAAGTGTGGAAGTATAAATAGTTTTTTTAGCTGTGCCTGTGATGTGCACCGTGTCAGGGTGGGCTCACTGCTTTTTGTTTATGGCATCTGGTAGGATACCAAGAGCTAACTTTGGCGTTCGGTGGGATGTATGTGCCAGTCATGATCACTATGCACAGTTCATGTGGTAAACAGATCAGAGTCACTGCTCTGCAACCATTTGATGCAGAGCAGTGACTGCGTGTGGTAATGCTGTTGGTAGATTAATCATTACGCACACATAGGCACACACCTTAAAGATCAAATCCATTCATCTTCCTCATCACGAATAATGAAAATACTTTGTGTGTTTGCTGAATGACCTGAGCTCAGTGTTTTGATCCATGAGAAAGTCAAACATGGCGTGGACTTCAAAAGAACTTGTGTGGTTTTCTCCATGTTCTGTCTCTTTGGGTTGCAGGTCACACAGGCTGCTTCCTCAGAGCAGTCCTCTGCACCAGTCTGCTGTTTGTTCTGGCTCACGTCTGTTTTCAGACAGTACTGTACACCTTTCCACCCCTGAGTGAGGCTTTAGGTGATAACTGTTCACAGTGGGACACCATCAGCAGGCACATAGGACTGTCCAGGTACGTATGCACGGATCTGTCCGTCAGCAGCACACTTGATCAGCTGATATTTTTAAACCTCTGTATAAGAAGATGGCACATTCATGATGGATGTCACAGAACCGTGAAGTTAAACCCCCTTTTGCTCTTTAAAAAACACACTTTCACAGAAATCTAAAGCAAACCCTGAATTTTGAAACTTCCAATGCTTTGAATTGAGCTTTTGGTGATGAGCTTTAAGACGGTCGAACAGCAAACCTCTTACTTTGTCTGCACTGGGGTTCTGGGTTCAAGGGGAAGCAGTGATGGTAAGAAATCACAGACCCCACCCCCCCTTCCAGCTCTTCCAGACCGAGAGCAACAAGAAGTTCTCAGGTCAGCCAACAGATCAAATCTCTTCAGCATTTTTCAGGATCTTTTCTCTCTCCTCTGACCCCCTTTTGAAGAAAGAGAGTAACAGTTTAGAAATCCAAAGGTTCTGCTTCCTTCTTCCTCAGCTCAGGTCTTTGTGGGATTGAGAATATTTTGCCATCATTACCTGATGAAATCCCCTGTCCAGTTAAACTCCTCCCACCTCCGAGTTTTAGTTTCAGTGTCAGCTAAAGCTGCATTACTTTATGTGGACTCATATGGGTCAACCAGAACTTCAGCTGCCAGGTCCACCAGAGGTTGTGTTGTAGGACACGCCACCGCACACTCAAGCAGAGATAAATATTCCAAGCTGTGGATGAAATAATGTCTGTTCAGTGCTGTAACACACATGCATCTGCTCTGTAGACTGCCTGTGAATGACCCGTGGAACATGCTACGCCTCCTGTGTCCTGACGTAATTGTGTGTGGGGTATCCATGGTTACGGTCATCCTCTGCAGTAGACTGGTCAGGGACAGAGAAATGGTGGCTGCTGCCAACATCATAATGGTAAGTCAGGGTGCTGATGCACTGCTATGGCGCTCAAGTTACAAAAAAGTCTTCAATGACACACAAATCAAGATTTGGGTTGATTGTTGTTTGTTTTTGGACTGTGGGGGAAAGCCGGGGGGCCTGGAAAAACCTATCCAGAAAAGCCGGAGAAAATCTCCAAAAGCATGCTACATAGGTGATTGCTGATTCTGAATTGTAGGTGTGCATGCAAGTGTGGCTGTGTGGCCCTGCAACAAACTGGAGCCCTGTTCAGGGTGTCCTCTGCCTGTGCTCATCAGTGGCTGGGACAGGCTCCAGCAACCCTGTCATCCCAAAAGCAATTAAGTGGGTTTAGAAAATGGTTGGATGGTTTTATCTTCAAGCTTAAAATCATCACTTGTATATATATTTTTTTTAGAGTCTGAATCTGCCCCCCCCTGTGAACTGAGAGTCACATAAGGCAGCAGCAGGATTTCTAGAGATGTTGCATCATGAACTCTGCTCATGAAGGGTTTGAGCTTCGACATATAGAACCTTAAAGATACTTTAAATTAAATGCAGTATTTAGTACGTCATAAGCCATGTTTTCCCACATTCTCGTTCAATTCATCATCTTCTTTTCTTTATTTTTACTGTCCTTCTCTTGTGTTTTTAAAAACATAAATGAAAGAAGATGTCAGTTCTACACAATGCCTCGCTGTCACACTTTCACCCGTTTCTCTTTTTTGTAAGAAATAAACAAATGCCCATGTGAGGGAAGATGAAACAGGCTTGTTTTGATCATAAATAATCCACCATTTATTAATGTGAAGTGCTGTAAAGCTATTATCAGGCCTACTTTACCCTCAGCATGGCCGGACCGTCGCCTCACGCTCATTCTGTCCTGAGGACTCTAAAGCAGTCAGATATAAGCAAGAACCATGAAATGAGCACACTGGTGGTAAACTTTAATGATCGAGCATCCGTCCAGGTCTTCTGTAACCCTTGTGCTATCTTAGGCACTTTAACGTTGGGAGTGGGGTCATCTAGACCCACTAGACAGTGCTCTGAACCTTTTTTCTTCAATGATTTGTGATCTTCACTGGTGTCCATGGATTACATGAAATCTTTCCACCTTTATCCACCTTTGTCATGGTAGGGAGAACACGTCAATGGAAGGGGGGGGGTCATCTAAGAAAGCACAAGGGTTAAAAAAGCTGTGAGTACAAATGAATGCAAACTGCAGAGGTTTCTGTGCAGGTTTGACTTCAGGCATCAGAGATGCAGCTCATTCATGCTGATGGTCTATTTTAGAGCTGCATTTTATAAAAGCAAACCCAAAAGAGACAATTCCATTCTAAAGTCTTTTATTTTCCTGGGGTGCTAGGCTTAGACATGGGGGGGACCCCCATGCGACCCCAAATCCCAGAGGTCAAATCCCAGACCAAGCCAAAGGCCGTGACACAGCAGAGACACGGCCTGTTTGGGATCAGTGTCCAAACCCAGAACCAACCAGACAGAAGACGTTCACTGCACAAAACTCACTGTCTCCACTGTTCCACAGGGTTCTGTTGTCCACCCCTCTTTGTTCCCAACCTGTGCCTCACACCAGAGCTCAGTTTTCTTTATCATTTTTCCGTGGAGAACCAGGTATTTCACCTGCTGGCTTCATCTCTGTTTGGATGAGAGGAAAAAATCCTGAATATCCAGACCAGAATCCTGATCTTTCCTGCCCAGCTTCATGCAGCTCTTCAACTCTTGATCTTCAAAATTTTTGAATCAACTGTTTTCATTTCATTAAAGCTCCAAATTGGGCATTATTGTGTGTGTGTGTGGGGGGGGGGGGGTTTGATTGGCAGCTGAACTTTCACTTCTTTACACTGGTGTGCCATCCATTGCAGGCTTTCCTTCTGTCGTTCCTTTGGTGACGTCAGAGATCATTGGTGCAGTGCATGCATGTCTATAAACACCCCCCCCCTAAAACCCTCCTGCAGAGTGGTCACTGCAGTGAAGGCTCTCATCCAGGTCTACAAACCTCCTGAACAGAGCAGATTTAGATGGTGCAGGAGGCACATCAGTCCTTCTCCCTGCTTTCCTGTGGTGGTCCACTTGACCATAGAAGCCCCTTATGAAGCATTGGAGTCTGCAAGGCGAGTGATGTGTGTGTGTCCACGCCGCTGAAGTTGGCTTCCTACTCACAGCTTCCGATTGGCGAGGGCACTAAAGGACCCTCCTGCTGCATTTTTCACACTAAGACCACCTTGAACCGGGTCCTGTTCAAAAACCACGGGGCCTGGACGGCTCAAACATTTTAATGTTTAACTCAGACATGCGTCATGTTTGCTCAGAAACGGGTTCATGTTCAAACCTGGAATAAATTATGATTTAGATAGTAAAGAGTACATTAAACACAGTTTCTGATTCACGAAGCCAGATTTGTGAAAATGTGAAATAGGATCGTTTTATGTTGTTGATAAATGTAAAATGATACATTTTTTGTGCATCAGTTGTTGTGAGGTAAGATGTATTGTAGGCAGGTGACACAAATTCACAAAACGGGAGGGAACAGAAATACCAAACAAAATGTATTTATTTTTAAACACAAAAAGCTGCGAGCAGGAAAGCTACAAAAACTTTAGAGTAATTAAATAAAAAGATTAAAAAAATCGATCCATTCTGGGTTGTCCACCTTTCTGGTTTTGGACCCTAACATTTTAATGTTGATCTCCCTTTTTGAGTTCCACCCATCTTTTTCTCTGTCGTCCATATCTCTCCCTTCCTCATATTTCACAAATCAGAAACTGTGTTTATTGTGTTCTTTGCTATTTTAATCATAATTGAATCCAGGCTTGAGCCGTCCAGGCCCTGTGGTTTTTGAACAGGACCCGGTTCTAGGTGGTCTTAGTGTGAAAAATGCAGTTTCTTTAGTGGCCTTGCCAATCGGAAGCTGTGAATAGGAAGCCAGCTTCAGCGTTGTTGTGTGTTTTCTGAATGGATATGAAAGAACTCTGGAATCCAGATGCTTCAAAGTGAAGACAATGGGGGGAAATCCCACCAATGCTGTTCTTCCTTCAACCACAGATAGACGATGATTCTGCAGAACAACCGATTGAGGAGGAGGAAACATCAGGGGATGAAGATCAAGAGGAGGATTCCCTGAACGCTGACCCTGAAGAGGTTTTCACTGCAACTAGAGCCAAGCATCTGGCTGAACACCTGAAGGCCACAGCCTGGAAAGTTCTTCAAGACCTAGGGAGGATCCTGGCTGTGGGTCTGCTGGGTCTGGCAGGTAAAAACTGTTCAGAGCTCTGAGGTCCAAAAGACCAAGGATGGATACAAGTCCACCGTCGGCAGCCATTAGAAGATCATTAGCTTTGGTTCCATGTGCACAATATTTTTGATCGGATCAAAGATCGGATCAGAACTGAACTGTGTACATGGACCCAGAAAACCTGATTCTGATTATGACAAATGTTTCCATACGCCACACTTTAGGTCGAAATAAATCATTTGGACATGCGCAGAACTCTCTAGAACACCAGAAATGACCGTAGAAGAAGAAACATTGAGTACTGTTGTAAACAACAAAGCTGCAGCATAGAGCAGATGATCTTCTAAAGGTGATTTTATTATTGTTATGATTATTATGAAGCGCCTGTTCACTCATAGTTTTAACCCGGTGCCGGTGTCCGCAGACACGAAGCTCGAGTCCGGCTGCTCTGCTCAGATGAGTAGACTTTAAGTGATGAGTTTATTACAGTAACCTTAAAATATGGAATGTAGTCTGTTATTAAGAATATGTTATCAGATTATTTTACCAATATGGAATACAAGGAAAATCTCATTACAGTTTGATTGAAATAAGTTTTAAGAGACACTGAAGATTTGATTAAAGCTGATCCAGAGAGCTCAAGAGGACGAAGGAGTCAAACTTGAAATAGTACTGCAACTCTGTTATAAACCAAAAGTACTGCATTTGTGGTTTGTCAGATGTACAGCAACAGGATTGGACACATCAGAACAAAATACCATCAATATTTCTGAAAACTTCACAGCCATTAACATGAAAAATAAGTTTATGGTTTATTCATCTTCTGTTCCATTATGACACAGGGCCTGAGGAACGGATGGAAGGCAAACCTTTTTTTCCTACGTGCGCATTCATTTAAATGTGCACTGTTGGTGCTCTGCTCCAGGGAAAGAGTCAGGACCAACATGACCTTTTGGGAATTGATCATTTCCTGAGCTATTGAGGTTTTTGTTTGTCCAATTAAAACAAATTCCATGTTTGTCCCCTTTTCCCAGGCATCACTCTGCCCTCTGGCTTCTCTGCCTTTTACTTCCTGTTCTTCCTGGGCGTGTGCACGTGGTGGGCGTGTCACCTCCCCATCAGCCAGCTCGGCTTCAGCGCTCTGTGTGTGATGGTTGGCTTCTTTGCTGCTGGTCACATCGTCTGCCTGTACCTGTACCAGAGTCTGCTGGCCCAGGCGCTCTTCCCCCCTCACAGTCTGTGGGCCAGGTGAGCAGGTGACTCACAAAAGACACACCCACTTTGGATGCAAGACTGGCTCCCACCTCATGGGCAGTGTTGTCAGATTGGGCGGTTTATGTGTGGGTTATTTTATGTTTTGCTCCGCCCGACAGCAAAAACGGCGGACGTCATGATATCAAAAAATCTGTCATAGTTGGATTCTCAATTAAAACGGAAAGTCATAAATGATGGATGATTAATTACAGCTTACGGGTGGAAATCATCTCAGGGAGGATCGATAGGCAGAGATCTGGATCAGAGGAATTTTGAACTTGAACCAAAAAATGAGTTACAAATTGTACCAATAGTGACATGTAGTTAAACTTCAGACTTCAATGCAGCTCATGCTCAGGCTGTGGGTAAAACATTTTCACTCAAAATATTTTTAACAAAACAAAAAAATCAAAAGACGACAACTCAGGAACGTTGACTGTATCAGAGAACTGGACTGAGTCAGTGTGACGTCACCCTCAGTGAGCTGTGATTGGTCCCAGTCCGTCTGAGTCAACATTTCAATAGCAGCCACTCTCAATCAGGACATACCATATTGGTCCACGTCCCTACCACTGGACAGGGGGCTCGGAGAATATGTCAATCAAAGGTTTGACTGAGACCACATGCTTTTATTGAGGCATCTGATTGGTCAGTTTATAACTTGAATAACTGGCAGCAAAGAAAAGATATTACGAAGAAAATATAATATTATGAAGAACATGTTAAAGAAAAGTATCAGAGCAAGTTATTCTGACAATAGAATGACTGAGTAACAGCTGTTTATGTCTCTATAGAAGTCTATGGGGTTTTGGCCTCTTGGAGCCAGCAGGTACTTCCTGTTTGAAACGCCAGAGAGGAGGAGTCACTCAGGCCAGTTCTCTTAAACAGTCGAGCTCAAGAACAATGACGGACGCTTCTCCTCCTCTTTTTGCTCTTGACTCTCCGCTCATTCTGAGAAGACGCCCACTTTTTTCACAGCGGGATTCACATGAATCAAGCAATCACGACTAGTGTGTTATTTGCATGTGAAAAAGAAGGAGGAGCTTGTTTGAGCATCTGTGTGAAGCATAGGTTTGCCAATCGGTTAAGAGCTGTTCAAACTTCACAGGTTTAGTCTTACAGCAGGTTTTAAGAATCAAAAAACAAAAATAAGTTTTATAAACCAACAATTTCATTTGATTAAATCTTTACCTTCTGTAAATTACCTGCAGCCGCTGTAAACGGTCTTTGTAATCTAGATTTTATGTAGAGCCCATTTCAAATATAATATAGACTAAGCATCAACATCGAGGAGTTGGTTGTTGCAGATTATGCAGAGCAGGCTTGGTTAGGGGATACCTGTCACAATAAATTCCTATTTCCTGTAGAGCTAACTCCTGGCTTTATGTGTTTAAAGACACCCCCCCCCCCCCGCTCATCTTTTGAGCTGTTTTTACTTTGAGGTTTAGTGCAGATTTCTTTTCTGCACAAAGAAACTTTCCAACAATATTGGTTTTTTATTTTGCCAGATTAAAGAGCCACTCTGATCAAAATGGTGTTTTGGATGGTTTTAACATGTTCTTGTAGCCTTTTTCTCATGATGGAGGACAAATATGAAGAAAATGGATTTTAAATTGCATTTCTGAGTGTTTCCCAGCCAGTAAGGTCAACTGGGGCCCACTTGACCTTACTGGCTGGGTTCTTTATTCAGGAGAAAATGAAAAAATGCCGTTGGAAAAAGAGCTTACCAGTATTTGTGACATAGAAAAAACTCTGGGCGGACATCAAGCTTCCTGCTCCACTCCATTCTGATGCATCCACTTACAGACCAATAGATGTATGAGCATCTTTGTTTTCCTCGTCTGAGCTGGAATCTGGATTGGATCTGGATCTGAACTGTACAGCTGGCTAGCTCTGATGTTGGTCACCATTTTTGTTGCACCCCTAACGTTAGTTTGGGGCTATGAGGGGCTGTTCAGGTCAGGCTAAGAACAGTCCTTGTGTCTGTCCAGGCTCTTCGGTCTGAAGGACTTCATTGTGCCAGGAAACTGTTCGCTGCCTGATGAACTCATCCTCAACACCAACCATGATTGGCCCGTATATGTGAACCCGGGAATCCTGCTGCTCCTCTATGTGACCGTGGTTGCTGTCCTCAGATCAGGAAGCCACACGCCTAAGCAGGTATTTACCCACAATCCTGTTGGCATCAGGGTTCTTCTAGATCAGGAGTCAAGACATGAAGGGCCTTTCTCAAATGTTCTCCTTAAAAACTGGACCATCACCAACTAGAATGCAAACCCTAAGACAAATACAGAAACATTTCCAATAGATCTATTTCATTCTCAAACAGCAGGTCAATTCACTTTTTTAAACATATTTTGGCATTAACTCAGAAAAGGGCTTTCATAACAATATTGCACAAAGAAAATAGGTCAAAGTTGAAATAGTACTGCATCTCTGTTTGAAACCAAAAGAACTGCATTTGTGGTTTGTCAGACCTACAGCAACAGGATTGGATACATCAGAACAAAATACCATCAATATTTCTGAGAACTTCACAGCCATTAACATGAAAAAGAAGTTCAAGCTTTGTTTTATTCGTCTTCTGTTCCATTATGACACAGGGCCTGAGGAACGGATGGAAGTTCATTCTGTAATGGGGCTGTTATTAAATGAAACATTCAATCATAGTAGTAGGTTTAAAGGCTGTCATCTAGACTTGTTTTTTAAAGTTGAAGACGTTTCACCTCTTATCCAAAAGGGCAGCAGAACAGCTGGTTTTCTTCTGTCACGGCTTGTGGTTCCATCTTCAGGTGGAGCATGGAGGAAGTAGGAAACCGAAGGAGGAGCTGGTGGAGCTGAAGTCATGGAATCTCCAGAGAGATGATGGTGAAGATGACTCTCAGGTAGGCACTCTGTCAGAGACCCAGTCAGGCTTCTGCTGGTCTGAGGATCGTCTTTGGTGCAGCTGCCAAGCCTGTTGGGCAGAGGTGCTCATGACGTCAGAGGACGTGTGGGCAGATCCAAGGCCATTAAAGATGGATAAACAAATACATATATTTAAAATGAAATCTGTCAGCATATAATCCTCCTCATCCTGAAGTATTTCATTTGATTGACATGCAGAACATCCTCTGAAACATCCGTCACTGCACATGCGTGTTTAAAACAGCGAGCTCACATTCCTTCTGCCTTCTAAAAGTCTGCCGCCCCGCTGTGGGCCGGACCCCAGCGGCGGAACACTCTGGCCTGCAGGAGTGTTTATGGAGGACCGCGTACCTCCTCCTCCACCAGAGCCTAGACCGAGACACCCTGTCTGAGCCAGCCGTCCTGCCACGGCGCCTGCAGCCGGGTCCAGGGTTCCCACCCGAGGGATCCAAGCCCACTCAAGCAGCAGGGTGGTCCAGAGGCCCCTGTCCTCGAACCCTGTCCACAGAGCAGGGGCTGCCGCACTTTAGAAAGGCCATCTCCCCCAATGACACGGTTTTTAGCAGAGCATGAAACGCCATTGTCGCTGCTGTATTCCTACTCAAATGCCTTTCTGTTCCTCAGTACGACAACAAAATCATATTAATTCACACGGCAAAGCTTTCTCCTCACAAAGATTTGTGTACTTTCACTGTGTAGTTTTTGAATAATTAGTACATCTTTTGAGCTTGTTGTCTCAACAGTAGCTCGCATGCTAAAAAAGTGTGACCCCCCCTGCTGTTGAGGGTCTACAGACCTGCTGTCCGTCATGCTCTCTGGAGATCAAACTGAAAGAGAACTGGCCCAGTTCACATGGAGATGAACTGAGCACCCACCTCAGCAGCTTTAGCACAGATCAGCTAATACAGACACTGATGCTTCGCCTGGACTCATAACGTGTTGAGACTTTGATCTGCTCCCTTTTAGATCATGCTTGTTACCACGGTAACAGACAGTGGAACAGGTGCTGTGGAGAACCAGGCAGATCCAGGTACTGAGCACTCCAGCATTGTTTAAACACACTTTACCCATTTTGTGGAGGCCACACACTCCAACACATACAATACAAAAAATCCAACCAATAAAACGGTCCAGTCTGAAGCAGAACCCACACCGTCTGCCTAAAAAGTGGCAAACGGGTGATCCGGTTCTCTGACTCCAGCTCTCCTCGGTTCTGCAGGGGTCCACGGAGGACCGTCCGGTGAAAGTCCGTTCTTCCTGCTGGGAAAGGTGGTGATGCAGCAGAGTTACGTGAGCGCCCTGATCGCCATGATGGTGAGCAGGAAGCAGAGAGACGGCTCTGCGTGGTTGCTGTCTTGACATTGGCTGCCCCTCACTGCCGTGCTCGGTTCTGCTGTGTTCTGCAGGTCTGGAGCATCACGTACCACAGCTGGCTGACCTTTGTGCTGCTGCTGTGGGCCTGCCTCATCTGGATCCTGCGGGCCAGGTGCTGACCATTTGTTAGTCTCAGCTCGTCGTAGCTTCACCTACCGCTCTGACACTCGGTTCAGCTGAAGCTGGAACCTGGAGCTTCGGTCTGAAGGCCAGAGCCAGCATTTCTGTCAGTACTTTGGACGTTTAGGGGTCAGGATCTGATCCAGAGGATCTATAAAAAACCCACAGATAAAAGCTGGGCTGCTCCACTGCAGGTGATCTGTTCCATCATTTATTTTGATCTACAAGCAGACTCAGCGGAGCGTCTGGTTTTCCCAGTTCCTCTGAAGTGGCTCCGCTCAGTGGAACAGCCTGAGAATGACCGACAGGAAACGTTTTTCAAAAGCTGTAGAACGTCAGAACACATTGAAGGCTGCAGGAACGTTCAGACATGTTTAATTGGAAGGTCCTGCAGTTTCAGTTAGTTCTCTGTTCCTTGGTGATCCTGTTATGTTCTTCTGTGTTCATCTGGGATCTTGCATGTTCTGTGAGAAGCTCTCACACGGTCGGATCCCGGTTCTGTTACTTCACCTGGTTGTTTCTTTGGTTGCAGACGACATGCAGCCACGCTGTGCTCCCCCTTCATCCTCCTCTACGGTCTGGTTCTGTGCTGTCTGCAGTACATCTGGGCCATGGAGCTTCACCCAGAACTCCCCACCAGTGTAGGCACCATGAGTCTGAGGCAGTTAGGACTGGACAAGGCCCAGTACCCCTGCCTGAGACTTGGAGCAATGGTAAGATCTGAGCAGGAGCCCAGCAGCTGCAGTGATTGAGAAGATCTCTGGTTTCTCTGACCCTTGTTGAGGCACACAGCTCGCCAATCTATTTATTTTCTGGCTCTGATACTGGAGAAGAAACTTTGACTTTGACATTTCAGACAGTTTCAGACACCGCCTCCAGGTTCTGCTCTGCTCCTGAGGATCAGTGGTTTCTTGAATCTCAGCGCTTCCTGTCCTCTGCAGCTGCTGTTTGTCCTGACCTTCTGGCTGCTGCTGCGTCAGGCAGTGATGGAGAACTTCAGGAGGAAGAGCAGTTCTCAAACACCGCTGCAGGAAGTCGCCACAAAAGGTCAAAACGCACACACACACGTGCACGGCTTTCAGCTTTTCACTGGCTTTTGTTTTTTGCACATTCCTCTGAGTTCTTCCTGTTTCTGACCTCCACATAGGCTTTGTGGAAACCTGAAAAAGTCTTTTGTAAGACTCAGTTCTGAGGGTTGGGGCTGGCTTTCTAGGGGTGGGGGCAGTTCTTGGATCTGCAGAGGAGCCGTCACAAACATATGCTGAGTGTGAACGATGCTTTTGCATTTCGGCCTCACTGTCCCGTCTTGTTCTGCTCCAGCAGGGGGCGCTGCTGAGCAGTCGATGTTGAAGGTTGTAGGTGGCATGGTGATGAGCTGCTACGCCAAATACTGGATCTACGTGTGTGGAGGGATGTTCATCATGGTGTCGTTTGCTGGGAAGCTGGTTGCATATAAGATTGTCTACATGCTGCTGTTCCTGCTCTGCCTGTGCTTCTACCAGGTAAGACCAGAGCTCTGCTTCATGTGACGACTGCAGTGAACACTGCCTTTGTAAGACTCTTTACAAACAAAACAACATCGTAGAACTTTTCAACATCATATGAGCATCATGAAGACCGAGAGCAGAGGGTGACTGTAGGTTCCCGCCCGGCAGCGGGCGGGGTCTGTATTCTTTCAGAATGTCATGTTTCTGTCACAGCTGGTTATGCTGTTTGCCTTCCTCAGGTGTATTACTCCCTATGGAGGCATCTGCTGAAGCTTTTCTGGTGGCTGGTGGTGGCCTACACCATGCTGGTGCTGATCACCATCTACACATACCAGTTTGAAGACTTCCCTGTGTACTGGAAAAACCTGACTGGATTCACTGACGAACAGTACGTTCTTCACGGTCGCCTGTGGCGGTTGGGTCTGACTGATCTGCAGACGGGATTCAGACGTTCTGACCTTTTCCCTTTAGGCTGGCGGCGATCGGATTGGAGACGTTTGATTTGTCGGAGCTCTTCACCAGCATTCTGATCCCAGGCTTCTTCCTGCTGGCCTGTATTCTGCAACTGCACTATTTTCACAAGCCATTCATGAGGATCACAGATCTGGAGAACGTCACACCAACACACAAGTAACACACACACACATACAAGGACACAAGTAACACAGAGACACAGTAACAAAACGATACGTAAACAAAAGTGACGCTTACATAGAAAACACAACAACACACTCACACCAGAACCTTACAATTAATTAACACACAGACACTCACAAGTAACTTGGACACACACACAGTGTTTGTTGGTGTGATGTTTTAGTGAGTCATTGATCTGCCCACAGACGCAGAAACAGCGACGCAGTCGGCTCTGCTGATGCTGTGGAGCTCAACACTGAGGAAGACCCGAGCAACACTGAAGAATCTGCTGATGAAGGTAGAACTCAGAAGACAACTAGTCTCTCGTTTGTTCTGCACAAATGATCTCCTCACATGATGTGATCTTTGTCTTTCTGGTTCTTTACGTCGCGTGTCTTTTGTAGAGGAGTTGATGCCTAGTAAATGGGGTCTGGTGATGGACCGGCTGCTGGTTTTGTCCAGGAAGTTCTCGGAGATCCTCTCTAAAGTTCAGGTGTTTCTCTGGAGGCTGTTGGAACTTCACATCCTGAAGATGGTGGCCTTCTTCACTGTCTGGGTTGCTTTGCAAGAGGTGAGAAGTCTGTTGTCACTCTGAGGATGAATAAGACCCAAAAACTGTCTCACTGTATCTAAGAGTCAGCTTCCAAGCCGGTGTCAGACCTGTGAGGTCCTCTCTCTGCCTGTAAGGGGTTCCAGAATGTGGGTGTTTGGAACATGTGTTTGTGTTGTTTGTCTGAAGGCGTCTGTGATGAATCTGGTCCTGGTGGTGCTGTGGTCGCTGGCCACGCCCTTCTGCCGCTTCAGGCCCATGGCATCCTGCCTGTCTACGGTCTGGGTGTGCGTCATCATCATTTGCAAGATGCTGTACCAGCTGAGCGTGGTCAACCCAGAAGAGTACTCCCGCAATTGCAGCACGGTGAGCTTCTCTTGGTGCCATGCAGGAACCTCAGCAGAGCCAGGCTTCCAGAAACTTGCAGGAGCGAGCTCAGACCTGAATGTGGAGCACAGAACAATGAGGGCGGGGATCATAGGTCGTCTGAAGGTTCAATCATTACTGATGGAAGATAGAAACCCACACACACAACAAACAGCTGGATTATCAAAGAATTGAGTTTACGGCCCATAATAATCAATGCACTGTTCTTCAAATGCAATATATATCAAAAATGGGATATAAAAGACAAAGCTTGTTGCTTGTCATTAATAAACTCAATTCTGCATGAACAAACTTTTATTCCTTTTTTCTTTACAGCCTCTGACCAATCACACCAAGTTGTTGCTAAACTCCTCCCTCTATAAGGAACCAGTGGATCCAGCCAAATGGTTCGGCATCAGGAAGGACGCCACAGCGCTGGGATACAGTAAAGTATGTCTGATGCTACCATTGCCTTCAGATTTTGCATCTGTAAACTAACAACAGGGCTCACACTTGTTAGCTGGCAGTTCCAGACCGTGCAGACTGGATTGATGGACAGGCAGACACATGAACAGAGATAAATAGAAATACTTGAACTTTAATTGAAGAAGTTTTAGCCTCAGTTCATTAAATCCCACACATTCTAGATTTAGAGTTTTGTGTTTTCATTTCTGTCCTGTGCATTTCCCTGCAGAACCATTTGATAGTTCTGATGCTGCTGGTCTTTGAGGCCACCGTGTACCGACACCAGGCTCACCATTACCGCCAGCTGCAGAGATCTCCACCTCCAATTCCTGCAGTCTTCCCCTCTGCAACAAGAGACTCTTTAGACCAAGGCCTGGTGGCGTGCCTCAAATACCTCGTCAACTACACGTTTTACAAGTTTGGACTGGAAGTGGGTGACTGCACAACTCTAGTCTGGCTTAAAAGTTGCTTTTAATTTCCCTAAGGGGAAGTCCTTGAGATGGCTTGTTCCAGTGCATCTCTGCTGCTGTGTCTAATAAGCTTTTGCTTTGTCCCAAACAGATATGCTTCCTGATGACGGTGAATGTGATCGGACAGAGAATGAACTTTCTGGTCCTTATCCACGGCTGCTGGATGGTTGCCATCTTGGTGAGGCGGCGCCGAGCAGCCATCGCCAGGATCTGGCCCAAATATTGTCTGTTCCTGTCCATCTTCATGATCTACCAGTACCTGCTTTGTGTGGGCATTCCGCCTGTTCTCTGCATGGGTGGGTACAAGCCAGAGATCTCATGGATTTGCTTTCAGTGAGTGAATGCAGAAAAGCTGAAGGAGGAGAACAAAAGGGCACAGGGCTCAACCTTCAACCCCAAATTACAAACATCTAACTAAATCAAATTCCTAAAATGTCTCCAGAATTAATTCTGAATCACAGAGGCGCAAGGATTGGGAACCAGACTTTATTTATTATAATGATTTGGTAGTTTAACAAACCCTGGTGGTCAGCACAAAGTCAGTGTTCCACCACAGTGTCCACAGAGAATACATGAATGTGTCACACAAATACCTAAATCTCTATTCACCACATGCCATCTGGGATATTATGAGTATTAAGGCTGTCTGCGTTTGTCTCTGTAGATTACCCGTGGAGGTGGAGTAACCCCGTGCTGCAGGACTGGGGTACCCTGGACGCCCTCATCAAGTGGCTCTACCTGCCGGACTTCTTCACCGTGCCCAACTCTGGAAACCTGATGGGTCAGTCACATCTGTCCATTTCTGTGCTTTGTAATCGACAACCCAGCGAGTCTCATCTTTTAGTCTCGTCGATGGAGGCATTTGATGCCTCCAGCCTTCAGTAGCCTTTCCCAGCCTTTGTGTTTCAGTGATTACACTACACACAACTGTTTTCTCTTGTCATAAGAGCTGCTGATGACCATAAACTTGGGAATAGCCAGGTGAGGAAGATGAAACGATATTGAACTTCACAATGACGGCATTGATGATTTTGAGTAGAATGTGGGAGATAATCAACTGATGGTAACAGTGACGGTGATGATGATGAAGGTTATAGTGGTATTACCAATAAGAATACTTTTTTTAAAGAAATCTCAGTGTGAATGACAACACGATGATGATAATGGTGGTTCAAAGATGTAAAAATGATGGGGGTAATGACCATGAAGATGACAGTCATGCTGCCACAGAGCATTGGGCTGATGAAGAGCTGTGTGTCTTGCAGCGGACTTTGTGCTCCTGATGTGTGCGTCGCAGCAGTGGAAAGTGTTTGACTGTGAACGCACAGAGGAGTGGATGGTTCTGGCTGGAGAGAACTCAGATGAACCTGAGCCCATGGAGGGTCGGCTGTTCAACCCTGCGCCGAACTTCATCAACTGCAGGTAAACAACAGAAACTGACTTTCCTGAGGAGCTGCTGCTTATAGTGGTGCAAAAAAAGTATTAAGTCAGCCATCAATTTAAGTTCTCCCACCAAAAAACAAGAGAGAGGCCTGTAATTTGTATAATAGGTATAAATCAACTATAGCTTTAATTTTTTTTAAGTAAAGCCAAGAAAAATAAAAGTTTAACCCAGTTAACTATTCCTTGAAGGCCCCTGGGAGGGACCTTCAGGGACGCCTGATCAAAATAAAAATGCGTCATGTAAACACGCCGTTCAGAATACTCTGCCCCCATCAGACTCATTCGGATCAAGGTTTTCCTTCCGATGGAGATAGGTGGGTTATGCCGATTGTTGATCTGACCGTGGGTCACTACTGCTCTGGTTTAATGTCATGCGTGGACGGTGTGGCTTTGAGCGCAAACAGGACCGACCGGCTGCTCCACGCGAGCAAACCGTGTCTCTGAGCAGAGCAGCCGGACTCGTAGCTTCGTGTTTGCGGGCAGGGGAGGGTGCTTTGTCACAGTGTGCTCTCCGGAGGAGGCTTTGGACCGCACTCTGTCCGGCTGCTTTGCATGAGTGGGCTGCCGAACACAGGAGAACCGTGTCTCTGAGCAGAGGAGCGGCTTTGAATGGCTTTAAATGCAGAAGTGCCGCTCCGCACAGTCCTGAGAAACCGTGTAAACAATCATGTGAATTCATGTTTCCCACATATTTACGTGAAGCCAAGATACACATGGCGGAATTGACCGCACAGTTTTTAAATGGATCCAAGCTAAATGTTGTTAGCACATATTAGCTTAATCCTAACCCTTCTTCCGGGTCAGTTCGGTCAAGAATAAAGCACGGCTTAAAGATAATATTAGCGAACATGCACTTAATAATAATCATAACGATAATAAAAATCACGTTTAGAAGATTAATTATCATAAAATTATACAATGATCATAAAATGGAAGACACACAAGATCACTGAAAACTCCCCTTTATCTGAGGGTGGAAACATTAAACGTCATCATCATGCTTTAGTTCAGGGGTCGGGAACCCACGGCTCGCGAGCCACATCTGGCTCTTCTGATGGCCACATCTGGCGCGCAGAGAAATCTTTAATTATTAAAAATAAATGTCATTAGACTAGTCCTTCTTGGGCGCGATGCGATGCCACCCCCTGACGCGCAGTAGTAGCAGTGCTTGGAGAAAAATATCTGTGCCACTGCTGGTTTCCTATTATCTGTTCTATCACAGAGTTTGTAACAGCCTGAAACCTGCAGCTGCGCTCCCGTCTCTGAGAAGGAGCGCAGCTGCAGGGGTGGGATGTGTGAGGAGGAACATGAGAGGGGTAGTGGGCTCAGGCAGCAAGGTGAAACGCGCACTGATGGTCAAAACTTAGGACACGCTGCCCGTCACATACCATACACTGCTGGTGTGAGTGTTGCTGTACTGACAATGTTTGGCTCCACGTCTGCATGTGAGCAGTCTTTCTCACATCCAAAGGACATTCAGACCAACCTACGATCAACGGATAGAAGTCTCAACGCCTGAAGCTGAAGCTCACCACGTATCAACCAGACTAGACCATCAGCACAACCACCATGCAGCACCAGAAGTCACATTAATGCTAAGAAATACTCATCATTTATTAGCAACAGCATAACAATCTTATTAAAAAGAATCCACATATTTATTGTACTTTAAAAGTGTTAAATTACAACAAATGCACACATTCACTTGTATTTTGAGTTTTAAACATATTGTAGTGCAGCGGTCCCCAACCCCCGGGCCGCGGACCGGTACCTGTCCGTGGGTCATTTGGTACCGGGCCACACACAAAGAAAAAATAAATCTCACATGACTTCCATTTAATTTATTTCCGTATCTGAAAGATGTTTTATTTTGAAAAATTGCCAGATTCTCTGTTCCATCCGTCTATGTTCCTCTTGACGCAGGCCAATTCGCTCATCTCGGTCACGTGGTAGGATACCGCTAAAATAAAACCCAGGAGCTAGCGAAATGAATAAAAAACAAACGTTTTTGGAACTTTTCTTTGCCAAGTGGAAAAGGCCCAGCCAGGAGACAGAAGAGGAGCCTTCCACTTCCAGAAAAAGAAAGCTACATTTAATAGACAGCATCAGGAGTCCTACTTTAAATACTGATTTATCCCAACGGGAGATTCTCTCCAACCATTCAGCATTGTGGTGAGTCAGATTTCCATGCACTTATTTTGAAGGCTTGTTTAAATGTTATAATAGCGACCAGGGAGTGTTGCGGGCAGAGAGGAAGTTGCTCATGTCATAATCCGTGTTTATTGTTATGTTTGGAAAATACCACAGTTTTCATGCAAGTCATATTACTTTGTTGTACTGTAGTGTCGTCACGTGCACGTTTGGTCTGCTGTCAGAGTTCTGCAGGCTGCAGGGATTACTGTTGGAGCTGGCAGAACAGGGAATTAAATCAATCCCTTTGCCGGCTTTGGTCAAAATAGGGTTGAGCATGGGTGTTTCTTTTTGCCTACAGGTCCTTTCATCTGGCAGTTATGTTGTAGATATAGATATTTCTTTATTGATCCCACATTGGGGAAATTCAATTGTCACAGCAGTTCCAAAAAGCAGAGAAAAGTGACAGCAATGTCCAAAAGTGAGGGGTGTTCCCAAATGTGCAAGTATACAAATACAAAAATGTGCAAAAATATAAAAAAAGTAAAAAGTAAGTAAGTAATAAATTATGTACACTATTACAACATAACGTATGTTATGCCTAATAATAAAATGAAATAAATAAAGTGAAAACACAGAATATACAGATGAGCTATGGATGTATGAAAAACCGGTTTGTACATGCATATTTAAACTGTGGCATTGTACAGTCTTACAGCTGTTGGGATGAATGACCTCCTGAACCGTTCCTTCCTGCATGGTGGGTGTAGAAGTCTGCCACTGAAGGAGCTGTTCAGTGCCTCCACTGTCTGATGCAGTGGGTGAGAGGTGTTGTCCATGATGGATGTTAACTTGGCCAACATCCTCCTTTCACCCACTTCCTCCACAAAGTCCAGTGGGCAGCCCAGGACAGAACTGGCCCTCCTGACCAGCTTGTTCAGTCTCTTCCTGTCTCGGTCTGTGCTGCCTGCTCCCCAACAGGCCACGGCGTAGTGGATAACAGAGGCTACCACAGAGTCATAAAATGTCCTTAAGAGAGGCCTGCACACTCCAAAGGACCTCAGTCTCCTCAGAAGGTGGAGGCCACTTTGGCCCTTCTTATACAGGGCATCGGTGTTTTGAGTCCAGTCCAGTTTCTTGTTGAGGTGAACACCCAGGTACTTAAAACTGTCCACTACCTCAATGTCCGAGCCCTGGATGCTCACCGGTGTGTATTGTGGTGTTCTCCTCCGGAAATCAATCACCATCTCCATTGTCTTACTGGTGTTCAAGCACAGGTGATTTCGCTCACACCAGTCCACAAAGTCCTTGATGACTGACCTGTACTCCAGCTCGTCCCCCCCTGACACACAGCCAACAATGGCCGAGTCGTCAGAGAACTTCTGGAGGTGACAACTGCCGGTGTTGTACGTAAAGTCCGAGGTATAAAGTGTAAAGAGGAACGGTGAGAGCACCGTCCCCTGAGGAGCACCAGTGCTGGAGACCACCACCTCCGACACACAGTTGTGTAGCCTCACATACTGTGGTCTGTTGGTGAGGTAGTCGGTCGTCCATGCAGTCAGTCATCCGTCCACTCCAGCCCCTTCCAGCTTCTCTCTCAGCAGAGCTGGCCGGATGGTGTTGAAGGCGCTGGAGAAGTCAAAGAACATGACCCTCACAGCGGTTCCGGCGTCCTCCAGGTGATTCAATGCCCGGTGCAGCAGGTAGATGACAGCATCATCCACCCCGATGTTCGGCCTGTAGGCAAACTGCAGCAGGTCCGTTGCGGTGCTGACCACTGAGCGAAGGTGGCTGAGGATGAGCCTCTCCATGGTCTTCATCAGGTGGGAGGTCAGGGCTACTGATCTGTAGTGGTTTGGTTCCTTAGCGTGCGCCATCTTAGGAACCGGAACCACACAGGAGGTCTTCCACAGGACTGGGACCGTCTCCAGACTCAGGCTCAGGTTGAAGATGTTATTTCTTTAGTTATTTCTTCCTGTTGTGTTTACTTCTTTTTAGCACCATGAGTGTGGGAAGGGGAGAGGATGATGACACCTGGGTGATGTACAATTTTTAGCGTGTCAAAGTAAAAGTGCAGAGTACGTCTTATCACGTGTCTCTGCTTTTATTGCAGCGTTGCTACAGTGTTTGTCTGCCACATATAACATACCGGTCTGTGAGAATTTTACCAGACATCAAACTGGTCCGTGGTGCAATAAAGGTTGGGGATCACTGTCATAGTGGACTGAGTTGTACTGAGTGTGGCTGTTGGGATACTGGTTGGCCCTCAGTTCTGTCGCTCAGCCTGTTGTTGGGGAGTTTGGACCAATGGGATTCAGCTATGGGCCTAATAAGGGAAATAGGAGGGCTGGTGCAGGAGGAGGGAATAAAAAGTTGGGAGAAGCGCTCTCGGCGGGAGAGATTGAGGAGTTGCTGAATAAGTTGAACGGCGTTGGTTACAGCCTGCAGTAGCTAGAATAGAGAACCTTAAAAGATGTTCAGTCTCCGTGCCTCAGTGTGGGAAAGGGACACAACATTATTGTCTGGCTCTCACGAAATTACATTTAAAAATATGTGGTGTTTATGGCTCTCTCGGCCAAAAAGGTTCCTGACCCCTGTTTTAGGGGGACTGATCTGTGCAAAGCATAGTGTTAATCTCAAGGCCTTGAGGACCAGTGTCCTAGATGTTTTCCAACTAACCACTGCCATTGTGGTAAAACACCGTCAAAAACCACAAGTAGGGCCACGTTTCTGAAAGAAATAGCAGGGTTCCGTCTCGTAAGGCCTGGAGTCTGATAACTCTGGAGTAAAAGAATGAATGGGGCCATGTATGGTCAGAATTTGAGTGAAAACCTCCTTCCATCAGCATTGAAGATGAATCGTGGCTGGGTCTTTCAGCATGACAACAATCCCAAACACACGTTGCCCGGGTAACAAAGGAGTGGCTTCATAAGAACCATTTTAAGGTCCTAGAGTGGCCTAGCCAGTCTCCAGATCTCAACCCCATAGAAAATCTTTGGAGGGAGTTGAAAGTCTGTGTTGCCCAGCAACAGCCCCAAAACATCACTGCTCTAGAGGAGATCTGCATGGACGAATGGACCAAAACATCACTGCTGTAGAGCAGATCTGCATGGAGGAATTGACCAAAACATCACTGCTGTAGAGGAGCCAAAAAACAGCAACAGTTTGTGAAAACCTTGTAAAAACTTACAGAAAACGTTTGACTGTTGTCGTTAAACACAAAGGGTACACATCAAAGTATTGAGTTGAACTTTAGTTATTGACTTATTTGACTGACAAATGTAGCAATTATTTCATTAAAAGTCCTACAGTGTGTTCTCCTGGATTGTTCCCCCTATACTGTTTTCCAGAGCTGAAGTATTTCAATGAAGAACATTAGAGGCCTCTTTCATCTTTTTAAATGGGAGAACTTTCACGAGCGGTAGTTAAGTGAATACTGCACTGGAGGTGTTAGCTTCATCAGGTTCTGCCTGGAAGAAAAAACGTGTGTTAAAGTTCAAAGGCTGGACCCTCACTCATTGTTCTCCTCCTCTCCGTGTCTGTCCTTTCTCAGGAGTTATCTAGACATGCTAAAGGTTCTGGTGTTTCGTTACTTCTTCTGGTTCGTGCTGTCCGTGGTCTTCATCACAGGAGCCAGCAGGATCTCAGTCTTTGGGTTGGGCTACCTGCTCGGCTGCTTCTTCTTCCTGCTGTTTGGAACCAAGCTGATGGTGAAACGCTCTAGAACCCGCCTCATTCTGTGGGACTGCCTGATCATTTACAACGTGGCTGTCATCATTTCCAAGAGTGTTTTATCTGTAAGCGTAAGAAGCTTCCCCGGTCCTCCTCCTCCTCCCCCTTCCTCCCCCTGATTCTTCTCTGATGTGTGTGTGTTCCAGATCCTGGCGTGTGTGTTTGTGTTTAAGATGCAGGAGCGGTTCTGTTGGGTCATCCAGCTCTTCAGCTTGGTCTGCACAGTCAAAGGATACTATGACCGTGAGTACTGCAGAAGCAGTAATCTGATTACATGCGGGAGCTGCAGGTGTAGCTGTGGGCATGGAGCTCCTTTTCCTTTGTGTCTTCTGTTTAAGATGAACAACCTGAACCAATCTGAACCGTCTGCAGATGTTTCTGCAGGACTGATCTTCTTGTGGTTCTTCTGTAACAGCAAACGCCGTGCACAGTGACACGTGCACTCTTCCAATAGAAGAAGCGGGGATCCTCTGGGACGGCTTCTGTTTTATCTGCCTCCTGCTGCAGAGGAGGGTCTTCCTCAGTTTTTACTTCCTGCATGTGAGCGCGGAGCTCCAGGCCTCAGCCAAGCAGGCATCCAGGTACATTTCAAGTGAAAGATAAGTCATGCTGTACAGTAACTGTAGAACTGATCATTTGGGAAAAGTTTGGATTGTTTTTTATATACTGGGAAATAATTTCTGATAAAAAAACAGAAAGTTCTGTTTTCTGGATTTGATTTTGGTTTTTGTTGTTGTCATCTGATAATGCCAACGGTTCCTTGGCTTTCTCTAGGGATCAGTTTTTGCTTTTAGATATGTCTCCTCTCTTTAAAAAAGAGCTTCTGCTTTGCTGCTTTGACACATTAAGAGTCATGAAAATATGAAGGCAGCAGGAAGGTCACGGGTCTCTGTGAAGAGTTTGCTGAAGCGGTTTGCTCTTCTGCAGAGGCTTTGAGCTCTTCAGAGCCAGTATGATGAAGAACATGGATTTCCACAAGCAGGCGGAGGACAAATCTCTGTCACAGCTCAAACGATCGTAAGTTTGACGACACAAATGTAGCGTCAGAGTTGTTCAGATTTCAGCTTCTCTCTTCTTCCTCCTCTTCCTCTCTTCCCTGACTTCCTTTCAGGATGCAAAGGATTCGCTCTAAGCAGCAGAAGTATAAAGACGGACCAAGAAGTGCTGGGAGTGCCTCAGAAAGCCAGACTGATGGTAGGACATGAGACGTTCTGACTCCAAATCAATCACATCTGTGGTGCTGAAGGTCCAGAGTGAACTTCTGCAAATGTCTGAAGGCAGCTTTGAGAAGCTTCTGCTCTGATGCTTTGTTAAACATCAGCCCAAACTGTTTCCTCAACCAATGCAGGTCAGGTTTCTGTAGAACATGTTCCTGTAGGTCAGTGCTACTCAAATAGTGGGGCGCACCCCTGTTGCGATGCCAAGGGGGGCGCGCAGTAGTAGTGGTTTTAGGCACAGGTAATATGGGCAATTGCCCGGGGCGCATTTTTAACGGGGGGCGGTGGTTACAGCAGCTCAGTGCTTGAAAAATAATCGGTGTCACTGTTGGTTTCCTATTATCATTTATATGAGTTTATAACAGTATCCTGTCACACGTGTGTGTGAGTAGGAGAGGGGAGGGGTAGTAGGCTCAGGCTGCAAGTGGAACACAGCACACAGAGAGCTACCTCTGTTGCCCAACACCAGGATCATCACGTGCCTTTAGATGACTCAGCTCATGCTAATAATGTCATTCTTTATGAACTATTGTAGACATTACGATGACGTGTTTTTATTTTCCATCAATGTTTTCTTTGTCTGCCTGTGGTTTAGTTGGTGTCAGTATTTGACATGCAGACAGCAGGTAATGCAGGAAAACAGCGTCACATATCATAAATTATCCATCATTTAGAAATAAAATCAGAACAATGTTTTTATCTATTTCTTCAGACTAAAAACATTAAATCTATTGTTGCTGCTATGTTAATGTTTCAGATCAATTTACATTTAATATCATTGATTGAATTCTTTTTCTCGGCATCAAATGGTTCAGTTGGTCAAAATGTTTCTAGTTTAAATAATGACTGACAGATTTTTTATTTATTTATTTCAGGCACTTTAAGCTACTTTTCTGTTTTAGACTAACAGAGTTTCTGTGGCTAAATAAATATAAATATTTGTTGAAAGTGGATTTATATTAATGTTTTCATATTGTTAATGTTAAAAGATACAATTTTAGGTATACTTACACAATTTTTATAGATACTAACCTAGTTTATTGTCACTGTGCGAGTGTACATACGTGTGTGTATGTGGGGGGGGGTGTTGCAAAAAATGATTGAGCAGCACTGCTGTAGAACATGTTACTGTAGGACATGTTTCTGCATCAAAAAGCAGCTGTTCAGCTTCTCCTTCATTCCGATGTCTTTTCCTCCAGATAGTGTGTCAGAGCAGAAGCAGTCCCGGCAGAAGAGGTGGCATCAGCCGTGGTTACACCATGCGTCTGGTATGACACTCATCAAAAGTCTCAATTTGAAAGCATTACACAGTCAAAATTAATTTTGAAGTTTAAAAAAATCGAACCCGTTGTGTATTTGTTACATGAATAGAAATACTTTTTTAATTAAGTAAATATTTGTTTGGACAGCTTTATTTGCAGATTTCTTTGCTTGTTAGAACATTAGGATGTGAAAGCTTGTGGGGATTCTGGCAGATGCTCCAGAAACATGGAAGCAGGAATCACAGCACAGCTGAATGAAGTCAGACTTTGATGTCTTGCTGTGCTGCAGTGATCCACTCAGGAGAGTATTATCTGTTCGAGTCTGACAGTGAGGATGAGGAGGACCTGAGCTCTGAGGAGAAGAGGCCTCGGCGGCTGACGGCCTCTCAGGTCAGACCCTGATTAGCCATGTTTTGCTCTCGCTCGAAGATGCAGGCGCTGCATGAACATGTCTTCCCCAGCTGGCGTACCAGGCGTGGGTGAGCAGCATCCGCAAAGCCCTGAGGGAGCGGCAGAGGATGCAGAAAACCTCCAGGAGGACACACCCACAGAAACTAAGGGGGAAGACTTCCCAGCAGGAGGGGCTGTCTGAGACAGGTACCACGACTGTGTGTGTGTGGGGGGGGGTGGGGTGGGTGGGTGGGGGGGTCTGAGGAGCATGCATCACTGACCGTATGAAGTAACCCTAAGACATTCTTTCAGGATGTGAAGATGGTGTATCTGAAGAAACTCTCCTTAAAGGCGAGGAAGAAGAGGAGGAGCCTGAGGAAGAGCGCTCCGGTTTGTTCATTCCCTTCTGTTTGGCGAGCTTCCTGCTCCTCGGATTTAATGTGTCCTTATCCTTCATACCAATATCTGTTTCATGTTGTACTTAACATTTGAAAAAGCATTTCCGATTTTTTTTTAAAAATCTTCCCCTCTATGCTTTATTTTGAAAGCCTTCCTCTTCTGGGCTCTGTTAGCTGTTTATCACCAGTGTGAAAGCAAGAGGGAGGGGGGAACAGAGGAGGAAGAAAATTAAGACAGACAAGTGAAAGATTGGGTGGCTACGGTGAGACAAGAGACGTAGGTGAGAGGTGAGAGACAGGTGAGAGGAAAAGCACAGAAGAATGAGAAAACAGAAGAAATGAGAGCCTAGACCAACCACATACAGGTGATTGAGGGACAGACACAAGAATTTTGAGCTGTAAAGAAATAAAAGGATTTTAAACTATACCTAAACTCCCATCATTGAAGTGTTCTTCTCTGGGATTTTCTTTTTGCTTTGGGATGTTTGTGCATCTGCTGCCTGTTCTGATCTCCTCTCTGCTGCAGTTCATGGGGAGATGCTGCAGAAGATCCTGGACGTCCTGCGGCTGCTCTGGGCTATCATTTTGGCTTTAGTGGATGGACTGACTGACTGGCTGAATCTGCTGACTAAGCAGTACCGTGAGACCTCCACTGTTCTTTGCAATGAGCGCTACCTGATCACGCACAAGATCCAGCAGGTCAGAGCAGTGTGAAGCCCCATGACACGTCAAGTTCAGCTCCGTTCCTGCAGCTGCAGGCCGAACTCATGTTTCTCTGTTGTGGTTCAGTGTCCTGCAGCTGGAGAGCAGCCAGAGCCCAACCAGAGCCCCCCACCAGAGGCCCATGTGGGGGAGGACACTGGAATTCCAACCAGCAACAGGTCATTGGGGGGGGGCGGGGCAGGGCGACTGTTATACTGTTATGTTAAATGTCAAAAACAAGAAATGAAGTTAACTTCTGATCCCACAATGCAGCAGAGACTCACTGCTGTCCTCATCCTCCTCTGGTGTTTGCAGCGACATCATGAAAATGTCGAGCTCCAGCTTTGGCAGCAGCTCCCACCTCCTGAATGAAGAAACTCGGCCCAGTGGGAGCTCTGGACTGCAACCTAATATGTTCACAGCACACAGACGGTCCAGGACAGCCAGTGAGCTCCTGTCGGAGAGGTGAGCCAGACCTGAGCTGTTCCTGCAGCCGATCCTGCAGCTGATCCTGCAGCCGATCCTGCAGCCGATCCTGCAGCTGATCCTGCAGCTGATCCTGCAGCTGATCCTGCAGCCGATCCTGCAGCTGATCCTGCAGCCGATCCTGCAGCTGATCCTGCAGCCGATCCTGCAGCTGATCCTGCAGCTGATCCTCCAGCTGATCCTGCAGCCGATCCTGCAGCTGTTCCTGCAGCCGATCCTGCAGCTGTTCCTGCAGCCGATCCTGCAGCTGATCCTGCAGCCGATCCTGCAGCTGATCCTGCAGCCGATCCTGCAGCCGATCCTGCAGCTGATCCTGCAGCCGATCCTGCAGCTGATCCTGCAGCTGTTCCTGCAGCTGTTCCTGCAGCTGATCCTGCAGCTAATCCTGCAGCCGATCCTGCAGCTGATCCTGCAGCTGATCCTGCAGCTGTTCCTGCAGCTGATCCTGCAGCTGATCCTGCAGCTAATCCTGCAGCTGATCCTGCAGCCGATCCTGCAGCTGATTCTGCAGCCGATCCTGCAGCCGATCCTGCAGCTGATCCTGCAGCCGATCCTGCAGCTGATCCTGCAGCTGATCCTGCAGCAGCTGTTGATTCTTCCCAGACAGCAGCTGTCTCATCAGTCAGCGTCTTGAGCGTGCTGCAGGAATGCTCTCTTTAGTAATCAGGTAATAATGGTTGGGGCTTCATTTGTTTCCAGTGGACAGTTTTGCGTGGAGGAGCTGGAGCAGAGCAGAGAGTTCTTTGAGAGTCAGAACCGCCTGCTGAAGCTGCTGCTGGCTCTGTACTCCCTGCTGTCCGCCCACTCAGAGCTGCTCTGCTACCTAATCATTGTGCTCAACAACGTGGTCAGCGCTTCCGTCATTTCTGTGGTGCTGCCCATCCTGGTCTTCCTCTGGGCCATGCTGGCTCTTCCAAGGCCATCCAAGAGGTTCTGGATGACTGCGATCGTCTATACAGAGGTACAACAACCTACAGGCACCCACCGTGGTTCTGAGGCAGTTTTCCTCCCAATCAATTCAAAACATATCATTTGATAATAAAGTGCTGATTCAGAGGGAGAATTCAGCTAACAATGCAGTTCAGTCCAGAGGATTTTAATGTTCATAATACCTGATATAGGTGACAAACAGATTACAATAACGGGTCTGCTGCGACGGGGGGGGCACAGACATACACTGAAATACTGGAACATCTGTTCTAAGACAAACAAATGCTTCAGTAACAGCAAAACCCAACGAACAGGAACATTTTGGTCCTGGGAAGGTTCTCTGTTCGGTTTGCTCCATGTGTGAATGTTGGATGGGTCAACGCTTGTGTTTGTCAGCTGCAGACTGAAAGTTTGACCCAGTGCTGTGCTGCTCCTCTGCAGGTGATGGTGGTTCTCAAGTACATTTTCCAGTTTGGGTTCTTCTCGTGGAACTCGGCTCATGAGATGACGGTGAACAAGGACAGGCCCTTCTTCCCGCCACGCATCCTGGGCCTGGAGAAAACCGACAACTACCTCAGATACGACCTGCTGCAGCTGCTGGCGCTCTTCTTCCACAGAGCGCTGCTCATGGTCTGTACTCTCAATCTGAAGTCATTCCGGCGTTTGCTAACCTCCTAACTAACCTGGATGAACATTGTGAGTTCTGAGGAGCATGTTTACGGTCTCCAGCTGCACAGAATAGGAGCTGTGGCTCAGAGGGAACTCTAGTTCGGAGTCAGAGACAGCCATTATCTGGAAATCCCAGATCCCCAGGATTGGCAGATAAAAAAACATCCTTTGTGTAGCTGCAGACCCCAGACTGCAGGCTAGTACTGTAAAAGTACGCGAGCATGCCCACACGTGTTGGTGGTGCTGCTGGGGGGGCAGTGTTTGATCTCAGCTCCACGTTGGCCTCATGTTTCAGATTTTTAATTAAGCTGTGCGTGCTTCTGTGCGAGAATGAGTGGATACGTAAGTGTGTATGCTCATGAATGAGTCTTTGCATGTGTGTGTGAGCATACATGTTATTATGTGTGCGTGCATTTGTATGTGTGTGCACATGCACGTTTTTTGCATTTGACCGTGTGTGTATACTTGTGTGCGTTTGTGTGTTCATGGATGCCTGTGTGTACTTGTGAGCGTGTGTTAATGTATGTCTGTGTGCAGCGGTATGGGCTGTGGGACCCAGATGGGCCCCCAGAGAAGCCAAGCCTCCCATCCAAAGAAGGAAACTCAGCAGTGGCGGATGGAAGGAGTGGGGAGGAGGCGCGGAGCTCCGTGTCCAGCCCGACAGATGTGCCCGTCCCTGAGGTCAGCTGCTAGCAGAGGCGGTGGGGCTCATTTGGGTTCTGCTCTTTCTGAGGTTCTTCTTCCTTTGTGTAGGAGCAAATGAGCCTTTTGGCAGCAGGGAGCAGCTCTGCTGCTGAAGCTGCCGTAGGCTCCCAGGACGGCCCTGCGGCACCAGCCGGGTCCAGGGCTCCTGTGGAAAAAGTAGGAGGTGTGGAGGCGTCGAAGAGGGACGTTAAAAAGAAAAGGAGCATCCGGTTACGAAGGAACAGACAGAGCAGGGAGGGGGGGTTCACAGGTGGGTGCATTATCCTTGCTGATGGTTTGACTCCTCACTGCAACAGCTGCATTCACATCTGCATGCAGGTTAATGAGGGCGTGCAGCCGTCAGCTAATGTTCAGTTCACTAATATTTACCTGAATCATGAATCAGCATTGCCCTTCCTTGTCCTTGTCGGTAATCTAAATACGGGGCAGCATTCCTGCAGCTCTATTATCAGTCTGGGGGGGCTGTCCTTGTTCTGGCTGACCCCTCTGGTTCTTGTCTCCTGCAGCAGAAGCCCAGACCACAGAATCTCCACCAGAACCAACAAAGAAAAAGGCCAAAGGCAAAAAGAGGGAGGCAGCCCAGCTGAGAATGCAGGCAGTGGGACAGAAGATGAAGCAAGTCCTGGTGTCTGGGTGAGACATTTATTTATCTGGGAAATTGCACATTAAAAAGTGTCTCTGCAAATGTGCCAGAGTTACCCAGAAGGCCATTTTTCATCTGTAGTCCCTGGACGGGTGGCAGATTTGTCTCCCTGGTGAACTGTTCACCTTTTCCCGCCACTGGTCTGCAGGGGGTTAGGTAGAGATTTTTAGGCCAGATGCCCTTCCTGACTCAAGCCTGTATTTTATCCGGTCTGGGGACCGGTACAGGGGACCTAGATTTGGCCCCCCCTTGTGGCTTTATAGTTAGGCAATAGCGTGAAGGGTCTAGCCTAAAGACCCACACTGGAGAAAGCTCATCGCGTCCCAGTGAACATGTCCCAGTCCTACATGCATCATCTGAGCCATCCAGGATGGGACATTTTTGTCATTCTACCTTTCATTCTAAATCCAGAGGTCAATTTTTTAACATGACAAAAGTAGAAGCTGACCCATCTGGGAGATAAATGGGGCGGCCGTGGTGCAGCAGTAGGGCGGTCGACCCACGATCGTAAGATTACAGGTTCAATTCCCGCCTTGCACGCCCATGAGTCAAAGTGTCCTTGGGCAAGACACTGAACCCCACCTTGCCCCTGGTGGGAGGGTGGCGCCAGTGTTTGGCAGCGGAGCCGCCACCAGTGTGTGAATGTGTGACTGTAAAGCGCCTTGGGCCTTGTAGGTAGAAAAGCACTATATAAGTATACGCCATTTACCATTCAAAATAATAGTATTGGGAAGATTGAATAATACTCCTGCTATACTGGCAAACATATATGCTCCTAATTGGGACAATGGTGTCTTTTTTTACTGGAATTCATCTCACAATTTGGAGAGACCTTTTTAAAGAGAAGATTTTCTGAAGGCCATAAATTCTATACAAAGTGGGAAATCGCCAGGACCAGACGGCTTCCCAAGTGAAAACATTTTTGTTTATTTTATTGAATATTATCTTTTATGGTGCAACAGGGTGGGTTTGTCTGGGGTTTCTAAAAAAAAAAAAGAAAGAAAAAGAATTGGAATGTTTTTTACACTGTGTATGTTGCTGAATACTCAAATAAAAGGATGCTTGGAAAATCGTTTATCAAAGAAACTGAAGAGTGGCTCGAAAAAGGGAAAGTGCAGAATGAAGTATGGCAGGGTACTGGAGGAGGATGGTGTGACCACAAGATAGCATTTCCAAGGCTCTTTCTGTGTGCAGAGGTTCATCTCACTCCTCAAGAGTCAGTTCCATGTAGATAAAAATCAGAGCGGATCAAGAAGCTTTGCTGGCAAAAGCAGCAGCTTTGAGAAAGAAAGAAGCACTCGTCCCAGAAGAAATTCACCTAAGAGCTAAAGAAGAGGAAGAAGAAATGCGCCTCAGAGCAAAAAAGGAGCAACTGGAACTTGAAACTGACCTCACTGTGGCATCTGCCAGATTAAAGGTCTATGAGAGTTTAAAAGATGTTCAAAGTTCTGCGGCTAATCCGTCTGAGACCAGAGGAAAACCCAGAGCGGCAACCCAGCAAAGAACCCAAGACGAAGCTTAGTTGGTTGTGCATGTCAGGCTTTCACCGAAATGTTGGTTAGGCAGCAAAGTCTGTCCCAAATTCCTCGCAAAGACGTACTGGTTTTACAGGAGACCCTCTCACCTAAAGGTCCTTCAGAGCTTTTGAACACCAAAACAGATGACTGCCATATACTTCTGAAAGCAGTTCACAAAAGGCGAGCCACTCGGTCTTGTTCGAAGCTGTGAACACATGACTCCGGACACAGCTTATCGTAAAGCAAGAAAACTTCTTCAACTTTATTATGGAAATTAGCTTAGAATTGACACAGCTTACATTACAAAGGCAATGGCATTTCCTCAAATAAGGCCAGAAGACAGAGAGTCTCTGAACACCTTTGCCGTTTTCCTTACAGGATGTTGCAACACAATGAATGATGTTTGCTGAATGGAGGACATAAACAATCCAACCAACATTAAACACACTTTAACTAAGCTTCCATACAAGCTAGAAGAAAAGTGGAGGAGCGTCTCTCACAAAGTTAAAAAAAGGAAAGAAGCAACGTTCCTGGATCTCGTGGACTTTGTCAACCGTGAAGCAAGAGTTGCTACGGACCCACTTTTTAGAGACATTTTGGAGTCAACTACATGGGGACACAAGAATGAGCAAAGAAAAGGCACCTTTGCTGTGGCTGTATCTTCCACTCAAGAGGAAAGGATTTAGCCAGAAAAGAAATGTTCGTCAAATGCCTTTCAGGGTCACCGCCTATACTGCAAGAGACACCATGCTCTAAAAACCTGCAACAGCAATCAGGGCTCCGCCTTTGAAAGAACAAGTAGAATTTTTGAAATCTCTAGGCCTCTGTTTTGGGTGTCTAACAGTAGCCGCGTTTACATGGGCAAAAGTAATCGGAAAGAACACCTGATCAGAAAGAAACTGCGTCATGTAAACGCGCCGTTCGGAATACTCTGCCCCGGTCAGACTCATTCGGATCAGAATTTCTTTCCGATGGAGATAGGTGGGTTATACCGATCGTTTATCCGATCGTTGTTCATGTAAACGGTCATTCCGATCGTGTGTCACTTCTGCTATGGTTTATGTCACGCATAGACGGTGTTTCGCTGACAGAAAGCCTTGGAGCGCATACGGGACCGGCCAGCTGCTCTGCGGACGCCCCGTGAAAAGCGCCGCTTCGCTCTCGCCCCTCTGGCTCTCCCCTCTCTTACACCCCTCATGAGGGAGATGAGGGGCAGGAGCGCATCGTGCCCCCCGACGCTCACTCGGTCCACTGGCACCCGAGTGAGCAGAAGAGCTGGATTAATAACTTCATGTCTGAGGGGAGGAGGATGCTTGTTCGGTGTGCGTTTTTTTTTGTTTGTTTTGTTATGTGTGGGAGAATTCAGACTGCCAGCCGTCCCGCCGCTCTGGGTTAGCGGCTGCAGGACTCAGGAGAGCTGCCAGCTCACGCAACGAGTTTGAGGAAGCAGAAATAAATGTCGCTCAGTCCTTTTCAACACTACTGGGCATGCCCAAATGATTCATTCCAACCGAAAGTGTGAGCCATGGGAACGTCTGTTCTAATCGGAAAGAGGTTTTCTGATCCCATGTGCACTGGTGAATTTTAACCCGACCATTGATCCGATCAAGATATTCTGCCCATGTAACCGCGGCTAGTTGGTTATCTATCGAGGAACTGCCAGAAGAGGTTGCCCTGTTCTAAATGCTCATACATGCATCATTATTTCTTGCACATACCAAAGGAAAAGGTGTCTGCAGAAAAAGACAACACTGAAAACAAACGAGATGCAAGAAAAACAAGTTACATCCTCTCAGCAGTTTGCAAATGGACAGAAGCTACAGGGGCCGGTAGCTAAAAGTGTCTGCTTCCAATCATACCAGGTCAAATGACACAAAAAAACTGTCAAAGTCGTCAAGATCTATGCGTTCCCTGACCAAGAAAGCACTTCAATTCAATTCAATTCAATTTTATTTGTATAGCTCAAAATCACAACAACAGTCGTCTCGATGGGCTTCGAAGTAAAACATGAACTCAAAAGGATCGTGAATACAAAGAGTTCAATAGAAAAATACTAAAATGAACTAACAAACTAACTAAGCTATACTGGCATCCCTGCCCTTAGACCCCCCTTCGCGGTAAGGAAAAACTCCCAAAAAAACGGATTCCGGAAAAAACGAAGAAACCTCAGGGGTGCCCACATGAAGGAGGGATCCTCCCCCAGGACGGACAGGCGATTTACCAGAACTCTTAGAGAAGAATTAACTTATCTAAATCTACAACTACATATATAAAGTCCAGCAGACGAGCTTCATCCAGCCGTGGTTGTGGGGACAGTCAAAGGCGCGAGTCGAGCCGGAGACAGGAACCACAGCCAGGTGTAGGAGCTTCCATGTTTTGCACTGAAGGACTTTTGCAAAAGCTGAAAGCCAAAGGAAAAAGACAGAGATGCTTCTTTAAACTATGACACAAGAACAAAAGGTGGGAGGATTTGTTCTTAGTGACATGAAAGTGTGCAGTTTGACCAGTAGCTACTTCATAAAGCCTCCCAACGATTACACCAACCTGAAATACCGGCAAGGAAACACAACACACCATCTGTTAAAGATTGTAAGGAATGGTCCTACCTAAAATGTGTGCGCCTTCCACGCCCGGGGTCAGGTGTTGATCTCCTCATGGTGCAAATGCCTATAAAACCATGGAACCATGGGAGATTATCAACAGTCAGAATGGTGGGCCATCAAAACGGCACTTGGTTGGGGGGGTCAATGGACCCCTCAGTGGGTACAATTGAATGCAGTACGCTTCCATACGTTACTTCAGTGTCCTCCAAACCAGTAACCGTTGATACGGCGGCTGGAATTTAACGGCAAGTCAGACAAACTTGGATGTATCAAGATGTGTCTTGGTTTGATTTAGCAGCACCGACTGCAATAGTCTGACTGAAATGTATTTATTTTTGGTATGAAAGGTTATAGAAAAGTTATGGAAAACCATTCCTAAAAGAGTGTAAGAACCCTACTATTGGAATGGCAATAAAAATGATTCAGATTCTGTGTGTATATAACATTGTAAAGGGGTAAATAAATATGTATAAAATATAAAAATGAGCCTTCTTGTAACAAAACAGTAGTAATTGATAAACATAAGAGGTAAAAATTCAGTCTAAACCTAAAAGAAGCTGAGATAGATATTGACATTGTAAAAAACTATCACAACACCAAAAAAATAAAATATATATTTATGCAAAGATGATGGTTCTGTTCGCAGGGTTCGGAGTGTGAGTGAGCCGGCTCAGAACTTCTTCAAGAACCTCATGCACAATAAGCATCAAGCCAGTACCGACGTGTATGCTCTGATGTTCTTGACCGACATGGTTGACTTTGTCATCATCATCTTCGGCTTTTGGGCCTTCGGGGTAAGCCTGTGAAGGAGTTAACCACTTTTTGTTGTGTTGTCACTTTTTGTCCTGGGGGAGAAAGCTGAGCTTTGACCTGTTGAAGCTCTGCTAGCAGCTGCAGGGAGGAAACATGCATGCGCTGAAACCTGAGCTTGTATCCATAGAAACACAGTGCAGCCGCAGACATTGCCTCCACCCTGTCAGAGGACCAGGTCCCTGAGGCCTTCCTGGTGATGCTGCTGATCCACTTCAGCACCATGATCATAGACAGAGCCTTGTACCTACGCAAAGCCGTACTGGGGAAGCTCATCTTTCAGGTACTGTCGCAGTAGCAGTTTTAGCTTCTACCTCAGTCAGTGTTTCCTGTCTTTTCTAGGGGTTTCCTATGAAATCACAGCATAATCATTACATCTCAATCATCTTCCTGCTTCTTTTAGGGGATCCTGGTGCTTGGGATTCACGTGTGGATGTTCTTCATCCTGCCTTCTGTCACTGAAAGGTGAACTGCATTAGTTCTGTTCATGCATAGTCCTGGAAAACGCCTCTGAACCTCACCCTTCTGTGTTTCTGCTCAGGAAGTTCAACCAGAACTTTGTGGCCCAGCTGTGGTACTTTGTGAAGTGTATCTACTTTGGCCTGTCAGCTTACCAAATCCGCTGCGGATACCCAACCCGAATTCTTGGCAACTTCCTCACAAAGAACTTCGGCCACCTCAACCTGTTCCTCTTTCAGGGGTATCACCAATAAAGAACCAATAAAGAAACAGCTTCTGACAAACCCGTCAGCCTTTGACACATGTGCACATGTCTGTGCAGGTTTCGATTGGTGCCGTTTCTGGTGGAGCTGCGAGCCGTCATGGACTGGGTCTGGACCGACACCACCCTGTCTCTGTCCAACTGGATGTGTGTGGAGGACATTTATGCCAATATCTTCATTATCAAATGCAGTCGAGAGACAGAGAAGGTGAGTTGCACAAAGAGGGGGAGAATTCCCTCCCCCAACCCCCACAGGCTTCAGGTCAGGAGGCTGACAACAGAGATGATCTCTGACTTGTTTTTGCAGAAATATCCCCAACCAAAAGGACAGAAGAAGAAGAAGATTGTGAAATATGGCATGGGTGGACTCATCGTCTTCTTCTTGATCTGCATCATCTGGTTTCCTCTTCTCTTCATTTCATTGGTCAGATCAGTGGTGGGTGTGGTCAACCACCCCATTGATGTCACGGTCACAGTTAAACTGGGAGGTTACGAGGTAATTCTCAGCTGATTCTTGTTAAATACTGGTTAAAAGAGCGGAAGGATGCATGCTGGCTGATTCTCAACCCGCTTTGTTTTCCACTCATGGACATGCACTCTGCTTTCTTTTAACTGCTGACCACAAGCAAACGCCTTTATCTGAAGCACCTTACAGGTACACACTAACAGTTGCTTTTTGCTGTTGGAGAATGGAGCATGTTTGAGTGTTACATCAGACTTAGACAATGAAAGGACCTAAACTGAGCTGAGATCAGAGAGAGGCAGCAGGGACCACTCAAACATTCAAACCCACCCATTAAGCTTCACCCAAGCCCTTTCTCTGTTTCAGCCCTTGTTCACCATGAGTGTGCAGCAGCAGTCCATCCAGCCCTTCAACAACTCTCAATATGAGGAGCTGACTAAAATGTTTAAAGACAATGCAGTATGTATCTGTTCATCCTTTTTCTGATGTCATCTAATACCTGCACTGATCAGGGTGTGTTCTCTGTCCTGCTGACAATTCTTATCTAAAAATGTGATGGATGGATGGATGGATGGATGGATGGATGGATGGATGGATTCTATAGATGGATGGATTCTGATCTTTGTTTTTTTCTGCGTGCTTCATTTAGACAGCTATGCAGTTTATCACCCTGTATAGTTATGAGGATATTGTGACAGCCCAGATTGAAGGAAGCTCAGGATCTGTTTGGAGGATCAGCCCCCCCAGCAGACAGGAAGTCATAAAAGAACTCCTTGGAAGTCAAGTCGACCTGACTCTGCGCCTCGCCTGGAATTTCCAGAGGTTAGATGTTTTTTCTCTTGGAGAGTTATGACCATCGCATCCCATTTTCAGTTTATATCGACCGGTAGACTTTCTGCTAGGATGAGCCAGCTCTGCCCTATGTGTCTGGACAGGGCCAGTAAATAGACTTCATGTTTGGACACGAAGCTCGTGGGTAATTTCTTTGGCTCCTTGGTGGAGCTCACTTTGACAAAGACTGGATCTGGTACATTAAATACATTAGACCAGTGGTCCCCAACCTTTTTAACCCTTTTAACGGACCGGAATGACGTCAGACAAGGTTTTCACGGACCGGTCATTAAGATGTGGTGGATGATTACTATAGCAACGCTATGGCGAAGGAGGAACAGAGAGAGTAATGAAGTTATTTATTCTTTCTGTGTGGCCCGGGGTTGGGGACCGCTGCATTAGACCACTGCAGAAGTCACTGGTTTAGTACTTGTTTCCTCATGGTGAAGTACAGATTTTCTATAATTGTGTTAGTGAGTTTTCTTGGTTTACAGGGACCTAGGTAAAGGTGGGACGGTCGAACACACCTTTGACAAATACTCCATCGACCTGGAACCTGGAAACCTGGTCAGAGCAGAGTTGGCATCGCTGCTTATAGGCAATCGCACTGAGCCTGTGTAGGTCTGGATTTGAAAGCACGTTCATGGAGAAATCTTTTCAGGCTGTTTCTAACAGATATTATTTCCTTATTCTCAGGCTTGTTCCAAACTTCTTCCCTAACTACATCCGGGCTCCCAACGGAGCCGAGGCGAAACCTGTCAGTCAGCTCTATAAAGGTCAGACGTCACATCATGCCTACAGTTTGCAATGCTACTTTTCTATCAAGAAATGTTTCCCTTTGGTCAGTTAAGAAAGTCACATGGAGAAAAAGAACACCCACGGTCTGGATCCATGCCCATTTGCAACCCGGGCGGGTTTGGAGAAGACCAAGGGTTCTGTAGATGTCCTTTAAGTAAAGTCTAAAAGATTACAAGTTTACTAACGCTTTCCGGTGTGGTTTTAAACCAAATGAAACTGGTGCTGTGTGTTACATACCAATACTGTCTCTGAGCTCTAAAGCCATAATGTTGAATGAGTGACATGTCACACCTTCTGATCAACTGGCTGACTCCACTCTGGTGTTGGAGTCCAGATCCTCTGCTGAGGATCTACATTTAAAGACAAACAGAGTGTCAGGAAAAGATTACGAATCTGTGGAAATGATCAGTTTGGTTTAAACTTTTCTCCTGACCTTCCTGCTGCTGCAAGTTACCGATGTTTGACACAAAGGTCAAGTATGTTGAATGTAGATCATGTCTGGGGTGTTAGAAGAGCCCACCAGAAAATAAACCAAAGTCATGTTCTGTGATATGAAGTCCAGGACCAGATGTAAAGTTGGACCTGAAGTCTGATCCCCATCTGGTTGCTGCTCCTGTAGGTGGGGAAGACGGTTATCTTGGCATCACCCTGTCCCTAAAGAGTGACCGCTCCAGCAACAGCAGTGGCACCCGGGAGTGGTGGGACATCGCCGTTGAGGGCTGTGTGCCGCCCTCTTGTGGAGTCCTCCGCATGGTCATATTCAACGACAAAGTCAGTCCACCCAGCCTGGGCTTCCTGGCAGGATACGGGTAAGAAACACTTGATGGCTCACCTGTGTGGAGGTGTGTGCGGGGGAGGGGGGCTAGATCAGAAACTGAAGTAATGTCTGAAAAAAGAATGTCTCTTTTATATTTTCAAGGCCATTTAGGTCAACAGAAGTTCTTTAAAAAAATCACCTCAGGGACAAAAACATGTTTTCTCCTAACCCGAACACATGAAGCTTTGATCTTCCTGAAGCGGCTGGTCTGTGGGTGTGTGTGTGTGTGGGGGGGGGGGGGGGGGGGTGCTCAGGGATGAGGCTTCCTTCGGCCGGCATTGCTTGAATCTAACCTCTTCACTCTGGTGTCTTGCAGCATCATGGGTCTGTATGTCTCTGTGGTGTTGGTCATTGGAAAGTTTGTGCGCGGCTTCTTCAGTGAAATTTCCCACTCCATCATGTTTGAGGAGCTTCCATGCGTGGACCGCATCCTGAAGCTCTGCACCGACATCTTTCTGGTGCGTCTGCAGCTACACCCCATCAATAGTCCTGCCTGTTATGAGGCGTCTTGAACCAACAACCTGTTTCTGTGTCTGAAGGTGCGTGAGACCGGGGAGCTCGAGCTGGAGGAGGAGCTGTACTCCAAACTGATTTTCCTGTATCGGTCTCCAGAGACCATGATCAAATGGACCCGAGAAAACCGGGCTGCAAACCGGGACTGAGAGATGCTGTCACCATGTTTACTCATAAGGAGTGAGGACACACCACAGGAGGGGCTGTCAGCTCATCAGAGATGAGCAAAATTCCCCCAGCTGCTCACCAGCTGAACATTCCCAAATGGGACAGGCTGCAGTGGGACATGGGGGTGGCGGCCCCCCACCAGCAAAGGAGGCATGCTCAACATCTAATTATTAATCCCCTCGGACAAAAAAAAAGTTTAGTCTTTGGAAAAAAAAGCCCAAGAACAACAATGTGATGCTTTGGTCTTAACTCCAACACAAAGAACCTGAGACAGGAAGCTGTCATGTTTGCTATTTTCCTATGCTCTGACACATCACGATGGAGACTTGGAGATTTTAACAGACTGAGTCTGACTGCTGGTTAGCTTCTCTGTTTTCTGCAGAATCGTTTGTCTAAACAGTTCTGACTAAACTTTGGATTTTCAGGCCTGAGCACAGCAGAAACTCTGAGGGTCCACAGAGCTCTAGAGGACCTCAGGAACTTCTGCTACAGAACAAAACTGTTAAAAAACAAGGCCCCGCCTTTTGTTCAACTTTTGCACACTACTGTACTTTTGTGATTGCCTTGCAAAGGAAAGTTGCTTGTTCTGACCTGTGCCTTTCAATGTTTCCATGCCAAAACCCTTCGGAATCCAGTCCAATTTAGACAGAAGCATAAACGGAGAATAATATTTAATATTTGCAATCCCAATCCCTTTCACCTGTGCTCACCCACTGACATTGACAGGCTGCCCTGCTAGGCACTAACTAGACCACCGGGAGCAGCATGGGGTTCTGTGTCTTCCAAAAGGACACTTCGACCCAGGGGCAGGCAGAGTGGGAACCAAACCTTCAGCCTTCCAATCAGAGATCAATTGTTCTACCTTTGCACTACGGCTGCCTCGAAAGGAGTAGATCTAAAAAAATAAAAAGTTAATCAGTTTAGAAAGGACTAATGACCAATCAGAGGGCTTCAACTTAAACAAGACATGAGGAGCGCTGACATTTGGTCTAGCAGAAGACATCCATTCAGCTCAGGCTTGTGGGGATGTTTTTCCAGCGAGGAACGGGAAACTGAAACTCTCTTGTTTACATTCTGTTTTTAATCTCCTGTACAGGTTTTCTGTTTTGAACTAAATTATGTATGAAAGGTTTGCACAGCTGCAGCATGCACAGTGATGAGCTGCTCCAAGGTGCATGACATTGAGAGCATAATCAGGGTTGGCTGAGCTCTGAGAGTTCACTATACTGACAGGTTTTACAAATCTCTGAGCAAGTCTATCAACACTTGAAGGTATCTTCTGTTTCATTAAACGCTGTCTCAGACTGTAGCTTCTGTGCTACGTGGTTATGCAAAGAAATAAATACTTCTCACCTGTTTGTTAATTGGGAGTCTTCTTGTGGCGTTTTCTTTGAAACCTGAAAACTGGGTGCACATTCAACAGCTTGGTACTCGTACATGCAGCATGGCTGCACAACACTTCATCACTTCATCACTTACAACTAGACCATCACTGTCCCAGTCACTTTTAACGAGATGTTCAGCTCCTTTAACGAAACCCAGAAACACTGTCATCTCAAATCTACCGTCATTTCCAGACTATAGAGCGCACCTGATTATAAACCGCACCCGTTACATTTTTAAAGGCTAAAGCATTTTGTAAGCCACACCAGTCTATAAGCTGCATGTGTTCACATTGAAACATGTGAATGAGGATGTGTATGTGCTGAAACCGCGCCACGTGTGCAAGAAGGAGGGAGCTGCTCTCGCTCACTCTTGCTCTGCTCAAGCTCCTTTCTCTTACACACACAGCGCTGACACACACACAACTACAACACCTATGTAGTTAGTCCATTAGTTAGTTAGTTGTTACTGCTATTTGTTAATAAAGAAAACTGTTTTGTAATCATTACTTGTACCGGTGTTCATCTGCGACGCGGCCGTCGGGGGATTTTGTGTGTGTGTGGGGGGGTTGTGAACCGTGACACCTCCTGCTTCATCACCGCGGTGATCAAAAATCACACACAGTCACACCTCTAGTCTTTGGTTAGGTCAGTTTGTTTCTGTTACTTTGTCAGTTCAGTTACTTAAGTTAAAGTTAAGTTTGTTGCCTGACTTAATTATGGTTCTGTTGACCTCTTTTAAGGGCCCAGTTTGTTCATCTTTTTACATTTTTTGAGAAAAATTAAAACTTTCATTTTTCGATAAACTTCTGTTGTCCTTTTTGGCCGCTTCATCCCTCACAGTTTTGTTTGTGAATTCTGAATTTTCTTTCTGAAGCCCCCTTGGAGATTTTGTACAATTTTTTATGGTTTTTGTCAGCTATGATGTCATCATAGAGGGAGGGGTCTGCTCACCATGCCCAATATTCAAGTTCACCTAGCAAAAGATGTGTTTACGTTTTGGGACTTTTCGAGCATGTGGCAAGGTCCTATTCTTGCTTGAAGGACAAAGTCTTCCACGTCAATTTTCCTACTACAGTCATATCATGTGTTATATTGTTTTGTTCAGCTTGAGTCAGGAAATCGTGTTTAGGATTTTTACAGCATTCAGATGAAGAATGTACGAGTTAGTGAAGATCGCAACAGTTGTGATCTCGCCACATGCAAACAGTTCAGAATCTACTTCAAATTCCAACACTATTTCCACAGTAGTTCCTCAATGATGCTCAAAAAAGTTAAGAGATGATCGAGCAAAATCCCTAGGACGAGTTTCCATTTGTAGCTGGTGCTAAAGATGATTTTTGTTTTTTTTTTGTTTCCAAAGTCAAAAGTTAATGAAAGTCGTGATCGTTGTAGACTAAAGCTGGCTGCTTGTATGTGAAACTTTTGGTAAATCACACCAAAAAAATGCTGTTTTACCATGTTGTGGAAAAACGTTATAATCTCCTAAACTCACACTTTTACACAAAATGGCCGTAGGTTGTGTGGCTATCCCATAATATTATCAAAGCTTCCTTTGGATATCCCCGACACGTGTTTGGTTTCGTTTCTGTATTTAGAAATAGTTTTTGGCCCCATAAGCGATTTTCTTCACATTCGTTTTTTTTTTTTTTTTTTGCGGTTTCAACTGCCGTGATGTCATCGTCTTGGAAGGGGTGTCGTTCACTATACCCATAATTCATTCTCACCGGGTACTAGGTTTGTGGAAATTTTGGTGAGTCTTCACGCATGTGGCGGGGGTCAAATCTTTGGTCAAAGGCGCAGATATTTTTCCAACTGCGAAAATGATCTGGTCCTTGCAGTCAGTCCCTGCTGCTGCAGGCCATAATGGGTTTTTACAAGGAATTTTGTTTTGGTATATTTACACTATCATGGCAACATAAATGTGTAAAATAAAATGAATTGAACAAAGGGCAACTCTTTAGAGAAACAGATGGGTGAGACAGTTCAAACAGAGGTTTTAGATTGTGGGAGTCTTTTCCTGCTTTGCATGTTCTGGTTATGGAGACAAACCAGGACGGGACTGAATAATAAGTGGAGTGGAGGTGGACTATTTAAAGGCAGACTAACAGATCCTTGAGGGTCAGGATTGTAGCTGATAGACTGTTCAAATACTTATTTGCCTCCCTGTGTCTCTGAGTCCCACAGGTTGAATGTTTGTCTAAATATATCCTCGATTGATCTCCGGTCAGAGAATCAGATCGTCCAAAATGAACCAATATCAACTATGAATCGTTGACCACAAGTTGTGATATGAATGGAATGGATGTTCAAATTAATCGTTTCACCCTAGTGTGAAAACTGCTGAAATGATTCTTTTCCTAAATAAAAATGTGTGAATCCCTCTGTGGACTTCCAAACTGGAAAAATCTTTTCCTCAGTGGCACGAGCATTTCACTGTTCTGTTTCTTTGGTTAAATGAGAAAAATTTAAGCATGTTAATGGTTTAACAACTATTAGCTGGACCGATAAATAACCATCTTGATTTACTGCATCCGTGACGTCAGTGATGGAGCAGTGAAAGCTAGCCATCTTATTATAGACAAGTTGGAGCAAACATCCAAACCATTTTCTGATGGTGAACTTATTGAAAAATGCTGAAGGCTGCAGAAGTCTTGTTCCCAAAAAGCAGTCGACCTTAAACATGAGTCTGTCAAGAATTACGATCAGATCCAACATCTCTGAGGAAACATGGGCAGCCATATGAAGGAATCCAGTCATTTATTGTATTTTCAGTCACTATTGATGAAAGCACCAGATATGTACAGCTGTGTGCATATTTATTAGAGGTGATGAAGAGACGTCACAGTGGAGTTTCTGGAGTTGATGGACACAACAACAACTGATGACATAGTCAGCTCTCTAGTTACTGTGCTGGACGATGTTGCAGTGAAGTGGTCACATGAAGTAGTTTTGGTCACTGATGGCGCTCCATCAAAGGTCAGGAAGAAGGCAGGTGTTGCCACAAAATTCAGGCAGAAACCAGGAAAAGATTCTTATAATAATGAATAATAATAATAATGGACATTTCATTGTGTTTTGCACACTTGAATGACAGTAAATGTGTTTCTGCACAGGATTTGAATCCTGATATTGACGGTCTGGTGACGTTTTAGGAGAAAAAGGAGGTTAACTCCAAACTCTTATATTCACAAATGTTTGCAAGTTTAATTTAGTGTAATTTTGTCATCGTTTGGACGTTTACATTTTAGGAAGATGTTTCATTTTTTCCTGTAGCCCCTCTTCAGTTTCAGATTTAAAATATTCAGTCTGTATAAAATTGAACAAACCAATATGTTTTAAAGTGAAATTAATTTTATTTAAGATTCATTGGCCTCTGTGAATGAATGTGTAATAAGAAATGATTAGGCTACCATGTTGGTTGAGGCATGTTTTCCAGTTGGGTAAAAAAACAAGAATAAAGCTTTATTTTGCCTTTACGCTACTGGTCCGGCCCAGTTGAGATCAGACGGGTTGAATGTGGCCCCCGAACCAAAATGAGTCTGACACCCCTGTTTTAGCCTCTCCGTCACTCCTCAACACGCACAGCCCTCTGGGAGTGGCAGACTGCAGGTACGGCGGCCTCCGACAGAGGGCGGTGCTGCATCGTGCGGTCTGAAAAAGCACCGAAGAAGCAGCAGTTGGAGGTTATGGCGTCACGCGGGTCCCCACGGCTGCTGGACAGACTCCTGTTTACAGTCAAGGTGAGTCGGGCGCGTGCACAGGTAAAGTACACGACCCGAACCTGCTCCGCCAATCCGGAGCGCGAGAGCGCGCATTCCGGGCGTCACGAAAAGCACTAAACTGGCAGCATTTCGACTTTATGAAGAACGGTTCAGGTTCGGTTCTGGTCCGAGGACCAATAATGACGTCCAGCGGGGGCGGGGCCTGAGCTGTCACCGGTTCTGAGGGGAGGAGCTCCTCAGAAGAGATGAAGGTCTGCAGAGAGGTTCTACAGTGCAGACCCGGACGGTTCTGCTGGTTCTTCAGCTGCTCCTGGCTGGTGTTGGAAAAGTTTTCTCCGATCTGGATTAGAACCAAACTGAACGATGATGTGAATCCTCCATGAAGCCCGGCGTCACCTGAAGCTGTCAGAGGAGACTCATGTCCTCATCTGTCTGCAGAACCCCACATGCCGGTCCAGATGCTGCACGCTGAGGAGTCGGGCTCAGTACTCCTCCAGCTGCAGACCCGAGGAGGAGCAGGAGGAGGTAGGGGTCCTCCTCAGCTGACGGTTGCCTGCAGGGGGGGTCGGTGTCTGCTGATGTGTCCTGTCCTCCACAGACCTTCCAGAAGCTCCTCATCGCCAACAGAGGAGAGATCGCCTGCAGGGTGAGACCTGTCACTCACTCTTCCTGAAGAAGACCCCCCACTCATGAGAGCTGAGAGGGGTGGGGCTTCCTGTCTGACAGTTCAGTAGCATTCAACAAAACTGTCTCAGTTACAGTACTCTGATTACTTTTAAGTGACCCTGACTGCAGAAAAAAAGCTTTTCTCAGATGAACCCGGCCATGTCCATCCTCTGCAGAGCGTTTCATGACAAAAACAGGAAGTGGCGGCGTAAGCTGGCCGTTTAGCTCCTCCCCAGGACAGTAGGAGGAGCCTGACGTCTTTACAGTAAACGTCTTGATCCAGCGTCTCTAGATTCCACAGGGTGGATTTCTTAATTTACATGTGAGAACTGGGATGGAAAGAAAGCTGGATGAAATGGAGGCAAAACAGCCCCCCGTCAATAAAGAGGGGGGTGGGTGGGCGCTAAGCATATAGAGGGGAACCCATGAAGGGGGCCACAAGCCCCTCACCTAACACAGAGGTGAAGGAAAGTTGGGGATAAGACCTCCCCCCATTGCACGGCCTGCGTGCAGAAACCTACGGCTTGGAGGAAGCAGGAGAACCTTCTGGAGCTTCACAGGAGGTTTCTTCTCACAGATGCTCATCTTTAGGACTCTGGTTTGCAGATGAATCTTGTGTGAGGTTCGGTTCCCAAACGGTCTCTGTTCTTAGGACCTCCTCTGTGCTCCTCTGCAGGTGATCAAGACCTGTAAGAGGATGGGCATCCAGACCATAGCGGTTCACAGCGACGTGGACTCCAACGCCGTGAGTCTCCTTTGCTTGGTGTGCAGCGTTTCCGGACAGCGTAGACTCACTCGGTTCTGGGTGGAGGCCCGTGTGGGTCCAGCATTGACTGTTTACGAGAACTGGACTGAGTGTGACGTCACCCATGGAAGTGACTTTCTTCTGCCCCCAACCAAATCTGTCAACCAAACATTTCCAACACTGGACCTGGGCCCTGGCAGGTTCCACCTACTATTGAGACTTCTGATTGGTCAGTTTATAACTTGAAGAAATATCCTAAAAGAATGAGGATTATCAAGAACATCTTTAAAGGTATCAGGAGTGGTTCTTCTGACAATAGAATGACAAATTGCTGTTTATTTCTCTTAAGTCTATTTTGGCTTGTTGAGACCAGCAGGTACTTCCTGTTTGGAACGCCAAGGGGGAGGGGTCACTCAGTCCAGTTCTCATGTCATGGTCTGTACCACAGTCTGACCACTGTGGCTCCTGTGATTACTGGGTCTGAATTCAGGAACCAGCAAGTGACATTTGACGTTGGGTGTGGGCGGAGCTTAACCAGTAGTTCCTCCTCTTGCAGATGTGATGTTGAATTTCCCCTTCAGTGGATTTCCCTCATGTCCACCCTGACTCGTTCTGCACTCTCATGTAGGTGCATGTAAAGATGGCGGATGAAGCAGTCTGCGTTGGCCCCGCCCCCACCAGTCTGAGCTACCTGAACATGGATGCCATCCTGAATGCCGTCAGGAGGACTGGAGCTCAGGCTGTAGGTGCTTCATGCTGACTGAGGTAAACGTCCTGTGGCAGCCCTGCAGCTGAAGACGTTTCTGCTCCTCCCCCAAGGTTCATCCAGGTTACGGCTTCCTGTCTGAAAACAAAGAGTTTGCAAAGCGGTTGGTGAGTCAGAAACTGACACCCTTATTCAGAACCACAGGTCTGAGCTGAGGTGAGGCTACTCTTCTTCTTCATCTTGAATCTGACGTTTTGTCGTTTTATCCGTCTGTCTTCAGGCCGCGGAGGACGTGACCTTCATTGGCCCAGACACCCATGCAATCCAGGCCATGGGGGATAAAATCCAGAGCAAACTGATCGCTAAGGCCGCTAAGGTCAACACCATCCCAGGATTTGATGGAGTTGTCAAGGTATTGTTCTCAGCCAATGAGAAGGCCAATCTCCACAAACGGCAAAATAAGCCTGTTGACGTCAGGCATCCGGTGACTCAAAAGGTTAACATTTCCTGGCACATTATTCTGACTGATGTTGTGTTTAGCATCTTCCACATGTGGGTTAAGGTTCACTCAGTCAGTGAGGGGGTAGATGGGGCAGTTATACTGGTGAGGGTGTAGATGGGGCATTTATACTGGTGAGGGGGTAGATGGGGCATTTATACTGGTGAGGGGGTAGATGGGGCATTTATACTAGTGAGGGGGTAGATGGGGCAGTTATACTGGTGAGGGGGTAGATGGGGCAGTTATACTGGTGAGGGGGTAGATGGGGCATTTATACTGGTGAGGGGGTAGATGGGGCAGTTATACTGGTGAGGGGGTAGATGGGGCATTTATACTAGTGAGGGGGTAGATGGGGCAGTTATACTGGTGAGGGGGTAGATGGGGCATTTATACTGGTGAGGGGGTAGATGGGGCAGTTATACTGGTGAGGGGGTAGATGGGGCATTTATACTGGTGAGGGGGTAGATGGGGCAGTTATACTGGTGAGGGGGTAGATGGGGCATTTATACTAGTGAGGGGGTAGATGGGGCATTTATACTGGTGAGGGGGTAGATGGGGCAGTTATACTGGTGAGGGGGTAGATGGGGCAGTTATACTGGTGAGGGGGTAGATGGGGCATTTATACTGGTGAGGGGGTAGATGGGGCATTTATACTAGTGAGGGGGTAGATGGGGCATTTATACTGGTGAGGGGGTAGATGGGGCAGTTATACTGGTGAGGGGGTAGATGGGGCATTTATACTGGTGAGGGGGTAGATGGGGCAGTTATACTGGTGAGGGGGTAGATGGGGCATTTATACTGGTGAGGGGGTAGATGGGGCAGTTATACTGGTGAGGGGGTAGATGGGGCATTTATACTGGTGAGGGGGTAGATGGGGCAGTTATACTGGTGAGGGGGTAGATGGGGCATTTATACGGGCGAGGGGGTAGATGGGGCAGTTATACTGGTGAGGGGGTAGATGGGGCATTTATACTAGTGAGGGGGTAGATGGGGCATTTATACTGGTGAGGGGGTAGATGGGGCATTTATACTGGTGAGGGGGTAGATGGGGCATTTATACTAGTGAGGGGGTAGATGGGGCAGTTATACTGGTGAGGGGGTAGATGGGGCATTTATACTGGTGAGGGGGTAGATGGGGCATTTATACTAGTGAGGGGGTAGATGGGGCATTTATACTAGTGAGGGGGTAGATGGGGCAGTTATACTGGTGAGGGGGTAGATGGGGCATTTATACTGGTGAGGGGGTAGATGGGGCATTTATACTAGTGAGGGGGTAGATGGGGCAGTTATACTGGTGAGGGGGTAGATGGGGCAGTTATACTGGTGAGGGGGTAGATGGGGCATTTATACTGGTGAGGGGGTAGATGGGGCATTTATACTAGTGAGGGGGTAGATGGGGCAGTTATACTGGTGAGGGGGTAGATGGGGCATTTATACTAGTGAGGGGGTAGATGGGGCATTTATACTAGTGAGGGGGTAGATGGGGCATTTATACTGGTGAGGGGGTAGATGGGGCAGTTATACTTGTGAGGGGGTAGATGGGGCATTTATACTGGTGAGGGGGTAGATGGGGCAGTTATACTGGTGAGGGGGTAGATGGGGCATTTATACTGGTGAGGGGGTAGATGGGGCAGTTATACTGGTGAGGGGGTAGATGGGGCATTTATACTGGTGAGGGGGTAGATGGGGCAGTTATACTGGTGAGGGGGTAGATGGGGCATTTATACTGGTGAGGGGGTAGATGGGGCAGTTATACTGGTGAGGGGGTAGATGGGGCATTTATACTAGTGAGGGGGTAGATGGGGCATTTATACTGGTGAGGGGGTAGATGGGGCATTTATACTGGTGAGGGGGTAGATGGGGCATTTATACTAGTGAGGGGGTAGATGGGGCAGTTATACTGGTGAGGGGGTAGATGGGGCATTTATACTGGTGAGGGGGTAGATGGGGCATTTATACTGGTGAGGGGGTAGATGGGGCATTTATACTAGTGAGGGGGTAGATGGGGCAGTTATACTGGTGAGGGGGTAGATGGGGCATTTATACTGGTGAGGGGGTAGATGGGGCATTTATACTAGTGAGGGGGTAGATGGGGCATTTATACTGGTGAGGGGGTAGATGGGGCAGTTATACTGGTGAGGGGGTAGATGGGGCAGTTATACTGGTGAGGGGGTAGATGGGGCATTTATACTAGTGAGGGGGTAGATGGGGCATTTATACTGGTGAGGGGGTAGATGGGGCATTTATACTGGTGAGGGGGTAGATGGGGCAGTTATACTAGTGAGGGGGTAGATGGGGCAGTTATACTGGTGAGGGGGTAGATGGGGCATTTATACTGGTGAGGGGGTAGATGGGGCATTTATACTAGTGAGGGGGTAGATGGGGCATTTATACTGGTGAGGGGGTAGATGGGGCAGTTATACTGGTGAGGGTGTAGATGGGGCATTTATACTGGTGAGGGGGTAGATGGGGCAGTTATACTGGTGAGGGGGTAGATGGGGCATTTATACTAGTGAGGGGGTAGATGGGGCAGTTATACTGGTGAGGGGGTAGATGGGGCATTTATACTGGTGAGGGGGTAGATGGGGCAGTTATACTGGTGAGGGGGTAGATGGGGCATTTATACTGGTGAGGGGGTAGATGGGGCAGTTATACTGGTGAGGGGGTAGATGGGGCATTTATACTGGTGAGGGGGTAGATGGGGCATTTATACTGGTGAGGGGGTAGATGGGGCATTTATACTGGTGAGGGGGTAGATGGGGCAGTTATACTGGTGAGGGGGTAGATGGGGCATTTATACTAGTGAGGGGGTAGATGGGGCATTTATACTGGTGAGGGGGTAGATGGGGCATTTATACTGGTGAGGGGGTAGATGGGGCAGTTATACTAGTGAGGGGGTAGATGGGGCAGTTATACTGGTGAGGGGGTAGATGGGGCATTTATACTGGTGAGGGGGTAGATGGGGCATTTATACTAGTGAGGGGGTAGATGGGGCATTTATACTGGTGAGGGGGTAGATGGGGCAGATATACTGGTGAGGGGGTAGATGGGGCATTTATACTGGTGAGGGGGTAGATGGGGCAGTTATACTGGTGAGGGGGTAGATGGGGCATTTATACTGGTGAGGGGGTAGATGGGGCAGTTATACTGGTGAGGGGGTAGATGGGGCATTTATACTGGTGAGGGGGTAGATGGGGCAGTTATACTGGTGAGGGGGTAGATGGGGCATTTATACTGGTGAGGGGGTAGATGGGGCATTTATACTGGTGAGGGGGTAGATGGGGCATTTATACTAGTGAGGGGGTAGATGGGGCAGTTATACTGGTGAGGGGGTAGATGGGGCAGTTATACTGGTGAGGGGGTAGATGGGGCATTTATACTGGTGAGGGGGTAGATGGGGCATTTATACTAGTGAGGGGGTAGATGGGGCATTTATACTAGTGAGGGGGTAGATGGGGCATTTATACTGGTGAGGGGGTAGATGGGGCATTTATACTGGTGAGGGGGTAGATGGGGCAGTTATACTGGTGAGGGGGTAGATGGGGCATTTATACTGGTGAGGGGGTAGATGGGGCAGTTATACTGGTGAGGGGGTAGATGGGGCATTTATACTGGTGAGGGGGTAGATGGGGCAGTTATACTGGTGAGGGGGTAGATGGGGCATTTATACTGGTGAGGGGGTAGATGGGGCAGTTATACTGGTGAGGGGGTAGATGGGGCATTTATACTAGTGAGGGGGTAGATGGGGCATTTATACTGGTGAGGGGGTAGATGGGGCATTTATACTGGTGAGGGGGTAGATGGGGCATTTATACTAGTGAGGGGGTAGATGGGGCAGTTATACTGGTGAGGGGGTAGATGGGGCATTTATACTGGTGAGGGGGTAGATGGGGCATTTATACTGGTGAGGGGGTAGATGGGGCATTTTTTACTAGTGAGGGGGTAGATGGGGCAGTTATACTGGTGAGGGGGTAGATGGGGCATTTATACTGGTGAGGGGGTAGATGGGGCATTTATACTAGTGAGGGGGTAGATGGGGCATTTATACTGGTGAGGGGGTAGATGGGGCAGTTATACTGGTGAGGGGGTAGATGGGGCAGTTATACTGGTGAGGGGGTAGATGGGGCATTTATACTGGTGAGGGGGTAGATGGGGCATTTATACTGGTGAGGGGGTAGATGGGGCAGTTATACTGGTGAGGGGGTAGATGGGGCATTTATACTGGTGAGGGGGTAGATGGGGCAGTTATACTGGTGAGGGGGTAGATGGGGCATTTATACTGGTGAGGGGGTAGATGGGGCAGTTATACTGGTGAGGGGGTAGATGGGGCATTTATACTAGTGAGGGGGTAGATGGGGCATTTATACTGGTGAGGGGGTAGATGGGGCAGTTATACTGGTGAGGGGGTAGATGGGGCATTTATACTGGTGAGGGGGTAGATGGGGCAGTTATACTGGTGAGGGGGTAGATGGGGCATTTATACTGGTGAGGGGGTAGATGGGGCATTTATACTGGTGAGGGGGTAGATGGGGCAGTTATACTGGTGAGAGGGTAGATGGGGCATTTATACTGGTGAGGGGGTAGATGGGGCATTTATACTAGTGAGGGGGTAGATGGGGCATTTATACTAGTGAGGGGGTAGATGGGGCATTTATACTAGTGAGGGGGTAGATGGGGCATTTATACTAGTGAGGGGGTAGATGGGGCAGTTATACTGGTGAGGGGGTAGATGGGGCATTTATACTGGTGAGGGGGTAGATGGGGCAGTTATACTGGTGAGGGGGTAGATGGGGCATTTATACTAGTGAGGGGGTAGATGGGGCATTTATACTGGTGAGGGGGTAGATGGGGCAGTTATACTGGTGAGGGGGTAGATGGGGCATTTATACTGGTGAGGGGGTAGATGGGGCAGTTATACTGGTGAGGGGGTAGATGGGGCATTTATACTGGTGAGGGGGTAGATGGGGCAGTTATACTGGTGAGGGGGTAGATGGGGCATTTATACTGGTGAGGGGGTAGATGGGGCATTTATACTAGTGAGGGGGTAGATGGGGTATTTATACTGGTGAGGGGGTAGATGGGGCAGTTATACTGGTGAGGGGGTAGATGGGGCAGTTATACTGGTGAGGGGGTAGATGGGGCATTTATACTGGTGAGGGGGTAGATGGGGCAGTTATACTGGTGAGGGGGTAGATGGGGCAGTTATACTGGTGAGGGGGTAGATGGGGCATTTATACTAGTGAGGGGGTAGATGGGGCAGTTATACTGGTGAGGGGGTAGATGGGGCAGTTATACTGGTGAGGGGGTAGATGGGGCATTTATACTGGTGAGGGGGTAGATGGGGCATTTATACTAGTGAGGGGGTAGATGGGGCATTTATACTAGTGAGGGGGTAGATGGGGCATTTATACTGGTGAGGGGGTAGATGGGGCATTTATACTGGTGAGGGGGTAGATGGGGCAGTTATACTGGTGAGGGGGTAGATGGGGCATTTATACTGGTGAGGGGGTAGATGGGGCAGTTATACTGGTGAGGGGGTAGATGGGGCATTTATACTGGTGAGGGGGTAGATGGGGCAGTTATACTGGTGAGGGGGTAGATGGGGCATTTATACTAGTGAGGGGGTAGATGGGGCAGTTATACTAGTGAGGGGGTAGATGGGGCAGTTATACTGGTGAGGGGGTAGATGGGGCATTTATACTAGTGAGGGGGTAGATGGGGCATTTATACTAGTGAGGGGGTAGATGGGGCAGTTATACTGGTGAGGGGGTAGATGGGGCATTTATACTAGTGAGGGGGTAGATGGGGCATTTATACTAGTGAGGGGGTAGATGGGGCAGTTATACTGGTGAGGGGGTAGATGGGGCAGTTATACTGGTGAGGGGGTAGATGGGGCATTTATACTAGTGAGGGGGTAGATGGGGTATTTATACTGGTGAGGGGGTAGATGGGGCAGTTATACTGGTGAGGGGGTAGATGGGGCAGTTATACTGGTGAGGGGGTAGATGGGGCATTTATACTGGTGAGGGGGTAGATGGGGCATTTATACTGGTGAGGGGGTAGATGGGGCAGTTATAATGGTGAGGGGTAGATGGGGCATTTATACTGGTGAGGGGGTAGATGGGGCATTTATACTGGTGAGGGGGTAGATGGGGCATTTATACTAGTGAGGGGGTAGATGGGGCATTTATACTAGTGAGGGGGTAGATGGGGCAGTTATACTAGTGAGGGGGTAGATGGGGCAGTTATACTGGTGAGGGGGTAGATGGGGCATTTATACTAGTGAGGGGGTAGATGGGGCATTTATACTAGTGAGGGGGTAGATGGGGCAGTTATACTGGTGAGGGGGTAGATGGGGCATTTATACTAGTGAGGGGGTAGATGGGGCATTTATACTAGTGAGGGGGTAGATGGGGCAGTTATACTGGTGTGATTTACTGCCTAACCATGATGTGCATCTGTGTCAGTCTGCAGAAGATGCTGTGAAGATCGCCCAGCAGATCGGTGAGTTCATTGTTGTTACCCCCCCCCCCTTTTTTTGGTGTCTAGGGGTATCTAGGGGGGCAGAACATGAAAGTAATGTCTTGGCCACCAAATTGACTAACAAAAACACCAAAAAGAATATCTCCATACAAATATTTATTTAAAAATAAATAAACAACAACCAACATTAACTAAAAGTGAAGCAAAAAGGCTTCAGGGTGAACCCAGGCCAAAACAACAAACAACCCCCCCTCCCCTACCTGAAATATGGAATCTTACCTGTAAATGAAAGAAAAGAGAAAACAAAGACAAACTCTAACCTCCCTGGAGTAACAAAAACAGGAGAAAACAAGTACTGAAGAAAATGGCAGTTCACCCCTACAGCTTCACTTAACATAACTATAAACCAGAAAAATAAACAGAGTGGACACAAAACCACAAAGTACAAAACAAACTATAAAGTACCACAGAACCTACACCACAACTAAACAGGTGGAGAACTACAAAACAAAAATGGAGAAGAGCACCAAGCTGCAGTGGAGACCGGCTGCAGTCAAGCTCCCTTCTCACATACTGGAGGTCCAAACGGTGCTTTTAGGCGGCCTCCATCAGCTTGGGTCCAAATGGAGGCCACACCCTTTCCAGCGCACCACCTGAGACAATCAGACACACAAAGATCCACAAAAACAACAAAGTCCCACTCTGATAGAAAAAAAAAAAATACACAGAACAAACAAAACTAAATACGGCCAAGATAAAACTACTTTCCTAAAGAAGCATTCATCCCAGGTGGAGCACATACACAACGTAATAGCTTTCACAGAGCGCACCACACAAATTCAAGACCCCACAAACTTATGATGCACCACACAAACTCTAGACGCGCCAAACAAGACGCAACACACAAACTCTAGACCCACGCCCCTCAAGACACGCCACACAAACTCAGGATGTGTGATGCTCAAGACGCGCCCCCTTTTATTCAGGACGGGCGCCCGCAAGACACGTGCCCGTCCACTTAGGACGCGCGCCCCTCGAGACAAATAGAATAAAATACACAAAACACAGTACAAACAAAATCAGATACAGCCACAGCCGTAACAATCGTGCACGCCGCTGCTGTCAAAACATGGATCTGAGGATTTTCAGCAGCAGCAGATGGGGCGGAGCCTCGTGTTTACTCTTCCTCTGCTTTAAAGTCTTCTTCTACTCTGTTTTAAGACAAATTTCAGTCATCAGGTCCTGGACAGAAAGACCGGAACCTGATGTGTCTGCCAGGAAGCTTGTCACTTCAGCCTCTTTCAGGACCTGCAGAGCAGAGAGAACAGTGTCCAGCTTTCTGATCATTTTGTGATCCTCATGAATCAAAGGGGTTAGTGCTCCCGGTTTTAGTCTTTTGTAGAACTGGATGAGTTCTGAGGTCCAGAGTCAGCCCTCCTTGAGAGTAAGCTCTTCAGGGGACGGACCTGACCGCAGAAGGGACCTCGGGATCAGAATAATTGACCTGGAGGCGGCAGATGATGGAGAAACATCAAGAGGGAAAAGCAAAGATGTTTAGAGAGAACAGTGCTGTTCCAGAGAAACTGCAAAGTTAGTCAGATTCCTAATCTTTACCGTTCCACAGCAGCTTAACCTGGTCCTATCTGTTCCAGGTTACCCGGTGATGATCAAAGCCTCTGCGGGGGGAGGGGGTAAAGGCATGAGGATAGCCTGGAATGACGAGGAGACCAGGTATGTGAGTCTAGAGGAAGGTCCACTCGCTCTTCCCTCTAGCAAAGGCTTTACCCCGGGTTTCCTCAGCAAGCCAGAGGAGGTCTTGGAGGTCCGCTTGGGTCCTTATTAGGCTGAATACCGGCCAAGTTCACCACAGGAGGGATTGGCTTTCTCCGTACTTGTGCAGCCTCTCCTCCTCTGGTTCCAAAAATACCTGACACCATCAGAACCAGATCAGCTTATCTGGGTCTTGACCACAGAACCTGGTTCCAGGGACCCGTGTCCCCAGTCTACTCGTCTTGGGGGTAAGATGGCTCTTTTGCATCGTTGTTCCATGTGGACCAGATTGGTGCAGTGAGAGGCTTTTAGTTTGAGCACAAAAAGCTCAAACACCCCCAACAATGTGAGACACAGCAAGTTTAACAGCTGCTCACACTTGAGATCTCAGAGCTAGAGCGGTCAACCCTCGATTGGAGGTTTGCAGGTTTGGTTCCCGCCTTGCCCACCCATGTGTTAAACATTGCTCCTGGTGGTTTTAGGTTGGTGCCAGTGTTCAACAGCTGAGGCGCCATCAGTGTGTGAATGTGTGTGTGAATGGTGCTAACTGGAAAGCACTTTGGGCCTTTGAAGAAGGTAGTGAAGCGTCACTTAAGTAATTCCATTTACCTAAGAAGTTACATGACACCAGAGGAAAATGGCTACCTGAGTCAAATACAGGCTCTACTACAACAACAACTTTGCATCAACGTTCATTTGGCATCATGACTGTCTGACATGAAAAGGTCTGATCCAAAACTTACTGAAGTGCCAGGAGCACTTTTCTAAGGTGGGTGACCGTGTGGGTAACCGGTCACCCACGGTGTGTAACCGTGTGGGTAGGCGTGTGGATGACCGTGTGGGTGACCGTGTGGGTGACCGTGTGGGTGACCGTGTGGGTGACCGTGTGGGTAACCGGTCACCCACGGTGTGTAACCGTGTGGGTAGGCGTGTGGATGACCGTGTGGGTGACCGTGTGGGTGACCGTGTGGGTGACCGTGTGGGTAACCGGTCACCCACGGTGTGTAACCGTGTGGGTAGGCGTGCGGATGACCGTGTGGGTGACCGTGTGGGTGACCGTGTGGGTGACCGTGTGGGTGACCGTGTGGGTGACTGTGTGGGTGACCGTGTGGGTAACCGGTCACCCACGGTGTGTAACCGTGTGGGTAGGCGTGTGGATGACCGTGTGGGTGACAGTGTGGGTGACCGTGTGGGTGACCGTGTGGGTGACAGTGTGGGTGACCGTGTGGGTGACCGTGTGCACACCGCGATGGGTCATAAATGTAACCCGGGTGGAAACTGGAGCAGTGATGGTGCTTCTGTTCTTCTCAGGGAAGGTTTCCGCTTCTCGTCCCAGGAGGCAGCATCCAGCTTTGGAGACGACCGGCTGCTGATTGAGAAGTACATCGACAGGCCTCGGCACATCGAGATCCAGGTACACGCTGTTCACACCCGGTTCTCCCCAGCCTGAAGAACCTGAGAATGAGCTGAGGAACCAGGACTATGGACTAACCATTCACTAGATTTAGAGATAATGCAGCAGATGTGGCTCATAGCTACTGGAACTTTCTCCAGGTTTTTTCTTCTGATGGTCTAAATCAGGGGTTCTCAAAGTTTTTGTGGCAGAGGGCCAAATTAGGAACTCCACATTAGACTGGGGGCCAATTTTGGTGAAAACAATAAACGTTTTAACAACTTTAATGACCAAGTGTCATTTGTACAGTTAACCAGGCCCTACAGATGTTTTCCCAGTTGTGGTCAGAGGTTGCTGTACAGATCTTCTACTCGTCTAGTATTTGTATCATTTGACAGACTTTCTTTTGCTCTGGACAAACAATGTCAGCTACTTTCAGCATACATTCTTTTTACAAACTCCCTGTGACTGAAGGACTAACTACACCGGGCCATTTCCAAAGCCACAACGTAGCTACTAGCTTCTGTCACAGCTTCACTGGATTTAGCCATTTTAGTAAACATTATCTGCTGTGCAGCACAGCCTCGTTGTAGTTGTTGGAGCTTATTGTTGCGCTCTTTGAAGGTAAATTTGTCATAGTTTTTATGATTTGTAACATGGTGATGATTTAAATTGAATTCTTTGAGCATTGCATTTACCTGCTTGTAAATCAGACACATGACTTTATCCATGAGGGACGACAAAGTCAGCATTTGTCCACCTAGCTTGAAAGCGCCTTTTCTTCTCGTTTTTCCTCAAAGGAACCTGCTCTGACTCTCTGAATCCTTCTCTGATTCCATTTCTACTGCCGTGGTCACGGTCCTTCCTTTCTCTGCAGAGGCCATGATGTAGAAAATGTTGTTGCCCTCTTGTGGTCAAATTAATACACTGTTCTGTTGACACCCAAGAATAAAATTACCTTTTTTCCTGCAGATGTTGCCAGAAACTACGAAACAGTATTTTTCCTAGCAGTCTGCAACTGGTTTAATAACCATCAATTAGGATTAATTGCGGGCCACCGAAAATCTTTCCGCGGGCCGCCATAGGCCCCCCGGGCCGCACTTAGACGACCCCTGGTCTGAGACGATGAAGAGTTCTGATGCTGGCTATCACAGCAATGCAGCCATACTGAGAGGTGTGACTGATTTCTAACCCATTTGCTTCCTAAACGTCTGTAGGAGGCGTCTGCCTCCACTGTCCACACTTCCATCCCTTCGTTTCTGCTCATGTTAGGCATGAAGAGTGCCGCCTCTCTCCTTTAAAACACAACAGTTGGTTTGAGCAGACCTTGTCCTCAGAAGCGTGGAGCACATACGTGTTTCCTATAGATTAGAACATGCTGAAGGTCAGAACACTCACCTTGACTGCTGCTCGGTTCTCCTCTGCTGCAGGTTCTGGCTGACAAACATGGGAACGCCCTGTGGCTTAATGAGCGGGAGTGCTCCATCCAGAGGAGGAACCAGAAGGTGGTGGAGGAAGCACCCAGGTTGGTTCCTGTGCGGCAGCGAGTTGGGAGAATGTTCCAGCTCTGCTCTGATATCATGAGCCCTTTCCCTGGTTCATGCTTGCAGCTAAAACTGCTACAGGAGACAGGCCCGCTGTTCAGTGAGAACTGGTTCTAGCAAACAAAATCCTGATACCAAACAGAACCGGCTTCTGCTGCTCATCATATTGTGGGGCTAATCAGTACAACAGGTCACCAACCAGACATGAAACAGGACAGAGAGAAACCCCTACTTGCACAACAGAAACACATTATAAGACCTACATCATGTTCATGTTAAGCCTTTCAAGGTAAACTATATCCATGGATATGATAATATAGTACCTTTGGCAAACAAAAGAATTAGTATTTTAAATGAAATATGAGTTCTTTTACTGCAAATTTTCCTATCTAGAAGTAAGTCGACTCGATCTCTGAGGCTCCACCTTTCGCTCCTTTCGGGCGCCGCCCATTTCATGACATCATCCTAGAGCTGGCTTTGGCAGCGCGTCTGCATTTCGCCCCCCAAAACAAACAACATCTGAACTTTTGCAAAGATGCTGAAGAACAATCCTTCCATGTTTCCGTGACTAAGGTTTGGGATTTCTGAAACCCTTGCAAACCTTTGAAAAAATCTTTCAGGGTCAGAATGGCTCTGTTAGAACGCCGCTAACATTGGAGATGAGCCCCCCCCCAGAATGCTGCTCCCTCCTGTTACCACGGACACATGGTTCTCCAGATGTGTTTTTGATCTGGATCCCCGAGCTGCAGCTCTCGCTCTGTTCGTCTCTGCAGCACGTTTCTGGACCCGACCACGCGGCGGGCGATGGGCGAGCAGGCCGTGCAGCTGGCCAAAGCTGTACAGTACTCCTCTGCTGGAACTGTGGAGTTCCTGGTGGATGCTCAGAAGAACTTCTATTTTCTGGAGATGAACACGCGACTGCAGGTTTGCAGCTGCTTGGAGGCTTCGTAGGCGATTGAGAGCAATTTGTTTTTAGAAAGTATAATCCCACTTGGACCCAGGTGGAGCACCCCATCACTGAGTGCATCACCGGCCTGGACCTGGTGGAGCAGATGATCCGGGTCGCTAAAGGTTATCGGCTGCAGCACAAACAGGAGGACATTCCCATAAACGGCTGGGCCATCGAGAGCAGAGTCTATGCAGAGGTCAGTGAGGCTGCTGAAGCTTCCAGGAAATCCAGAGCTCTTAGGTTCTGACAGGAACGAGCAGACGAGGACCGCCAAAGCCCTTCAGCCTCTTAAGCCCGGTCTGATTCTTCATCTGTGTGCTCTTTGATGACGTTTCATTTCTCCACTCTGTTCTTTTCTGAATGTCCTTCTTCATCACCTGCTTGATGTCTTCCTCCTCCTTTTTCCTTTGTCTCAGTTTCTGCTCCATGTTCTTCATCCTGTCTGGACCTTAATGGTGTCTTGAGTTTTGCTGTAGGAGCATCTCTGATTGAGTTTGACATCTTTTCAGGACCCCTTCAAGTCCTTTGGTCTTCCATCGATCGGACGCCTGTCGCAATACCAGGAGCCGCTCGACCTCAGCAACGTGAGTGTGTGTGTGTGCGTGCATGACTGTGTGTGTGTGGTGGTCTTGATCAGGTGGTTTTTCTGTCAGGTCCGCGTGGACAGCGGCATTGAAGAAGGAAGTGACATCAGCATCTACTACGACCCCATGATTTCAAAGGTGAGAGCTGGCTGAGTTGAGGGTTGGAGCTCCTCAGGCGTCTTCAGCAGTGACTCCTCCGCTGTGTCTACAGCTGGTGACCTTTGGAGCGACACGAGCAGAGGCCCTGGCCCGGATGGAGGAGTCCCTGGACAGATACGTGATCAGGGGTGAGCGGCAGACCTTCATGGAGACAGGAGCTGTTGTTCTTCTATGAGGAACTGTGATCTTCTTCAGGAGTGACCCACAACATTCCTCTGCTGCGGGAAATCATCACCCACCCTTTGTTCATCTCCGGTGACATCAGCACCAACTTCCTACCCGAGGTTTATCCTGAGGGCTTCAAGGGTCACCAGCTGGAAGCGGAGCAGCGGCGAGAGCTCCTGGCATCAGCTGCAGCACTCCACATTGCTGCTCAGCTGCGCTCGCAAAGCATCCTGGGAAACCTTAGGTGAGGCTTTCCGTCTGCAGCACCTACTCTTTCTGGACTTGTACCGTGGTTCATGAGGGAGTCCTGAAGTCTTTGTGCTCTCTGATGTTCCTGCAGGTAATCCAGTATTTGAGTCCCACTCTGATCATCTTCTGATCCATTTTCAAAGCTTTCCTAGTGGTCTTCTAATTCTGATTATGCTAGTTTTAGCCAAAATACAAAAATAATGATGTCATTTTCTAGGACATAGTTTCTGCAGAGCAGCAGGAGTTCATTAGAAAATTCACCTCAGAGTTGTGGGCGGGGCTATTTTTGCAGAGTAAGTCCCATCCTCCCTTAGTTTACACTGTCCCCTGCTAGCTTACAGCCCCTCACAGCCCCAATCTAACATTAGTGGTGCAACAACCCGTCCATCAACATCAGATCTATCTATTCGGACAGTTTAGATCCAGATTCCAGCTCAAACCAGGAAAACAAAGACGTACATAGATCTGACAGAGGATGATCAGAATGGAGCAGAGCAGGGAGCTTGTAGCTGATTGTGGTTTTTCTGTAACAACTACAAATGTTTTTAAACGGCTTTTTTCGTCTGCTTCTCATTCACAACAATTTTGAATAAAGAAATACTCAGAAATGCAATATTAATCTGAATGTCCCACCTTTAATGAGAAAAATGCCACACAAACATGAAAAACACCAAAACACCATTTTTACTGAAGTCTGTCTTTAAAACCTAAATAAAAGTACGACCTGGAAGCTGTAAAGCTGAGTTCACACTGAACAAATTTAATTATTGATGTTGATTGTTGATCGATCATTGATATGTGTTCCTAAACTTGATCCCCTGGACGCGTGTGGGAGGAGCTACCGCCACATGATTTTAGCCTGATCGCTATATGGAGCAGTGTCTGTGTTTATTTAATGTACAACGCATGGGAGACACGGATGATGTTTAAACATCAGGTTTATTTACTTTAAAGAACAAAAGCCTCAGAGATCCTGTCTCCGTCTCTGGGTTCATGACATCATCAGAGAGTCTCCGCTACGATGAGCTTCACCGTCTGCTGCAGCTGAATGACGGACACTTCAGTGCTACTTCTGTTTCTCTGGGACCCAGTTTGACAGTTTGCTGCTCCGCATTGGTCCAAGGGGAAGAAAAAATAACAAGAAGAATAAAATTAGATGATGTTTTTATTATTGTCTCTATGCAAATGTAAAAACATATTCTAAAGTTCTGGTAGTGAAGGATCAGATTCTCCCCATGTTGGATTTGGACTCCACTCGCTGAACACGTCATGCGCCCAAATCTGAGCCCAAATTCAGATTTTTAAACTCTAGATGCCCAGACAGCACCACGGCTCAAATCCCACTGCTGCCTGACCAACGGGCCGCGTCCAACGCTCAAATCACGGCGCAGGCCCTCAGATTGCGTCTGTTCGTTGACTTGACATTGAAACCGGACGCCCCTGCCGTTTTCAAATGGCTCTACTCTGTTTTCAGGGTGTCCTCCTCGGTGGCGGGACACAGCAGCTGGGACCTGTCTTTGGAGCTGGGGGAGAGACACTACGATGTCCACATCACCAAATCAGGGAGCATCTATACTGTGAGCATTTCTTGTTTGACGTGGAGGTTCATGCTGGTCTCATCACATCTGCAGATCTCAGCTGCAAATCCACAAATGATGAGACTTGGGGTTCCACGAGGGAGGGGACATTACCTGTCACTTCACCTGACAGAACCTCAGCAGAACCCTCTTAAAACAGTACACACCGTCCAAGAGCCGCTCCTCTGCTTGGAGACCCGGTTCTCCTGAGTCCAGCAGATCGTGCTTACATGGGTCCCCCCCCCCCCCCCCCTCACACACACACACACAAACACACACACTGCTGCTCTGCTCAGAGACACAGTTTACTTGCACAGAGCAGCCGGTCGGTCCTGTTTGAGCTCCAAAGCTTTTCTGGAGCGAAACACCGTCTACGCATGACGTAAACCAGAGCAGTAGTGACCAGAATAAACTGTTTATATGCACCATGATCGGATCAACAATCGGCATAACCCACCTATCTCCATCGGACAGAAATATGAATGAGTCTGATGGGGGCAGAGGATTCTGAACGGCGTGTTTACATGACGTCATCTTTCTTCTGATCAGGGGTTCATTTCCATTACTGTTGTCCTTATAACTAAGCTACTGAGTTTGTTGTTTGATGAGAAGCTTGGGGCGCTGCATACACCAATCGTCTGAGCTGCAGAAGCTGCCCCACATGTAGGTCCTAGCAGAGAGCAGCTCTTCTGGCTTTACCGTCACTGTGAAGTGGGTTCTTCTGCGATCAGAGAGGAAGGAGGAGCATCTGTGGGCGCTCGCTTTGGAAGCAGAGAACGTCATCGCCGGTGCCCCGTTTGTCTGCAGGTGGAGGTGGACGGAGGAAGAGTAGAAGTCATTGGAGAGTGGAACTTGGCCTCCCCCCTGCTGCCGCTCACCATCAACGGTTCACAGAGGATGCTTCAGGTACGCTCCAGTCAAAGTGAATCCAGCGTCTTCAAACTGACCAATCACAGAGTCCTACCTGCTTCCAGTGTCTGTCCAGAGAGGCTTCAGGAACGATCGCTCTGCAGTTCATGGGAACCCTGGTAAGAAACCGCCTTCAGGAAGCATCTGCTGTGGCTCTGTTGTCAGGGTGAACATTCCTCTCTGCCCTCCCAGTTTAAGGTTCGGGTTTTGTCCAAGTTGGCCTCTAAGCTAAACTCCTACATGCCAGAGAAGCTCCCAGAAGACACCAGCAGCATCCTGCGCTCTCCGATGCCGGGCACGGTGGTGGCTGTGTCTGTGCACCCCGGAGACACGGTAATGCATCCCAGCAGCCAGCTCTTCTCTTCCAGATGTTTCCGTCTCTGCATCCTTCATATGGCTCATGTGTCTTAGAAGGACATCCGTCACAAACCATCCATTCTGCAGTTCTTTCTGTTTCAGAATGAAGGGTTAGACTGGAGACGAGAAGAAGCCACGGCAACATGCACATCTTTGAAGAACTTTTCTTCTGAGCCCAGTCTTAGTTTTCATAACTGCTGATTCTTTCCAGGCTGACAGGGTTTTGTCCGTGTGCACATGTACTCATGCACAGACGTGCATTTCCAGGCTGCTCTGTTTTCCTGCTTTCTTTGAGTTTATAAACTGATGTTTTTCTTTAGTTACTAACTCTGTTGTCATTCTCACATCAAGCTTCTGCTCTGCGTTGGCTGCAGGTTGCAGAAGGTCAGGAGATTTGTGTGATTGAGGCCATGAAGATGCAGAACAGCCTGACTGCAGTCAAACAAGCAAAGGTGAGAGTTTTTGGCAGACCCATGAGATCCAGCTGGTGGGTTCAGTTCGGTCCGTGTTCACGTCTCGCACCGTGAGGCCGTGTCGGCGCTGCGGCCTCTGCTGCACGACGATGCTGGGAGGTTTTCCTGACGTCACTGTTCTGAAGCGGTTGTGTGGTTTGTTCGTCCTTGCAGGTGAAGAGTGTCCACTGTAAGCCTGGGGAGACGGTGGGCGAGGGGGACCTGCTGGTGGAGCTTGAATGAAGCTGCTGTGACCACGGATCACTCAGCAGCGCTGGACCCTCTTCCACCATCAGAGGCCTTCATGATTCTGTTTTTGTTCTACTTGTAGTTCCATTAAATAATCTAGTCTTGGGTTGTTCTGGTGGTTAATTTAGTTGTTGGGTAGAAGGTTTCTGAAGCCACAAGGCACCACAAGCGTGACTCTTGTGTAGGACCATCAGAAACATGTGGACTCAGAAGCCCCAAAATGTTCTGACCTTACCCCCTTTCTGACCTTTTGATTAGAGCTCAGAGTCTTTGAGTTCCTGAAGACTCATTTTCAATATGTTTTGACAGACTTCATCATGTGAGAGTGCACATGTGGCAGAAAACAGCTTTACTTTGAGAAGTATGAAGCTACAGTTGTCAGCATAAATGAGTACACCCCCTTTAGAAAGTACTAATAAACCAGAAGCTCAATCAACAAAAGAAACATTTCCAAACTTTCCACAAAGTTGAGGTTTATTGAACACTTTAGCACCATACATGAAACAAAGGTTAATGATCTAACTTGGATCACATCATCTCCAGTTTTACTTCAGTTGGCTGAAGCAAAAATGAAATCAAAAACGACCACATCTAGTATTTCTTTAAGCACAGCACCAAGTCTTCTAGGCATGGAATGAACAAGTTTTGATCTTGTGGCAACATCTGTCTTTGTCCATTCTTCAAGAAGAACCTCTTTGAGAGCCTGGACAGAGAGTGATGGTCCACTTGTTCTCCAGAATCCCCCACAGGTGTTGGATTGGGTTCAGATCAGGAGACCTGCTTGGCTGTTCAGTCACCTTCACCCTGTTCTTCAGAAATGCAGCAGCAGCTTTAGAAGTGGCTTTTGGATAAATGAAGTGACGGCAGCATCTTCTGCTTCAGTATAGAGCAGCACATTGTTGAGTTCATGCTACCATCAATGAAGTACAGCTCCCCCACACCAGCAGCACTCATGCAGCCCCACATTAGGACACTCCCACCACCATGTTTCATTGTAGGCACTGTCCATTTTTCTTTGAAATCCTCACCTTTGCAACACCATCCAGTTTCAGAACCATTAGGTCCACAAACGGTGATCTTTGTCTCATCACTCCAGAGTATTGAGTCCCAGTAGTCTTCATCTTCATCAACATGGGCCCTAGCAGATTGTAGGCGTGCTCTTTGTGCATGGGCTTCAGGAGAGGCTTCCTTTGTGGACGATAACCACACATGTCGTTCCTCTGCAGTGTGCGCTGTATTGAGTTATGGGAGACAGTTGGGTGTTCTGCTGCTTTAGCTAACTGCAGGGAACCTGCACGGCCATTTTCTTCAACCCTTCTCATCAGAAGACGCTCCTGTCCAGATGTTAGCTTCCGTGGACGGCCTGGACATCTCTGTTAGATGGTTTTACTTCCGTCTTTCTTAAATCTTTGGATCACTTTTGCTTTAGTATTTTGACTAATATGTAAAGTTTTGCTGATCTTCTTGTAGTCCTCACCTTTTTTGTGCAAATAAATGATTTGCTTTCTCAGATTTTGTGACATTTCTCTTCCATGGGGACCCATTGCTGGCAGCATGAAGTGGGAGGGGCTTGTCTTTGTTAACAAATACCCTTTTTTAGTCACCTGTGTGCTGGACACTATGAATAGAATCAATGGACTCAACTGTGGTTTAACGGCAGTTCATTAGAATTTTGTAGTCTTAAGTTTGGCTTTTCTCCTAAGACCATGACTGAAGTGTTCTCATCTTTGCAACATGAGGTTGAATTCATGTGTTTGGAAAATCACTTTTTTGTGTGTGCAAATCAACAAATCTTGTTTGCAATCAGTGGCCCAGCTTTTATTTATATATTTATTTTGTAGTTTAATATTTCACAGAAAACTTTGATTCTGAAAGGACATTAAAGGTTTTCTGACACGGTGTACTCGTGTACATTCAGGACCATAAATCTTTGGACAGAGACACATTCTTTCTAATTTAGTTTCTGTACATTACCACAGTGAATTTTAAATAAAACTACTCAGATGCCATTGAAGTGCAGACTTTCAGCTTTTATTCCATGGGTTGAACAAAAAGATTGCATGAAAATGTGAAAAACTAAAGCATTTTTAAAAACATCCCTTCATTTCATGGGCTCATAAGTAATTGGACAATTGACTTCCATGCTATTGCATGGGCAGGTGTGGGCAATTCCCTTGTTATGTCATCATGAGTGAAGCAGATAAAAGGCCTGGAGTTGATTAGAGGACTCGTGCTGCATTTGGAAGATTTTGCTGTGAACAGACAACATGCAGTCAAAGGAGCTCTCCATGCAGGTGAAAGGAGCCATCATTAAGATGGGAAAACAGAAAAAAAACATGAAACCAGAAACTGCTACAGTATTAGGAGTGGCAACATCAACAGTGTGGTCCATCCTGAGAAAGAAAGAAAGAAAGAAAGCTCTGGTGAACTCAGCAACGCACAAAGACCTGGACGTCCACGGAAGACAACAGTGGTGGATGATGGCAGAATCATTTCCATGGTGAAGAGGAACCCGTTCATAACAGCCAACCAAGTGAACAACACTCTCCAGGAGGTAGGCGGATCAATATCCAAGTCTACCATCAAAAGAAGACTGCATGAAAGTAGATCCAGAGGGAACACTGCAAGATGTAAGCCACTCATAAGCCTCAAGAATAGGAAGGCTAGATTGGACTTTGCTAAAAAGCATCTTAAAAAGTTCTGGAAAAACATTCTTTGGACAGATAAAACCAAAATCAACCTCTACCAGAATGATGGCAAGAGAAAAGTATGGAGAAGACGTGGAGAAGCTCCTGATCCAAAGCACACTACATCATCAGTAAAACACGGTGGAGGCAGTGTGATGGTCTGGGCGTGCATGGCTGCTAGTGGCACTGGGACACTAGTGTTTATTGATGACGTGACACAGGACAGAAGCAGCCCAATGAATTCTGAGGTGTTCAGAGACAGACTGTCTGCACAGATCCAGGTGAATGCAGCCAAACTGATTGGACGGCGTTTCATAATCCAGATGGACAACGACCCAAAACATACAGCCAAAGCAACTCAGGAGTTTATTAAAGCAAAGAAGTGGAATATTCTGGAATGGCCAAGTCAGTCACCTGATCTTAACCCAATTGAGCAGCATTTCACTTGTTGAAGACTAAACTTCAGACAGAAAGGCCCACAAACAAACAGCAACTGAAAGCCGCTGCAGTAAAGGCCTGGCAGAGCATTCAGAAGGAGAAAACCAGCATCTGGTGATGTCCATGAGTTCAAGACTTCAGGCTGTCATTGACAACAAAGGCTTTTCAACCAAATATTAGGAATGACCATTTGGTTTTCACTTATTTCCTTTGTCCAATTACCTATGAGGCCATGAAATGAAGGGATTGTGTTTGAAAAATGCTTTAGTTTTTCACATTTTATGCAATCTTTTTGTTCAACCCATAGAATAAAAGCTGAAAGTCTGCACTTCAATGGCATCTGAGTTGTTCTATTTCAAATTCACTGTGGTAATGTACAGAAACTAAATTAGAAAGAATGTGTCTCTGTCCAAAGATTTATGGTCCTGACTGAATGCTGATCACTGTATGAACATTATGGATGAAGCTCAAACATCTCAATCTTCTGCTTTTATGAAGCAGAAGATTACTTCAGAACTTTGGCTTCAGAGTTTTTGATCTTTGGGAGATTTTTGGGGAGGTTCAGGAACAGCCTGTTGACAACAGAACGCAGGACATTACAGGTCATGGGGTGCTGTGAGGTGAAGGTATTTGCAGGTTGACAACATGAGGACAAACACCGAGGGTGGTTTCAGGGCAGAAACCTCAACGTGACAGATCTGCAGGATGAGAACCGTCACTTCTTACCAACTCTGGGGCTCCTGAACGGGCATGTTCTCATCATCAGCAGCCTTCCACCACTTCAGCTGTTCACATTAGAGCTAAACTCATGAACAAACCTCATCTGTATTCATCTAAAAATCCACTGTGGTGTAACACCAGACCGCATCAACCTTTACACCCCACCCCCCATGACGGGACTGGGAGGGAACCAACAAAGGTTGTGTTCCTGCTTCAACTTCCCCCTGCGGGTGCAGCCCTGGCTGTGCACCAGCGTCTGCGTGTGGTGTGATGGGGCTTTGACAGAGCTCCAGGATGCTGGTGAAGGCTGGATCCTCCTGGAGCAAACGGCTGACCTGATTCTCAGGATTCCCATTAAAAAGCAGTGGTTCTGTTTTTCACACAATAATGCATTTAATCAACATTAGAACATGTGAGTTTGACTCCACAGACTCACTGGTGACACCCCGCCACGCTGCCTCTGCTACAGCTGGGACGCTTCTAGATCTGGTCAGCTGAGCATGCAAAGATGCGCATTTGAGGGCTCAAAATGTGAAACCTGACATTCAGTCCTGGATCTTCAGAGTCCAGACCTGAGGCCAAACAAAGAACCACTGAAGGTTCTAGACTTCACCGCTCAGCTGGATCGTCCCTGATCATGGAGGGAAGTTTCATGAACTCAGCAGGAACCTGCTGTGGTTCTGATCTTTCACGTCCTGATGCTTCCAAACATCATGAAGAAGAATGAAGATCATGTTTGGACCTTTGACCAGAACCAGTGGGACTTCAGTTCCCCTGCTGCGTCAGCGGCTCCACCTGAGACCTTTTTGTGCCCTAGCATCTGCACAGGTGAGCCGGTTCTCCTTGGACCCGGTATTCTGAGTCTGCAGTGACAGGTTCCTCCACACCTCTTGAAAGTTTCAGACGTCACGGCAGGTCCGAGCAGTTTCCGGGTTGTTGATGGAACTCTGTAAAAATCCTCTCTGTTCATCTTGTCACCTAAGTCACAGGTGCTGCCACATTTGCCCCCTTGTTTAGACCTGACCTGGTTCTGATCATATTAAATCTGCTGTCCAAGTCTAGAGCACCAGGTTCGGTTCTACGTGATGTACTCCTCGTCACTACTGCGCTCAGCCTTAATGTGGTCCGGGTGCAGCAGTGGGAAGTGCGGCACGGCGGTTCTGGTGCAGACGTACCACTCCTTGATGTTGGACAGCTGCGTGAAGGCAGGGTTGACCGAGCGTTGGCTCCGCCTAGGGGTCCTGCCCCCCTGCTGCTTCTGACTCAGCTGGCTCTTCAGGCCCGTCAGGGACAAGTCCAGGGGCACGGCTGCAGGAGACGAGCTCCGCAGCAGAACCTTGTGGTCTGCTTCGTGGGCGGAGCTAATGTCCAGTCTGTGTGCAGCCAGAAGGGGAAAGTGAGCGCTCCTGTTAAAGAGTGACGGAGAGAAGTGGTTCATTTTGAGGTCCAGGGGCTCCAGCACAGCCTGATGGGGCGGCGGTAGCTGATGGGGCAGGAAGTTGTACAGGTCCTGGGGGTCGGAGGGGGGCGAGGACTTGACATGGATCTTCATGTGTTTACGCAGGGAGCTGGGGTGGGTGTAGGACTTGGTGCAGCCCAGCGCCTTGCAGTCGTAGGGCTTGGAGGCCGTGTGCACCTGTGAGTGCTTCTTCCGGTCGCTGCTGTTGGCGAAGCGGCGCTCGCAGAAGTCACACTGGAACGGCTTCTCTCCTGCAAGACAGACGGCACGAAGCGTCAGAGTCCGGGGGCCGCAGAAGACCACCTAACTGACACCCACTCACTGGGGGGTCCGGCCTCAGTCCCACCTCCTGACACCCCCCACCCCCCATGTAAACATATGACCCATCTGGGCTGAACAGGTTTGTTGTAATGATTATTAGATTAGATTAGATTATACACTGTATTTTATCCCACGAAGGGAAATTCTTTCTCCGCATTTGACCCATCCCCTTGGGGAGCGGTGAGCTGCAGCCGAAACCCCACTCGGGAGGCAGTAGCGTTAAGGGTCTTGCCTAAGGACCCTCACTGGGTGATGTTAACTGCTCGCCATTGATATGGTAATTGCCCCCAGTACCATTGCTCATTCCCCTCCGGGAATCGAACCCTGGTTTCCTGCATGGTAGCTTCCCACCTTACCAACCGAGCTACCCAGCCGCTCAACCGAGCTACCCAGCCGCAATGGACAGCAAACCTCACCCATCTGACCCCAACCTGCTCCAGAAGGGGGGGGGGGTGTAACTGAATGTTTAGTTTGTAAACTAAACATTTAATTTGATCAAATTAATCATTTAGATCCAACCTTAATATTTATTTTCCAAACTAAATATTAAGTTAACGTGCAAATGAACGTGCTGATACTACAAAATAAAAGCTGGATTTGGCGCCATCTCTGAACTGAATCTCCAGAGTCGTCCTCCATCGTGTCCTTGTGCTTTTCTGATTTAGGACATGTCCAACCTGCTGCAGAAAACATTGATGAGCCGTTTTAACGGCCATTCTTTTATAAATAGGCTTCTTCTCAGGACACCGCTACACCTTAGAGACCTATTGGTACAGTTTCCTCTGCTGGAGCACAGAGCTGCAAAAACATTTAGTTTGTAAAATAGAATCATAACAGTTAGATTTTACTTTACATCAAATATTTAGCTTACCTAAATATTTAGCAAGTAAATGTAACATTTGTAAATTCATGAATTAAAAGGTAAAAATACGCATTTGACAAATAAAACCACTTTTTTCTCCTAAAACAGGATAAATAACCAAAATATTTGACTGTGTCACTGAACAAATGACACCCCATAGAGCGCCACTAGAGCTTCATGTGAAGCATCAACCAAACCCTGCAGCCAAGAACAGGGGCAAGAAGAGGGGCAGTACGATCAGGGTCTGTGGATTTATCTTCAGGAGATCCTGTTCAAATGCAGGTAAAGGCATTGCAGGGAGCAGAACCACAGAGCGACCCGGAGCCAAAGTTCAGCTGGAGATCAGGATGAAATCAGCCTGGAACCAGCTGAAGGAGGTCACTCACGTGCACTCTCCTCACTCTCTCACACAAACACACACACACGCCTGTGTGAGTTTATAAAGGTTTAGTCTGTTCTGCTCACACACACTCATCACAGGTCCAGTTTCATCAAAACACCTGGGGCTGCAGGTGAAGGGGTAACTTGGGGGGGGGCTGTCAAACTGCTGTGTCCCCCCCCCTCCAGAGCTGCCTCCTGCATGCTCAAGGAGATAAGGAGGCGGCGGAGGAGGCGAGGAGCAGCGGAGGGAGCGGGAACCGGCCCGTGTAAACATGGAGGCTGTCCTCCGCTGCATTCAAACACCCCGACCCGCAGCAGAACCGGAACCTTACCCGTGTGCGTGCGCGTGTGGATCTTCAGGTTCTCCGAGCGCGCGAACATCTTGCCGCAGTTGGGGAACGCGCACGAGAAGGGCTTCTCTCCGGTGTGCACGCGGATGTGGTTGATGAGTTTGTATTTGGCTTTGAACGCCTTCCCGCCGCGCACGCACTCGGCCCACATGCAGACGTGACTGAGGCTCTCCAGACCCGCGGCGACGTGCGCGCTGGTGACGTGCTCCACCAGCGCGGGCATGGAGCTGAAAGTTTGATCGCACACGGACGCGCGGCCCGGCCGCTGCCGCGGACAGAACCGCTCGGTCCATCTGCACACCAGCTCGGCTTTGACGGCCGGGCCTCCGGCGGAGCCGCCGCCGGCCGCAGCCTCGGCTCCGGCGGGCGCGCTGGCGCCTCCCGCGGGCGCCGGGGCGGCGATGCTGGAAGCCCCGGAGTTGTTGTTCCCCAGAGGAGAGACGAGGCCATTGTGCCTGGCCGCGGCCGCCCGCTTCATGCTCGGCGAGGCGGGCTGTCCCGCTGCGATCCCCGGCTGAGAGCGGCTCCGTGAGGCCGGAGCGGCCGCTGCGCGTCGCCCGGCTGTCTTCCTGTGCTCAGGCGGAGGCCAGAGCGCATGCGGCGGCGTCTTCACCCCCCGCTGCTCGACGTTAGATCCCGAGAGCCAGAGCCTCCATGCTCCATCCGCTGTGAATGGACGTGACGGGATTGGAGGCATCGGGGTGGGCTGCGACCCAACAGCCTGCAGCTGCCTCCTTGTCTCCTTTCCTTCCTCTCAGCCCTGTGGGGGCTCAGAGGCTTTGCTCCCAGAGAGAATCAGGCTCGAGCTCTCAGAACAGAACTTCAGGTCCAGTTCTGCCAGTACTAGCAGCATAAACAGTAATTGATCAGAACATGATTAGATGAGATTCTCCAACATCCCAGTGAGAGCAGACCAGAGGGACGGTTCTATGAAACCCTGCAGAGACGGTCCCAGGGCTCAGAACCAGAGACGGGTCTGTGAAACCCTGCAGAGACAGTCCCCCTCCTTTTCCCCCCTATTGCCGCAAGCTCTCTGTTTACACTCTCTCCCTCTGACTTACAACCCCAACCTAACGTTAGCTGTTTATCCAGCCGTACAGTTTAGATCCGTTGTATGCAGACGGATGATCAGAATGGAGCAGAGCAGGGAGACTGTGACAGACTCAGTGTATTTTCTACGTCACAAATACTATTGTTTTTGTGTGCTGCTGATTCACAACAATTAGAATGATTTAAAGAAATACTCAGAAAATAGTTTGCCACCATTACAAAAACGCCACAAGAACAATTTAAAACAAAAAAAAACATTCTTTATACAAAAAACAAAACAAAACAAAACTGGATGTCTCGTGTTTGGGCTCTTTTCTTAACTTCATAGGCTGGTTTATAAAGTAAGTTTTGTATGAAAAGACATTCTGTTTGGACCAACGTCTATTGAGATGCAAAGCATTGAATCAGGTGGAATGCTGACCGGCTTTATAACCCTTGTGCTATCTTAGATGACCCCCCCCTTCCATTGACGTGTTCTCCCTACCATGACAAAGGTGGATAAAGGTGGAAAGATTTCATGTAATCCATGGACACCAGTGAAGATCACAAATCATTGAAGAAAAAAGGTTCAGAGCACTGTCTAGTGGGTCTAGATATAAAAAAAAAAATAAAAAAAATATACACTGTATTTTATCCCACGAAGGGAAATTCTTTCTCCGCATTTGACCCATCCCCTTGGGGAGCGGTGAGCTGCAGCCGAAACCGCGCTCGGGAGACAGTAGCGTTAAGGGCCTTGCCTAAGGACCCTCACTGGGTGATGTTAACTGCTCGCCATTGATATGGTAATTGCCCCCAGTTTCCTGCATGGTAGCTTCCCACCTTACCAACCGAGCTACCCAGCCGCTGATGACCCAACTCCCAACATTAAAGTGCCTAGGATAGCACAAGGGCTGTACATTCTAGTTATGTTCATTCTAGTTTAGATCATGTTGTGCTAAAATATGTAATAAAAAATGTCAGGGATGGAGCTATGAGTGTGTGAGTGTGTGTGTGTGTGTGTGGGGGGGGGGGGGGGGCTGCCCCACCAACAAAAAACTTTATTCCACACTTGCCCCCCCCCCCCTTTTTGAGTCAATGTTAGTATCATAATTGACAATGATGAAAAATCATCAATACAAGTTTCTTTAAGCATTGCACAAATAAAAACAACAATAAAACTATAATACATATTTTTGATCCTTTCATTTGTAATGGCCTTCCACTCTGGTTTTTAGACTCTGCACATCTTCCTTATTCTTAAAGATGGGCACCATCACAGTTCTCCTCCATTCCTCAGACATCTTCTCACCATCTAAGATCCAGTTGAACGAGCCAGTCAAAAACTCCTCTCCCATTTCTCCTAGACACTTCCATACCTCCACAGGTACATCAGGACCAGTAGCCTTTCTACTCTTCATCCTCTTCAATGCCACCTCACTTCACCCCCACTAATCTTTATTACTTTATTATCTTTATTACCTCCACAGCAGTCGCCTCTTCTATTCTTTGTTCTCTCTGGTTTTCTTCATTCATCAAAGTATTCTTTCCACAGACACCTGTCAGTACATTACCATCCCTATCCTGGATATCTGTACAGGTCACTCTCTCCCTCTATACTACCCAACCTAGCATACAAGTCATCATAAGCCCTTGTTTTCTTTTTCATCTTCCACCAGTTTGTCCTCTTCTCTACCTTTTCCCTTCTTTTCTTCATCCTCTTCATCACCAGAATCCTCCTATGCACCACCATCCTATGCTGTCTGGAAACACTCTCACCTACCACTGCTTTGCAGTCACTGATCTCCTTCAGATTACACTGTCTACACAAGATGTAGTCTATCTGTGGGCTTCTGCCTCCATTCTTATAGGTCACCCTATGTTCCTGCCTCTTCTCAAAGAACAGATTTACTGGAGCCATTTCCATCTTTTTTGCTAAATCAACCACCATCTGTCCTTCTACGTTCCTCTCCTGGATCCCAAACCAGCCCATCACCACCTCATCACCTCTGTTTCTGCACCAACATGTCCATTAAAATCTGCACCAATGACAACTCTCTAGAGGGATGCTCATCATCACTTCATCAAGGTCCAACCAGAAATTGTCCTCCTCCTCCAGCTCACATCCTACCTGTGGGATAAACCCACTAAAAACATTAAACATCACACCTTCCATTTCCATCTTCAGACTTTTTACCTCCACAACACTCCTAACAAACTCCTCCTTTTAAGATAACTCCTCCTCCATTTCTCTTCCCATCTCCATCATGATAGAACAACTTGAACCCTGCTCCTAAGCTTCCAGCCCTGCTACCTTTTCACCTGGTCTCCTGGACTCCCAGTATGTCTACCTTTCTCATCTGCATCATGTCAACTAACTTTCTACCTTTTCCTGTCATAGTTCCAACAGTCAAAGTCCCTGCTCTCAGTCCAAGACGCAGGACTTTCCTCTTCTCTCACGTCTTATGAACACACCTTCCTCCTCTCCTTCTTTGACCAACTGTGTTCCAATATTTGGTTTGGCAAAGATTTTACGTACGAATGCCCTTCCTGGCACAACCTTCTTTGTCCAGGCTTGGGACGGCACAATGAGACCCTGGCTTGGGCCCCCTTAGTGAATTTGAGTCCAGCTAGATGTGCATTCCACACTTAGATTCAGCACTGAGTTGAGTGGACCTCAGACTGGATGAAACATCAGGATATTTTGTTCTCAGGTGTCTCCACATTGGTGTTGTGTTATTACTAAATGTTAAATGTTGCATACAAGAAACACATTGAACATTTTTCTCCTCAAGAATTTCAAAGTGATCCCAAACAGATGATCTGGGATGATTTCTACTTTATTCCATTTCTTCACTCAAAATGATTGATACTCAACACTCACAAATAGACATTATTTGGAAGAGCTTTTGAATGCACTACAAAGAAACGGGTGATTATCAGCCACCAATCAGAAAAGACAGAAAAGTTTATCGTCTTAAAAATAAAAACAGAGATAGAGAGGCAGGTAAGACTGATTCAGAGGAAAAAAGAAATGCCCTGCTGGAAATCCTTTTCCTTTTGTGAAATGTTGGATGACATTTTCAGATCAATTAGATAATCACATTGTTATCTTTCATTGAATTATAATTCTGTAGAGAATGAAAACAACAGTGAAGATTCGGAACAGCTGGTGACGTAAAGGAACAGGAATTAGAATAGTCACGTGACTTCCCTAGTTTAGTCAAAGCTCGGAACAATGTTCTGAACTGAAGCTTAAGAACTTTCAGGAACAGGAGCTCGATCATGCTGTCACTAGCACTTTTCTTTTTTCAAATAAAAGAATAAACTGAAAGATAAGGATAATAATGATTTGACATAATCCGACTTGAGCTTTTCTCTAGTTTTCAGACTTTCAACAGAACAGCTGTGTCCTTCATTTGGGATAAAGGAAAGAAAAGGCGACATGTTGCAGGTCATCCAGGGTGAACCCCGCTCCGCCCGACAGCAGCTGGATACACTCTGGCACCCCTGTGACCCTGAAAAGGAACCATAGGTTTGGTAATGGATGGGAGGACATGTTGGATGCAGATGCTGAAAAACAGTCTGATACAGCTTTGTAATGAACAGAAAACAACGTTTAGATCTAAAACTTTTTTTAATATCTCCAAACCCACATGGATGCCTAAAACTCGTAAAAGACTGACCAGAAGTAATGGAGCTTACAGATTCTGTCATCCATCCACGGAGAAACGACGCTGCAAACTTCATCAATGAGGATAAAATGTCCAGAAAAGGATTTCTGATAGAACTTTGTGTTTGAAAGGGTGAGCTTTTTCACTCAGACACTTTGAGTGGACGCGGCTCACCATGTCAGCAGGCTACATCACAACAGCTTAACGCTTTGCTGTTGTAAATATTCAGTGAGATTTCAGTTCCAATCAATTAGGAGGCAATGAATCTTGATCCGGTTTCTGAAGGCTCCTTTGCCTTGTGGGATTAACTTCAGTGTGGACTCAAAGCTCTGCATGAGTTACTTTGAATTAACCCTTGTGCTATCTTAGATGACCACACCCTTACATTGACGTGTTCTCCCTACCATGACAAAGGTGGATAAAGGTGGAAAGATTTCATGGAATCCATGGACACCAGTGAAGATCACAAATCATTGAAGAAAAAAGGTTCAGAGCACTGTCTAGTGGGTCTAGATGACCCAACTCCCAATGGTAAAGTGCCTAGGATAGCACAAGGGTTAACTGGGAAAACCAGCACTCCCAAGTTAAAAACAAAGCAGCAACTCTGTAAGGAGCGAGATGGCTCAAAATCTTCCAATGTGATGCAGAGTGACTGACCCATCCCGGACTTAAACATGCCCCGTACTCAAGCCAACCCAGGTAATAGCTGAAATAAACAAATGAGCCCTTTCTCTGCTCCTTTTCTGTCGTTACATCTGCCTCTACATGCACTTATTCTGATGTCTGTGATGCAGCCACGTGACAATGCATGACATCTGAACAGAGGAGACGGTTTTCTCAACGGCGTCAAAACCAGAAGCTTCTATTAAAAACCGCTGCACACAGAAACACAAGACAAATCAGAACAGAGCTGGTTTCTGAATTCAATAGTTTAAAAGCTGGGTCACGTGATCAGAAACTTTTGCGTTCTGGAGAAAGGGAAAGGGGACTCTCCCTTCAGAGTAAAAGCGCGTGACCGTCTCCTGGGCGGCAGTTCTCAGACCTTGTCCTCCTTGTGTATTGAGGAGCTTGCTGTCGAGTCATCCCCCCCCCGTAAACCAACAACTTCGAGGTCACTAATAAAGCTCACGACGCTGTCAACGCAAACACGACAGGAAAGGCTTATTTTGAAAGGAACCGGAAGTCCCGCAGTCGCTGGTTCCAGCTGAAAGCTTTTGGATTAGACTCATGGAGGGGTTTCTGGTCATGGACAGGACCGGGACAGGTGCGGGTATTCGGGATCCAAAGTCCAACAGACCCGTGAGACGAAGCTCCGCGAGGAGAACCTGAACCGAACCGGGCCAAAACGAACCGTGAAGGCTCTCTTTCTCCGAGCCAGAGAATCGGCAGACCGCTCTTCCACGGATCTGAACCAATCCGACCGTTTCAGGTAAGAACGGGAAGTTTCCTACCGGGAAGTTTTTAAAAAGTTTCCTTCACGTAAACACGCGCGCACGCGCACGCTCGCAGGCATCTACCAGAAATCATGGAGGTTGTTTGGTTCTGAATCCGTCCACTACAGAGTCGAACCACAGAACGGAGCAGAATGTAAGACACCAGCCCGAACTTTCTCTCTGAAATGAGAACTTCTGACCCAAATCTGACGTCATCGGCGGATTCCCTTCCCTCTGAGCTCTGCGCTGCCATGACGTCACGCAGGTGATCTTTGTTCCTGACAGGTTCTCATGGTCAGCGCGATAGAAACAGCATGTCCACCGGAGGCAAGAGTGTGGCCCCCCCGCAACAAAGGAAGGGTCATTTCTTTAAGGTGGGTGTAGGCTCTCCCCCTTCTTACACACTTGAGGAGGAGATGACATTAAACTCAGCTGTCTGTGTGTGTGTGTGTGTGGGGGGGGGGGTTGCTGACGTCACTTAGCGGTTGATGTCCGACCAGAGTTTGCTCCGTCCATTCATCATTGCACTGAGAGTCCCTCTCTGTAGCTCTAACCCAAGGCAGTGGATCTGAAGGGGAGGGGTTCAGGTGTTCCGACCATCGGTGGGGAGGATGGAGGCGCCGGTGAATCCACAGTCACACTGGTCTTCATGCAGAGAAAGCCAAGCATAAAGACAAAACCTCCAGGTTCACATGCATGTGCCCCCCTCTCCAGATGACCCTAAACTTTGGTTGTTAATGAGCCTCCTTTAGGGGGAGCTGGGGACTCCTCTGAGATGGGGGGTGAAGCTCAGACATCCCGAAGAGACTCAGAGCAGGTCTGGTGCTCAGCTGAGGCTCTGAACATCTGGGGAGTGTGTCACCGTGGGCCCATTCTTACAGTGTGGTGGAGGTCTCAACCTCTTGCTGTTCTGCAGTTCAAACCTCAGACTGATGACAGAAAGTCTGCTTTCATAAAAAAACAAAGTAAATCGCAGATAAAGGACTTGGTCCCTGCCTGGACTCCTTTCTTCCAGATAGATCAGTGAAGGCCACATGTTGTTGTTTTTGCAGCTCATTGACTCATTTGCCTGGGAGATCTGCTCTCTGAGGAGGGAGATGGGAGAGAAGAGGAAGACCTCAGATGGAGACCAAAACATCCTCACGCTGCTAAGGTGAGCCCAGACTTCAACTCTAAAGCCTCCATTAAGGCTGTTAGTCCTCTGCTGACTGGATAAGACAACTGGACTAAGAAACCCCTCCTCCCTAGGACTCCAAACAGGAAGTAGCCACTGGGCAGCCAAACTCCCATAGACGTCTATAGAGAAATAAACAGCTGTTACTCAGTCCTTCTATTGGTCAGAAGAACCATTCTGGATCTGATACCTTTAGACCAGTGGTCCCCGACCTTTATAACGCCACGGACTGGTACCGGTCCGCGGCCCGGGGGTTGGGGACCGCTGCTTTAGACCACGGTCTTGCCTTTAGCAATCGATCCACTGCTTTTTTACCTCCCTTTATAGAAAATTGAAAAGCTACACACCACCACTCCAAAAGACACAGTTTGGATGGATGGATGGATACAATTTATTGATTAGAGAGCAAACATAAAAAAAATCACAAGGGCACATGATGGGATGTCTGTTGTGCATACTGTATGTGTTGGAGATGTCCTTCTGTGGAGCTGGTGTGTGTTTGGGACTGGAGAAGAATGATTCTGGCAGGGGTCCAGTCAGTGGGTGGGCATTTGGAAGTTCAACGTTCAGGATGATGCTCTGTTTATTGAATCGTCTGACGCAGTGGGTGAGGATGATGGAGTCTTTCTTGAGAGTCTCTGTTGTAGCTGGAAGTTGTTCACACTCGTTTACAGACTATGGTGGAAACAGAGATGTGATGGGCGAGCTGGGAGGCAAAGGTAGTGATGTCACAGGTGAGCATGGCTTCTGTACAGGTGAGCATGGCTTCTGTACAGGTGAGCATGGCTTCTGTACAGGTGAGCATGGCTTCTGTACAGGTGAGCATGGCTTCTGTACAGGTGAGCATGGCTTCTGTACAGGTGAGCATGGCTTCTGTACAGGTGAGCATGGCTTCTGTACAGGTGCCTGACCGTGGAGATTCCCATGACAAATGAGTCTGGATGACAGCTGAGTGGCAGCTATTCCTGGCCGTTAGGTAACTCTGGGCAGGTGGAACATAAGCAACAGGTGAGAAGGCAATGACTGTTGTCATTGCCTTCTCACCTGTTGCACTCCTCTCGACGTTGCCTCCTCTCGACGTCACGGTTCAAAAACGACAGTAATCCCCATTACTTGGTGCAGTGAATACTAGTACTTTTAAAGTGTTTTATAAGAAGTCTGTTTGTATCAGAGCTTTTTTTTAATGAGACAAATCTTTCAGCTTTTTTGCGTTTGGCCTTTTTATGATGGTCATTAACTCCAACATGAAGTTTCTCTGCGTTTGGTACAAAGTTTCTTCATGGAGACTGAGCAGCAGTTTTCACAAACCAGAGACGGAGGCTTAATAATTAACCCGACGACGTACTTCTTGATCCCTTCACATTGGTTTCTGGGAAGAATCTTCCAGCGGGTTTTGATGGCTGTCTCCAGGATTTGCAGAGGACAGTTCTTGGTTTTCATGTTCTGAGAAAACTCAAAGATGGAGCTTTGCAGAGAGAAAACAAAAGAGTTTTTTCAAAAATGTGACAGTTGGTTAAAATATGATTTAGCTTCTGAAATGAGCTGCAATCTGCAAAAACACTGTTCCCTTCATTAAAGCCTGTGAACCAAACATGAAGCTATAGTAAGACACCCACATTTGACCTGCTGACATCCACATTCATAATCACTCTAAACTCCTATGATGGATTCTTTTTTCCTCTTTCTTATTCCCGCTCCTGAGCGGGCGCAGAGGACTTTGCAACATGCGCCTCTTTAGGACCTGCAAATGGAACAGGGGTTGTGTCAGGAAATCTACTCACTGAGTAGATATCGGCTGGAATTTGGCTGATCCAAATGGATCATAAGACGAGGGTGGGGCTCTCCTGGTGTGAGAAGCAGCAGTTTGCTGAGTAGTGGAACCGATAAGGCATCAAAGCAGTTGGATCGGGCCAAGCCATCCCAGTCCAAAGCTTTCTTCCTGCAGCAGACCAAAGCCGTTTGGACGATGAGCCCGAGGACAGCTGAGGGAGGCGTCTGGGTCCCGATGAACAGTGTCTTGTAGAGCTGCTTCCAGTGAGGCAAAGTGCATTGACTGGCGATGCACCAGGTTCAGGAGAGAGTTCAGTAGATCCTTCTTGGACCTGAGCCCGTCAGAGTTTCTGGAGCTCTTTTTTGAGGTTCGTGACCTGTTTGTTGCAGTTATGTCATTGTTTGAAGCCTTGTTGTTCCATAATGTTCATCTGCTGCTCTCACTTCTTCTGTTCTTCCTGTTTCTTCTGTTTCTTCCTTGATCTTACTTTGTTCTTGCTCTGTTTCTTCTCCCTCCTTTTGTTGGGATTTTCCATGTGAGTCTGCAATGTCTTAAGATTCAAGGGAATGAAAAAACACTCCTTCCCATACCACTGGTGGTCCCAGACAAATTCAGAGTCCAGCTTTACTTCCAAAGAGTTTCCTTTCATTTTTGTGACACGATCCGATCTTCAGTTGCAGACATGGATTCCCAAAGCATTTCAGGAAATGGCTGCGCTCCTGTGAGACACGCCGGAGCAGAACTGCACATTCGTCAGACTCCATCAGAGTTGTGACAGCAGTTCAACTTGTTCTCACTCATGCTTCATGTTTCCTGCTGCATGTAGCTCAGTGTTATAGTCCCCCCCCCCCACAGACACACCCTCTGATGAGTCAGACCCACGTACTCATAAAGCTATTAACGGATATCAGACCTTTTTTCTGAGCATCGCAGAAACGTCTTTAATGAATTAGGAACTTAAGTTTATGAAGGCCCCACATAAATCCTACATTATTTAATATATTTTAAATATATTACACAATATCTACATCTGATCACAGTTTTGAATTAAAACTTCATGTTAAAACATCATATGCAGAAACATGTATATTATGTTTGTTCACTCTAAACCTAAACTTAGTTCAATCCATCGGAGCCTTTTAGGAATGGAGATGTTTACATTAAAATGGAAACTGAACTTCTTTTTGACATTTTCCTTTTTCGACCTTTCCTAAATGAACGGATCACCAGCTGAAAAGCTCAAAGTGGAATGATGTGATGAGGGCTTTCTTTACTTTAATGCCATTTGTGGGAAACATGATAAATGCGGTCTAAAGTTCCAAACCTCTGTTTCCAGGCTCAGTAGGGAAGTGGGGGCTCTGTTCCTGCAGACGTCAGACGGTCAGCAGGCGCTTGGAGCCAGTGACTCCGGGTACGCCTCTCTGCAGCGCCGCCTCACAATCCTGGACCGAGTGACGCACACGCACTCTGTGTGGCTGCTGCTCCCCCTCAGCCAGCAGGGGGCCAACCGAATTCTGCAGGGGCAGCCCCCTGGGGTAAGAGCTAGATCACAGCCCCTCAAGAGGATTTCTGACTGATTCTTCCTTTATGACTAAAATCAGACTATATCTGTCTTTTTAAACATGACCAAGATTTTATGATTTAAAAAAAGTAGAATTTGACAATTTGAATTGCTTCCTAAAAAGAATTTACCTGAAAAGCAGAAAAAATGAAGTTTATTATTGTTGCACTCTCTAGGAGTCCAGGCTCAACATTCTCAGGATTATGATAATGAAATCAAAAGCGCTTCAGTTTTACGGATCAAAACAAGCAAAAGTAAAGCCAGTTGAAGCAAATGTGTGTCAGACGTCTGCTCCTGTTCCTGCAGACGTTTCTGGTCAGACGGTCCAGCAGCCTGCAGAGGAAGGTCATCTGTCTGCGCGCGAGCAGAGACGCCGCCGCCCCTGTCAGAGAGTTTCCCATCAAGGAGAGCCAGTGCAGTAAGCTCCTCCCCCTACTGTCATGTCAGCATCACGTGACAGAAGGCGGGCGTCAATTTTCTTTTCTACGCTTTACCGGTAATTACGTTGTTCAGCTCCGAGCCCCCAGAGTGTCGAGGCCCCCAGGGGGTGGCCTGAAAAGCTTAAACAGCAGAGGCAGAAGCCGTAGGGTTGGGGGGTGTCCCGCCTGCAGTGGGGCATAAAAGTAGGGGTACTACGGATCCCAGAAGCCACGGTTCAGATCGTGTCACCGTTTGAGGTACAGATCCCTTAAAAATGAAGAAAAAACAGGACAAAAAAACAAAATAAAAGCTTTCAACTTATTTTTCTAAAGCCTCAAAGCATAAATATGCAATAAAACATAATATACTTCAAAACATACATATACACACATTTACATACATATATAACCTATGAAGTACATCAAAGTATAGCTAATTGTGAGCTATTTTTAAAAGCAAAACACTTCTGATATCTGTGGAGATATTCATATTGGCTTTAAAAAAATTCAAAATGCCCATATATGAAAAAACAAAGTGCATTATGGTCCACTGTATTTTGAAAACACCCAAAGTCTACAATGGGGCAAAAAAAGTATTCAGTCAGCCACCCAGTGTGCAAGTTCTCCCCCTTAAAAAGATGAGAGAGGCCTGCAGTTTTCATCATAGGTTAACCTGAAATGAGAGAAAAGATTAGGACAAAAACATCCAGAAAATCACACTGTCGGATTTTTAAAGAATTTATTTGCAAATGATGGTGGAAAATAGCTGCTTAAAGCTTTATGGAAAGGCGGAGCTTCTTGGGGCTGGAGCTTTCCCTACCATAGAAAGGGGCAGATGGCGAGCTCTGCGACACGCCGTCCAGGATTAAACCTGTGACTCTCATCTATGACTGCGCTGCTGACACCTTTGGATGAGATGAGTTAACTTCTTCTGTCTGCTGTGCCGCAGCCTTCTCCCTGGAGGGGTCCAGCTTGAGTTTCGCAGACCTTTTTCGCCTTGTGGCTTTTTGCTGCTTCAGCAGGTAAGTTCATGATACTCTGCTTCCATTTCCCAGCATCCTCTTCTTTGTGTTGGTTTTTTAAAATCCTCACTTCAACATCTGTAACCAGATGTTCACGTCTGACTAAAATACCTAATATTGCTGTTGTTGCTACGCCTGAAGTGAGACACGTGAATCCTAGCCACAGGTGGAGGAACGCCTCTTCTCCCCCTTTTTGTTTTAGAGATGTGCTTCCCGTCACGCTGAGGCTGCCGGAGCCCATCACCTCGGCTGTGACCTTCAGCGATCTGCAGGAGGTTTCTGAAATGGCCGCTGGTTTGTTTTTTTACTTTTTTTGGTGTTTGATCATTATGGTTTGTGGAAGGTTTTATTAGTAAAGGTTCTGAGTATTTGTAGGAGGAGGTACATCATCGTTTTTCCTCGTCTGATGTGAAAACTGCAGATTTGTTTTTGTGTAACTCTTGTGGACTTGGTGTTTAGATGAGTAACACAACTGACCGTGAGGTTGGGGGTCAGCAGGGTGTCTGATGGTGCTTCTCCTCACAGACTTTTATCGTGAATGTTCTGCAGCTGCACTGAGGAGAACTTCTTCAGGGTGCTGTCCATCATTCGGGCTTTGGTCTGTCATGCTCAGCTTCTCCCCCCATGTTGACAGTTCTTCTGTGGCTCAAACTGAACACAAATTCAAATCCGCCTGAATTCACAATAAATTTAGGCTGAAATCAGATTAGCCCCACCCACTGCTACCCATTGGCTGTAAAAACAACCCCTCCCCTCTCATTTTCCCAAATAGGAAGTACCATTGCTTTCTGATCCGGGCGCCACCATGTTGAAACCAGTCGACAGTGATTGGTCCGAGTGGCTGTGAGTCTTTGTATCTATGGCAACGGTGATAGTAGTTGCTATAGATACAATGACTCAGAGCGACTCTGACCAATCACTGTCGACTGGTTTCAGCATGGTGGCGCCCGGATCAGGAAGCGATGGTGAGGCATTTTGCCTCATTTGGCGTGAGCCGGATGTTAGGCGTTGTCTGTGGGCGGGGTCACACCTCCACTCATCCATCGTTTTTACAGTCTACGGCGCTCCCGTCACCAAAATGGTTGACATGGTTCTGCGGGTTGGACAGCCATAAAACTGTTTGTAGGCTTTCCCAAGTTAAGAAAAATTGGGGGGGGGGGGGGGGGGGGGGTTATGAAATACATCTCATCCTCACCTGTGCAAGTTTGTGGGGATTTTCTCGTATGTCAAGGGAATCAAATTTTCATGAAAGTTGCAAAACATGAATAATTTCCCAGAAACAACACAGACTCTTTGTGCTCCAGACGTAATAAGGAGGGAGCTCCCGTCTCTTGAAAGGGGGGAGGAGCCAGGCTCCTCATTCATGGCTGTGAGTCAAAGCACAGCAGAACAGAGCGCGCTCAGAAACGGCTGCTGGTCTGTCAGAAGCTGTGAAAACGCTTGGATCCTCTGAGGGACAGACGATGCTGCAGTGACTTCGTTTGGTGGTACGACTCGGTGACAGTATGACCTCCAGCTTTCATTTCCTTTTTCTATGTGTTTCAAAAAGCTTTTGGGTTTTCATGTTAGGGGGGCTGAGGCGGCGGAGGGCTTGATGGTGGTCCTAAGTGTCTGTAGAGACATTTCCAGGAAAGGAAAATACATTTGAAAAAACAAAGGGGGAGCTTCTGAATGTAAACTCTGGTTAAAAAAGATTCTGACGGAAGCGGCTGCTCAGCTCTGATCTATTTTCCTTTTTGTTGTTGGAGATTTTTTTGTTTTTCACAAGTTTTTTGTTTCAGTAAAAACAATCATCTTAGTGATGTCCACCATCCCTGAACTGAGACAACATTTAATAGGAGGGAATTCAGACTAAATGGAAACAGAAATCCGATGAAGTGTAAAACAAAATCAGGCTAAAAGACTGAACTTTAACTGAAATTAGATTAAATTTAAAATGTAATCAGACTGGGCTTTAACTGATACTAGAACGAACCTAAACGTTAATCAGCATGAATGTAAACTAAATTCAAAGACTATTTTTACACTTATAGACTGAACAAACTGAAATTAGACTCTGTTTTTACTGAATTCAGACTGAAATCAGACTGAACATAAATTGAGATCAAACTGAACCCAAACAGAATTTAGACTTAATATGAACTGAAATCAGACTAGACTAAATACAAATGAGATCAGACTAAATTTTATCTTTTATTAGACCAAGCGTTAGTCGTTTTCTCCGTAGGGTGGCTGGGCTCCCTTAGAGATGAGGTGAGACGCTCAGTCACCCGCAGGGAGCTCTAGTAGAGCCGCTCGGGAGTCTGGTCCTGGACACCTCCATGGGGAGGGGTTCTGGGCATGTCCCTTTGAGAATACCAGGACACGCTGGAAGGACGACGTCTCTCAGCTGGCCTGGGATCGTCTATGGATTCCCCCCGGGGGAGCTGGAGGAAGTGGCCTGGGAGAGGGAAGTCTGGAACTCTTTGCTTAGACCGCTGACCCTCATACTTGACACAGGCTAAAATCAGACGGCTGTAGGACTACAATCTGATAGGAAGACGACCAGAACTAGACTGAAGTCAAACTAAAATCAATGTTGTCACTGGTGGATCAGTAGAAGTGGGAGTCTAATCTTCTCTTTTTTGGTCATGCAGGCTTCTGGGATGTTCAGCTGCTTAACAGCAGGCAGAGCTCACTGTCTCCATCAGGGACGGCGATTCCCTACAGACTCCGCCCACATGCCCAAAGAGCCGTCTGCCCGGCGGGCGTCCAGGCATTTTCTCTTCAAACTCGCCCCCTGTCCGAGCTGGACTGTTTCCAGGCCAACGGGGCGCTGTGCTTCTTCAACCCCCTCTTTGCAAAGGTGCATGAGCCAAGTGGGGGGGGCTCTTGCCCTGACGGTCTTGAGGTTGGAGGTGAGGGAGAAGGAAGAAGCGTGCAGAACTGCAAAAGAAACGCCAGTCAAACCGGGCCTGCCCCTGACGGACCCCCTACACCTCCGCCCCCCACTGCCGAGCAGACCCCTCCCCAAGTTGTAGGACCGCACAGTATGCCAGGAAAGGTGTCGTGGACCAACACCCCCAAGGAGAAGATGGAGGGGAGGGAGAGGAGTGCCAGCCTCCTTCCTTGCCTCAGTTCCTCAGATAACATCTGTTCTTCTGACCCCCCCCAAAAAAGGTTTAGCATTAGCTCCCCCATACCCATTTTGCGGCCATCCCAGTCTTTCCCTCCACACCAAGCCAAGACCTTCCAGCCATCCAGTCTGGAGGAGGATGACTCTGAAAAGACGGCCCCCAGATCCAAAGACTCCTGCAGGTCTTCAGTTCTGAGGACCGACCTGCTTTCTCTGGACCGGGGGGCTCTGGAAGGGTCTGCTGGGGGGGAGGCCCGCCTGAGTGATATGAGCTTCTCAACAGATTCTTCAGACTCGCTGAGTTTCTCACAGTCCTCCTCCTTTTTCATCCCCTTTCTGCACGAGCCCAGCCCCCCAACAATGGCGGACTTTGACACTCACCTGCCCCTCTCCCTCCCACCCCCCCACCTGCCTAACTGCAGCATGGATGAAGATGAGGAGGATGATGAAGGAGAGCCAGAGTATGGTGTGAGCCTGGACAGCGATTCTGACCTGACCATGGGGCGGGCGGGGCGGAGCCCCAAGCAGATCCCCAGCGGGGGGGCTTTAGTCCTCCAGAAGGCCTTGAGAGGACGTTTGAGCAAGATGAGCAGCGTTTTCCATTCACTACTGACCCCCCAGAAGAAGGCAGTCCACAGGGTGCTGGAGCTGTCCTTGGACAGCACCTCCTACTTTGGATCCCTGGTTCAGGACTTCCTGAGCTTCATGGTCGACGGGGGGGGCGCCCAGGCGTGGCAGAGCTTTTCCTCTGGACTGGAGCTGCTGCAGACCGTCCGTCAGTTCATCACTCAGATGAAGATGTATCTGCGACAGAGCTCTGAGATGCAGCCCCCCATGGAGAGCCTCATTCCTGAGGACCACATCGGTGAGTGACACTGGTTTAGTCTGAGCCTTTCGTAGAGTGCCGGCTTTTCCACCAAGCTGGTGCAAGTTCTGGTTCAGAACCAGAACCCGACCCAGCAAACTGGTTCTTAGGAGACACCAGCTCTTTGGCCGACCCGAGAGAACGAGCTTCATGCTAGTTAAGTCAGAGCAAAAAGGAAAGAACAAATGTCACCCATACAAGACACCTGGTGGGACCTTTAACCTTTCAAATTGAAGAGTGTTTTTCAAACACTGAGGTCATTTTCTGCAGGAAAAAATGAAGAAGACAGAAACCTTCTGTCGATGTCAGAGGACATTTGAAGGATGACACAAAACCTCCTTTCTGCCTGGGGGTGGGGGTGTTGTAACAGGCATGTTCAGAAGCCCCGACTCAGCTCTATCAAAACACGTTGCTTTGGAAGAATTGAGCGGGAAAAACTGCACACTCAACAAGAACAGTTTTATGTTAACGAGAAAATAGTTGTTATATGCAGAGGAGGAGGATCCTGAATCTCTGGTTGGACTGCAGCTCCATCAGAACATGTCCTCCTGGTGAGCATGCATGCTGCTGCAGCGTGGCCCCCCCATGATCTCACTGTTGACACTGCAGCTGCAATCCTTTTTGGGAAGTGTGAGTGATGTCTTTATGGAAAACTGTTACAGAAAACCCATAAAAGCAAGTCCAGCACTTTCACATCCACATTTCTTCTGTGCGCCAAAGCATAAAGAAAAGCTGGGGGTGAAGCGTGGCCCCCAGCATAGTCAGTCACCTGAATGAGGATCAGACAGGTTAGCCTCCTCAGACCCCCCGGCAGACTGGCTGTGACCTTCAACACAAAGGTTTTCCTTTTCTAAAAAGTAGAAGAAATTTTTTTTTTTACTGAAAGTGCAAAATACACATGATCCCTGGGGTGGGCTGGGGGGCATTTATTTAGTCATTCACACAAAAAAACCTGTCAAACAAGCACAACGTGCACGTGGAAACTCCTGCAGGAGGAAGTGCAGCATTTCAAAACGTTTGTGACGCTTGTCTACTCTGGAATCAGGAAGATGGAAAATCCTGAGGTGCTTCTGGAAGGTCCAAATATAAAGTAGATGGTATCGCATTTGAAATAATAATTATAATAAACTGTAATAGTACGGCACCTTTCTTGGAATCAAACATAGCAAAATTTAAAAAAAGTAAATTTTTAATTTTTTTATTTGTATTTATTTGAGGACATTTGATGTGAACCAAGATTTTATGGAGAGCAGGGAGTTGGTAAGAGAAGTGGGTGGAAGAGAGGAGTCAGGTTTGGTAGAACTGTAGAGCTGAGTGTCATCCGCATAACAATGGAAGTGAATATTTTGTTCAGAGTTTTTGAAAGAGAGGGAGAGGGTAAATGATCATTAGCAGGGGCCCCAGGACAGAGCCCAGGGGCACACTTGTAATGACAGGAACTGTGCGGTCGGTCAGTCGGTCGGTCGTGGAGTGAATATTTACACTGTAGCTAAATAAACTGAGTACAGTCTGAGAGATGTAGTGGAACCAATTGTGTTTATGATACAGATGGTGGAGAGTCGGTCTAGAATGAGAAAGATGGGTATGAAGTTGTGCTGCAGCAGTTTTTCTTTTTCTAATGAATGGAATATTACAAAAGGGGATGGGAATTACTGAGGTTGATGGGATCTGATCCATGTTATTTGGGTATGGGTGTGACAATACTCTATTTTATTTTTTATTTTTTTCTTAACTTGTCCTGTCCAACAGCTGGGCAGGCAGATGAGGACTGAAGGCCTCTTGTGTTGGACATATTTTACTTTAACAACAGGGGTTATTAATCTTCAGACAAACCAGAGGTATGACTGAATAAACCCCTTTTGTAATCGAGGCTAAACTTTATTAATTTTAATCGTATTTAAAAAATCTTTGGTGTTGGACCGGACGGAAAAGGAAAGAAGGGAAGAAGAGGGAGGGACGTTAGAGAGAGGGGGGGATAGGAGGGTGATTATGGGAAGGTGGGGTAAAACCATGAAGCAGAATGAAGCAACAAGTTGCTGCATGTTTATCATTACGGTCAGGTTCAATGTGATACAAATCTAGAAGGGGCGGGGTCTGTTCACACACACACACACCCAAATGTTATAAACACAAAATTGTCAACATGTACACAATACAGATAGTGTTCACACACGCACACTTATGCCTTCAAACCAACTAGTGAATTCAATTCAATCATGCAAACTATTAGTGCAAAGGTGAGCTAACACCTGTGGTCAGGTGAGTGTTTCTGTTCTTCTAAAATGGATGGAGGAATGTGAAGAGAAGCCTTTTTGAGTGTGGAGGGGAATAGTTCCAGTGGGGAGGGACGATTGAATAATGTTGGTGATGGGAGGTCCAGGGAGGGGAGAGTTGCCTTGACCAGGGCATTTTTGACAGAGTTTAGAAATTTGATTGACTGAAGGTAGAGTAAATGTTGAGAGTAAATGACATGTGGCCACTGGAATTAGTGGATTAGTACTTGAAATGGGTCTGAGTTGCCAATGATTGTGCTGGGTTTTTAAGGCAAAGAAAGATACTGTGGTGTTACAAAACTCAAAGGAGTAGAAGTGAAGTGGGAGTAGATTCAGAGGTTTTGTAATCTTAGAAAAAGGGTAGAAAAGGACAGCTGAATCCAAGCCACACATCACTGAGTGCAATGCAAAGCGTCACATGCAGTGGTGGAAAGCTCGCCGCCACTGGACTCTAGAGCAGTAGAGACGCCTTCTCTGGAGTGATGGATCTCACTGTTCAATCTGGCAATCTGATTAATGAGTCTGCTTCAGCATACCGAAACATTTTGGACAATTCCATGGTCCCAACCTTGTGGGAACAATTTAGAGCGACTGCTTCCTCTTCCAGCATGACTGTGTACCAGTACACAAAGCAATGTCCTTAAAGACATGGAGGACAGAGTCTGGTGTGGATGAACTGGACTGGCCTGCACAGAGTTTATTGGTTTATTTATTTGGAACCCCATTAGCTTTCACAGGGTGGTAGCCAGTCTTCCTGGGGTCCATAAGCAAATATTTATATACATTTTACCAATTTCACAAAAACCAAAAATGATTTTATAAAATTTACTGACTAATTCATCATATTTACCTTAAAAGCTTCACATGTTATAATAACTTAAAAACAATTTCATTTTTGTACCAGCATCTCAACAACACATACATTTCATAACAGCAAATCATGCAAATCGGTAGTTATTGTAAGCAGTCCGTGTATCTTAGTTTTAAAATCTTTTTGAAATGAGATTTGCAACTAATAAGCCTTGTCCTTCCAGAAACTTGATTCCACGCAACAAAAGATCTAAATAGCACTTTTCGTCTCATACAGTTAGATCTTGAAAAAGGAACAATCAAACCACCATAGCTGACCTGACGAGTTTGATATTGATGACAATACCCACTGTATAATACTTTGTTTACCAAAAATTGTGGGTATTTTTTAAAAATGACGTTGTGCATTAGGCATAGAAGACTGAGTTGTAATTTGTCTTTTACCCTCATCCCCCCTAAAGTGGTGTGCATCTCATTCACATTGGTCCAATAAGAGCAACCAAGAGTCACCCTGACAGCTCCATTTTGGGCAAGTTGTAATTTTTTTAGATGCCCCTGTGCAGCACTAGACCAGATGACTGGGCAATACTCCAGATGTGACAGGACCAGAGACTGTACAACTGTCTTCATGACTGAAGGTAGACGGTATTGCGCAAACCTCCGTGCCAAGGCAATTCCTCTGCCCATCTTGGATACTATATGATTAATTTGATCTGTCCAAAAGAGCTGAGCATCCCATTTGATGCCCAGAAGCTTGGTTTTAGTCACTTGTTCAACAAAACTATTGTCAATACTCAAATTCAGGTAACATGGTGCATTCAACAAATATTTTGTACCGAAAACAATGCATTTTGTGTTAGATGTATTAAGAACCAAGTTATTAATCTTAACCCAATTGGTAACTGAATAAAGTTGATTCTGTAGGGTTGTATTGAGCTCTGGGACAGTAGCAGATGCACAGAATAAAGTTGCGTCTTCTGCATATAACATCACTTCTGCATTTTTTCACCTCCTGGGACAGATCATTCACAAACACTGAAAGTAAAAGTGGACCCAAACAACTACCTTGTGGAATACCACATAATCTAAACTTTGTTTCAGACAAGCTACCATTGAAGAGGAGTTTCTGTGTTCTGCCATTAAGATAATTTCTTATCAGTGAAAGGGACAACTGTGAAAATCCACAACATTTGAGCTTTGCCAACAGAATATCATGCATGGTTGATTACATCAAAAGCAGCTGTGAAGTCTAAAAGTACATCACCCACATGTTTTTTATGATCCATATGTGTTAACCACTGGTCTACCATATGTACTAATGCCGTATTGCTTGAATGGCCTGGTCTGCAGGCAAATAGTTTAGCATTTGATTAAATATCAACCTTTTAAATATTTTACTCAAAACAGGAAGAACATGAACTGGTCTGCAATTTGAAGCAGTAAACTCTAACTATTCATCCTTTAGTTTAGTTTAGAAACCATGTAGGCTAAGTTTACAATACCATCCAGTTTCAGGTCTGACCCCCCCCCCATGAGCACATATAAACCAGCTCTTTTACCAGCTATTTCAGAATTAGAAATAGCTAATAACTAAGTCCAGATGACAGCCCCTAAACTTACTACTATGATCCTTAATTAGAGATTGTTTGTCAGGAAACACTCCACTGATCAGTGCTCTATTAAAAATATGACATATTGGTTTGTTCAAAACATTTGCAACTATTTTAAAGATTCTACCATCAATGTAATAAATACCTGGTGTCTTATCACCAGGTAGTGAGAGAAGCACATTTTGAACATTATTCTCACTAACAGTGTCGAACACCAAGGAACAAGTTTTATTTTCCATAGAGTCCTGACCTGAACCCCATAGAACACCTTTGGGATAAATTAGAGCGGAGACTTAGAGCCAGGCCTTCTCCCCAACATCAGTGTGTTACCTCACCAATGGTCTAAAATTCCTCAAAACGCTCCTCAACCTTGTGGACAGCCTTCCCAGAAGAGTTGAAACTGCTAAAGGTGAACCCACATCATATTGAACTCTGTAGGTAAGGGATGGGACGGAACTTCAGTTCATGTGTGAGTCATATGGTGAGCGAATACTTTTGGTAATAGTAATAATAATTGGTATAGTTTATATGTCTTCATGGATAGAAATACCAGTTTTTCTGAATATTCATTTAAGTTCTGTTCCTTCAGCTTTAGTTGTCTGGGGGTCCGAGTGAACCAAGAAGCAGTGACGTTGAGTAGACAGACCTAGTTTTGAGTGGAGCATGAATGTTCAGGTTACAGAGGTTATTGTGTAAACCAGTTCAATAGGAGTAAAGAGATTGTGAGTAGTGGGAAGGTTAGTGATATGAGAGGATAAGGGGTTTTGTTGATTTTATGGATGGTCATGGTGTATGGGGGGCTGCATCAGTTGGGTGAAATACTGACATTGAAAGTTACCAGGGAGTGGGAGGGAATCTGCTTGAAAGACCTACTGCAATGAAAATGGCTTTTTTGGTGTTTTTAACATGTTCCTGTTGCATTTTTCTGATGATGGGAGACATAGAAATTGTGATGAATCTGGAGTAGACAAAAAAAAAAAGATTGTAGTTGTAACAGAAAAACCACAATCGGCGGACCACAACCCCATGGTCTGCTCCATTCTGATCCTTCCACTGTCAGACAAATAGATCCATGAAGGTCTTTGTTTTCCTCCTCTGAGCTGGAATCTGGATCAGAACCGGACGGATGGATAGATCTGATACTGCTCTCCATTTTGTTGCACCACTAACAAAATGGTGTTAGTGGGGTTTTTGAGAGCTGTAAGCTAGTGGGAGAGAGTAAAAAAAAGGGAATAATGGGAAATGAGCACAATCTAACTCTGCGCCAACAGTCCTCCTGCCGCTCTGCAGAAACTATGTCCTAGAAAATGACAGAGATTTTAGCTAAAAACTTCATAATCATCATTACAACAACAACAGATGATCAGAGTGGGACTTAAGGCATAATGTGGAACACCTGAGCTGCAGACGAGGTTCAAGAAATGCCCTTTGGTGTGTGTGTGGGGGGGGGGGGGGGCAATGATGGGTGATGGCAGCCAACGCTGGCCAATACAGGAGTATTACATTCGGTGAGAGCAAAGAGAGCTGTCAGAGATAAATATGTGAACCTGCTCTGTTTATAAAAAGATGCTGATGTGAGACATGAAACACAATAAGTAGCTTTTTTTATTAATAAACCTGACTGCCACAAAGCTCACCTCTTGTCCAGGTGGAGCAGCAGCAGGCAAAGCGCTCCAGTTAGGCAAATGTCTTGCTAAACTGACTGCTAAACCACAAACTGATCCTTCTGATTGTCCTCCTTCAGGTGTTGTGCCGCCCACTCACTTCAGGTGTTTGTTACCGAGCTACAGTCTATTTTCCTGAAGCCACAGAGCAGTCAGAAGCAGCTTCTGGGAATTCTGCTCTTTTCTTTAAAATGGTCTCTAAAATGGCGCCCTAAGAAGAAGCGCCTTGAGTCTCACATGAGTTAGCCGGATCACGCTCACCTGGATTTCCACTCGTTGTTTTGAGGACATTTGTTTGCTAAACACATGCATTCAGTGTCCAAAGCTCTGCACGGAGAGGAAGAGCACAAGGATGCTGTTGTTAACGTTCAGCTGAAGGCCGGAGCACTGCAGGCCACGTGCACAAACACGTGCACGGGCAGCAGAGGGGGTCTGCTCTCTGATGCCCCCTGCGTCTCTTAAAAAAAGGTGAGGCGTGCACGTACGTGCAGTAGCCTGCATCAGAGACGGGCCTGTGCGCTGGATCCATCTGTGCCCCCCCCCCCACACACACACACACACTGTGCCTGTTGAGTGAATGAGCTTGTTTTTCGCAGGGTGGGGGGGTGGGGGGTGACTCACTGAGAACCGTTGTTCTAATGAGTTCTTCTTCTGAGTCTGGTGCTCCAATCTGAGCCCAGATCCTGCCCCCCCCCCCACCACCACCACCACCACCACAGTCAGAGGGGTGTGACCTTCACCCTCTTGCTGCTCTTCCTCGTGTGTGTTTCAGAAATCATCTTGGGACAAATGCTTCACTCTGGTGTCATATCTATTGGTAATTAACAGCTCTAGCTTTTGTGTTTCCTGCCTTTTATAAGACCCCCCCCCAACCCCCACCATAAGAGTTCCATCAGAAATGTTGGAACATTGGATTGGAAATAAATGAATGTGTTGTCCCAAACATCTCCTCCATCTTAGGGGACCAATGTACTTCTTGACACTAACGTTTCAAAGACCTGTGGCATTCAGACTGTTTCTTTTGCCCCCCCCCCCTTCCCCAGACCATATTCTGGAAAGAGCCATGCATAAGTGTGTGCTGAAACCTCTGAGGCCAACAATAAGCGCCGCCCTGCAGGATTTCCAGGTGCGCAGTGGGGCGTGGCAGCAGCTGAAGGAGAACCTGTCTCTAGCCAAGGCCCAGCCCCCACAGGAGATGGGGGTGGTCGACATGTGCCCCCCTGATGCCGTGGCCATAGAGAAGATCAGGACCAAGCTCCTCAACATGTGTGCCCTGTACTCCCCAGAGGAGAAGGTGAGGGTGCTGCTGAGCGTCTGCAAGCTCATCTACACCCTGATGGAGGACGCTGCAGGTGAGGGTCCTCGCCTCCTCAGAGTCTCTGAGAAGGAAATGAATCTGACTCCCACCCGTCCGCAGGTCGTCTGTGTGGTGCTGATGACTTCTTGCCGATGTTGACCTACGTTCTTGCCCAGTGTGACCTCCCCGAGCTGGAGAACCAGGTCCTGTACATGATGGAGCTGCTGGATCCCTTGCTGCTGCACGGAGAAGGTTCTTCTTCACTCTTGGGTGGAGCAACTCTGATGGGGTCTCAATAGCTTCCATGTGTCTTCAAATGGCTGTTGTCTAACATTCAGGGGGGTACTACCTGACCAGCACCTACGGAGCCCTGTCCCTGATCAAGAACTTCCAGGAGGAGCAGGCGGCCCGAGTCCTGAGCTCAGAAACCAAGGACACGCTAAAGCAGTGGCACCGCAGGCGCACCACCCAACGACCCTCCATCGAGGACTTCCAGGTGTGTCTGAGTCTCCGCCCACATTCATACGACACTCAGCCAGCTCTGCCCACAGCCATACCACACTCAGCCAGCTCCGCCCACAGCCATACCACACTCAGCCAGCTCCGCCCACAGCCATACCACACTCAGCCAGGTCCGCCCACATTCATACCACACTCAGCCAGCTCCGCCCACAGCAATACCACACTCAGACAGCTCCTGCCCACAGCCATACCACACTCAGACAGCTCCGCCCCCATTCATACCACACTCAGCCAGCTCCGCCCACATTATTACCACACTCATCCAGCTCCGCCCCCATTCATACCACACTCAGCCAGCTCCGCCCACATTATTACCACACTCATCCAGCTCCGCCCACAGCCATACCACACTCAGCCAGCTCTGCCCACAGCCATACCACACTCAGACAGCTCCGCCCACAGCCATACCACACTCAGACAGCTCCGCCCACAGCCATACCACACTCAGCCAGCTCCGCCCACATTCATACCACACTCAGCCAGCTCCGCCCACAGCCATACCACACTCAGCCAGCTCCGCCCACAGTCATACCACGCTCAGCCAGCTCCGCCCACAGTCATACCACACTCAGCAGACTCCGCCCACAGTCATACCACACTCAGCCAGCTCCGCCCACAGCCATACCACACTCAGCCAGCTCCGCCCACATTCAAACCACACTCAGGCAGCTCCGCCCCCATTCATACCACACTCAGCCAGCTCCGCCCACATTATTACCACACTCATCCAGCTCCGCCCCCATTCATACCACACTCAGCCAGCTCCGCCCACATTATTACCACACTCATCCAGCTCCGCCCACAGCCATACCACACTCAGCCAGCTCTGCCCACAGCCATACCACACTCAGACAGCTCCGCCCACAGCCATACCACACTCAGACAGCTCCGCCCACAGCCATACCACACTCAGCCAGCTCCGCCCACATTCATACCACACTCAGCCAGCTCCGCCCACAGCCATACCACACTCAGCCAGCTCCGCCCACAGTCATACCACGCTCAGCCAGCTCCGCCCACAGTCATACCACACTCAGCAGACTCCGCCCACAGTCATACCACACTCAGCCAGCTCCGCCCACAGCCATACCACACTCAGCCAGCTCCGCCCACATTCAAACCACACTCAGGCAGCTCCGCCCACAGCCATACCACACTCAGCCAGCTCCGTCAAGAGCAATACCACACTCAGCCAGCTCCGCCCACAGCCATACCACACTCAGACAGCTCCGCCCACAGCCATACCACACTCAGCCAGCTCCGCCCACAGTCATACCACGCTCAGCCAGCTCCGCCCACAGTCATACCACGCTCAGCCAGCTCCGCCCACAGCCATACCACACTCAGCCAGCTCCGTCAAGAGCAATACCACACTCAGCCATCTCCGCCCACAGCCATACCACACTCAGCCAGCTCCGCCCACAGCCATACCACACTCAGCCAGCTCCGTCAAGAGCAATACCACACTCAGCCAGCTCCGCCCACAGTCATACCACGCTCAGACAGCTCCGCCCACAGTCATACCACACTCAGCCAGCTCTGCCCAAAGCCATACCACACTCAGACAGCTCCGCCCACAGCCATACCACACTCAGACAGCTCCGCCCACAGCCATACCACACTCAGCCAGCTCCGCCCACATTCATACCACACTCAGCCAGCTCCGCCCACAGCCATACCACACTCAGCCAGCTCCGCCCACAGTCATACCACGCTCAGCCAGCTCCGCCCACAGTCATACCACACTCAGCAGACTCCGCCCACAGTCATACCACACTCAGACAGCTCCGCCCACAGCCATACCACACTCAGCCAGCTCCGCCCACATTCAAACCACACTCAGGCAGCTCCGCCCACAGCCATACCACACTCAGCCAGCTCCGTCAAGAGCAATACCACACTCAGCCAGCTCCGCCCACAGCCATACCACACTCAGACAGCTCCGCCCACAGCCATACCACACTCAGCCAGCTCCGCCCACAGTCATACCACGCTCAGCCAGCTCCGCCCACAGTCATACCACGCTCAGCCAGCTCCGCCCACAGCCATACCACACTCAGCCAGCTCCGTCAAGAGCAATACCACACTCAGCCATCTCCGCCCACAGCCATACCACACTCAGCCAGCTCCGCCCACAGCCATACCACACTCAGCCAGCTCCGCCCACAGCCATACCACACTCAGCCAGCTCCGTCAAGAGCAATACCACACTCAGCCAGCTCCGCCCACAGTCATACCACGCTCAGACAGCTCCGCCCACAGCCATACCACACTCAGCCAGCTCCGCCCACAGTCATACCACGCTCAGCCAGCTCCGCCCACAGTCATACCACGCTCAGCCAGCTCCGCCCACATTCATACCACACTCAGCCAGCTCCGATGTCAGAGCAAGAAGAGACTAAGTTTTTCCTGAAAGTGTGTTGAATCTTTTCTGCTTCTGACGTGTTTTTGGATCATGGAATGTTTCCCCTTTAGCATTGCTTTTCCTCTGGCTCCTCCCCAGAATTACCTGCGGGTGGCGCTGCAGGAGCTGGATAGCGGCTGCACAGCCAAGACTCTGCAGGTGCGGCCCAATGCCACCGTGAGGGACGTGTGTCGACTGTGTGCCCTCAAGTTTAAGGTGCTCAATCCGGAGAGCTACGGGCTGTTTTTGGTCATGGGGGGCAGCTGCCAGCAGCTGGCGCCAGACACCCACCCCCAAAAGTTGAAGGCTGAGCTACACAGTAATCCATCCACTGCTCCCTTTCACTTTGTTTTCCGTCGTGTGTCCATCACTGATCAGCAGCCCTCGCCCCCCTGTCCTAGGCTTCAGGCCCCACCCCCCTGCTCGGCACAGTTTAAGGAGTCTGCCCCCACCTGAACAATGACAGTTCATCTGGTTCTTGAGGATGAACATAGTGGTTACTGTGGAAAACTCTCTGCTGCCCCCTGCAGGACTTTCTCTGAAAATAAACTTTGTGTGTTCAACCAGGTGAGCACGCAGGTACTGTAACGTGCACAAGAACATTTTGGTGCTTTGACCTAAAGATGAAGCTCCGCCCCCTGGCAACAGGGACTCCACGTGCTCTTGTTTTTTGTAGTTTTCACTGTAGAAAAAAGCAACTTTTCACTGAGACACTAGGACAGTTTTAAGAAGAAGTGGATCCAAATATCCATCCATTTGTTTATCCATCTTTAAACCCGTTTGATCCTTTCAGGGTCACGGGGCGGAGCCAATCCAGCTACTGTTGGGTGAAGGCGGTGTCTGTTCAGAACCAAACATCCACGAACATTCACACTGACAGCTTCAGGGTCACCAATCAGCCTATGAAGCATGTTTGTGGACTGTGGGAGGATCCTGGAGAAAAGCCACACAGCCACCAGGAGAACATGCAAACTCCACACAGAACGGTCTCAGCTGAGAATTGAAGGCGAGAGTGCAAACCACTACACCACAACTTGGAGCCCCTAATCTAAACTGTGCAGAATTGGACAGTTGTTGGCTGTTCTTTGTCAGTCAGGATAAATCTAAATACATTTATGTCTGCTTCATAAAACTACAGGAGTTGAAATGATGCAGAAGAAAGAGTCTTTCAAATAAACCAGTTTTATTTCATTTTGAGGAATTTAAACTTTTTAGTTCAGTCTGAAAATGTGTTGGTGAGTCTGGATGTCAAGGTGATCCGGTTTTAACGTAGGCTGTTCTTCCACTGCTCCTCCTGAGTGTCTTCACACATAGGGGGCGGCCGTGCTGCACTAGTGGGGCGGCTGACCTCGATACGGAAAATTGCAGGTTTGATTCCCGCCCATCTTTCGAAGTGTCCTTGGTGATAGGTTGGCGCCATCAGTGTGTGAACGGGACTGTAAAGCACTTTGGGCCTTCTTTATAAGTACACGCCATTTACCATTTAGCATTCAAACAAGAATGTCACAGTAATGGTGCCCAAAGAATTCTCAGAAAAGCCTCCATTTTGTGCTAACTGGTAAAATCATGTTAAATCCAGGAAGTCGAGGAGCAGAAAGCTTCTTCTCACTGCTCAGCTCTGTTTCGTTTCATTGCATTTTAAGCTCAGGCTTCATGTTGTTGCCTGTGAATTTAAAGATGTGTGTCTCTAGAAAACAAAGAAAATGTTTCTATAAATTGAAATAAATGTACAGCATCGATGTTCAGAGCCCTACAACGTCATAAATGTCAGTAGAGCCTCAGACCTTCATGAACTTCTGATAACGACCTGATGGCTTCACTGAAGTTCAGCTGCCTGACGTTACCAAAAAATCAAAAAGCACTGGGAAAGGCCTTCAGATTTGAAAACAGACACAAACATTTATTACAGCAGGAAAATGGAAATGACCTCTTTGTTTTTATAAAGTCATGACATCACAGCGTTTGATGCAAGTTCGCTGGTGCCTTCACTGACCCCTGTAAATGTGGCTGTTTGAGCCCAGAAACATGGTGGTGTTTATTGCACTGTTCAGGTATTTTCATGAGCACGTCCATAAATGTCACTGCAGCTGATGGAACCTTTGGAGCACAGCTTGATTCATGAAACAAACACTTTTTGAAATATGATAGAAAACAACAAAAGACGAATGAAAATGTCATTGAACGAAAAGTCACTGCAAACATACCGACACTCTGAAATAATTGAAAAATAAAAAAATACAAAAGTTCCCTGCTTATAACATGTTTTCTTAAATAATGTAGTGTTGTGTATAAAACTGTAGTGTAAACATGAATGTGTTTCTGCAGCTTCTCTGCTCTGTTCACGGTGGGGAAGGAGGGATCATGTGTCTGCTCTGTCATGCCAGAGATCTGAGCCCCTCAGTTTACTGGTGCATCCATGCCCCCCCTCCCCCCACAGCTATGGTCTATGTGGAAGTTGGACCTCCTGCTCCCTCAGCTAAGGACGTTTAAACATCTGGAGAGAACATCATCATAGTGAGGTGTTATAAGCGTATCCCACCAGCAGGAGACCCAGGACCCGCTGGAGAAATGGTCTCTCTGCTGGTCTGGGAATACCTTGGTATTCTCCTGGAGGAGCGAAGAGATGACTAAGATGGATGACATAGATGATAAATTCATGTGAGCCATTTACTGCATTTTCTCCTGTTCTATAACTTCCACTCCTAAGGCTGACATAATCAGAACATCATATCTGTGGTTACATGTTCTCTTATGTGCACACTGGGATTAGACTGGGATCCATCCATCCATCTTCAGAACTGCTAAATCCATTCAACGGGTTCTGAGCATGGATGGATGGCGCCTGCAGGAAGCTGCAGAAAACCCTGCGCATGCACGGGGAGAACATGCAAACTCCACACAGAAATGCCCGGGATTTGAACCAGGGCCTTGTCACTGTGAAGTGAGAGCGCTAACCTCTGAACGCTAACCTGTTCAAATTAAAACCCTTTCAAAATGTTCACTTTGCTGTAATTCTGCAGGAATGTTTGCGTAACATTTTTGGACATAATTTTATCGTCATCTTTATTGTAAAGTTGAGAATCTTTGATGGCCAGAAATCCTCAGTGTGCTTGCTGGAAGTGCGTGCATGCTCCCTGACTGCACATCATCATCGCGGACGGAGGATTCCAGTGTTTTTTCAGATCCCACAGCAGATTGTCTCTCAATTCAGAACTAAGCCTATTGCACATCAGAAATCCCAACCTGCTCTTTGTAAACGTCAGTATTTACACAAGAAACACAAAAACACCTTTTCAACGGTTCTTTGTCTCTAGTTTGTTCAAGCTAATCCACAAATCAGAAGTGCCTGAGGTCCAGCAACACGCCATGAGGAACAACAAACGTGCAGGAGGACTGGGACTCCAGGTGACGAGCATCAAAACCCTCCACATATCACATAAAGTCTGTGAACCCTGCAGGTCTGCTTCTCCAAACAGGCTTGGAGGTCCTGCAGCTCCGCCCTCCTCATCCTCAGACCAAGACAGGAGCCACTCCTCCACCTGCACTGAAGTGATGCTTCAGACCTTTGACACAAGCCGCAGTGGACGCTTCATATCACAAGCACCACCTCACAATCAGCATCACCGGCTGGTCCAGCAAACATCTGTGAGGAAACGCTTTGGAGATGCTGCGTTTTTAAAAAAGGGAGGGGGATTTTACAGTGGGAGGCTCTGTGCTTTGGGGGGGGTGCCTCAGTTATCCTGGCAGGTCGGCAGGTTAACAAAGGTGAAGATGTTGTACTCGATGAGGCAGGAGAAGCACAGGAAGACCAAGTAAAGCAGGAGACAGCAGACGCCCAGACGTTTGTCCAGAGTCCATTTGTTCAGGTGGACCCCCAGGACCTGAGGACGGGAGGAGAGGAGATGTTTAAAGAAGCAGAGGCTCAATGTTCAGAGAAGCAGAAAACGGCTGGAGCCGAGGGAACTGTAAACTCACGGTGAGAAACACAGACCCCAGCAGAAGCCCCACTGAGAAGATGAGCCCTTTGCTGTTGAGTTTGATCTGCAAAAGACACATGGAGGATCAGTCCTGCTACAGGAGGCCTGATGCTTTCTGTCTGCAGTGACGCTACTGCGGGCTAGTTCATCAAGGACAAACACTGATGGCTCTTCCAGTCTTCTGTCTTGGTTAGAGAACAAGAAGCTTAAAACTGGCTCATGAAGTATTTTAATTCCCAACTGATTCTGGTTGAGCTTCAAGGCTCTAGTTCTTTGGGTTCTTCTGTGTTAGAATGCAGAGTATGGACAAGGTCAAATCCGGTTTGTGGTTCTGACTGCAGGAGTCAGACTTCAGCCTGTGGCCCGGATGAATCAGCTCCTCCATCATCTGAGCCTCTTTGAAAAATCAACAATTCAAAACTTTTTATTGACTTCCTTCCTAAGAAAGTAAAGTGTTGGCACCAAGAGGCGGAGCCTAGCCCTGGGCTCAAAGATGAAGGTGAGACCTACGTCTGAGCCATAGTTGATGGCCAAAGTCTTGAGGGCCCACGGAAGACCAAGCCCCACCAGGATATCAAACACATTACTGCCAATGGAGTTGGAGACCGCCATGTCCCCCATCCCTGAGCACACATATGGAAATGTGATGGACGAGAGAAAAAGAACATGAGAGGACCATCAGGAAGCACTCAGGCGCGTCCCAGACTGTCGGGAAGCAAAGCCGTCTTCCTTAGATTACCTTGACGTGCCACAATCAGGCTGGCCATGCAGTCAGGAACGCTGGTGCCGGCTGCCAGGAAGGTGATGCCCATGATCACATCAGGAATGCCGAGAGTGAAACCGATGACCGTCACCTAAAGACACGGCGAGGTCAGGCCAGAGGGAAATGCACAAAATTAATATTTTAAGGGTTAACATGATCAATTTTTCAGACCGTTTCTTAAAAGCAGACCTGCCTGACCCACAGGGGGGTGCAGGGCACTTCAAGTTGCAAAAAAGGAGAGTCTGGAATTGAACTTCCATCCCTATACAGTGGTGGACAAAATAGTTGGTACCCCTCAGTTAAAGAAAGAAAGTCCACAATGCTCACTAAAATGACTTAAAACGTTCAAAAGTAACAATAAATTAAAATGTATTGATAATTAAATAATCAAAATCAGCCATTACATTTGAGTTGTTGATTAACAGACTTATTAAAAAGATAAACTAATGAAATAGGGCTGGACAAAAATGATACCAATAACTTAATATTTTGTTGCAATCCATGCAATGAAACTGTTTCTGTATTTGTCAATGAGCCTTCTGGACCGGTCCACAGGTATTTTGGCCCACTCCTCATGAGCAAACTGCTCCAGTTGTCTCAGGTTTGATGGGTGTCTTCTCCAAATGGCATGTTTCAGCTCCTTCCACTGATGTTCAATGGGATTCAGATCTGGGCTCATAGAAGGCCACTTCAGAATAGTCCAACGCTTTTCTCTCAGCCATTCTTGGGGGTTTTTGGCTGTGTGTTTTGGATCTTTGTCCTGTTGGAAGACCCATGACCTCCCACTGAGACCAAGCTTTCTGACACTAGGCAGCACATTTCTATCCAGAATGCCTTGATAATCTGGAGATTTCATTTGATCTTGTACAACTTCAAGACACCCTGTGTCAGATGCAGCAAAGCAGCCCCAAAACAGAACGGAGCCTCCTCCATGTTTCACAGTAGGGACAGTGTTCTTTTGGTTGGATGCATCATTTTTGAGTCTACCAACATAGAACTGATGTGCCTTACCAAAAAGCTCCAGTTTTGTCTCATCTGTCCAAAGGACATTTTCCCAGAAGCTTTGTGGCTTGTCAACATGCATTTTTCCAAATTCCAGTCTGGCTTTTTTCTGATTTCCTTTCAACAGTGGGGTCCTCCTTGGTCATCTCCCATGAAGTCCACTCTGGCTTAAACAACCACGAATGGTGTGATCTGACACTGATGTACCTTGATCTAGGAGTTCACCTTTAATGTCTTTGGAGGTTGTTCTGGGCTCTTTGGATACAGTTCCAACTATCCGTCTCCTCAATTTGTCATCAATTTTCCCCTTACGGCCACGTCCAGGGAGGTTGGCTACTGTCCCGTGGGTCTTAAACTTCTGAATAATATGTGCCACTGTGGTCACAGGAACTTCACGCTGCTTAGAGATGGTTTTATAGCCTTTACCTTTACAATGTTTGTCTATAATTTTGTTTCTTATGTCCTGGGACAATTCTCTCCTTGACTTTCTGTTGTCCATGTTCAGTGTGGTTCATACCTTTTCACCAAACAGCACCGTGACTATTTGTCTCCCTTTAAATAAGCAGACTGACTGATTATGGGTTTGAAAACAGCTGTGATGTCAATGAAAGGACATACCTGAGTTTATCATGACCCCCGGGGCAATTAGTTCTCAGTCTTTTATGGAGGTACCATCATTTTTGTCCAGGCCTATTTCATTAGTTTGTTTTTTTAAATAATTCTGTTAATCAACAACTCAAAAGTAATGGCTGATTTTGATTATTTAATTATCAATACATTTTAATTTATTGTTACTTTTGAACGTTTTAAGTCATTTCAGTGAGCATTGTGGACTTTCTTTCTTTAACTGAGGGGTACCAACTATTTTGTCCACCACTGGATGTGGTAAATAACTTAGCGGCACACTGGTTGTAAAACACCGTTCTAGAAGTTTTCCAGCCTCAACCAGCTAGGTCCTTCTGGAGCCTGAGCCTGCTACATTCTCAATGTGGAAACTGGCCTTATTTTATGCTGTTATGTGCCAGTTAGCTTTCTGGGATCTAAAGCTTTGGAGACAGTTGATCATGCTGTCTTGAAAGACAGATTACTTAGCCTTGGACTTTCTGAACATGCGGTTGCTCAAACTACATAACAGAATTCAGTGCATTAAATGTAAAGACTCTTCTTCAGAATTACTCATCATCCAAAAAGGAGTGCAGCAGAGTTCCAGTTTTAGGCCTCCTTTTATTTATTCTCTATATTGATGACTTTGGTCAAAATGTCTCAAAGCTAACTTGGGCTTCTATGCTGATGACACAGTTATCTATTGTTGTGAATCTTCTCTCACTGAGGTCATAGAAACCCTACAGAAAGCCCTTGTTGCTGTCCAAAACTCACTTCTTCAGCTCAAACCAGTTCATAGTTCGGAGAAGTCAAAATTAATATATTTGTCCAATGAAAAATCCCTCCTACTATCCCAGTAGTCACCACACTTGAGCAAGATGTTTCATAAGTACAAGTACCTTGGTGTATTATTTGATGAATCCTTCAATTGAAAACCTTGAAAGCTAAAACACATGATGGGTTTCTTTTAGTGATAAAAGTTGTTTTGTTTTTTTGAAGCAAAATAGCATCTTCTACATTCAACTTTGTTGTTCTACATTATGTGCATCTTCATGATCAGAATGCCTCTTCCTCAGGCCTTCAAATGCTGGCCAGTGTTTACCATTCCTCTTTATGGTTCATAACCAACTGCAAAGCACTGACACATCATTGTGAACTACACAAACGAGTGAAATGTCCTTCTCTCTCCACTAGGAGGCAGAACCATTTTCATTGATGAGTCTTCAGCTTGATCACTGCCTCCCTATATCCACACATTACTAATACTGTAATATTTATGATTCACTGTTTGATTTTTAGAATTTAAATTTCTTACAAACATTTTGTTTAATTGCTTTATGGTTTTAATCTATTAACCCTTGTGCTATCTTAGATGACCCCCCCCTTCCATTGACGTGTTCTCCCTACCATGACAAAGGTGGATAAAGGTGGAAAGATTTCATGTAATCCATGGACACCAGTGAAGATCACAAATCATTGAAGAAAAAAGGTTCAGAGCTCTGTCTAGCGGGTCTAGATGACCCAACTCCCAATGTTAAAGTGCCTAGGATAGCACAAGGGTTAATGTGTCTGTGAGTCATAAACTGACTCTGGCTGCATCTTGGCCAAAAGGGATTTTAATTTCAATGGGAATCTGCTGGTTAATACAGGCTAATACTAATAATCGTAAATAGTCAGGGAGGCTGTGGTCACATTCCCAGAGGGCTTTGGTTCAAGGAGGCGTCTGTGAAACCACCAGGAACAGCCCTAGACACTGCTGTGAGCCTCAAACATCAACCCAGTTTGTTCTAAGACTGTCTCGCTAGTCTCTTCATACCATCCAGACCATGATGTAGGAAAGGCCTGCAATCCACAGGGTGGAGGACACGAAGGACAGCATGAAGCACTTCTCCCAGCGGGGGGAGGAGCAGTTTGGGATGGTCAGGTAAAACAGCAGACTGAGGGGCCAGGCCAGCAGCCACTTCAGTTTGTTCAGCAGACCTCCTGCAGGGGGCGACACAGAGCTCAACTCTAAGTATTCACTGGTTCAAATGAACTTTTTAACACAGAGAAGTTGCTGGCAACCCCTAAATAACCCACGCTCTTGGACCTACTGGATCTCCTCAACTGTTGAAGCAATGAATGTGAATGAGCTGATTCTGAGGCATCAATATGCAACACATCACTACCGACAGAATCAGCTGATTTACGTTGATTGTGTCAACACTTCGATGCTGTAAGGATTTTTATTTCAGCGCAAAGCCGCTTCAGAATCCGCTGGGATGACGTTAATCGTTTCCATGGTTGAAGAGTTACGGCAGTTAAAAGAATGTCATCGTCCTTTGACGACTGTTTCAAGTCATTCTTTGACTTTGTTAAACTCCCCCTCCCCTGCTGAACCCCATCCACCTACCACCCCCCACCTCTTGTAATCACACAATATCTGACCTGAGAGGGCGGGGGGGGGGGTAATGCCCCCACATTTATGAGAAGCTCCTCAACTTAAAGTAATTTGTAGTTTTGTCTTGGTAATCCAAATTCAGGTGGTGGAGTCAACTAGGAGCCTACCTGGGCAGTGTAAAGGTACAAAGGGTCCCTCTCCATCCTCCTCCTCTTCCTCCTCCTCTTCGTCATTGCCATTCTTCTCATCCTCCATTTGGAGCCCTGCCTCCTGGTCGCTGTGCCGGATGCTGAGGCGCCTCTCAGCTGCAGAGCGGCCGGTCTTTGTGCCCCGCCGGCCTTTAGAGGGGACGTCCGAGTCTCCGTTGGTCAGAGTCCGGGTGTTGATCAGCCGCTGTCTCTGTGTGGCAGACAAACCAGCCGTGCTATGAAGACCAGTTCAGCAACGTTCCACCACATTCTACTGTTGGCTGTCGTTTTTCAGAACAGGTAGGAGATCTAGCTGGAGGAACCAGAGAGCCTCATGACTTGATCTAAGATGCTTGTTGTTTTGGCTCTCAACAGGAATTCAGCGTCCTGTGTTGGTTCACATGAAAGTCCAGCAGCTGAATGTGAAAACACAGCTGGTGTTTCTGCAGTCAGACAGACTGTGTGCTGTAAGAGACGGAAACCAGAACTTGACAGGAATGTCTTTCTGAGAGCTGAATGTGAATGTTCATTCTAGAAACTCTGAGCTATGCCGCTACTTATGCTACCCATCCTCCTCCACAAGTGTGATTGTTGCAGTCACTGACATGTGGAGGGATGTGGAAAAAGCTGGGGGGTATCGTTTTTGCAAATGCTGAAAGACGCATTACACAAACAAAAGTGATTGAAACATGTATTTTTGATCCTTTCACTCTGCTCTTCTCATTTGCTCTCATTCTGCCCCCACCTGCCCCCCATAGAAAATGATGGAGCTCCGCCCCTGATTGTCCCTCTGTCTTTTGGATTTTGCTAGGTTTGGTGGTTGCATGGAAGCATTCAGGAGCAGCTCCAACATCAGGCTTGTCCTGAAACTGTTTCTCCAGCTCAGACTGAGCATGCTGCTGCTGAAGCTGATGTGTGGTTCCGGATGAAACACAGACATTGGTTGGAAGCTGCCCCCACCTCAGTGATGATCATGCGTGACGCCATGGTGAGGCGGGTTCTGGGGGAGAAATGACTGGTGATCATGATCCTCATTCCTGCCTCAGAAAAGGACAGCTGGTGTGGGAACGCCAACAACAGCTCGTCCACCATCAGCACCGACACCTTCCTTTGGTGGTTTGCTGTTGGGCACACACACAGACACACACACACACACACCGTGTGAAGTCAGACTTTCATTTTGCAGCCTTTAATCACATCTCAGAAGATCCTCAACACACTTGACTCGGTGGCTCCGGGACCTGAAACATTTGGGTTTGCGGCCTTGCTCAAAGGCATTGTGCAGCAAGGTTAGAAGTGGTGGCTGCTGCGCTTGTGTCCCTGTCAAATCGTTTTGTCCTTTTGGTAACAAGACTTGAACTAGTGATCACTGGGCTGGAGGAGAGCAGGGATTTTAGGGAACAGAACATGAAGATGCCCCCCTCCACACACATAATTGGATGGAAGGTGACTTTAACATAATCTTAATGTTTTTGACCAAAAGTTTTAAGACAGATCCTAATTCTGAAGAACATCTTGTGGTATTCATGCATGCTTGTTTCACAAAGAGACTTCAAAGGTGTTCTGATCCATCAGGCCACAAACTGAAACAAAATACAGAGCGACGGCTAAGACACACCTGCACCGAGGAAGCTCACCTTTCTTCAGCAGCACTGCTGTGGCGTCACAGCCATCATCCAGTTCAGCGCTGCCGGCGGCACCGTTCTTCAAACCGGATGGGCTTTTCTTCTGACTCTCCAGAAAACGAACAATGTGAGAATTCATCCTGAAATAAAGGTCACGTCTGAGCATCAGGAGCCTCACAAGAAGGCTAAAGACCAATGTCCTTGTTTCTGATCAAACGTGGGTGGCTTGATGATGAGGATCTTTGTCAGGCTTTAACTCATGATGAAGACGAGTCTGACTTACTTCATGATCAAAATGTAGACGAAGTACATCAGAACCAGCGTGAGAGCTTCCCACCTGAAACAGACTCACCTGTTAAACATGGATTCACTGATGAAATAAAGAGCATTAAAAGTTCAAGAATTCAAATCTGAGCTCACCACACCACCTTCTCGTCATAGATGAACTGTGATACACAGAGTCAGGGGTTACAACACTGGACTCCCGTGAGAGCTGGTTGAAATAGTTGAGTCCTGTTCTTACCACAATGAGGGCTGAGATGGACATGGTGTAGTAAGTAGAGTCTCTGAGCAGAGGCCAGCAGGACAGACGGATGGTCTATAACACAGACAGAACACCGTGAGGCGACAGGTTACCCGACCACAGCAGCCGTCCTGATAGGGAACATCTGTCTGGTGTCTACATCATTCATCCAGGTGATGGAACCCCGTCTGTGTGGCTCCTCTGAATTCCTGTTTATGAGTTGGAATCAAACCAAAGGTACCAAACAGTGCAGTTCATCAATCAACCACTAGAGGCTGGCATCAGAAGTGACCAACGTCCCATTGACTCCTGTGTTAAACAGTCCAACTTTGCACCCAAAGGTAACTTGTGTTCAGTCTGGTTAAATAATGGTTTAGGTGTTTGTTTCTTTATTTTTTTATTTTTTTTTTTACTGTCTGATCCAATAGGCCATTCTCAAAATGATGGTGGAGATAACTGGGTATTATCAGAATAGCAGAGTCCTGTGGATGAGGAAAGAGATTATCGGTCCAGTTCATGAGTCTGTGGTCAACAGATGGAAATAGCTTCCTGATGGGGCTCCCCAGCTGCTTTTAGGTTCATGTTCAGCTTTATCCCGTGTGCTATCTTAGATGACCCTCCCCCTTCCATTGACGTGTTCTCCCTACCATGACAAAGGTGGATAAAGGTGGAAAGATTTCATGTAATCCATGGACACCAGTGAAGATCACAAATCATTGAAGAAAAAAGGTTCAGAGCACTGTCTAGTGGGTCTAGATGACCCAACTCCCAATGGTAAAGTGCCTTGGATAGCAAGGGTTACTATTGGGAGTTGGGTCATCTAGACCCACTAGACAGTGCTCTGAACCTTTTTTCTTCAATGATTTGTGATCTTCACTGGTGTCCATGGATTACGTGAAATCTTTCCACCTTTATCCACCTTTGTCATGGTAGGGAGAACACGTCAATGTAAGGGGGGGTCATCTAAGACAGCACAAGGGGTAAACTAACTTTTAATTGGTGTCTTCAATGCTGCACTCTCAGTGTTTGATTCATTAAGCTTTGTTGTATTTTATTTAATCTCCCAGTAAACTGTAAAACCTTTTCTCTGTAAATCTCTTTGCAATCTTTGACACCTGCCATTCTGTTTCTCTAAGTCATAATTCAATCCATCCATCTTCTGTACTCATTTCTTCCAGCTCCGGTCACAGGGTTGCATGAGCTTATCCAACTCCTGAAGGGCAAAGGCAGGATTCACCCTGCACAGTCAGTCAGTCCATTACAAAAATGATCAGCTCAGTTTCAGAGTTTTACAGTAATCACCTGCAGGCTGAACAAGCCGCACACTCCAATAATACAGAGAATGTTGAAGACAGCAGAGCCCACAATGGTGCCGACGCCCACGTCGCCTTTGGTGATGAACACGCCTGACAGGAAGAAAAGAGCAGTTGGAGTTCTTAAACATGAAGCAGTTTCCATGGAGGTTGGAAAGATGCATGAGATGACAGGAAAGCTGCTCACCGATGATGGAGGTGAAGAGCTCAGGCGCCGAACTGCCAGCTGCCATGAAGGTGGCTCCTGCAACATCCTCACTCATTTGAAGATGCTGAAAGGGGGGCAGAGAGGGGTTTCCCCCATTGTCGTCTATCACAGGACTTCAGTTAGGCTGAGTCTAAGTTCCACCTTAGGATCAAACTCATGAACAGATAAGTTTGGACCAGAGATGTAGGAACCAAAACAGTTTTCTTGAAGCCTTTTGTTGGCAGAGTCAGACCGTAAAACCCATGCACAAAGGGGCGGGGCCAACTGAGAAACTTGAGGTGGTAAATGACAGAAACTGCTGTCTTACCTCACATATCTTTTCTAGGGAGGGCACAAAGTAGTCATCGCAGACCAAAGCCAGCGCATAGAACATGTAAACTGTCTGCAGGGACAGAAACAAGAGGGGGGGACAGAAAGGAATAAAATGAAATCTGGAAATATGTAAAGAATTAAAACAAATCTTTGTTTAAAATAGTTTGAAGAACTGACCCACAATAAGATTATGATCAAACACAGCAACTTTATTGACGTTTTTTTGCTCCTATTGGAGACGCTGAGCGTCACGGTCAAAATGGACCAGATGACTCAGGATGGTGATGACCCACAAGTTTTTTCTGAAAGCAATTGATCTGTTGATCCAGAGAGGGGCAGGGGGCTCAGAGGGCACCGGTTATCGGCTGCAGTGTGAATGCAGTCCAGAAGCTCTTTTGTCTGGGATGTTTGTTCATCTGGAGCTCTTTATGGGAACTTTATATCTCTCCGACATTGTTCTTTTTGATTGGCTGAGGTTCCTCCCACCTTATCTGGGGTGTTTTAAGATGTGAAAAAGTACCTGTGCAGGTGTTACATCATCCATGGCTCCAGTGAAAGCTGGAGACAAACATTTTAGTTACAGATATACCCAGGACTGATGAGTATAGAGTTATTATCCAGGCTGGAACAGCAAAGATCTATCAGTGCTTCAGCTTGGTGCCAAAGATGAGTAGAAACTACAGGCAGAAAAACTGGAGACTACACCATCATGGAGGACAAACCCATACACAGCAGCAACAGAAACAGGAAGTGACTGATGACCAGAAACCCAACCAGCAGATTCAAAAGTCTGAACAGAAGGGCAGCACTGAAGCAGAGATCATGGATGCACAGGAAGAGACCGTGACCAAGAAGCTAACAGTCTTCAGGAACATCCATGTCAACTATGGGCTGAAACCCCCGTTAGCTAAGGGAGGAGAACCTCCGCAGGGTTGAGAAGACCCTGCAGGACTTTCAAATTCAAACCAAATTTCAAACTAAATCTGCTTTTAAAGAGCTGTTTTTTACTCTCCACCCTTACGTCAGAAGATGCTGATACACAGCGGTTATATGTGAAGAGGAAATGGAGGTTGAAGCAGCGGACACTCACACAGAGGACGTGCAGGCCCACAGCTCCTTCTGCTCGCTCCTGGTTTGTGAAGAAATCTCTGGGGAACTCATGGATCGCTGGCGTGCACGAGCAGAACAGAGGAAAGGTCAAAGCTAAAGCGCAAAATGTTTGACATCAAAAAGACATTTAAAAAAAAGATTTACTGGTGTGAAGAAAAATTTGTATGAAAATGACAAAAATACAAATGCCCTTATAAAGACACAGCCAGACACACAACCACATACACATGAACTTAGAAACACACACATAGCCAGACGCGCACACACTAAACAGAGACGACACGGACTGGATACGAGAGCAGAGTGTTGTCAGTGCGAGTCTGGACACTGTGGAGACAATGGTGGATGCAAGAACAACAACTTTTTTGATTTGATTTGATTATTTCAAGCACTAATTGTTGAAAATACAATAAAAAAAAATCCCATAAAAAACAAACAAAGAAAAACAAAGACACACTTCAGTCACATTTGCTTAATTAAATATAGTGATCTTTAACTAAAGTGATTTATTGCTTAAAAAAGAGCAGGAAGAAGCAAGTTCATGTCATCCTACTGAGTTAATTAGTTTGATAGTGTGTCATCGTTTTTGTAATCTGGTTCTTATCAGATCAAGTAAAGAAAATCAATAGCTTATTGATAGTAATGTAAACATTTCAGTAATCATTAATGCACATTACAATGTAAAACTCAGTGGTTGTAATTAAAAGAGCTTTGATTATTCAACCACAATCAAGTTCACACATTTATTTGGAATTATTCAAACACCTGTTGATCCTTAACTCCTCTCATCTTCATATCCTGAAATAAGAGTTTCTTTCTACATATTCTTGAATATTTGGATATTTCAACATTTCTTGAGCTCATTACTTAAACCGTTCCAAAGTTTAGTGCCACACACCGACACACAGAAACTTTTCTTTGTGGTTCTTATCAGTTTGATCTTGAAGTTCCTACATCCCCTCAGTTTGTTCCTCCTTCATTTTCTAAGAACTGTTTCTGGATATTGAATGTAACGATTTCCAACTGACTCTGTATAAAAGTTACTATGAACTGTGATACACAGAGTTAGGGGTTGCAACGGAGAATTCATCAATACTCCGTTGTTTGACTTGTAAGTCAAAGTTTTAAAAGTCTGGATTGATAAAATAGATTGTTTGTATGATCAAGATATCTGTATCCCTTGTGCTATCCTAGGCACTTTAACATTGGGAGTTGGGTCATCTAGACCCACTAGACAGTGCTCTGAACCTTTTTTCTTCAATGATTTGTGATCTTCACTGGTGTCCATGGATTACATGAAATCTTTCCACCTTTGTCATGGTAGGGAGAACACCTCAATGGAAGGGGGGGGGGGGTCATAGGATAGCACAAGGGTTAAGTACAATTCTGATGGCTCGTTTTTGAAGTAAACAGAGAGGATGGAGTGAACTCTTGTAATTATTCCCCCAAATTTCTATACAGTAGGTGAAATATGGTAATATTAAGGAGCGGTTGAATAAATATCTACTTTTGTATCCTAATATATGTATAGATTTATTTACGATCGAAATACTTTTTAAGACTTTAGTTTGTATGTGTCTGATGTGTGGCTTCCAACTTAGTTTGTCATCGATAAAAACCCCTAAGAATTTGATTTCTGTGACACTTTCAATTGAGACATTATTTTTTTCAACTGAGAGCTCTTGATTGGCGTTGTACTTTCCAAACAAAAATCACTTTGGTTTTCTCTAGGTTCAAAGATAATTTGTTGTAATCCATCCATGATTTTATTTTGTTTGACTCTGTGTTTTCCACATTGACAAGTTCCCTAGGATTATCTGTAAAATAGAATATATTTGTGTCATCAGCAAATAATATGAGTTCTAAAAGTTTTGAAACATTGAATTTATAATTCATGGAAATATTGAATAGCAGCGGGCCCAGAATTGATCCTTGTGGGACACCACAACTTATCTCTTCGCCTTCTGATGTAAATTCATCAATCTTGACAAATTGTTTTCTTTCCGGTAAATAGCTTTTGACCCAAGTTAGCGCTAGTCCTCTTATCCCAGACACTTCCAGTTTGTCAAGTAGGAAGTCAATAAAAATTCCAGCTGCATATTTCTTTTTGTCCAGAATTTTTGAATTTCCTCCACAGCATCAATGGTAGTCAATGAGGTTGATCTCTTTTCTCTAAAACCAGATTGGTTTTCATTTATAATGTTGTGTTTATCAATAAATGTAACTAATTTATCACTGAATATTTTTCCTAAAATCTTTGAGAATTGTGGAAGAAGATAAACTAGTCTATTGTTAGTACATTGATGTTTGTCTCCAGTCTTATAGTTAGGAATCGCTACATTTTATCTTTGAAACATATATTTTCTTTCCCTTTGTTTACAGGGGAAAGAGAGAGGGGAAGAGTATGAAGGGGGGGGGAATTAAAAAATTCAAATTCAAATTCAAATTCAACTTAATTTATATAGCACTTTTCATGCTTCATAGCATCTCAAAGTGCTTCCCAAAGAAAGAATAAAACAAATTATATATATATATATATATATATATATATATATATATATATATATATATATATATATATATATATATATATATATATATATATATATATATATATATATATATATATATGGGGGGGGGGGTTTGACCTCATTTGACTGTGAGGGTCAACCCCCTCAGTCAAATAATCACCAAGACTGGCTATGGATACCGACTCAGAAATGGGGCCAACATCAGTCACCTCCTCTACATGGATGACATCAAGCTATATGCTAAGAGTGAGCGTGACATTGAATCCCTGATCCACACCACCAGGATCTACAGTACTGACATTGGGATGTCATTCGGGCTCGAGAAATGCAGCCGGATGGTGACAAAGAGAGGCAAGGTAGTCCACACAGGGGGGGTCTCACTCCCAGAAGGAACAATAGCAGACATTGAGGACAGTTACAAGTACCTTGGAATTCCACAGGCAAATGGCAACCTGGAGCAGGCAACAAGGAAAGCTGCAACAGCTAAATACCTCCAACGAGTAAGGCAAGTCCTGAGAAGCCAGCTCAATGGAAAAAATAAGACCCGGGCAATAAACAGCTACGCACTGCCAGTTATCAGATACCCTGCAGGAATAATAAGATGGCCAAAGGAAGAGATACAGACCACGGATGTTAAAACACGAAAGCTCCTCACCATGCATGGAGGGTTCCATCCCAAATCCAGCACCCTGAGACTGTATGCTAGCCGCAAGGAAGGAGGCCGAGGACTAGTGAGCGTAGAAGCCACTATCCAGGATGAAACATCCAAGATCCATGAATACATCAAGCTCAAGGCCCCAACTGACAGTGTGCTCAGTGAATGTCTCAGGCAATGGAGAGCAGAGGATACAGTGCTGGAGGACAGATCCTCATGGGAGGACAAACCCCTGCATGGGATGTACCACCGGACCATAACTGAAGTGGCTGATATCAAGAAGTCCTACCAATGGCTAGAAAGGGCTGGCCTACAGGACAGCACTGAAACACTCATCCTGGCAGCTCAGGAACAAGCCCTGAGCACCAGAGCCATAGAGGCTCAGATCTACCACACCAGACAAGACCCAAGGTGTAGATCTACCACCCCAGACAAGACCCAAGGTGTAGATCTACCACACCAGACAAGACCCAAGGTGTAGGCTGTGCAAAGAAGCGCCTGAAACAATCCAGCACATAACTGCAGGGTGTAAGATGCTGGCAGGGAAAGCATACATGGAGCGCCACAATCAAGTGGCTGGAATAATATACAGGAACATGTGTGCAGAATATGAACTGGAAACCCCAAGGTCAAAATGGGAAACACCTCTGAAGGTGGTAGAGAATGAGAGGGCAAATATCCTGTGGGACTTCCAGATCCAGACTGATAGGATGGGAATGGAGAATCAACCAGACATTGTAGTGGTGGATAAAGAACAGAGGAAAGCCGTTGTGGTGGATGTGGCAGTGCCAAGCGATGGGAACATCAGGAAGAAGGAACATGAGAAACTGGAGAAATACCAGGGACTCAGAGAAGAACTGGAGAAAGCCTGGAAAGTGAAGGTGACAGTGGTGCCTGTGGTAATTGGAGCACTCGGGGCAGTAACCCCCAAGCTGGAAGAGTGGCTACAACAGATACCTGGAAAGACCTCAGACCTCTCAGTCCAGAAAAGCGCAGTGCTAGGAACAGCTAAGATACTGCAGGAGCCTCAAGCTCCCAGGCCTCTGGTAGAGGACCCGTGCTTAGAGGAGAAACCACCTGCGGAGGGTGAGAGGGGCGTTTTTTTTTTTTTTATATATATATATATTAGTTAAATAATAATATAAAGCACACAAAAACCCAACACATACACATCCCTCCTTTAAAATAAAAACAATTAAAATTAGCTGTTAACATTTTATCAAATCAAATAAAAACGTGGACAAGTACAAACTATGTAAAAGCTTTACTGAAAAGATGTGTCTTAAGTTTTTTCTTAAAAACCTCCACAGTGGCTGAAGCCCTCACGTCCTCAGGCAGGCTGTTCCACAGGCGAGTCCACAGTGTTGAAAGGAGGCCTCGCCGTGGGTTTTAGTTCTGACCTTTGGGACCACTAGCAGACCTGCACCTGTGGACCTGAGGGCTCTGGGAGGGTCATAGACTAAAAGTAAATCTGATAAAAATGAGGGTCCAGTTCCATGTAAACTTTTATAAACTAATAAAAGAACCTTAAAATCGATCCTAAAGCTGACAGGGAGCCAGTGCAAAGACTTCAAAATTGGAATAATGTGCTCCTTCTTTCTGGTTCTGGTTAAAAGACGTGCAGCTGAGTTTTGAACAAGCTGCAGCCGGTTTATAGTATTTCTCTTAGCACCAGAAAGAAGAGCATTACAATAGTCTCTCCTAGAAGTTATAAAAGCATGGATTAATATTTCAGCACTGGCTTGTGAGAGAAAGGGTCTCACTCGGGCAATATTTCTAAGATGATAAAATGCAGTCTTTGTAACTTGATTTGCGTGTGCTTCAAAGTTAAGATCTGCATCTAAAATCGCACCGAGGTTTTTGTACTTTATTGCACACATTCAGATTAAAAGTTGATAAATAGGATTGGACCCTTTCTCTCTCAGCTTCAGGACCAACAATTAAAATGTCAGTTTTGTCTTGATTGAGCTTTAAGAAGTTCTCTCCCATCCATGTTTCAATATCTAAAACACAACTTAATAGGTCATCAATGGGTCCCATGTCATCAGGAGACACAGCCACATATGTCATCAGTGTCATCAGCATAACTATGAAAGTTTATGCCATGTCTCCTGATGACATCACCTAGCGGTAGCATGTAGAGGTTAAAAAGTGTGGGGCCAAGGACCGAACCTTGTGGCACACCACATGTCAGTCCGTGCCTCCCAGATGATGCATCATTTACACTGACAATAAAATCTCTTCCTGTGAGGTAGGATTCAAACCAGCTGTACACAGTTCCAGTGATCCCAACCATGTCATGCAGTCTGTTTAGAAGAATGGAGCGTTCAACTGTGTCGAAGGCTGCAGTCAGGCCCAGCAATACTAAAACAGATGTTTTCTTCTTCTTCTCCCCCGTGAACCGCCACCTTAACGTGGTGGGGGAGTTTGAGAGCTTGGGTGATCCCAGGAGCTAAGCTGTCTGGGGCTTAAGCCCCTGGTAGGGTCTCCCATGGCAGACAGGTCCTGGGTGACGAGCCAGACAAAGAGCGGTTCAGAAACCCCTGATGAAAAGAAACAACGAGGACCCGATTACGTCGCCCGGATTGGCGTCACCGGGGCCCCACTCTGGAGCCAGGCCCAGGGTCGGGGCTCGCAGGCGAGCGCCTGGTGGCCGGGGCTCTTCCCACGGGCCCCGGTCGGGCACAGCCCGAAGGAGCGACGTGGGACCACTCTCCCATGGGCCCACCACCCGTAGGAGACCTCAAAAGGGGCCGGTGCAGTGTGGTTTGGGTGGCAGTCGAGGGCGGGTGCCTCGGCGGCCCAAACCCCGATCATGGAACCTGGCTTTTGGGACATGGAATGTCACCTCTCTGGGAGGGAAGGAGCCTGAGCTGGTGCGAGAGGTTGAGAGATACCGTCTAGATATAGTCGGGCTCACCTCCACACATAGCCTGGGCTCTGAAACTCAGTCCTTAGAGAGGGGTTGGACTCTCTACCACTCTGGAGTTGCCCAAGGTGAGAGGCGGCGGGCTGGCGTAGGCTTACTCGTGAGCCCCCAGCTCAGCCGCCAAGTGTTGGAGTTCACCCCGGTGGACGAGAGGGTCATGTCCCTCCGCCTCTGGGTGGGGGACAGGTCTCTAACTGTGGTTTCGGCTTACGGGCCGAACAGCAGTTCGGAGTACCAGGCCTTCTTGGTGTCTCTCGAAGGGGTACTGGAAAGTGCCCCAACGGGGGACTCCATTGTCTTCCTGGGGGACTTCAATGCCCACGTGGGCAATGACAGTGGCACCTGGAGGGGTGTGATTGGTAGGAACGCCCCCCCTGATCTGAACCCGAGTGGTGTTTTGTTATTGGACTTCTGTGCTCGACATAGTTTGTCCATAACGAACACCATGTTCGAGCACAAGAGTGTCCATCGGTACACCTGGCATCAGGACGCCCTAGGCAGGAGGTCAATGATCGACTTTGTAGTTGTTTCAGGTGACCTTCGGCCCTGTGTCTTGGACACTCGGGTGAAGAGAGGGGCGGAGCTGTCCACCGATCACTACCTGGTGGTGAGTTGGATTCGCTGGCGGGGAAGGAGGCCGGAAAGACTTGGAAGACCCAAACGTACTGTGAGGGTCTGCTGGGAACGTCTGGCTGAGCCCTCCGTCAGGGAAGTCTTTAACTCCCACATCCGGGAGAACTTCAAACAGGTACTGGGGGAGGTTGGGGACATTGAGTCCGAGTGGACCATGTTTTCCACCTCCATTGTCTCTGCTGCTGCTCGGAGCTGTGGTCGCAAGGTCTCTGGTGCCTGTCGCGGCGGTAACCCCAGAACCCGGTGGTGGACACCGGAAGTAAGGGATGCCGTCAAGCTGAAGAAGGAGTCCTACCAGGCCTGGCTGGCCTGCGGGACTCCAGAGGCAGCTGACAGGTACCGGCAGTCTAAGCGAGCTGCGGCCCGGACTGTTGCGGAGGCGAAAACTCGGTCCTGGGAGGAGTTCGGTGAGGCCATGGAGAAGGACTATCGGTTGGCCTCGAAGAAATTCTGGCAAACCATCCGGCGACTCAGGAGGGGAAAGCAGTTCTCCACAGGCACCGTTTTCAGTGCAGGTGGGGAGCTGTTGACTTCAACTGGGGACATTGTCGGGCGGTGGAAGGAGTACTTCGAGGATCTCCTCAATCCCACTGACACGCCTTCTTTTGAAGAAGTGGAGAGTGAGGATTTTGGGGTGGGGCTGTCCATTACCCGGGCTGAAGTCACTGAGGTAGTCAACGAGCTCCTCGGTGGCAAGGCCCCGGGGGTGGATGAAGTCCGCCCTGAGCACCTCAAGTCTCTGGATGCTGTGGGAGTGTCTTGGCTGACACGTCTCTGCAGCATCGCGTGGCGGTCGGGAACCGTACCACTGGACTGGCAGACAGGGGTGGTGGTTCCCCTCTTTAAGAAGGGGGACCGGAGGGTGTGTTCCAACCATAGGGGAATTACACTCCTCAGCCTCCCTGGGAAAGTCTATGCCAGGGTACTGGAGAGGAGAGTCCGTCCGATAGTCGAACCTCGGATTCAGGAACAACAGTGCGGTTTCCGTCCTGGTCGTGGAACTGTGGACCAGCTCTACACCCTATCTAGGGTGCTGGAGGGTTTGTGGGAGTTCGCTCATCCAGTCCATATGTGTTTTGTGGATTTGGAGAAGGCGTTCGACCGCGTCCCCCGTGGCATCCTGTGGGGGGTGCTCTGGGAGTATGGGGTCCGGGGAGCCTTACTGAGGGCTGTCCGGTCTCTGTATGACCGGAGTAGGAGCTTGGTCCGCATAGTCGGCAGTAAGTCAGACCTTTTCCCGGTCCACGTTGGACTCCGGCAGGGCTGCCCTCTATCACCGGTTCTGTTCATAGTTTTTATGGACAGAATTTCTAGGCGCAGCCAGGGGCCGGAAGGGATCTGGTTTGGGGACCACAGGATTTCCTCTCTGCTTTTTGCAGATGATGTTGTCCTGTTGGCTTCATCGAACCGGGACCTCCAGCGTGCATTGGGGCGGTTTGCGGCCGAGTGTGAAGCGGCTGGGATGAGGGTCAGCACCGCTAAATCTGAGGCCATGGTCTTTGACCGGAGAAAGGTAGTTTGCCATCTCTCGGTCGGTGGAGTGTCCTTGCCCCAGGTGGAGGAGTTTAAATACCTTGGGGTCTTGTTCACGAGTGAGGGAAGATCGGAGCGTGAGATTGACAGGCGGATCGGAGCAGCGTCCGTAGTTATGCGGTCGCTCTATCGGTCCGTCGTGGTGAAGAGAGAGCTGAGCCGAAAAGCAAAGCTCTCAATTTACCGGTCGATCTACGTTCCAGTACTCACCTATGGTCATGAGCTATGGGTCATGACCGAAAGAACGAGGTTCCGAATACAAGCGGCTGAAATGAGCTTCCTCCGCAGGGTGGCTGGGCGCTCCCTTAGAGATAGGGTGAGAAGCTCGGTCACCCGCGGAGAGCTCGGAGTAGAACCGCTTCTCCTCCACATCAAAAGGAGCCAGTTGAGGTGGCTCGGGCATCTAGTTCGGATGCCTCCTGGACGCCTCCCTGGAGAGGTGTTCCGGGCATGTCCCACTGGGCGGAGGCCCCGGGGAAGACCCAGGACACACTGGAGAGACTACGTCTCTCGGCTGGCCTGGGAACGTCTCGGGGTCCCCCCAGAGGAGCTGGAGGAAGTGGCTGGGGTGAGGGAAGTCTGGGCATCTCTGCTCAGTCTGCTGCCCCCGCGACCCGGTCCCGGATAAGCGGAGGAAGATGGATGGATGGATGGATGTTTTCTTTTCATCAAAATTGGACCTGAGATCATTTATAACCTTGACCAGCGCCGTCTCTGTGGAGTGATGGGATCTAAAACCAGACTGAAATTTTTCTAAAATATTATTTTTATTAATAAAATCATTTAGTTGGATAAAAACTAGTTTTTCTAAAATCTTACTTAAAAATGGCAGGTTTGACACTGGCCGGTAATTATCTAGATCTGAAACATCTAAACCGCTCTTCTTCAGAGTGGGTCTCACTATAGCAGTCTTTAAGGATGTGGGAAAGATCCCAGTCTGAAGAGAGCGATTGACGATGTTCAGGAGTTCCTCCTCACAGGATAAAGACACAGACTTAAAAAGAGAGGTGGGGATGGGATCAAGAAAACAGGTTTGACTCTTAAGTTGGGAAATCACTTTACGAAGCTTTGCAGCATCAATCAAGACAAAACTCTCTAGTGTGTTCTTAAAAGGCAAACAGAATGCATCAGACTGAACTGTTAGTGGATGGATGATAGATGGATTGTGGGGGGGTGGGGGGAAATGAGGGGATACAAGTGCCAGGTTGCTAATTTGAGTACCGATTTTCCACTTCCCAAAAGGGAAATTCTGACACTAGATCACTAAACCACATCCATCCATCTATCATCCATCCATCTATCCATTAACACAAACACATGAACTCTGAAACACACACCACCAGATATACAAACGCACACAGGCGCATGCACTCAGAAACACACATTCAGCCAGATGTGCACACACAAGAGACACACAAATACAGACACATGCCCACTCACACAATACACAAATACAGACACACACAAACTCACACAGGCACATGCACTCAGAAGCACACATAAAGCCAGATATGCACACAGATACACAAGCAGAGGCACACACATGCACACTCACAGAGATATAAATACAGACACACGCAATCAGAAATGCACACTTGCATGTAAACGTACACATATAGACACACAGACCAACAGAAACACACATGCACTGGCACAAACATTCACACAGACACGCATACATTTAGAGACAGTGTTCGACCATGTCCCCCGTGGTGTCCTGTAGGGGTTGCTCTGGGACTTTGGGGAGTCTTACTGAGGGCTGTCCGGTCTCTGTATGACCAGAACAGGATCTTGGTTCACATACCTGGCAATAAGTCAGACCTGTTCCTGGTGCATGTTGGACTCCGGCAGGGCTGTCCTCTATCACCGGTTCTGTTCATTATTTTTATGGACAGAATTTCTAGAAGCAGCCAGGGGCCGGAGGGGTCTGGTTTGGGAACCACAGGATGTCATCTCTGCTCTTTGTAGATGATGTTGTCCTGTTGTCTTCATCATGCCAGGACCTCCAGCATGAATTGGGCGGTCTGTGGCCCAATGTGAAGCGGCTAGGATGAGGGTCAGCACCACTAAATCTATGTGCATCTGAGTGTAAATCTCTGGAGACTGGAGAAAGGTAATTTATCCTCCCAGGGAGGGTGGAGTGCCACGGGTGGGAAGAGTTTAAGTTACTTGGGGTCTTGTTCACGGGTGAGAGAAGATCAGCAGACTGCGTTCTTTTCATTTGTGTAGCACCAAGAAAAGAAGGAGAATTTGTAGTATTCCAGATCTAAAAGTGTCTTTAATCTTTTCTATCTTGCTTTGTATTTAGACCACAATATTGTGAGGTTTTTGAGTTGGGGGGGCATCAGAGCTTTAAAGATTCACGACATGTTTATACAGAACCCGAGTCCTCTGAGGACTGAACAGAGCAATCACAGCAGACACAAGTGGACTCTGGGCTTAAATGTTGGCGGTACAGGTACTTTCCATTTGCACCCATTAGGGGTTAGTCTCTAAAAGTACACAAATACATGTTTATACGTGCACACACCTCATATGATTAATATCTAGGCCGACCCTAAACAAGCCTCGAAGGTCGTCCTTCCAAAGGTAAAAAACCAAATTCCCCCCAGCTCCACTGCCATGCTTACATAAGAAGTCCAGGGTTGCATAAGAGCTCTCAGCTCCATTAGAGAGGATGAAACATTAAATCTGAGGACAGCTTTGTTTGAGCGTCTGTGAGGGAAAGCTGCACACGTTTACACACATGCTCGCAGATGCACCCGCTCACATGCATGTACACACACATGTAGACTTACACACACACATGAACATAAACACAATGAGCAAATCACATATTTTCAGCAGCACTTCTAGCTGTAAAAACTGAGGTTTGATGATGATTTGTCTTCAGGTTCTGTTTAGTTTTTTGCCTGCTGCTAGGGCTGTAATGATCAATTTGAACAACAATTCAATTCATGTCATAATTTGTGGTTACCGATACGATTCATAGTTGGTTTTGGTTCATTTTGAAAGATCCAAATGAATCTGATTCAGTGACCTAAAGTGGATCCAGATCATCTTCATCCAAACTTGCAGCAGTCAGACTCAGACAGAAATTCCTGCTACTGAACAGTTTTCAGATTCTTGGATTTCTTCCAGATCATCAAGTGGAAATGAAATCTGTGTCCAAACAAACAAGTAAACTAGAATGAATGTCAAATTCATTCACATGTTAGTTTCCTAAAGTTCACCACTGTTGTTTTTCCACATCCAAAGAATCCAAAGGGAACATTCTTAGAACATTCTAGACACTGGATGGTCACATGACTTTATTCAAAGTCTGTCCACACATTGGACTGGAATGATGGACTGATCCGTGTTTGATGACATCACATGTGTGTTGTACGCTGATGCACCTGGTCCTTTTTACATCATACTAAAATAAACCTATCATGCCTAAATCCAAATGGTATTTTTCAAGATTGATTTATCTCATTTTGAAAATTTTTATTTAATGGTGTAGATCGATTTGTTTTGATTGAAATTTTGACTCAGTAGAATAGAAATTGATTAATCAATTAATCGTTACAGCCCTATTTTCTGCCTCTGCACAAATGGCCACCTGTTCCAGGCTTTAGTCTTTTCTCATTTGTCAGGTGATACTTCAGGTTTTGTTCTGTCGTGCTGAAGTTCGTTTTGCTTTTTGTCGTGTTTTAATTCATTTGTTCAGTTAGGTCTCAGTTCCCAATCCAAGTCTCCTGTAACCCCCCCCCCCCCCCCCCCCCCCCGAAAAAACAAAAAACGTAGCTCTTGGTATTTCTTCCTTACAGTGAGTGCAACAACCTACCCAAATGTTTTCATCTGCCTGACAAGTGAAAGCAACATCACCAGCTTTCCTCTGTCAAGCATTTTTCAAAAAGCCTCCGAACACGAGGAGGACACTGATGAAGGACACTGTTCCCTGTTTGAGTGTACCTTTACCACAGCACTTCTGAAGCTCTCATCCTGCTCAGGTTTGGGAGAGAAGTAACACAGCAAGGTCAGAGGGCGGGGCTTAAGGATGAGGCGAACTCACCTGGTTCAGTGCAGTTTTTCTCTGGCTCTGAGAAAAGCTCAGACTTCACATCTTCCTGTAGAAGATGTCGGCTCTCCCACTTTGCTTCCTCCACACCCAACGAACTGGGAAGACGCTTTCCTGAGATCCAGACAGACATGGGGGGGGGGGGGGGGTAAGCTGCTTTCAGTTAGAGCTCAGAGGAAAACTTTTCTTCATTTCTTCCACAGTTTTCATGATTGAAGATTTGAGGTTTTCTGAGGTTTGTGCCAGTTGCAGCCCTGTGTAATGATCTGACCCCTCCCTGCATCATCTGGGTCAGTCTTCTGAATCCCCCACCCCAACGTCCTCTCTTCTAGTCTGCAAGTTAACAGGCTCCTAAAAGTCTGTGCTCAGAACATCTCAAATGAAAACAGAAGCAGGGACATGATGAATATAGAACAGGGGTGTCTATCCCGATTGCTCAGGGGCCAAAATCTAAAACATGCTAAAGGTCCTGAGCGGAACAGGATAAACCTTTATTGAACAAAACTAAACTTTTAAAACGTAACTTTTTAAAACATAATTATGGATAAAAAATAGACCGAAAATTTGATTTTCAGAATGAATCCACTTAAACTTTAAATAACTTATATTTTCTCTCCATAAAAAATACTATGAAAATTTCTAAATAAAGTAAACGTTACAACAACAAAAAAATAAATCTTTCTGTACTCTGTCATTTTAAATAAAAGATAACCTTAAATTTTTAATATACTAAAAGATTTAGCTCTCCAAAAATATATCCTGTTAAAATTACACAAATTCAAAATATGAATTTGCTGCATCACAAAACAAATCAAACCTGGAGATATGACTCAAATTTGTTCTTTTCAGCAATAAATCAAATTCTGTTTTCCGTTTGTACTCTGTCTTCAGTATGGTACTTTGTCTTCAGTATGGTACTTTGTCTTTAGTGTGGTACTTTGTCTTCAGTGTGGTACTCTGTCTTCAATGTGGTACTTCGTCTTCAGTGTGGGACTTTGTCTTTAGTGTGGTACTTTGTCTTCAGTGTGGTACTCTGTCTTCAGTGTGGTACTTTGTCTTTAGTATGGTACTTTGTCTTCAGTGTGGTACTCTGTCTTTAGTGTGGAACTCTGTCTTCAGTGTGGTACTTTTTCTTTAGTATGTTACTTTGTCTTCAGTGTGGTACTTTGTCCCCAGTATGGTACTTTGTCTTTAGTGTTGTACTTTGTCTTCAGTATGGTACTTTATCTTCAGTGTGGTACTTTGTCTTCACTGAGGTATTCTGTCTTTAGTATGGTACTTTGTATTTAGTGTGGTATTTTGTCTTCAGTGTGGTACTCTGTCTTCAATGTGGTACTTCGTCTTCAGTGTGGGACTTTGTCTTTAGTGTGGTACTTTGTCTTCAGTGTGGTACTTTGTCTTTAGTATGGTACTTTGTCTTTAGTGTGGTACTTTGTCTTTAGTGTGGTACTCTGTCTTCAGTGTGGTACTCTGTCTTCAGTGTGGTACTCTGTCTTTAGTGTGGTACTTTGTATTTAGTGTGGTATTTTGTCTTCAGTGTGGTACTTTGTCCCCAGTATGGTACTTTGTCTTTAGTGTGGTACTTTGTCTTCAGTATGGTACTCTGTCTTCAGTGTGGTACTTTTTCTTCAGTTTGGTACTTTTTCTTCAGTGTGGTACTTTGTCCCCAGTATGGTACTTTGTCTTCAGTATGGTACTTTGTCTTCAGTGTCGTATTTTGTCTTCAGTATGGTACTTTGTCTTCAGTATGGTACTTTGTCTTTAGTGTGGTACTTTGTCTTCAGTGTGGTACTCTGTCTTCAATGTGGTACTTCGTCTTCAGTGTGGGACTTTGTCTTTAGTGTGGTACTTTGTCTTCAGTGTGATACTTTGTCTTTAGTATGGTACTTTGTCTTTAGTGTGGTACTTTGTCTTTAGTGTGGTACTCTGTCTTCAGTGTGGTACTTTGTCTTCAGTGTGGTACTCTGTCTTCAGTGTGGTACTTTTTCTTTAGTATGGTACTTTGTCTTCAGTGTGGTACTTTGTCCCCAGTATGGTACTTTGTCTTCAGTGTGGTACTTTGTCTTCAGTATGGTACTTTGTCTTCAGTGTGGTTCTTTGTCTTCAGTGAGGTATTCTGTCTTTAGTGTGGTACTTTGTATTTAGTGTGGTATTTTGTCTTCAGTGTGGTACTTTGTCTTCAGTGTGGTACTTTGTCTCCAGTGTGGTACTTTGTCTTCAGTGTGGTATTTTGTCTTCAGTGTGGTACTCTGTCTTTAATGTGGTACTTTTTCTTTAGTATGGTACTTTGTCTTCAGTGTGGTACTTTGTCCCCAGTATGGTACTTTGTCTTCAGTGTGGTACTCTGTCTTCAGTGAGGTATTATGTCTTTAGTGTGGTACTTTGTATTTAGTTTGGTATTTTGTCTTCAGTGTGGTACTTTGTCTTCAGTGTGGTACTCTGTCTTCAGTATGGTACTTTGTCTTCAGTGTGGTACTTTGTCTTCAGTGTGGTACTTTGTCTTCAGTGTGGTACTCTGTCTTCAGTATGGTACTTTGTCTTCAGTGTGGTACTTTGTCTTCAGTGTGGTACTTTGTCTTAAGTGTGGTATTTTGTCTTCAGTGTGGTACTCTGTCTTTAATGTGGTACTTTTTCTTTAGTATGGTACTTTGTCTTCAGTGTGGTACTTTGTCCCCAGTATGGTACTTTGTCTTTAGTGTGGTACTTTGTTTTCAGTATGGTACTTTGTCTTCAGTGAGGTATTCTGTCTTTAGTGTGGTACTTTGTATTTAGTTTGGTATTTTGTCTTCAGTGAGGTACTCTGTCTTCAGTGTGGTACTTTGTCTTCAATGTGGTACTCTGTTTTCAGTATGGTACTTTGTCTTCAGTGTGGTACTTTGTCTTCAGTGTGGTACTTTGTCTTCAGTGTGGTACTCTGTCTTCAGTATGGTACTCTGTCTTCAGTGTGGTACTTTGTCTTCAGCGTGGTATTTTGTCTGCAGTGTGGTACTCTGTCTTCAGTATGGTACTTTGTCTATAGTGTTGTACTGCAGGAAGTCTGAGATGAGTGTCAGAGAGAGAAGCGCTGACTGAGACAGCAGAACCTTTTAAAAAAAATCATCAGAGTTTATTTGTGTTTCTGTTTATGAAAATCTGAATCAAATAAAAGGTCTGGATCCCACAGCATCAAAGGAACCTTAGACATCATGTGTCTAAAACGGTTTAAAGACTAAGAGGCAGGTTGTTCACATGATCACAATGTAGTTTTACTGTTTCAATCGTTTCATATCTTTGCTTCTCATCACCAGAGCACCAAACTGGATCTTGGTTGTCTTTAGTGAAACCTGGTTCTGTTAGATCCTCAGAGGAGACATGGAGGCCAGGCCCTCCTCAGGTCCAGAGATGGACTCATGAATGCAGAGGGTCAAGGAGAGCTTTATCGAGTCTTTGTCAGCTCATCAATCTCACATTTACTGAGGGCTATGACAGTTCTGCTCCATATTTAGAGGAGCTTAGAGGAGAACTCTGCGTGAAAAGTGCCAGGAGGATGTGAGGAGAGCTGCAGGAGGAGCTAGCACTTTGTGTCAGGATAAGAAATCTCTCAAATCTATGTTTACAATCTATATTATATCAAAATATCTGAAAAGGTCACAAAAGCTGAAGGAAGCATGACGGTGAGAAACCAGCTCCAGGCTTTCTGTGCTGAAGAGGAGAGCGCCTTAGAACAGAGACATGCTAGAACTGTAGGGCCTCACAGAAGAACAAGAGGAAAGAAAGCGACTGCTGCACTGATGATGGAGGCTGACCCAAATGCAGCTGAATTACATGCAGCGCTGCAAGCCTGGGGGGGGGGTGAAGATTACTGTGGAGGAAGATGAGGAGCAGTAAAACAACAACAAACACAAAAAAATCCAGCTTTGACTTCAGATTTCTGCTGCTCAACCCAGAAGCAGACGACATTTAACCTACTTTAGGAAAAGGAGCTGCTGATGTACATGTGCACACCCACACACACACACACCCACACACACACACGCTCAATACTCCGTTGTACAGTTTGAATCGAGGCTTCCTTCCTTCAGCTCCAGCTGCTGCCTCTGGCTGTGCATCATGTTGGACCTGTGATGCTCTTGCACCGCCTTCTCTGTGGCTCCTCCCACAGATAAGGTGTGTGTTTTCAGATGTCCTCAGTTTAACGTAAGCAGCAAGGTTCAGTCAGCCAAGGTGTTGCTTCACTTTGTGCTGCTGCTTTACATCAAATAAAAAGATGAACATCAGATCTGTCACTTTGTGCTGAAAAAAAGAAAACCAAACTCGCCTCAGAGGGTTTCACGCGGCGAGGCGACAGGACGGGATTTGAGCAGCTCAGGGTCCAGTTGGTGAAAACCCCTCAGATGTTAGACAACTGATCTGCAAACACACTAGTAAACCTGCAGAACAGGGGGGGCGCCCATGCAGCAGGATTAGGGGGTGGGCTCCGCAGGCTCTTTGGCTCCTCTGCTGTTTCGAAAACAAGGGGGGGGGGCTTAGGCGCAACCCCACCCCTCATAGAAAGGTCCAGCAACTGTAGTGTATTTCCGGCTGTGATTTAGGGAGGCAGGACATTAACCATGAATGCTTGGAGAACTGGACTGAGTAACAACCCCCACCCCCACCCCCAGTCTTCTCTATATAGAAATAAACAGCTGTTACTCAGTCATTCTGTTGGTCAAAATAATCATTCTGGATCTGATACATCTTTTTAAACATGTTCTTGATAATCCTCTTTACTCTTCATAATATTGTTTTCTTTATCAGATATCTGGACTCTGATCAACTTGGACCAATCACGGCTAACTCGCAACATCTCGCTCAACAATGGCGACTGAATTGATTTCATTTGGTTGGAGCCAGAATTGAACCATTTTCTATGGGTGAGATCACACTGCCCCCCCCCCCCCCACACACACACACACAACTATTGCTGACGGTTGGGGGGTGGGCAGGCTCTCCTTTGTGTCCCTTTCCCATTGGTGAAGAAGCCCAACAGTGAGGAACAGCTGAGGTTCACAGAACTCTGAGACCAGAACAAAGCTGTGCTGATGTCTGCTGACACAGACTTAGGGTGAAACATCCCCCTCTGACATGATGGTGGAAAAATTATGATATGGACCGGCTTTTTCCGAGTCACCCCAAAGTCATGGATACAGTGGGGGCATTTCTGTTCTGAACACAGGACCTCTGGGTTTGCAGATGACACGCCGGTGTCCCTGCTCTGATGGGACAGCTGTCAACCAGGAGGCTGAGCCTCTCATGAGGGGATAAGAATGACTGAACTGTTCTCTGCTCCCCAAGATCACAAACATCTGGCCCCCACCCTTGCTGCTTAAAAGGCTCTCACACATGACTGGTTCAGAAAGGACAGAAACAGAGCCACAGGTTGACACCAGATCCGTCTCTGCAGGGCTGCACGTGCAGCTGCATGCATCTGTTCGTCCATGGAGCCCTGAAGTCTGATGGTTCTGCTTCCCCTGTGCGGTAAGTCATCTGAATACCTGCTGACCTGACAGAGATCCATGAGCTCTCACAGAGACGTCCGAACCCACATCTGCCTGCGTCTGCGCAGCTACCCCTGTCTGCGCAGACTTCAGGTGCACGCCGCGTTCTCTAACGGAGCCCGGATCAAAAACGTTCAAAGTGCCCCACCTGCTCCGTGAGACACCGAGCGAAGCCCAGCGGCGAGCCCCAGCACGACCCCCGCGAGGCACACGCGGACGGCAAGCATCTCTTTCCGCCTCCTCCGCCGAGCCCCGCTCCTCCGCCGGACCAGCGTCTGTCCTCCTGCGAGCGGCTCCGGCATCCCTGCAGCCTGATCGGGGGCCATGGCGCTCCTCTCCGCGGGAGAACGGAGGAACGGATGCAGCAGCGGGGAGGGCTGTCCACGCGCGCACGCAGCTGTGAGGAGCCGCGTGCGCCAAACTCACTGTGCTGAGCGTAACTTCACATCCGGCGGGACATTACATAACATGACGGATAAAACCGCAAAGATCAAAGGGAAAAGTTCAGACTGAAAGATTTACTCAAATGAAAAGAAAAAGGCGACTAAAAAGAGCGTTAGATGATCAGTCATAGGATTCACCAAAACATCTGGAGGAACAGCTGGAGGAACAGCTGACACTGATGTAAACAGGTTTATTTTTTCATAAAAGTACAATAAATCTAAATAATGTGGAGATTATTTAATGGCTCAACAATAACCTGACAAAAACAGCAAATCTATGAACAGAAGACAGAACATGAGCACGCGCGAAGAGGGGGGGGGGGGTGTTAGTGCGCCCTCCCTCACAAACACACACGCACGTGAGTCCAGAGACCCCCGGGTCTGTTCATGACAGAAGACTGAGAGCCTTTTACTAAAAATAGAACCAAGATTACTCTGCAGACCCCCCCCCCCTCCCCTTATGACGTGATGGCGGCGTGGATTGGGTCGTCATAGGCAGCAGAGCAGCTACAGCCAATCACATCCCATATTACACCCACGACCTCCATGTCCTCACAAGAACACACTTCCTTCATGACAGATTCTGATTCTCAGGAAGATGTCATGATGAGAAAGTGACCCCCCCCCCCCCGTGTGACTAAAACAGGAGTGATGGAGGGTCTGACCATCTGTCTGAGGCACCTCAGTTCACTCAGGTCCTCTGTCTTGCCAGCATGGACAAAGACAAACGGAAACTCAATGGAGATAAAGGTTTGAGGTTCTCCTGAAGGTTCTCTGATCAAACGTAGGTTCTTTCAGAAGAAAATCTACATGCCTGACATCTAAAGGAATCAAGAGAACTGAGACTCAGTCTGACCTTAGCGTAAATAGTTTAGGGCTGGCTTGATAACATCGATCTAAATCGATCCAAGTTTATTAAACCAATAACTGATCCATAAAAGTAGAGATTGATCTTTTATGTCTTTCCTTTTCCAGTGACCTAAAGCCAAAGTCTGCTAGCTTGATGCTAACGTATAATGGAATTTCCCATAGGACGGCTAATGCTAATGCTGTCGACCTGAATAAATGAACAGCTTTATTGGCACAATTTTTCAAACTCTTTTAAGAAAAATGTTTTTTAAAGTAACCATTTGTGGTCTGAAGCACAGTTTTCTGCTTAAATCTTCTGGAATAAAGTTTAATGCTAAGCATGAGCTCCACCCAGTGGCCACAATGAAACGTCCTCCAGGAGAGAAAGAATTTTGCAACATGAGAAAGTTTAGAGCCTTTACAATATTAATGATCTGGACATTTTTGTTGGAGCTTTTCTGTTTGAGAAACCTTGTAACACTGTATTAACAATCTCATCTGACATCTGACAGTATGTGAACTGTACCAGATTAATATGAATATCTTATATATAGATTATTCATGTATCTCTGTACAAATATGTCTAAATGTGTAAACCATATAAATTCCAAATGGAATAAAATTGAATCCAGTGGATTAAAAAAATCTAGAATTGTATCAATTCTATTCTGGAACTTATTGGTGATGCATCACTGACTAAATATGAGAACTGGACTAAGTGATCCCTCCCCCCTGGCGTTCCAAACAGGAAGTGGCTCCAAGAAGCCAAACTCCCATAGACTGTTACTCAGTCATTCTATTGTTCAGAAGAACCATTCTGGACCTGATACCTTTTTTTAAAACATGTTCTTGATAATCCTCTTTATTTTTCATGATATTTATATTTTATCGCCAGTTAATCAAGTTATAAACTGTCCAATCAGATGCCTCAGTACAAGCATGTGGCGCCACCTGCGGGCCCCGACATCCAACATTCAGCACTCTTGATTAACAGGTTTTTCAGATTCCAACAGATTCCAACAAGCTCACTTCTGATCGGCGAGAGTGGTTGCCATAGAAATCTGGACTCCAATCAACTGTGAACCATCACTGCTGTGTTGCAGTGATGGGTGTGGCCTTCCAACAAGCTCACTATTGAGTGGCGAGAGTAGAAACGTTGGCTCATCACTGCTAATGATGACATCTGGCTCTAAGTGGTGGCGTCCATATCGTGGAAAAATGGCGACTGAATTGACTTTGGGTTGGAGCTGGAAGTAAGTTGTTTTCTATGGGTGACGTCGGACTCACTCTGTCCAATTCTCTGATACAGTCAATACACACACCCACACACACACAAACATTGTCTCTCTCTCTCACTCACACACACCCACACACACACACACACACACACACACACACACACACACAGGTCAGAAACATTCTTTTATGAAGCCGTCTCTTTGATTAGAAAGAACAATTGATTTTCATCTGTTGTATTTTAAAATGTACTTTTTTATTGCATGATATAGATATCAAGACAGAGTAAATATTACATTATCAGTAACAATTTCCTTAAAGGGCCTATACCCAGGGGTGTCCAACTCATTTTCACTGAGGGCCACATCAGCATAGTGGTTGTCCTCAAAGGGCCAGATGTAACTTATACATGTAACTAAATGTAATGAAAAATTAATGTAACTACTCCTTAATGTTAAATAACTCATTTTTTATTTATTATAACTTTTTAAAGTGACAATTATAGTTGCATAGAAAACACATGTTTGCTTGTTACTCTAGCATAAATCCTTTCACGTTTGATTCTGTCAGGTTAGGTTACATGGACAGTGTTTAAGTCCTAATGTTTAGTTGCCCAATCTGATATTTCAAGTCCAATTCCCCCTAGATATGAATAAATACACACAAATTTATATTTTTTATTCTGAGAAAGGAAAACCTTTATGCTCTCGCGGGCCACGTGAAATGACATGGAGGGCCACATTTGGCCCGCTGGCCTTGAGTTTAACACGTGGCCTATACCATGCAAAATCAATGTTTTGAGCTTTTAAGTCTGTTATAATGTTTATTCCTCACGGAAAGAAACCCCAAAGCAGTGTTCATGTTCATGTATTTCTGAGTATTCTTCTAAAAAAATCTGCATGGAGATAGCGGTATTTGACAAAAACGCTTTCATTTTATAAACACAATATGCACATCTGTTTTTTACAGCTCCTCCTGACCACATGCTGGCAGTAGCCAAACTGAGGCTAAGACAAAGAAAAGAAAGCTGCTTATTACAAGTAGATCTGAAAGAAAGAACACGCAGATATGTTTTGAACAGCATTGAAAATTTATTAAAGAGTAAAAAAAGAAGAATGTTTTGTCATTTTACAGTGAGTGACTTTAGGCGAACACATCATCAGAGTTTTTACCGGAATAAAATCTGACAGTGCTTTGAAAGATGGTTTCATCATCGAACTGAATTCTCAAGAATAAATCTTGTTTTTCATCAGCAAACACAAACTCTGATCAAGTTTCTGCTCTGCTGCTTTGGTGAGGAGAGTGAACCTTTTCTTGCCTTTTCCCTTCAGTTTTCATATGAAGGACAAGCAGTAGGAAGACGAGCGTGCACGGACCAATGACTTCATCAACACTGTGGCTCTGTCTTTTTGTTGTCTAAACATAAGTTCTCTTCTCAGAATTGATGTTCTCGCTCTGACTCTGACTGTCTGGTTGTGCTGCATTCCTTGATATATATCTTAGCGTGACATTCCTCTAATCATTCTTCACTTGTACCCTTTTTTATCTTTTGACCTGAACATTCCTGTTTATGACATTTTAGTTTCATTTTTGAGTTTTATGTTGTTAATACACACTCAAAGATCCTCCATAAAGCCGTTCCTGCAGAGCTACGCAATCATGTCAGAGCAGCTTCAAGACGGGAAACAGATAAAAACAGAGGCAAAGGCTGCGGTTTCTTGATTTTCGGCTTTGAGCCTTTTTAGGAATGACTCTGAAGGTTGAAAGAAAATGAAAGCGAACTCTTAATCAGAAGATGTTTCCGTCAGACAGCAAACATCCACACCTCGTTGTAGTGACTCAGAGCTAAAAAACCATCATAACTTGCTCCGATGTACTTATGTGGATTGAAGATTTTCCCAGCTTTGGTTAGAGATTTCCGGAGGACGTCCATATGTTCCTGGGAATTTCCAACAGCCGGAAAACCACTGAAGGAGCTGAAAACAGGGTGGTCACTTATGTGGCATGTATAGCCTCTCACGTTTTGGTTTTCTTCAGGGTTCTGTGAACTTACCTTGCAAAGACGATAGCTGGGGGTCTGTGCTCTACCGTGACAGACGAGTCCGACATCTCAATATTTGTTCCAGGAGGAATAAACCAGGACAAGGTCACTTTCTGCCCGTCTGTCATCTCAGAAATGGTGAAGATGGCAGGCCAGGTGTCCTGACATACCTGATCTAGAACAGAAGAAACCTTGAGGAGATAACACAGAAATCCAGAAAGCCTAGTGTTCAGGAGCAAACTGAAAGCTTCAGATGAGTTCATTAAATAAAAAAGCTAAAAAGCAGCTCACCGCTCCCTGGAAGCTTCCCACAAAAATCCACCAGCCTGGACCTTGCAGCCATAAAGGCAGATAAATCTGGGCCTTCCACTATTGTGGAGATCCAGTCAGTGGGGGGGTACTGTCGCACCTCAAAGTCCTGCACACAGAGGCAGAGATGTACTGAGATGCTCCCTAAACCCCCCAGGGAACTTGTGTGGAGGAAGCTTACCTCGTTGGCCTCCAGGACGTAGTAGTCAGGACAGGGCTGCCCATGGCAGTGCTCCAGAAAATGTCCACCGCAGGACGGCAGCAAAACCAACACAACCAGCAGCAACTGCAGCTCCATCCTCTCTGTGCTCGAAAGGACTAGCAGCTGAAAGTCCTGTTCAGTCTACGCCCCACCACAGGGTTCACCTTCCACAGATGGGCGGGGCAAGAGGACCTCAGAGTCAGAGCCTTGTCTGCATGTTTTTGTAGATTCATTTGCATCTCAAGTGTTGCCTCTAACTCTATTTGTGTGACTGATCCCATGACGAGCCAAAGCAGAGCTCTCATGACCTGAAATCCTGTTTTAGAACTGGTCTGAGTACTTTTAGTCTCTCCACAATGAAGACAATGGAGACTTCAGATTCTTGCTTGTCAGATTTCTGGCATTTGTTCTGCTAGAGAGGTGTCTCCATCTTGGTTTCAGGTTAAAGTAGGTCGCACTCCTGACAAATTTCCATAATTCAGATCTTTTCGGGGACACCCTGCTTCCCAAAAATCTTTATTTAACACAAATTGGGAACATTTTATTCAATCCAAAAACAGAAGTAGAAAAAAAGAGTATGCATAATATTACCAAAAGTATTGGCTCATATCTTGACTCACATAAAAACTGAAGTGTTGTCCCATTCCTAACCCATAGAGTTCAGTATGATGTGGATCCACCTTTTGCAGCTATTAGAGCTTTAACTCTTCTGAGAAGGCTGTCCACAAGGTAGACCAGTGTTTTTATGGGAATTTGTGACCTTTCTTCCAAAAGTGGTGAGGTCACACACTGATGTTGGTGGAGAAGGCCTGACTCTGTCTCCCCTCTAATTCATCCCAAAGGTGTTCTATGGGGTTCAGGTCAGGACTCTGTGCAGACCGGTCCAGTTCATCCACACCAGACTCTGTCCTCCATGTCTTCATGGACCTTGCTTTGTTCTCTGGTGCACAGTCATGCTGGAAGAAGGAGGGGGCCGCTCCAAAATATTCCCAGAAGGTTGGGACCATGGAATAGTCTAAAATGTTTTAGAGTCCTGAAGCATTCAGAGTTCCTAAGGGGCCCACACCATAATTCCTCCTCCACCAAATTTCACACTCAACACAATGCAGTCCCAAATGTACCGTTGTCCTGACAACCTCCAAACCCTGATTCGTCCATCAGATTATTAGTGAGATCCATCACTCCAGAGAAGGCGTCTCTACTGCTCTAGAGTCCAGTGGCGGCGTGCTTTCCACCACTGCATCAGACGCTTTGCATTGCACTCAGTGATGTGTGTCTTGGATGCAGCTGCTCGGTCATGGAAACCCATTCCATGAATCTCTCTGCATGCTGGACTTGGACTAATCTGAAGGTCACATGAAGTTTGGAGCATTTGACTGTGTAGAAAGTCGGTGACCTCTTTGTGCTTCAGCATCCGCTGACTCCGCTCCATCAGTTTGTGGTCTACCACTTGGTGTCTGAGTTGCTGTTGTTCCCAAACTCTTCCATGTTGTTCTGATAGAGCTGACAGCTGACTGTAGATTTAGGAGAGAGGACATTTCACCACTGGATCTGTGGTACAGGTGGCGTCCAATGACAGTTCCACGCTGGAATTCACGGAGCTCCTGAGAGCGGAACATTCTTTCACAAATGTCTGTGAAAACAGTCTGGATGACTGAGTGATGATTTGATACACCTGTAGTCAGGCCAAGAGATTAGGACACCTGATACTGATCATTTGGATGGGTGAGAGTAGACTCTTGGTAATATAGTGTAGATAGCATTTTCTGCTGAAAATGTGTGAAATCCTTAATTGTCAGCTTCAGAAGTTGCAGATCTGAATCAGAGGCCTATATTGTTATCAAAACACTGCAAGTACAGGTACAATGAAATTTTGTTTTTGTGGATGGGTAAATAGGGGGGAGGCAAATTACATGAGGGATCAGCGGTGGCAAAAGAAGGACATACATCTGTATTCTGTTCCCAAAGGGTATGAATAATAGAAAAAAAGAGACACCGTTATGCAAGAAAAAGCACAAATCAGAATGGTACATGTGATATGTGCTTTTAGGAGGGAGGGGGAGAACCACCAGTGCACTGCTTCGGCGGCTGCAGCCATAGGGGGCGCTATCCACTCCAGACTTTGCACCAGAGGGGGATGGGTGAGTATGCCAAAGTCAAGATAGGCCCGAGCAGGCGAGATACAGTAGATGTTGACTCTGACATCCAACCACATTTCATTCAGTGAGGAAGCAGATTTGTTTATGCAGAGCCAAGGCCAGAGCGCAGAGCTGTGGGGGGGTCAGATTAGATCAAATTCTTTCGGGCACCAGCAGATCAAACAATTTGTATCTGATGGCTGTGTCCTTGGAAGGTCTAACAGAGTCTTGAGGTAATTTTAATGGTCCAAGTTGTGGGCGATTGACACCAGTTTTCCTTCAATTTGAGCAGAAAGTCTCTCCAAGTTTGTATCTCATTTCCACCTAAGTTCAAGGGTCGCCAGCACTCTGCCTCACTAAGCAAGTGAGGCCCAGTGCCATTGACTGGTTGTTGAGTTTATCGCTGTGGGTCTTTGCAGCCCGTTGTATCCTTCCACAGAGCTCCAACAGTTCGCCACTCACTGTTTGCAGCTTCCAGACTGTCCGATAAATCCCCAATCTTCCGATCCCAATTGTGAGACTTCCGATTGTCTGGAATCTAAATAGATACACATCAAACCCACCAGCCTCCTCTTGCCCCATGGTTCGTTGGTGTATCCAGCAGCATGGGTTGTGTCTGGGCAGGAGGGGTCTGCTTTTCCGTTCATTAGCGTGGAAGAGATTTTGTCTATCGAACTCAAAGACCAGAGAGCGAAATGCAGAAGAGTGCTGAAGATAAAAAAAACCACAGGTTTACAGGACAAAAACCTTGGTAGTGACATAGAAGGGGAGAGAGAATAGCTCAACTAATTCATTTTAAATGTCTTACAACATTTGAATGCATCATGCCTTAAGATATGGTCACAAATGCCAAATGCCACAGAGGGGTGACCTAAATGCCAGTTTTTCAGCAAACTTGGCAGGTTGCCCCGCAGTGGCCACATATGGCACATGTCTACAAGATGTCGCTTGTTTACACGCCGCGTGGCAGCTGCTAAAGTTTTGAGAAAGGGTTCAAATTCAACGACGACCGAACGATTTTTTTTACATCTGTCAGCCAGTGGCCTGACCCATTTAGGGGTAGCTTGGTGGCAGGAATGTTCCCTTGAATTCTCCTATTTTTGTGAGGTACACACGGGAATCGGGTGTTCACAACTCCGCATTTGGATTAGGAAGGATGAGCTTGTTCAAGCATTTATGTGAACGTTTGAAACTCAGGGGAGGGAAGGAAAAAAGGAAGAAAAAGAACGGTTCCTAGCGGACCCCGAGTCCAGGACAGAGTTTTAGGGCCAGTTTACAAAAGAAAAGATTTTTTAAATTACGACTTTAAGTTATAAATTTACGCGATTTTTTCCCGTAAATTTACAACTTAAAATCTTGTAAATTTACGAGAAAAAAGTCATAGATTAACAAGGATAAAACACCAAAGTTGTCCGTTTATTGGAGCCTAGCTTGAAGATGAAAGATGTGGAGCCTTTTGTGAAACTTTATATCCGGATAGGTTTAAAAAACAAATAGATTCTTAACCTTTTCATGACTCAAAATCCGATTATTGTCAGTGGATCCGGCTTTCCAGGGTTCGGTGTCAGTAAAGCGGAGTTTCATATGTAAAATAAGGAGCTCAGAGACACGTTTGGGTGTAGAGGACCACTACTTTATTTTCCTTTTTATTCACACACCCTGAAGTTCATTTGTCTCATTACGTCATGAACCTGTCATCTGAACACCAATGTGGAAGTAAACAGTGTTACATACGCCCCCTCCTCCAGAGGAACCGTCCCGTTTCAACATAAAATAACAAATGAATGAAAATAGTCTGTTATATTAGCATTAGAACGTTGAAAATGCCAAAAAGTGCTCCTCCTCCTCAGACGGAAGTGTCACACAGACGTAGAGATCTGGTCTTTCATGGAGGAAGAAAGGATTGAAGTGGACAGCTGCAGGGACACCGACGTCTTCATCAACGGACTGCAGAGATCCTGCCAACCACCCATAAATAAATAAAACATTTGCTGCCTGGTGAAATTAAGCCTGCACAGGACACAGAACTGTCTTTGGGTTCTTTATTCCAAAACAAAAATGTAACTCAGGATTTCAGATAAAAAATGGTGATCAGGATCATTAAAAAAAAAGTGAATCTCTTCTGTCATGTGGATTCTTCTTTTAGCCAGATCTTCCAAAATCATGAAAGAGTGTAAATATAATAAAAAGAGTGAAAAAGTAAAAAATTATAGAGTACACAAAAATAACTACAGCAGGTGCTCTGTGGCCCAAACTGTAACAGGGATGACAAAATACTAATTCCATCAAACATCTTAGAACTGAATACTTTTTACAACAATTACAGTCAACATAACTTCTTCTTTTACCTTTTCTGTCTGTTAACCCTCTTAATGTCTGCTAATGGCTCTTCACGTCAGGTTTCAACAGTCTTGAACCAAAAGAAACGGTCTGACCGTTTATCCCTCCTTCCAGAGTTCACCACCTCCTTGCTGAACTGATGGACAATGCAGGATGCGCCCTCTAGCGGCATAGCCATGAACCTTCATTCCTACTCACTTGGCTACACATGAATAAAAAGTAAATCAAACAAATGAGCTTCCAAACATGTGTAACGTTATCAATAAACATTCATCTCACCTGTTCAACTGAGTTTAGTGGGTCTGCTCTGCTGCTGTACTGTATGCTCACTTCCACTTTAATCTCGCAAATTTATGAGTTTTATTGCTGCATATTTTTTTCATGCAGCAACTTGTTTGGTCCTTCTTTTCAATTGAAACCTCACGATGAAGGCCTGTTTTTAAAAGGTGATGCGTTGCAAAGTTAGCTCAAGGGTCATCTAGAGCAGTTTTCAACCTTTTTTGAGCCACGGCACAATTTAACCTTGACAAAAATCCTGTGGCACACCAGCATCCAAAAAAAAAAAAAAAAAAAACAGAAATTCATGGTCTGTATTGATCGACAGCCCCCCCCCCCCCCCGCAATCTCACGTGCATTTTTGTGATAATTGTGGCCGGAAAAGCAGGAAGTTGCGGCTGTTTTTTCTAAGAAATGAAATGAAAGTTAAATTAGAAAATTTAGAAACTGTTTGTTTGTTGTGGTTTCAAGGCGTTTCACAAGGACAACTCATTGTGCGCTGGGACACTGGCCCTTTAAGCCAATGCATCATGGGAGATGTAGTGTGAAAACTGCCGAAAACTTGCAGAAAGACTCGCGTCTCTGAGCTTCATTGTATTGTTCACTTGTTTCACGGTCTGACACCGGACTCTGTGGAAAGCTACACCGCTAAAGAAGAGCTTTAGCTGGTATTTTTGTTAGAACTGAGCGACTTTATCAGCAGAATTAAGAACAAGGAAGTGAAGACTTTAAGCACTTCTGATTGGTCAGACTGATGACATGTGATTAAGCCTTCAAGAATGATTGGTGGAGACAGTTAAAGGGACGGGACTTTTCCGCAAACTGTCATAGCTGCAGGTAAACCGCAGTAACGTCATTCTTATCAAAATGTATTTAATAGAATTAAATAAACACAAAGAAAAAGTAATTTTAAGATCTTTTATATTCCTAACTACTCAGTGTTTTATCAGGGCCTGTTTGGATGAACAAAGAGCTGATTTCCTGGAGATGGAAAATGTTTTTAGATCAGTTAATTATTAATGAGGACAATCTCCCACGGCACACTAGTGTGCCGCGGCACACTGGTTGAAAAACACTGATCTAGAGAGCGCCAACGCAATAAAGGAGGCATTACTAAGCAGGCGTCGTCTGTGGAATAGTCTACCTGAGGATGTGAGGGCCTCATCCACTGTGGAGGTTTTAAAAAGAAATTAAAGACACACCTTTTTAACTTAGCTTTTAATTAGATTGTATGTATTTTTATGTTTTATTACATACTTTTAGCATTTTACTTGTTTAATCTACTATTTTTTTTTACTCTTATATTTTATGATATTTTATCACACATATTTATTCTTCATTCTTTTTATGTTGTTTTATCAAATCATTTTATCCTTTTATTTGCTTAATCTAGAAAAAAAAATTTATTCTCGTATTTTATGACATTTTATCATATACATATCTGTTCAATCTAGAATTTTACTTGTATCCTTTTTATGATATTTTACCACATATTTATTTTATTTCTGTTTACGAGTGTTTTCTCCCCCTCGGCTGGGGTGTTTGGGTCTATGCTGACACCCCTGCCAATAGGAGGACAGGGCAGACGGCGCCTTCTGGTTTCTCTTTATTCTGGTTTCTCTGTATTTTATTTCTTTATTTTCCACTGTTGTTTGTCTTTGTGTATTTTTTGCGCGGGGCTAATTTAATGTATTTTATTGCATTTGTTTTTATGTACAGCACCTTGAGCCGTCTCTCGTCATGAAAGGTGCTATATAAATAAAATTAATTTGAATTTGAGCATGTACAGTGCGTCCTGTTCATGAAAACAATCTCATACATGTTCAAATGTTTACCTTTTGTTTATAAAGTATTCAGTGATTTTTGGTTTCATCCAGTTATGAACATAACCATATGTTTTCCTTATGGGCACATTTGTGCGTCTGCAGATTCTTGAGATCACAGACTTTCTCCTCTGAGCCCATTTCTTTGACCGTCAGGTATCACTGTGGCAACAAGAAGAAGCGATCTAACAAAAATCTGCAAAAACAGACAAGTCACCACATTAAATAACGTGGTCTGGTTATCTCAAACTCAAAGAATACTTTCCATGCTGCAGTAAACATTGCGCATACGCCGTCTGGGTTGGCCTCACCAAACGACATCACATGTCGTCCATCCATCTTCTTCCACTCAACCAGAACCAGGTCACGGGGCAGCAGTCTAAGCTAAGATGCCCAGACCTCCCTCTCCCCGACCACTTCCTCTGGGGGGGCCTCAAAATTAGTGTGTCCTGTGCATTTTCTTTACTTTCTGGGGGTATTGCTGTTCGCTTGTGCCGCCGTGTTGACATGCATGCACGCCATCCGCCTGCTCTGAAGTTACTATTCAGCATCTCTTTAGCAGACGGCCTTCAGCCTGATCTGAGCATCACAGCTGGAGAATGATGGGCGTCATCTTCAAGACAAGCTTGTAACTCAGTGAAGCAGTGAGAGACGATAGTTTGGCTGACCAATTTATTATACATTTATTACAAATTCACAAAATCTCAGTCATACAACAGCTGACCAGGCTCAACACCTTAAACCCGATCATAGAAGCCCCGCCTTCGGTCCTTTCGCCCTGGCGGTGAGCACGTGACAGGTTAGATCTCCGATTGAATGTTGGGGAACCTCTTCAGCAGGGTGAGGGCTTGTTTTGGAGGTAGACGTCCTTGATGGAGACTCTGCTCTGACTGATTCTTCATCGCTTCCTGAGGAAGAGAGACAACTCCTTCTTACTGTCGTCATGGAAATGAACTTTGACCTGCTGATGATCAGTATGTGATCAGCGTCACGTCTAAAGGTGACATGAAGGCAGGACGGCAGAGCCCCGTCTTACCCGCAGAAGCAGAAACATACCTGAGCTTTGGACACACAAGTGTAGAAGCTGCTGATCTCAGTGGAGCACAGGGCATCCACAAAGTTATTCTGCTTCCAGCAGGCCATGAGGACGGACATCTCAGTGATGCAGGTGGCCTCTGTGGACACAAAGGTGGACAGTCTGCTCTGTGTCTGCTCAGTTCCTTTGATTGGTTGGACAAACTTTTTCAGAAAACGGTGGATCTTGAATTTTCTACTTAGAACTGAAGTAAGCATGCATGATGCACTTCTGTGTGGATTTGGTTTCTGACATGTAGAAATCCGAAATCGAAGCGAATAAATCGAGGCCTGTTGCACAAAAGTAAAATTAAGACATCCGGGATAAATGACTGAGCTGAGCTCAATGATGCCAAAACATGTGCGTCCAGGCTTAATCGGTTGCACAAAGACCAAGCCAGGATGAGCAGACACGGATTCATTAAGCCAGGTGTAACCAATCCTGGATAGGTGCGCGCTCACGGCTCACTCAAACAGACCCCGCCACAGATCACAGATAAACTGATTCACCATGGCAACTAGAGCCGCGTACCTTTCCCCGTCGGAAGCACAAATCCTCATGGAGGCATACGAGGAGGTAAAAGATATAATTAAGGCAACACCGCCACAGTGACAAAGCACACTCAAAAAGAATTTAAAATAAATTACCAGCCAATTAAGTTTATGAAAATGTAATTTGTCATTTCAACCAGAAAATGTTATGTTTGTAAATCTTACGTGAATGAATCATGTTGATTGTACATAAAAATAATCCATTTAAAAGTTACTAATTTCAATCATGTTGATCCAACATGATACCATTAAATTGGATACATTAGTAATCGCAAGGAATTGTGGGATACCATTTTCTTTGTCTATCTGGGCAGATTGGGGTCTAAGTGTGAGTTTTTGTCCATGGGTTTTATTGTCTAGCTGTTTTACTCTGTTTTAACTAGTGATTTAAACTGTTATGGTTATTTCTTTTCTGCACCATGAGTTAGAGTTTGGTAGAAGGTGATGACCAACCCCCTTGTGCGGTAAAATGTTCATGTAAAACAGAATTCGCGTTATTTGAGCTCCTGTCTTGTGACGTGGAATTTTGCTGCGTAATTCATGTCTTTGATGTGAAAATTAAAAGACCCATTGGTTGTAAATTTGGAAAACATTATCAATGTCAGATGTATAAATAAAATTAAAGCAAAAAATTAAGTTATATCAACATAAATTGTGTTAAGTAGTCATACAAATTTAAATTGAATAAACTTAATTTAATGAGGTGTGACCAATTGAAGTGATTCAATTAAGTTGGATCAACTTTTATCTTTTGAGAGTGAGCAACAATATTAATTTAAAGTTGGGTCCAACTTAGGCCTGCACAATATACCACAAATTTATCGTTATCGCAATATCCAGCTCTGCAATATGCATATTGCAAAAGATGGCGAATATCGCAATAAATCGCAAACCCAAAATGTGTTAAAACAATCTTCTAGCAGCTTGAAGCATTTAACGAATCAAATAAATCCCTTTATGCTTTGACCAATCAGATGGACGCCTTCCCATTGTTGACCAATCAGATGGAGGCCTATTATGTTAACCCTGGTCCTGAAGAGCCTCAACCCTGCCTGTTTTCCAGCTCTCCTTAACCAGCTTGCTGTTGATTGGCTGACTCAAGTGATTTCACATCCTGATTGACTGAACACACCTGATTTTGGTTATCATTATCGAGCAGTCTAGGGAGAATTGGAAAACAGACAGGGTTGAGGCTCTTGAGGACCAGGGTTAGCCACCCTGACGTTTGTCCCCCATGTCGATGAGGGTCATTTGGAGTATAATTTTTAAACTGTTGCAATGAAATGGGAATGATGTTTTTGTTTATTTTTCTATTTGTTTATTTACCGCAAATTTATCGTTATCGCAATATTGATCACTAATATCGCATATCGCAAGTTTTCCTCATATCGTGCAGCCCTAGTCCAACTGCAGTATTTAGATTGAATCAACTTAAACTTATTAGTTTAAACCTAAGTACATTAAGTAGGACCAATATGACTCATTTTTGTTCAAGTAACGCTGTCTAATCATGTGGAAATCATTTCCATAATTTTTTCATTCAAAGTGAACGTTTTTTGAGTGTAGTTTACCTGCTTTGTTTTGTCCTTATTCAATAAAGGAACATAATGTTACACATTGTGTTTTCATATTTTAATGGAATGTGTATTATTTTGTATGACAGAGTACTAGGGCCCCACTAAGGAAAAAAGGATAGTCATAAATTTATGAGACTGGTTCTTTCTGCAGAAAAGCAACATATTCTTTTTACAGTTTTGATCGTTATGACAATGTGATACTTCGTTTTCTGGCACATCAGCATGTCTTCGTTAATGAAACCATACTGAAGGACAATTTCACCAAATGCCCCACATCTGTCATTTTAACAACTATCCTCCTTTAAAACAACTGGTTACAATATTATGACTTGTCTTTTTTTCCCTCTGTGGCCCTAATATTCTATCATTTTATATATAGCCTTATAGTCTATGGGAAACTGTAAATTATCTAATGATAGCAACATCATCTAAAACTCATTATTCATCCAGAATTATTGAAATTAATGTTCACAAACGTTTAAATAATGACAGTGGGTCTAGTTATATGTGATAACAATGTATAGTGAGCAACGAAATAACTATTGGTTTCCATTTGTGGCGACTGCTGACTGATATTAGGGATGAGATTAAATAGATCCTGGAATTTAGCCTGGTCTGGAGCAGGCTAGCTCCACAGAATAAATCTCCATGGTAATTTATACCATAACATATCCTCCTGCCCCCATCCAGCTTTAGTGCAACCGGATTGGGGATCAATTGAGCCAGGATCACCAAGATATCCTGGCTTAATCCCTTATCCTACTTTTGTGCAACAGGCCTTAGGTGTCCAAACAAAAATAAACTCTGCAAAAAAACAAGATATGCTGCTGCAAGTTTAAAAAAAAACGCTACAAATAAATAAAAATGCAGGTGCCAATCAAAATCCATACAAATAAAACAGCATTTTATCGAGTTTGAAGATGTGGAAAGGAGAAAGAACTGAAGTACAATTTGGAAAACAAATGAAAAGTACATGAAAATTCAATTTAAAGTGTTTTTTTAGTGGCATTTCTTACTTTTGTCTTTAATTGTGTCCACCACATTTCTTAAGTGTTTGTTTTGCTGCCCTCCTCCCTCACCAGGTCATGATTGGACAAATGTTGAAGCCATTTTAAATGAAAGGAGTGTTTGTTGATGTGAGCCCCTTCTGCAGTGAACAGCAGGCTATATAAACCTTTATTGGCTAAACGTCGGCTAACACAGAGAAACCCTCAGTAGACCACTGACGACAGGAGGATCTTGTTCTGTACTTTTACTAGTTCCATGTATCACCACATGGTCTCACTCTGGAGCTGAGTCTGCCCCAGAAGAAACAACCAACACTTACTGAGAGCCTGGAACAAAACACAACTGACGGCTAAAATCCTCCACCACAAAAACCATCCTCAATACTCTATTCTGTGGGGCCTTTTTTTATTTGGATGCACCTGCATTTATTTTATTTGTAGTTTTTCTTTTTATTTGCAGAGGTTTTTTTGTTTGCACACTTGTTTTTTTTTTGCTTCTATGGCAGGTCTCGGCCACTGTACGGAACATTTCCCTTGTCAGCTGGGCTGTGTGAGTGTGTTTGCACGACACTTTAGCCCTCTTCTGGGAGGAAGACACCAGATGATGTAACAATTGGCTACAATAGTGAGAGGAGCCCAGAGCGTACCCGTCTGTCCTGTGACTGAAGTCTATGGTTTCCACCTCAGACAGAAAAGCGGGCCACTCCGGCTCTGGAGAGGTCTGGACGTTTGTGGTAGTGATGGTGAGATGAAGCCTTTTATAGGTGTCAAAGCCACCTGGCCGAACCTGGCCACCCCACTAGCCCCCCCACTAGCCACAATAAACTGTGGTAGCATCAGTTGTGCATTTCATCCCAAATGCACAGCCTGCAGGCGGCGAGTCGCTCTGATCCCACACCCCCTCCCCTCCCTGCTGCCTTTGCGTGTGCAGACATCTAAAACTAAAGACGAGCCGCTGGATGAGGCGGATTTTCTTTCGGGGTTCACTTCCGCGTTCAAACCCTCAGAGCCTCCAGAGCGGGTTAAACCAAAGAACCAGTCTCAGTTCTAAAGTACAGCAGAAGGAGCGAAAGAGATGGTAGGGGAGCAACAGAGGAGTAGTGAGGAGGAGGAAGATGAGACAGAGCAGCATGAATGACAGATCTTCAGATGACAGAGGATGATGAGGAAGACAAAGATGAGACGGCATCAGAGGAGGGACAGTCAGCATCATTGGTCAGAGAAGCAAGGCAGAACTCCGCATAAGCAGGAGCTCCACCTGTTCCTGGACCAACTGGTGAAGTTAGAATTATGTTACCCTAATAATAAAACTGTTTCATGTTTATTAGTCTGAATAGAAATGTCTTCAGATTTAATTAATAATTACCATGGAAGGGTATTATTATTATTATTTCAGAACAACTGATTTGACTTTTTGTTCATTATAGAAATCTCCCGAACAGCCCAAGCAGACACACCTATGCTTTAAATATAAACACAATAAATCAAAATATATCAGTAGGCATTTCACTTTCTGATAGTTTTCTAAAGGTTGTTTTACTACGTTTAGTAGAAGGAATTTTAAAAATATAGCTCATGCTTTTTAAGTGCTACCCCAAGATTTAAAGTGGCCCCCGACCGGCCACCCCCATGACAAATTTCTGGAGGCGCCGCTGGTCAAAGCTTCCACACTTAGGGCCTCTTATACAGCTGCCTGTATAAGAGAACTGGACTAACCCCTCCCCTGGGGCAGGCCAAAGTTTTTGGAGTAACACCAGTTCTGTAACACTGGTTCTGTCACTCTTTCAGAGTTCGTTCTTATTTACACAAACTGGTTAAGTGGAGGCTTAGGGTTAAAACCAGCTGTATTAAACCATGTTTTATTTTTAAAAACTAGATGAATAATGAGGGATGAATAATAAATAAATGAACACACTCTTGGAATCAAAGTCCCAGCTGTGTTTAAGTCACACTTTGTAGTCTAGACTAAAAGGAGACCAACATTCACCTTGAGAGTAGCACCATTTTCTAAAGGATTAACATACAGCTCATATCTGGGCTCTAAGGTTTTAATTAAATTAATAAACACCGTCTTATCCACGGTAAATATGGGTACCGTGTCTTTGGCTATATGCAAAGCGACCGCTTCGGTGATTGTTCTCCACCGTGCCCCTTTCCTAGCGATGGGTACCGAGCCCCGGTATTGAACGAACCCCGGGGCAACATTCTTCAAGACCGCAGTCTCCGTAAGATCTGACCTCAACGGTTCTGCTATTGGTACTGGAGAAGTCCCATTGTTTTTGGTGTCCCACAAGATATAAACTAGAGCTGTGACGGTGTGGGATTTTTGATCACCGAGGTGATGAAGCAGCAGGAGACGGTCAACCCCCCACCCCCACCCCCGCCAACGAACACAAAATCCCCACGGCGGCCGCGGCGCCAATGAATACAATTTATAATTACAGCGCAATATTAACAAATAACAGTAACAACTAACTACTTTCTAATGAACTAACTATGTAGGTGTTGTAGAATGAGTATGTGTGTCAGTGTCATAAAAATCCATATTAAATTATTATCATCTTTGATTGCAAAATAAAGCGTTGTGTCCACTGTAGGGATGTCAGTACCACATTTTGGCATAGGTTTCCTCTTTTTGGGTCATGTGGTTTGGGAGCAATTGAAAAAAATGGACAGAATTCACATGCTAATTGCTGGAGGTTTTATATAAAAATTCAAGTTAGATTTTTGTGTGTACTAGTATGTCGGAGCCATAATTCTGAATATATTTGGAATCATTAGCTCACACGATTTGGAAGCTATTGAAAAAAAAAACAAATGTTTACTTCAAATCAGTTTTCTTATAAAACATTGAGCATCTATGATTGCAAAGCTTTTCTTATTAAAACATTGCAAAATAAATAAGATTGTTTAGACACAACATGAGGAAATGAAGTAGGAATTTAATTCTTTTTGCAAAGTCTTCTTGGGTGTGATCTTAAATCTTCTCCATCTCATGCACTTGTTAATTTGTTGATGGTCCCTAAGAGACCCCATTGGAGATCCGCGCTGAATGTCTGTGGAACATGATCCAACCTAAAACTAACTTCACGGCGGTACAGAAAAGCACAACAACACAAACATCACTAGCTGGCTCGCGAGGGAAAGTCTTGCGCCTGCTATTCCCTTACCGCCTTTCCGGGGTCTGCGAATCGCCACGGCGTCTTTCAGTACCAGGGCTCGGTTCGGCTTAAGGACCGGTTTTCCATTTTGCCGGCTGAGCAGCAGTCTAACCTTCTCCTGGGCCGACATCTCCCCGCTGCTGGTGCGGACAAATGTACCGGAACTACCGGAGTGACAGCAGCCGTGCTGCGGTCACTGTCTGCTGACACTGCAGTGCTGCCACCTGCTGGACTGGAGGGAAACTGAGCAACTTGATAGATAGATAGATAGATAGATAGATAGATAGATAGATAGATAGATAGATAGATAGATAGATAGATAGATAGATAGATAGATAGATAGATAGATAGATAGATAGATAGATAGATAGATAGATAGATAGATAGATAGATAGATAGATCCCATCAGGAACACATTGTTTTTTCCCGACAAACTTTATTGCACATTTTTTCATTTTACAGAGTTTCACATTCAGTTATGCAATAAGGGAACAATTACAAACATCAAAGACACATATAAGATAAAACAAGATTAGAAATAAACCAGGGGATTTGTTTTTTACGACAAAATATTCAATCTTTAACTATGAGACAAGATTTTGATTGCTTTTAGCGTCTCAGAATTACAGATACGATCAATATACAAATTGAACTCAGAAACGAACACAATAAAATAAGGTTTCCGTCCAGAGAATTTACATTTGTGGATATGATATTGGGCCAAAATAAGCAAGAGATTTATTAAGGGCAAACCAGATATGAGACCCAACAGGACATCCTTCCAAAACAAGCATCAATTTAGTCATGAGTTAAATCACAAATGTTCTGCCAAAACACTTTAACCTGAGGACAACATCAGAAAAGACGGATAACTGGTTTAGGGGAATTACAGCAAAAACTAAAAGATTTACTCATTTTTAATCAAAATCTACTTTGAATCAGAATCATTTATTGTCATTGTACATGGGGATACAATGAAATTGCAGCAGCCTTGGAGTGAAGAAGTTAACTAAAAAATAAAAATAAAATAGAATAGAAATAGAAATACTGTATTTACAACTCTTAACAAAAAATTAACAATATGTACAGAAACTGTTAAATATTAAATATTTGTGGATAAAATAGAATGGAATGAGATGAGTTGCTGTGAGCACAGCATAATAAATATTGAGTTATTGCACAGTGGCCCGGTTATTGCACAGTCAGGATATTGCACGCATTGAAGTAAAAGTCAGAGTGAGGTGTGGTTGGTGGAGGTATGTGTATTCCGTATGGTAATTGCCTGTGGAAAAAAGTTGTTTCTTAGTCTGTTTGCCCTGGTTCGGATGCTCTCAATGGTTGAGCCGTAGAAGGTTACCAGCAGCTCCTGAGGGCGGGGCCTGTCCACACACACACTGAAATGTTATCAACACACCTGCTAGCTGTAAAAATGTCCACATGTCAACATGTACACAAAACAGATAGTGTTCACACACGCATACCTATGCCTTTAAACCAACTAGTGTGAGATCTTTCATTCATTCAATCATGCAAACTATAAGTGCAAAGGTGAGCTAACACCTGTGCTCAGGTGAGTGTTTATGTTCTTCTAAAATGGATGGAGGAATGTGAAAAGAAGGAGGAGGAGCGCCCAGCCACCCCCACACCCAGACCCCCGTCGCAGCAGCAGCGGCAGCCGGAACCCCCCAATGCTACACGGCAGCAGGCAGGGGACAACCGCCCCCCGGGCGACCAAATCCGCCACCCAGGCCAGGACCAGCAGGACCGCCGCGAGGCCCCCAGAGCCAGAGAGCAGGGAAGCACGGGGGAAAGAGAGCGGCGCCCCAGCCCAACCAGGAGAGCAGCCCCCCCGCCGCACCGGGAGAGCCCAACGCAGGGCCCCACCTGAGAAGGGCACCCACAGCCCCAGACAAGCACTCCATCACCACCCAGGAGTTCCGGGCATCCCCCCGCCCCAACCCCAGGTACGAGTCAGGACCCCCCAAGGGAGACCCGCTCCGCACTCCAGGCAGCCACACACCCGGCCCACGGTTGGTCCAGGGAGGAGCAAGGCAGGGGCCAGCCACCCCCACCCCGGAGGGGAGCACCCCTGGGAAAAAGGGGGGCCCACAAGGGGTGTTGTAAACATGGCCCGACCAGGCTCGGCCACTGCTGGAAGTTTGGCGGGGCCCAGGGGCAAGGACCAGAACCCACCCCCAGGGACACGGACACCCCCGGCTCAGGTGTAATGTGAACCCCCCCTGAGCGGAGAGAGCACCGCCGGGCCCAGGAGACTGGCACACAGGGGACACGGCAGCCGCCGCCAAGGGACCCGTACCCCCCACCAGAGAAGGGGTAGGGGACAGAAGGTCCTAGGTCCCACCTTCCTTGCAAAATGTGTGTGTGCGTGTATGTGTGTTTGTGGGGGTGTGTGTGTGCATGTGTGTGTGTTATGTGTTGGAGTGTATATTTTGAGGGGGAAGGGGTGTGTGTACTAAGGGGGGTGCAGTTAAAATTGGCGGGTAGGGCACTGAGGGGACATCTCCTGATTACTCACAGTGATGTCCCCTCACCCTCCCCACCAAGGGGCCCTAAACGTCTAAGGTGCGGTTAAAATTGGCAGGTAGGGTGCTAGGAGGACATCTGCTGCTTGCTGGCAGTGATGTCCAAGCACCCCTGGACCAGAGGAGCACCACCTGGACAGTTTCCGGACTTCATCTCTGTAGGCCGTCTCGTCGTCTCCAGAGATCAGCCCCACCACAGTAGTGTCGTCTGCAAACTTCACTATGGTGTTGCTGGTGTGGGCTGGTCTGCAGTCTGCTGTGTACAGTGTGTACAGCAGAGGACTCAGCACACATCCCTGTGGGGAGCCTGTGCTCAGCATCCGGGTGGAGGAGAAGTGGGGACCAAGTTTGACTGTCTGTGGTCTGTTTGTAAGGAAGTCTTTGATCCAGGAACAGGTGAGTACGGTGGCCCTGAAGTGAGCTATAGCCCACAAAGAGCACCCTGGCGTAGGTGTCTCTGTGTTCCAGGTGGCTCAGCGCAGTGTGGAGGGTGATGGATATGGCATCATCTGTTGATCTGTTTGCTTTGTAAGCAAACTGGTGGGGGTCGAAGGCTGGAGGGAGGGAGTCTTTGATGTGTCCCAGGAGCAGCCGTTCCAGACACTTGGTGATGACAGGGGTGAGTGCAACTGGACAGTAGTCCGTGAGGCAGGCTGTGGATGACGAGTTTTTGGGTATCGGGATGATAATGGATGACTTCAGGCAAGCAGGGGTGGAAGCTTGAGTTAGTGACAGGTTGAAGATTTTTGTGAAGACCTGGGAGAGCTGGTCGGCGCAGGCCCGCAGAACCTTCCCGGAAACTCCATCAGGTCCCGCCGCTTTCCTGGGGTTTACCCTGCTGAACATCCGTGCCACGTCCTGTGTCTGCACAGTCAGTGGTTCAGAGCTGGAAGCAGAGTGAGGCTGAGGTGATGGGACTTCAGACTGCAGTGATGTGGTCTCGAAGCGTGAGAAGAACGCGCTCAGCTCTTCTGCTAGTGCAGCGCTGGAGTGTGCCACGGTGTTGGTCTGTCCCCTGAAGTTGGTCAGCGGTTGTAGTCCCTGCCACACCTGCCGAGGGTTGTTGTTGGAGAGGTGGTCCTCTATTTTCCTTCTGTAGTCCAACTTGGCCTTCCTGATCCCTCTCCTCAGGTTGGCTCTGGCGGTCCTGTACAGGTCTTTGTTCCCTGACCTAAAGGCAGTGTCACAGCCTTTTAGGAGCAACCTGACCTCTTTGGTCATCCAGGGTTTTTGGTTGGGAAAGACCCGGATGATCCGAATGAAAAATGAAGCAGGGTAAACTCTTGGGACAATCCAGAAAGAAACTTCTTTTACCTTATTGGTGAAAATTAATTTATTACGGGGTTTGCCAAACCTCCTTCCATGAAAAATCTTCTACAAAAGACATGCTCTGAGGTACAACATTCATTTGCAACTATGCTCTTCTGGATTTCTTGTTTTTCCTGAGATAACTGGACAGACATAACTTCCCCACAGGAGTATTAATAGCAGAGAATATCCTCAGCATTAACTCTGTTGAAATTTAAAAAGCATGCATAAGCCAGAGGAACCAGCTCCAAACACTTTAGCGTATTCAACGGGGGAACAGGGATGTTAAATCTAGAGAAAAATTCCTCATATGTTAAAATTAACCCCTGGTTGTTATTCATACACAAAAATAATCTTATTTCAAAACCAATTTTGTATCAGAATCATCAGAATCTTTATTATCATTCTGCAGTGCACAATGAAATTTTTTCCAGCAACTCTCTTCCAACAATATAAAAAGATAGAATAAAATAAAACAAAGGATAAGCAGCTATATAAGACATAAATACTGTACAGTAGAGTGGGGTGAATATTGCACATATGAGTGGGTCAGTGGCGGTTCTACACTAACTTACTCCCTGGGCAAGTAACCCCACCAGCGCCCCCCCCCCCCCACACACACACACATACAAAATTTGACAACATCCTGCTGTGTTCCCTATCTTTTATTTAGCCATTTTACTCAAAAAATGCATGAATTTTCTAGACTCGTATTACAGGGGGGTCAAACTCAGTCACACAGGGGCCTAAGTTAAAAACACGCCTAAGGTTTTGGGCCGAAGAAGATAAACATTTACTGAACACACTAAAGCTAAACTTTTAAACCTTTTAAACTGAACTTTTTGAACATAAATATGAATAAAAACAGGAACACAAGTTAAACCTTAAATAACTTGTAATATTTTGTTCTCCATATAAATATATTCTGTCAAAATTATACAAATATGAACATGCTGCAGGACAAAAAACAAAGAAAGCCTGGAAATATTAATAAGAAATTATATATCAAATAATTCCATTTTTTTTGCTCTTTCAGCATTTTTTTAGAGCTGGACTCCTGCTTTATTTTTAGCAATAATTTCTTAATGTGTGACGTCCTGTGTGTGTCTTTGTGAAACATATCAGAGGGATTAGATCTAAAAAATAAAACTTATTGTGATTAATATGTTTAGGTCTTATAATACATTAAAGACTAAATCTTAGAACTCGTCAGTGGGATTACTCCAAAAATATTTGGCATTTCCCTAAATTTGTGCAACACCAACAGCAGAAATCCTCCAAAAAAACTCAATCCATAAAAAATGGTCTGATCTCATCCCCCCTCCCCCTCCCCTTCCCTCTGACACACGCGGCTCCATCTCTATGACGGGAGGCGCAGCTGCGGCCCAGAGTTGATTGTCAGATAGAAAAAGACTCCCCTCACACCTGTTAGTGTGATTCAGCCAGCCACCGGTGAGTTGCGCTCCCCTCTCGAGTTTTTTGACTAATGTTCCAAAGACTACCGCAAAGAGGTGTGGCCGCAAGCGTCTTGCAGCAGAGGGCGGTGGTCATGTGCGCATCGGGTCTGCTGTGTCGGAGCAAAGAATTCTGGGAAATAATCTCCATTGCCTGCTTTTTTCGAAATTGGGTTGAGCACGAATGTTTGTTCTGCCTAATTCCTTTTCATGTGCCTGTTTTACGTTGTTTCACTCTGAGGTATTCTTTTTTTATTTTATTTTATTTATTTTTTTTGCACCATAAGTGTGAAGAGCAAATAGGAGGAAGACATTCTTAACAGTCTGATGTGTCAAACTGGAAAGAATTCAGTGTCGGCTGCTGAAGCAATTTCAAATTAAAAGCTCCAAGCTTCCTCTTTGAATATAGTAAGTAGCACATTATGTGTAACGCCTCTGGTACGGCAGATGCCGCCCCCCATGAAGTGCCGCCCTGGGCGACCGCCCACATCGCCCATATCAAAAACCGCCACTGGAGTGGGTATTCCACATATAGAATGAATATTGCACACACGGCATGAATATTGCGTACATAGTTTAAAGTACAGTCAGAGCATTGTCAGCTGTGTGCTGACAGGAGTTAGTGGGTTATGTTAAGTCTGGGGGAAGGGGGGTGTCGTTGACCCAGTTGTGTGATGGGGTGTGTGTGTGTGGGGTGTGTGTGGATCTCACTGCTCTTGGGAAGAAGCTGTTCCTCAGTCTGTTCGTGTGGGTTCTGATGCTCCTGTATCTCTTCCCAGAGGGAAGTATTTTATCTATGATATAATACTTGTGTTTAAATAAACTGCCCTTGTTATTCCAGAACTAATATTTTTTTGATGAAAAGTTTCTTCATTCAAATAATTTCAAATTGTCATTAAAGGTAAAAAAACAATAAAGACATTAAAGACCACCTTTGTCATAGGAGTTCATGTGAACACTTTTCTTTGATGTGTTCTTTTTTTCCATATGAAATTAAAAAGCATTTCATCAGTTTCTTTGATCACTTTATCATCCATGTGTAAAGCCAAAGCTGCAAATGTTAAGCGAGAAATTCCTTCTACTTTGCTAAGTAAAACCCTTCCTCTTAATGATAAATCTCTGTGCTCTTTCTACCGTTGGATTAAAGTTTTGGGAGCTTCTTGCATGTTGGTTTTTTGTTGTTAAAATATCTAAATATTTCACTTCAGTTTTAACAGGAAGATGATCACTGGTTCTGTTCAGTTTTTATGGACAGAATTTCTAGGCACAGCCAGGGGCCGGAGGGGGTCTGGTTTATAGACCACAGGATTTCCTCTCTGCTCTTTGCAGATGATGTTGTCCTGTTTGCTTCATCAAGCCAGGACCTCCAGCGTGCATTGCGGTTTGCAGCTGAGTGTGAAGCGACTGGGATGAGGGTCAGCACCGCTAAATCTGAGGCCATGGTTCTCGACCGGAGAAAGGTTGTTTGTCATCTCTGGGTGGGTAGAGTGTCCCTGCCCCAGGTGGAGGAATTTAAATACCTTGGGGTCTTGTTCACGAGTGAGGGAAGACCGGAAGCATGACATTGACAGGCAGATCGTAGCAGCGTCCGTAGTTATGTGGTTGCTGTATCGGTGTGTTGTGGTGAAGCCACAAAGCCCGAAAGCAAAGCTCTCAATTTACCGGTCCATCTTTCTTCCGATAATCATCTATGGTCATGAGCTCTGGGTCATGACCCAAAGTACGAGGTCCCGAATACAAGATAAGCTTCCTCCGTAGGGTGGCTGGGTGCTCCTTAGAGATAGGGGGAGGAGCTCGGTCACCCGCGGAGAGCTCGAAGTAGAACCGCTTCTCCTCCACATCCAAAGAAGCCAGTTGAGGTGGCTCAGGCATCTAGTCCGGATGCCTCCTGGACGCCTCCCTGGTGAGGTGTTCAGGGCATGTCCTACTGGGCGGAGGCCCCGGGAAGACCCAGGACACGCTGGAGAGACTATGTCTGTCGGCTGGCCTGGGAACGACTCGGGATCCCCCCAGAGGAGCTGGAGGAAGTGGCCGGGTTGAGGGAAGTCTGGGCATCTAGACTGCTGCCCCCTCGACCCGGATGAGCAGAAGAAGAAGGATGGACAGTTTCTCTGTCACAGATATTATTACCGGTAATTTTGTTTCTATGTTCGTCATGACATTACCCTACTGTCTTATTCTTCCTACTGACTTTATCCACATATATTACAGGCCAAATTGTTAGAGAAGTATTAAATTTTGACCAGCATGAACTGTTTATTTATGTTTCTGGTGATGCAAAACACAAGTAACAGCTGGAGTTTTATGAATAAATAGGATTTGCCTGAGCTTGGATGTTGTTGCATGTGAATCTGCAGAGGCAGGCAGGGACCGTCAATAAAGTACACGAAAACACCCCAGACAAACAATAGCAGTTTCTCAGTATTGTCCCACAAAGTTGACCACACCCACAACGTGAGCGTCCTATCAGGTCACCCATGGACTTTGCTGCTTTGTCCCCGACCTTGTCATCGGGTTTGACCCACAATCAAACCTAAACAGTTCTTGTTGCTGTTCACCTTTCAGCTTATCCCTTCAGGGGTCACGATAGCGAATCAGCTTTCACTGATTCCCACAGGTGATTTGGCTGAGATTTTTATGCCGGATGCCCTTCCTGACACAAACCTGTACTTTTAAAGCACAGGGAGACCCTGATAGACAGCAGCATGAAGGCTCTTGCCTGAAGACCCACTGGATTTTAGCTTACTGCACGCCCCGGGAATCAAACCTACTTCCCCAACACTTTGCTGTATAACGTTGGTGGATAAAGTAGAAAGAACAAAACACGACAAACACATAAATTAAACGGAAAATGTCTGTGACACGGACACGCATTGTGGCTCTTTTTAATATCAGGCCATCATATAGTTTTCATGAGCAGATGAGACTAGTTTGTAGTTTGAAAGAAATTAGAACGAAAAACATGGATATACACCAAAAATGTAAAAATGAAGAACATCTGTTTTTTTACTGCTGCCAGGCAAAAGTTGCCTGTATTTTGTGACTACTTTAATGTAAACATTTAAAAATTCTGTTTGGCCAGACTTGAGTTAACGTTGTGTTGTTCTTCGCCGCGCCAGCAGGGGGCAGTAACGACGCCGTGGTAGCAGCTTTACACCGAGTCCAAAGGAGCGGAGGTCCCGGTAAAAGCAGCTGTGCTGCGGTGCTGCTCGGTTCGGTTCTTCGGCAGAATTCAGCCTGATGGAGAACGACTTGCTTCTGTCTCTGGAGGACTTGGGGTGAGTCTCGCGGTTCGTTTCACGTTGAGCAGGGAAACGAGCACTTCCGGTCCCGGCTGCATGTGAGCACGCTCAGCACAGCAAACGTGACCCCGAAGCTGAACAAGCGGCGGGTCTAGTAGCCGTTAGCTCCGGACCGGTGTCAGACCGGTTCGGGTATAACGTGTCAGCACGAGCGTGATGACGCAGGCAGGAGCCTGACCCGGAACCGACGCACGGAGTCTGGTTCTGTGTGCACAAGTTCACGATTTCTTTCTGATGATCCTTAGTTTACAGAAAGGATGACGCAGCAGCAGCAGGGGCGTGGCAAACTGCTGCTTTAAAAAACAATGTAAATCATATCGAGGAGAAAATCAAACATTAAATACTTTAAACACTTTAAAGATCCACTCCAATCATAATGGTGGTGTTTACAGATGGATTGCTCCACTATTGATCACTATTTTTGTTGCACCACTAATGTCAGGTTGGGCTGTAAGCTAGTGGGAGAGTCAGCAGAGATTTCCTTCCTCACCAACAGTCCGACCCACAACTCAGAGGGAATTTCTGATGAACTCCTGCCGCTCTGCAGAAACTACGGCTCTGTCCGAATTCCCACCCTAACTACTGAAAACCTAGATAGTACAGCACTATGTGGTACTCTGAGTTTCAGAACCAATTCAGACACAACACTCACTATTTTTTTTATGTAAACATATGACGTCATCAATTATACAAAGTTAAAACATAATTAATATGAGCGATTTGCGACGATCATTTATGAGTCCACTGTCTTCTGAAGATGAAAACGTTGATGGTTTATTTGAAAAAAAAATCCTTTTCTTTGGCAAAAATAGTTCCGACACAATGCATTGTGGTCTGTATTCGTCCATCTAGTGAGCATCGATGCACACTGGTTCTTGCAGAGACTCCTGGGAGATTTCTAGGGCTCTGGAGTTTGGAATTGTAGATTCGTACAGCAATGCAAATGACAAACTCACTATATAGGGGTTAGGGTGGGAATTCGGACACAGCCTATTAAACGACTCGGGTTTTTAGATGGGGGCTTAAAATGGCAAAATCAGAATGAAAAGACCAATGGGAACGCCTTGAAAATAGATCAAAATATGATTGGAGTGGGACTCTAAAGTAATAATGTTTCTTTATCTAAAAATGTCTTTCAGTTTGTGTTTGATGCCAGAATTCAGATTCTTGTTTTCCTTTACAGAAGAACACTATTTTTTGTGGAGAAGTGATCATTAGATGAACAGTCTGAATTTGGTTTTCACTCTCCCCCTGTCCAGGAAGAGTAGACTTCATTTTTGTCCCCCCTGAAGGACGACTCATGGGGTTAAATCCTTCATCCCTGTTCTTTGGGTCTCAGGACCATTGACTGTATAGTAGAACTGGACTGAGCGACTCCCTCCCCCCTGGCGTTCCAAACAGGAAGAAGCCAATACCCCAATTTTTTTGATGATATTATTTCTTTATTGCAAGTTATTCAAGTTATAAACTGACCAATCAGATGCCTCAGTTAAAGCATTTGGGGCCCGCCTGGCCCCGCCTCATATGTTCAAAACGTTTCCCAGATTCTCCCAAGCCCACTCTCAGTGGAATGGGTGTCGCCTTCCAACAAGCTCACTCCTGATTGGCTAGAGTAGTTGCCATAGAAACATTGATGCATACTGACTCGGACCAATCACTGTTTACTGACCTCTGGTTCCAAATGGTGGCGTCCATTTTGTGGAAAAATGGCGACTGAATGAACTTGATTTGGTTGGAGCTGGTAGGCGGTTTTCCATCACTCGGTCCAGTTCTCCCATACAGTCAATCAGAGCTGCAGTCTGCTGGGAGGGGCCGTGTTCACGAGTGTGGTTCCTGCAGGTACCAGGGTCCACTGCTGGATGAAGGAACCCTGGATAGAGCTGTCTGCGGGGGGGCCGCTTCCCCAGAGTTCACCAAGGTCTGTGCCTGGATCGTGTCGGAGCTCCGACTTTACTGCAGGTTGGAGGAGAACGTCCACGCCACCAACTGTGAGACGATTGACCTGTGACCAGCCACTTGTCCCTGTTACAGAGCAGATCCACTTCCTGTTTGTGTCACACGGCTCTGCTGTCCCTTTGCGCCGCAGGTCCTACCGAGGCAGACAGCTTCCAGCTGGAGATGAGCGGTCTTCTGTCCGAGCTGGCCTGTCCCTACCCCGCCCTCACCGCTGTAGACGTCACGCAGAGGTTCCTCAGCAGGAGCCACTGTCTGCTGTTGCTAAGTACGTTCCAGCACCCCCCCCTTTCAGGCATTGTCCCTCAAGGGTCCGGTTCTACTGTGGAGCTCCTTAACCTCCTAAAAGCCAAACATGAACTGGCTCTGTGAAGTTCCCAGCTGGCCCACGCTTCCAGAAAGCCTGTTTTCCTGTCGGTGTGTTGGCTGGAAACAGACCTGAAGCTCACCGTCTGTGGAAGTCCTCCATGCAGTCGTTCATTTTTGCGGTCATGTGGTTCTGGAGCCTAACCCAGTCACTGTGGGGTGAAGGCGGGCTACACGCTGGCAGAATCAGTCCATCACAAAGATACAACCACACTCATTCCCACCTAGCAGACTATTTACAGTCACCAGTCAACCATCAACCGTACCAAACCTGAAAATGAAGCTGTTCAGATCTAAAAGTGTCTTCAGAGGAGGGAGAACGTGAAACATTAAACCCATAAAAGTACCTTGTAAATGAAGGTAGAAGAGTCTGTGGATGCACACGTGAAGCACTGAAACACACAAGGTTCCATCTTGTCAGTGAGAATCAACATGACCTGCCAGACTTCTGTCATTTCCTGCTTCAGGCTGAGTCCCTCAGCTTCCTGAAGCCCTTCTTCTCTGTGCTGCAGCTTTCCTGGTGTCAGAGCTGGAGGCCTCCAGGATGATCCTGGTGAACAAGCCTCAGAAGAAGGCCCAGGAGGCTGGCAGCCCCGTCTTCCAGGAGCTGAAGGGGATCTGCGTGGCCCTGAGCATGTCCAAACCTCCAGCCAACATCACCATGTTCCAGTTTTTCACCGGCATTGAGAAGAAGGTCAGTCCAGCTGTTGCATGATTTCTGTTCAAGTTGACTTGATCCAAACACAACATGGTCCTCAGTCATGGCCTGGAGAAGTGATCCTGCAGGACAAACTGGACCTGTTTGACAGAAATGTCCTCCCCTGCCTGACTTCCGGCACCTTGTCCTCCCGCGGCACCTTGTCCTCCCGCGGCACCTTGTCCTCCTGCGATTTTTTTTGTGTGTGAACATTTGACCATCAGTGACCCACAATGACATTTCATTGTTCTTCCAGCTGAAGGAAGCCCTGAGTCGGGTGCCGGCCGGTCACGTGGGGGAGCCGCTGCTGAAGAGACCGCTTGGACCTGTGCACTTGGTAAACAAGGCGACGCCTCAGCGTGGGGGCCGTGCTCCCTCCCCGTGTGAACCGCTCTGTGCTCTTTCAGGAAAAGATTGAGGCCATAAACCAGACGCTGGTGAACGAGTACGAGGTGCGGAGGAAGACGCTGCTGAAGCGTCTGGACGTGACGGTGCAGTCCTTCGGCTGGTCCGACAAAGCAAAGGTACCGGCCCACACAAAGCCCCAATAGAATAGAACAGAAAGCCTTTACTGTCATTATGGAACAATGTGACGTTCTGATCAGTTCTGTCTGAAGTGGGCAGACTTTACAGACAAATAACAGAATAAAAAACAATGTGCAAGGATAAAAAAATGACACATCCAAGCCCCACGCTCCTTGACACGGACAGACTTGTTTATGTTCTTTGTTTTTGTCCTGTCAATATTTGTCAATACAATCATAATAGTAAGTTTTCTAAAATCCTCTTGTCTTGGTTTTCATTCACCCACTCTGGGTTCCTAGAGGCAGACCTGTCAGAGCGCCGGGCCTCCTTCCATACGTGTTCTATGACCACGTTTAGCACGCGGGCTTCACACTGGTCCGTCACCACCCAACACCACCGCATCTGCTCACAGCTGGAAGAGGCGCGGTGTGAAATAGAGGGGTGCAAACCTCCTGAGTCTTTTCACAGCTCTATTCCAAGAGATGAAAGACATAGTGACATAAGATTCTGGCTGGGAACAACACGTGTTGAATGGCCACGCGTTTTGTACGTAGAGCCCAAAAACTGATTTTAAAAACTTGCTTCACTGCATGTGAACGTGAGAGTTTGGAATGTGGAGGCCTGAAACACGCTGACACGTGCGTTTACATGGACTTTGACGGGAAGTGGCGGCTTGAATGCGCGTTGCCGATGCTGGTGTGAACGCAGCTTGATAGTCAAGCATTTGCTGGTAGGCTTTCTGAACCTGAAGGGGAGAGAACTCCTGCATGCTGTCTGTGGTGTCTGCAGGTGCGGGCGGAGAAGCTGGGGCAGGTGTACCAGCCGCTGCGCTCGGTACTCGCCGTCAGGAGCAGCGTCTCCGTTGCTCATCTTCTGGCTGCGCGGCAGGACTTCTCCAAGATCCTGAGAACGAGCAGTGGGAAGATCCGGGAGAAGACGGCCTGTGCGATCAACAAGGTGGGGTAGTACTCCTCCTGTAAAACGGGGGGGGGTTAACCTTTCTCTAGAGCTCCCACCTAAATGTTTTATTCTCTCAGCTGGATCCACAGCTTCTTCTGGAGTCTTGACAGCATTTGTCACTGTCTTTCATCTCCACCCCTCCCCTCCCCTCCCCAGGTTCTGATGGGACGAGTGCCAGACAGGGGGGGCAGACCCTGTGAGATTGAGCCCCCGCCCCCAGAGATGCCCTCCTGGCAGAAGCGTCAAGATGCACCCCAGGGCGGAGGACACTATGGGAGTGGGCACGGAGGCAGCAGAGGGGGCTATGAAAGAGCAGGAGGGGGCCATGAAGACAGGGTTGGCAGAGGAGGAGGAGGTAGAGGGGGCAGAGTGCAGGGCAGCTGGGGGGAGGGAAGTGGAGGGGGAAGGGGCGGGTATCATGATGCGGGGGGAAGAGGAAGCTACGGAGCTGGGGGGGGTGGACAGGGGGCCTTCCAGGATCCTGGTTACCACGGAAGAGGAGGCAGTTACCATGACAACTATCACCAGGATGGAAGCTGGCAACAGGAACGTGGTGGGGGCCGTGGAGGGCGAGGGGGACGTGGAAGAGGAGGCAGAGGAGGCCAAAGTGGTGGTTGGGGGGGCAGAGGAGGCTCCGGTTTCAGTCAAGGGGGTCAATTTGAACAGTTTTTTCAGCATGGGGGGCAACAGTTTAACCAGGCCGGTTTCAATCAGGGCAAACACTACAACAGCTGAGGGGGACAAAGAGAGCCCCCATCCTCTCACCTTGACTGATGACGCTGTGAAGGATAGGTGAAGGGGGTGGGGGTGGGGGGTGTAAATTCTCTGCCTGCTAAAGCACCTCCTTCTGGGAGGGTTCTTGTTCATTGTTGGACCCAAAAGCAGGAGCGGTTCTGAGAGTGACCTCTGCACCCCCACAAAGTTTGAGGTCTACGCTTTTTGTTTGGAGACGGGGGGGTTGGAGGGGGCTGCTGTTTGCCCTCCTCAGATGAGTCTGGATTATTTTCTGTTAAAGATGGAAGCGCCTGGGAATGTGGTGCACGGGGGGGGGGGTCGCACGGACAAGCAAACAATTAAAAAGTGTTGCTGTCTGAGTGGAGTTTGATTTCCTTTACTTGAATGAATAAACACTTTGGGCAAGACACCTCACCTCACCTCACCTCACCTCCAGTGTGGCTCCACCCGTGTGTGAATGTGTGTGAATGTCCCGGTGATGGGGGGGCTGTAGGAGGGAAGTGGCAGCCACGCCTCTGTCAGTCTGCCCCAGGGCAGCTGAGGTACATCAGTAGTTACCATCACCAAGTATGAATGAATATTGGATGTGACACACTGTAAGAACTTTAAGCGTCTGGAAAACCACAGATAAATCAAATCCATTACTATTTTTTTAGCTGGTTGGAGTCCCAGCTGGGTTCTTTCTTGGCGAAGTTTGCATGTTCTCGTTCATGAGTGGGTTCTCTCCTGGCACTCTGGCTTCCTCCCACAGTCCAGAAACATGCTGCACAGGTTGATTGGTGACGCTAAAATGTCCCTAGGTGTGATTGTGTGGTCCTAAAATAAACTGGTGACCTGTTCAGAGTGTATGTACCCCTCTCATCCAGCTGGGATAGGCTCCAGCAACCCTGTGATCCCAAAGGGGGTTCAGTGAGCTCAGATGGAGGGAAAGCATAATGTGTAAGGGTGTGTCACAGGCAGGGTTCTGTCCTTTTTGACCACTCCATCCTTCACTCCCATTTCCATGGTGACGATACAGCTCTTCCTTTCTTCCACCTGCAAACAAGACAGGTCCTCTTCATTTTTGAAGAAACTGCTGCAGTCAGTTACTGAGTGAGTATGAAATCTCTGTGTTCTTTAAGGATGGACCAAATAAAAGTGTCTGAATGGGTGTAAGAAAAGAGAACTGTAAAGAAAAAAGGAGCACCGAGCATCACGCCATCATTCATGTTGTGTTCTGAAATACTTTAACATGCTGATTTCACGCTAAAATCATCCTAGGAAGTTCTGGATCTGACTTTAAAACCACTTCCTGTGTTGGTTGTTTTATTTACTCATCCTACGGAAACACTTATTTCCTTAATTCCTTCACTACTCTAGTTTTTTAGCAGTTAGGGTGGGAATCCGGACAAAGGTTAGGTTTTGTTTAAAATTTTGATTTTCTTAAAAAACAAAAACATTTTAAATTATGAATTCTTTTTCCCAGTGTTCTTCTGTTTATTAATTTGCATTCTAAGTTCCTCAAAGATGAGTCCGTCCTGAGCCGAGGACAGTCGTTCAACACAAAATGAGGGCTTTTACTTTGAAAGCGTCACTTGAAGAAGCATTGGAGCAAGTGCAGAGTTTTGGGTATCTGGGAGTTATTTTTGATACAAAATTGAAATGGAGAGAGAATATTGATGGTATATTAGGGAGATGTAAGAAAGTCATAAATATGAGATGCTTGAAAGGCACTGGGTGGGGAGCTAGTAACAAATATATGTTACAACGATCAGGTCAGTCACAGACTATGGAATTATTGTTTACAGTTCAGCTTGCAAAACGCTTTTACATAAGGTAGAGGTCATTCAAAATCAGGCATTGAGAATATGTACTGGGGCTTTGAGGTCAAGTCCTGCTGTGTAATTACAAGTTGAAATGGGGGATCAGGGTTAAACAACTGCTGCTTAATGTTTGGGTGAACATACAGGGTAGTGCAGATGTAGAGCACATGGTTAGGAGAGCTACTGCTCCCTGTTGGGAAAGTGGTAGTGGGAAAAACAAAAGGGTTGCTTGGAAATGAGCTAGATTAGCGAGAGAAACAAAGATTCGTGGTAAAACCCTAAAGACGTTTTTTTCCAACCGTGCAAGTGGATTTTTATCTCCACAGAAAGATGGAGGGTAGCAAAAGGAAGGGAAACTGGGATGAAAAAACAGAGGACAGGTTAGACACGGTCCATGCTTCATTTATTCCCATATATACATACGGATCTAGAGACCCAGAAACGAAGAGGACTGGTTTCTCTTTCTGTATCCCTACTGGGGAAATATGTCAGAATCAATACGTCAAAGGATCTTTCAGTTTTTGCAGTTGAAATGTTGGCAATATCATTTAGTTTACACTGGTTAGAACAGAATAGAATTGGAGATGGTACAATATGTTCAGATATGTTCAGACTCATTATCTGCAATGAAATATTTTTCTTCTGATAGCAGGTCAGATCTAATGTCTGAAATTTATGAGAGTTTGTTCAGGTTGGAAAAATTGAAGCATCAGAGTTATGTGGGTACAGCACATGGGGGGGGGGGGGTGGAAGGAAATGAAATGGCTGATTTTCTGGAAAAACGGGCGTTGAAACGGGCTATAACGAGGGAAAGTCCTTAAGGGAGAACGGAAATTAGGGCGATTATTAGGAGGCGTATTATGGAAGAATGGCGGACACAATGGGAAAGGGAGAGGAAAGGTCGACATCTATTCAGTATTCAAGACAAAGTAGGGAAGGATATGAATATCAGAGTAAACACCAGAGATTACAGCATAATATCACGATTGAGGTTGGGACACACTGCTCTAAATATTACATTACATTTGATAGGGAAACATCCAACTGGTTTGTGTGATTGCAGGGAAGGGGAAGAATCAGTGGAGCACTTTTGTGTCATTGTGATTTTATTTTTTTCTCATTTATCAATGGGGAAGAAAGAAGACAGCTGGAGAACAGAGTACGGCTGATAGAGGGTAAACGGCTGAGTTTGAAGAAGCTTTTGGGAGGGGAGGAACATTTAAATGGTGCAATTATAGGTTTTTTGAGCGAACCAGGTTATTGAGGAGATTTTATTTCTTTTTCATTTTTAAATTCCGACCCATACTCCAATACAGTAGGTGGCGGTAATGCTCCTTGTCGCTGGTGCCTCCCGCCATTTACACTACAAGAAGAACGAACGCGTCACCTGGATGTGCAGCAGAGTGTTTCCGGGTTGAGCTGATTATTGTTCCTTGTTCTGAAGTGCAGCTCGGGGAATCTCGATTCAAGCGGGTAATTCGGCCGATTCTGTGAGGAAGCCGCTCATGTTCCGCGCGGACCCGCGAGCGCGCGGTCCGCCGCCGTTCGGGCACCCGCCGCCCCCCGCCCCTCCCTTCAGGCCGGCGGGACCCGGAGCCCCGTTCACCAACAGCCCGTTCTGCCACAGCAGGCCGCCGGGAGCCCACTGCATCAGCGTACGTAACGTTCATACTGAGCTCCATACACGTTTCCTGCGCGCGCGTGCCCGGACGTCCTGTCACCGGGGTTTAACGTGACTCATCGGGGTCGGTTCTGGTCCATCCAGACCTGCTCTTTCATGGTCCTCTTGGTTGGGTGGGTGTGAACGCTCACCTGAACTCTGGTGCGGTTCCCTTCAGGACTGTCCCAGAAAGGAAGAGGTCTCAGCAACCCGGTTACCAGAGAAACCAGCCCACAGGTTTACCTGCGCAGGTGAAACCAGGCTCCCTCCCACGAGAGTTAGGCTCTTCTGTGTAAAGCCCCGTTCTTCTAACATGGTTGATGCTCTGGTCTGGCAGTTGCCTTGGCATGCTCACAAAAACCCGGAGAAGCTGTAGCGTCTTTGTGGATCTGGTTCCTAACCCAGAACATTCAGACAGAGCTGCGTCCTCCTAAACTCCAGCTAAAAGACAGGACTCCACCTGAAAGGTGGAGAACATTGAGGAACTTCTGCCTTCACACGTGGGCACATCGTTATGCAGTTATTACTACTGCTTACTAGGGGGCGCTGTTGTCTTCATGAGCATGAAGAACAGCATAGTCCTGCTGAAACTCATAGTAGTAGTGGGCGTAGCTCCTCACTGCACCATCTGGAAGATGGTTTCCAACCGTCTCATGAGTCCTGCTTCCTCCTGTGAGACGGGTTCTGTGGTTCCGCTGAGCTCCTTGGTTTCCTCTCAGGTGAGCCGGGACCGTCCCGCTCACACTCGGTTCTCTGGGAAGCACCTGGATCGTCCGCTCCAGAGTTCAGGTCACGCTCGCTAAATGAAGCCGACTGAGGAACTGAACCCTCCAGTGAGCTGGTGGGGGTCCACCCCCAGGTTTTCATGCTGACCCGAATGTCTGATGTTTTGTCTCACTAACACATTTTTACATCATAGTTGGCATAAATGGGCGGAGTCCATTCCAGATGTCTGGATTCACAGATGTGTCTGAATTCCTTCACTACTGCATAAAGTGCCTTCACCATTTTGCATTGCTGTTGGAATCTACAATTCCAAGATCCAGAGTCCTAGAAATTTCCCAGAAGTCTCTGCGGAAAAACCCAGTGTATACGATACTCGATACTCAGGCGAATATAGACCACAATGCATTGCATCGGAACAATTTTTGCCAAAAAAAAAAAGTATTTAAATAATATATCAACGTTTTTATTTTCAGAACTCATGGATTCATGAATGATCGCTGCAAAGCGCACATATCAATTACATTTTGATTTTGTGAAATCAATGACACCATTTAAGAAAAAAACAAAAAGTAGTGAGCATAGTGCCTGGATTGCTTTTAAAGTCCACTAGATAGTCCTGCACTATGTTGGTTTTTAGTAGGTAGGGACTAAAGTGTAAATTCGGACACAGCCAGTGACAGTAAACCGGTGAGCCTCTGGTCAGAATGTTTGGAGGGAGGAACACTTGTGATGTGTGGTATTAGTGATCAATGTTGCGATGATGATATAACTTATGTTACATGGACAAATAGCAAAACAACCAAAAACATCATTTCCATTTTACTGGAACAGTTTAATTTAAATAAAAGTCACAATAACGTAAATTATACTGCAAATGACCCCTGTCTAGGTCTAGGTGGGGAACAGCTAACTTAAAAGGGCTCCTTCTGATTGGTCAAAAACATAAATGGATTTATTTGACGCGTTAAATACTTAAAGCTGCCATAAGATTGTTTCAGCACATTTAAGGTAACCATTTCATTTTCGCCGTCTTTTGCGATGTGCGTATTAAACGATAAATTTGCGATTTCTTGTTCAGGCCTAGTTGCAGGCTTGGTTCCACTTCGTCCGCCTATATGTCAGTGTCCTTGAGCAAGACACCGGCCCCCACATTGCCTCTGGTGGTTATAGGTTGTCTGCCCAAGAGGAGCCATAATACCGTTTACCATTTTATACCACGACCCGTGAGCAACGTTCAAGACGTCAGTGTTTGGGTGAGTGAGATGTTTTCTACAGCCGTTTGGTGGGATGTTTTAACTAAAACTTGGATAGCGTCAAACTGTGCTGCTAAATGCTAACAGCTATGCTTAAAAAAAACGAACTTTTGTTCTGTGCTAGCTGAACGTCATAGAGATTCCCATGAGTCTGTCATCAGCTGAACATGAACCATGCTAATGTTGAATCCAGGCTCTTTCCTGTATATTTGTGCACATTCGTTCCATTTAGATTCGTCTTAAACATGGAAATGAGTGGGAAACTAGCTTTAGCACAGAGGTGAATAGAATGTGTTTTGTCTTTGTAGTTGATGGCAGCAGCGTCCATGGATGGCGCTCATCAGTTCCAGCCGAGAAATGAACACTAACCTTTGTGGAAAACAACTCCTCTGGAAGAGACGAGGGAAGTCCGGTAACCATGATGGACGACTGTAGGTTTGACCTGTTGCAGAATCTACTGCAACCATTTCATAGTTGAAAATGACATTTTGAGGGTAAAATCCCCGAACTTAGAAAATGGATTTAACTGACTTCAACTTCATCTTTTAATGATTGATTTTTATTTTTGGTTTGTAAATCAGAACGTCTTTCGATGCAGTTGTTTTTCCTTTTTGTCTGAGCTTGAGAAGTTGTTTTCCCTCTGTTCTACTGGTCGACATTTTCAACGAGTTCTCTTCAGGACTTGAGAATAAAACTTAAAACAGACAAACCTCAGTCCCTTTCTTCTTTGGAAGGCATCTCCACTGTGATGGACTTGTGGTGGTTTCTGCCACGTTTAAGACCAAGTCCTGCCTCCATGTCTGAGCAACACCACCAGTTATGCACACATCCTAAATCTAAAGCATACAAATTCATTCTTTCTAGCAGTTTCCTCACTGAAATGATACTGTTGGACATATTTTTCAAACAGATTTCAGTCTTGTGATGTGGGCCCTTGCAGGAGGGTGACAGTGGTTCATGATGCTGACTCTTGTTAGACCAGTCATTTCTTTATTGGTTTCATTCTACAAGTATTTCCAACGCCGCTTAATAATGACGAAACAAAGACGAGAAAACAGCTTTAGTGTAATGTGATCCATTTCCAGCTCCGGTAGAACTGTTCCAGTCTCCTCAAACAGAGCTGGACTTTATTCATGTTGACGTTTAGTGGGTAGAGAAGCTCTCACTTTACATCACCCAGACTGTGAAAGTTCTGAACAGCAAGGACTAATGTTAATTGTGATTGATAACACTAATGTTAGTTATCAGTCAGCTTGTATTTTAAGTGGGAGAGAAAGAAGTTGACTGTTCTAGAGACAAATCCCGTTTACAGTTTAGAGGTCCCACTGACGGCTCAGACTTAAGACGCAGACACTGGGGTGGGCGGGCTAAAGTCTCGCTTTTCCTGCTCCAATGTGAAACCCTCCACTGGCAGAAAAATAGATCCATTTACGTTTTATTTCCTCGTCTGAGCTGACATCTGGCTCTACACTTTGCAGCTGAATACCTTTGATAGTGCTCACTGTTTTTGGACGAGACGCTAACTTTAGCTTAGACTTGTCGTTAGCGAGAGAGTGTGTAAGCAAAGGCATTCTGGGAAGTTAGCTAGACTAACTTCTGCACCAACAGTCCGGCCCACAACCTAAAAGCACATTTTTAATGAGCTCCCGTAGCTCTGCAGAAAATATTTCATTAAAAATGACGCAGGCTTTTTAATTTTTAGCTAAAAACAACATGATTATAAATAAAAGACCACAGGGAAAAGATTTACTGTAAAAAAATGTAGATGCTTTGGGACTTTACACTTTTCATCAATTAGACTTTGTTTGAAATGTAACTGCTTAAACAAAGTACATCAGTATGATGCTGAATCAACATGGGTGTTGCACTTTCCTGTAGGCCAGTGCCTCTCAAATAGTCTTTATTTTCCATCAATGTTTTCTTTGTCTGCCTGTGGTTTAGTTGGTGTCAGTATTTGACATGCAGACAGCAGGTAATGCAGGAAAACAGCGTCACACATCATAATTTATCCATCATTTAGAAATAAAATCAGAACAATGTTTTTATCTATTTCCTCAGACTAAAACTTTAAATCTATTGGTGCTGCTGTGTTAATGTTTCAGATCAATTTACATTTAATATCATTTATTGATTGAATTCTTTTTCTCAGCATCAAATGGTTCAGTTGATCAAAATGTTTCTAGTTTAAATAATGACTGACAGATTTTTTTATTTCAGGCTCTTTAAGCTTCTTTTCTGTTTTAGACTAACAGAGTTTCTGCGGCTAAATAAATATAAATATTTGTTGAAAATGGATTTACATTGTTTTTTTTTGTTATTGTTAAAAGATACAATTTTAGGTATACATACACAATCTTTATAGATACTGATCTTATTTATCGTCACTGTTGCGAGTGTGTGTGTGTGTGGGGGGGGGGGGGACATTTTCTTTTTCCTGAGGGGGGGGGCTTGCAAAAAACAATTGAGAAGCACTGCTATAGGCCAAGTAATGGTGAAGGGAAGTGAATGTTTTATTTTAGTCTGTGTTTTACAATCTGTGAAGGGGGGTCTAAGGGAAGGAATATCAGTTTAGTTTGGTCTGTTTAGTTAAAGTTTAGTATTGTCCTATTGAATTCTATGCATTTATGATCCTTTTTGATTGTATGTTTACCTTACAATTACCGGCACGAAGCCCACTGAGATGACTGTTGTGAATGTGGGCTATACAAATAAAACTGAATTGAATTGAATTTTAACTGTATGCCCTTTCGAGTACAACACATTAGATCCCAGAAAACCACCAGGACCACATTTGATTGAGACATGTTTTTAAAGTTGGCTGTAGATTATGTTACGCAACCACTTTCAATTCTTTTTACCTTTCCAAAGAAATCCCAACAGGTATGTCGCCCTTGATAAAGGGAAGAGATCCAACAATTTTGACAAATTACAAACCAATGTCAAATCTGTGTTTTATCTAAATTCTTAAATCTTTTGTGTTTTGAATTTCGGTCAGATTTAAGAAAACAGCAGAGTGCAACCACAGTTACCATGATGGTATTACTGTATTTTCCAGACCATAGGGCGGGCGCACTGGGTTACAGGGCGCGGTCTCAGTTATGGGTGATTTTTCAGTATTTGAGACATACAAAAGGCGCACCAGGTGTTAAGGCGCGGGTACGTTAACACATACCGGTAAAACATGGATGCTAGTGTGTGTTTAAAAAAGGCAGCAGGAGCTAAACTGAGTTGGTTGTGATTTATTTTATATATTTTCAGTCATCAATCAGCTTCCAAAAATCCATCCAAGTCCTCATCTTCTGTATCTGAAATGAACAGCTGGGCTAAATTTCTATCAAACACGCCAGGTTCCAGACAAGTTAGCCCAAGCGTCTTCAATCCATTCACAAACTGTGGCGTAACTCGCCTGGCGCTGCCTCCCACAACAGTAAAAGCCGTGCCCCGTTGTGAGTATCCTACCGTGCTGCTCCCGTTCTTCTCGACGTAGTGACTCACCGGGATGTTGAAAGTCAGCGGCGGCTCGCCCATGGTGATGTGGCTGGATGTGTTTGTCTGTCATCTTTTTACTGCAGTATTAGCGGAAGATGGACAGTTTTTCTTTGTAATCTGCTGGTAGTCGCTGCGGCACCGTATTCCTCGCCTGGATGGAACGATAACGGGGTTTCATAAAACGAAAGCAAAGCTTCCCCGTAAGTGTTACTGCCCTCAGTGGAATGGTGACTGCAGAGAAGCTTCTCCAAGCTGATCGTTAATCCATCACTCCAATCGCCTTTTTTCCACGAAAATTCAGCTGCGTCTTCTTGACTGTCGGAGTTTGTTTTCCAGCTTCCTCCACTTGTGAACCATGTTTAAACTGCTTCAGCCATGTTGTAAACTATGTTGTTCACGCCCACATTTCCCTCCCCCGCTCTCATGCCGCCTTCTTCTACGTCCCACAATAACACATTAGGCGCACCGCCTCATAGGGCGCCCCCTACAGTTTGGAGAAAAATGTAGACTTTTAAGTTTGCATTATGGTCGTGAAAATATGGTAAATATATTAGTGACACTTGATAAGAAACATCTCTGTGCTTCACTTTTTAGTGACTTGTCTAAAGCTTTGGACACAGTTGATCATGCTGTCTTGAAAGACAGATTAGCATTGGACTTCCCGAACATGCGGTTGCTCAAACTACATAACAGAATTCAGTGCATTTGAAAATAACTAATGTATTTGTCTGATAAAATATCCCTCCTAATATCGTAGTAGTCACTACACTTGAATGGGATGTTTCAGAAGTACAAGTACCTTGGTGTATTAATTGATAATTGATCATTTTCAATTTCTCAATGAAAACTTTTAAAGCTAAAACTCATGATGGGTTTCTTTAAATGGCATATTTCATGCTTTTCATGAGCCTTTCAGAGTCAGCGTTCGAAATAAGCGGTTATCTGGTTGTCTCAGACAACCAGATTTCACGGACTGACATGGGCTGAAAAGAACCTTTTTCCATGGAATTGATATGATATTCTAAATTTTTACAACAGTCTCTGTATTTTATATTTTTTAAGCAACAATTATCAAAACCAAAGAAAAAAAAGAACCAATATATTTAAATCTGTGTAAAGATACTAGTTATAAATATATTAGTTTCAAGTTTTTGGCAATACTTTGTGTAACCAGAGGCTTCAATATTTAGTAAAACGTTAGTTTTTAATATTTAAAGAGTTTTTTAAATGTCCATCATAAGAGGCAGTTGATATTAGATGTATAGAAGAAATAAAGATGGAAGTACTGACATCTGAGTAGGTTTCGTTGCTGTTGAATATTGGTATAGAAGGACAACCAAAAATTGGGGAGGACAACCAAGTTTAATTGGCAGGTTGTCCAGAGGACAACCATTTTTTCCCCCTTATTTCTAACGCTGAGAGTAAAGTATAGGCATCCAGACTGTTTTCACAGACATTTGTGAAAGAATGTTCCGCTCTCAGGAGCTCAGTGAATTCCAGCGTGGAACTGTCATTGGACGCCACCTGTACCACAAATCCAGTGGTGAAATGTCCTCTCTCCTAAATCTACAGTCAACTGTCAGCTCTATCAGAACAACATGGAAGAGTTTGGGAACAACAGTAACTCAGCGGTAGACCACATAAACTGATGGAGAGGAGTCAGAGGATGCTGAAGCACAAAGAGGTCAACGACTTTCTGCACAGTCAGTTGCTGCAGAACACGCAGGGAACTTCATGGAATAGGTTTCCATGGCCGAGCAGCTGGTAAATGGTAAATGGCGTATACTTGTAAAGTGGTTTTCTACCTTCCTCGAAGGCCCAAAGTGCTTTAAAGTCACAAACCCATTCCCCCTTTAACACACACATTCACACACTGGTGGCGGCTCCAAACATGACTGGCCTCCATAGAGTCCTGACCTGAACCCCATAGAACACCTTTGAGATGATTTAAAGTGGAAACTGAGAGTCAGGCCTTCTCCACCAACATCAGTGTGTGACCTCACCACTTTTGGAAGAATGGTCAACAATTCCCATAAAAACACTGGTCTACCTTGTGGACAGCCTTCTCAGAAGAGTTGAAGCTCTAATAGCTGCAAAAGGTGGATCCACATCATATTGAACTCTATGGGTTAGGAATGGGACAACACTTCAGTCTATATGTGATTCATATGAACTGAAGTACCGTCCCATTCCAAACTGAGCCAATACTTTTAGTTATATAGTGTACATGGTCATATATTACCTTTGGCACAGTAAACAGCGATTTAAAAAAAATGGAAAGTTGGTTAATTTTGCTGTTCATTTTCCTACCTGGAAGTTAGATGACTCTGTCTCAGAGGCTCCGCCTTTCCCTCCTTGTGGGGGTCGCCCATTTCATGACATCAACCTGAGCCGGCCTTGCTCTTGAGTCATTTGGCTCACAAAAACAAACATCTGAACTTTTGTATAGATGGATGTGCATATTGTGGATATAAAAGGAAAGCGTTTAGCTGATCATAACTAGCTCCAGGGAAAAGGTTGGTGTGTCTGTTAGCCTGGGGGCGGAGCTGACAGCACAGACTCTTCCTGGAAGGGGCGGTCCCTCACTTTGTGATGTCACAATGTGAGAATCCACTCATTTTAATGGATTGAGAGGGGCTGGTGCCCAGAGAGACGGTTTTTAGAGGAATACTCAGAAATGCGTTAATGGATCAAAAATATCACTTTTTTTTTTAATACTTAAAAGCTCAAAACATTTGATTTTGCATGATATATGACCTTTAATCAGGCTAAGTTGTTTTTTTGAAGCAAAATAGCATCTTCTACATTCAACTTTGTTGTTCTAGATTATGTGCATCTTCATGATCAGAATGCCTCTTCCTCAGGCCTTCAAATGCTGGCCAGTGTTTACCATTCCTCTTTATGGTTCATAACCAACTGCAAAGCACTGACACATCATTGTGAACTACACAAACGAGTGAGATGTCCTTCTCTCTCCACTAGGAGGCAGAACCATTTTCATTGATGAGTCTTCAGCTTGATCACTGCCTCCCTATATCCACACATTCATTAAACAGAGAAGCCTTCACACCCAGTCCTTATGGTCAAACCATCAGTTGTTGCTTCCTGCCTCATTGGCTCACTCAGAACTTGGGACTCTTGTGTACATGCAGCTCCCATGGCCTAGAAAAGCTTAGAGGAAGGTTGGAGACTAACTGAACAACCATGATCAAATGTTTTCAAGGCAAAGCTCAAAGAGGCAGAGAATCCCACTACATACTGTGATCACTAAAACTGTAATATTTATGATTCACTGTTTGATTTTTAGAATTTAAATTTCTTTCAAACATTTTGTTTTATTGCTTTATGGTTTTAATGTTTTAATGGGTCTGTGAGTCATAACCTGACTCTGGCTGCATCTTGGCCAGGATTCTCCTGCAAAAGAGGATTTTAATTTTAATGGGAATCTGCTGGTTAATACATGTTAATAATGATAAAGTGTGCTGCTCTCTCATATTAATTAGCAAACTGCTAATCATTTTTAGTATGAAAGCTAAGCAACTTCTTAAATGAAGTAGTAAGAAGTCAGATGTGCTACAGATGTGTTAGTTAAAGTCACAGGTTTGACAAAGGTGATACAGAGATGTGTTACTAAAACAATAAAAAAAAGTACAGTGGGGTTGCAGGGGTGTTGCCTAAATCAAATTATACTGAATGGACCATAGGAATATTAATTAATCAATTAAGCTGATTAAGCATGACACCCCTACTCTTCGTGTATAAACTAATATTTGATAGGATTATAAACTAATGAAGGTTTTTATCTTTTAACTTAAACCTGACAGGGAACCAGGGAATCTTGTTTCTCCACTGTTGTTTTGAGAATGTTTACTTACACACATTTCTTAATCTTTTATTAAAACAGGAGTGTCCATATACACATGGTTTTTCATATTTAAACATTGTTGGGATTCACAGACGGCAGCATAAGCTTCTCTTTTTTGATTCAGTAAAACGAACAATGCTTTTGAACTTTCAGTACACTTTGCTGGACTTACATTTACTTTGCACATTATCCTGTGTATCGTTGATGATTGTTGAGTTTTGTTTAGTGCTGTAACAGAAACTCTGAACACTTTCAGCCCCACTGTAGCAACTTCTCCATAGACTGTAGTACAGTCATTGCTGTGGGTGGCAGCCAGCAGATTGCACCCCCTGCAGAAAGGCTGCATCCTCCGGTACCTCAGTGGAATCCCAATCCTTTGGAGAAAAATTGCCCAGACAGCAGGTTTGTTAGTATTTCAAAAATCAGTCAGAAGTTAAACAGTCTTTAAAGTCTTTTGCTTTTGCTACTGTTTTGAAATGTCTATTCATTTCTAGTGACCAAGCTGGGGAGGAATTCCTGCGATGCATCGCTGCTAACAAGCCCCTACCAGACTACCTGAAAGGGAACATGGCTTACAATCTGGCAGAAGCATTTAAATCTGCCAATGTCCTTAAAGAAGCCGTTAGATCAGACCCACAGTTCCAGAAGCATGTGTCAAGGAGCAAAAGCCGGAGCAGAAGTAAGGCCAGATCTAGAGCTAAAAGCTGTGGGCGCAGCCAAAACTGGAGGCGCAGCCATAGCCGGGGACGCAGCCGAAGCCGGAGGCGCAGCCGAAGCCGGGGAAGAAGTAAAAGTCGAGTACGCAGCAAGAATTGTGCTAGAAGCAAAAGTAGGGGTAGCAGTTGGAGTCGAACCAGGAGTCGAAGCAAAAGCCGAAGCAGAAAGAAGCACCTGAGAAGCAAGAGCCAGGTTGGCAGGTCAAGGTCAAGAAGTAGTGAAGTGAACCGTGGCAAATACCAGAGGAGGAGCAGCCCGACCTGCACCGCAGACGGCTTGACAAGGACCAGCCTGTTGGAAGAACTGAAGCTCGCCATGAGCAGCAACCAGCTGGTGGACTGTTTGCCCTCTCTCAAAGCAGCCCTTCTCAGTATCCAGGTAAGCCTTCAGTCTTTGAGTCTGAAGAACGTTTTACATTTGAAAGCCAACTGATGGCTGCATGTTCTTCTGCTCAGAGCCCACCTGAAGATAAGCCGGCAGAGTGTTTGTCTGGGCCCACCCAGATTCAGCAAAGGGAAAGTTGTCGGGACAACTCTACGTCTCCTGAAAACGAGAGCATGCTGCTTCCCCACGAAAGAGTTGGGGGTGATTTCTCCTGGCTCCAAGAGAAGAGCCAAGAGGACATTTCAGTGCAAAGAGCCAACGAGCTTGAGGAAGAGGAGTCCTTCTTGTATGGGATGGAGGTTTCTCCTCCGAAGCTAAGCAAACCACACAGTTCTGCTGTCCATCAGTCCCCGCTCGGCAGCTTTCCTCTCCAGTCCAAACAATCCCTTCAGACTCTTTCTTCCTTCTCTTGTCTGGATAGCGAGCAGTGTGAGAAGATCAAGAGCATCCTGAGCAGCCTGGGCGTTTCCTCACACTCAGAAAACGTCCCAGTGAAGACGAAGAGGGGCAGTGAGCCCCCCGTGGTCGCTGTCAGCTCGGACACGGCTATGGCAACGCTAAACAACCCAAATGTTTGTAAAGCTCTGGAGTCTCTGCAGTCTCTGATCCAAGGTGAGTCCTAACGGGAGCGGATTGTCCTTCTCATCGATGGGAGCTGAGGGTTCAGCTGAAGACGGTTTCTCCTGGTGTCCGTCTGCTGGTGGTCATCTGTGTGCGCTAGCTCATGGTAGATGTGCCAATGCTCTGCAGCTTTGACCTCAACCGTCTAGCGTTCAGTGAAGAGTGATGAGGAACAAAACAACTGCAGCTTTCATTCCATTCTAGAATAAACCCCTACTGCTTCTATAGCCCCACCCATTAGCCCCGCCTATTTCTGGGTAAGGGGGGGCGCTAAGGGCCCCTTCAGAGCCTGCAGAACCAGAGAACATCCTTACTATTCAATAGAGGAATATTCTGAGAGTTCTGGATAAATAGTCTAATTCCACTTGATGATGTCATCAATCGTCACAAGTCCTCTGTGAGCGTGTAGATGTCAGCGCCTGGAAAATACACAACAACCTGGGTTTTATACCTTTAAAAAGTCATGCAGTCATGCCTGCGCTTTCAGAGCGCACCCACGTGAAGAACTGCGCTCCTCTTCTGCGCCACAAGCACAACGTGGAACACTGTCCTATCGGATGGATACCCAGCCCCAAGTTGCTATGGCTCCCCCCCTAAAAAAGCAAGTTCAGACACCCCTACAGCTTCAAATGCCCCTATAAGTACAGCAAGGGAGGAGCCAGAAGGGTAGGGAAGGAAGTGGGATGAGCTTTCTTTAACCCTGAAACAAATGAGAAACGGCAGATGAAGATGATCCAGTTCAGTCCAGCTGGTTCAGTAAGGCCACATCCTCTCAGCCATGTTTTCCTTCTGAGCAGCAGACGGATGGACCTGAGCCAATGAAGGGTTCCCTCAGTGAGATCAGACTTCAGACCAGTAATCTGTGTGAGCCGATCAGACTCTAGTAGTTTACAGTCGACACTAGGTGCGGTTATATGGGCAGAATATCTTGATCGGATCAATGATCGGGTTAAAATTCACCCGTGCACATGGGCCCAGAAAACCTTTTTCCGATTAGAACAGACGTTCCCATGGCTCACACTTTCGGTTGGAATGAATCATTTGGGCATGCACAGTAGTGTTGAAAGCTCCCGGATGAGGAACTAGGTCCCGTTCTAAACAAACAGCTGCCACAGACATTTATTTTATGCAGCAGCTCGGTAATATACGAGATGATCTTCCAAACGTGCTTTTATTAATGTCATGAATGTTATGAAGCGCCTGTTCGCTCATCGTTTTATTTCATCCGTGTGATCAGTGCTGGAAGAAGGGTTAGGACAGGCTATAAACACAGGCTAACAACGTTAGCCTGATGGACACAAAATCCTGGACCATAAAACGCTGCAATCTGCATCTTGGCTGCACGTAAATGTCTGGGAATAACATCAGTCTTTATTTTGTCGGGACACAACTGGAAACACAAATCCACGTGATTGTTTGAACAGTTTCTAAGGACTGAGTGACATTTATTTCTGCTTCCCCAAACTCGCTGCGTGAGCTGGCAGCTCTCCTGAGTCCTGCAGCCGCTAACCCAGAGCGCCGGGACGGCTCCCAGTCTGAATTCTCCCACACATAACAAAACAACCAAATGCACTCGTAACAAAGCATCCTCCTCCCCTCAGACATGAAGTTATTAATCCAGCTCCTCTGCTCACTCGGGTGCCAGTGGACCGAGTGAGCGTCGGGGGGCAAGCGCTCCTTCCCCGCATCTCCCTCGTAAGGGGTGAAAGAGAGGGGAGAGCCAGAGGGGCGAGAGCAGAGCGGCGCTTTACACGGGGCGTCCGCAGAGCAGCTGGTCGGTCCCGTATGCGCTCCAAAGCTTTCTCTCAGCGAAACACCGTCTATGCGTTACGTAAACCAGAGCAGTAGTGACACACGATCAGAATGAACCGTTCACATGCTCCACGATCGGATAAACGATCGGTATAACCCACCTATCTCCATCGGAAAGAAATTCTGATCCGAACAAGTCTGACCGGGGCAGAGTATTCCGAACGGCGCATTTTCTTTCCGAACAGGCATTCTTTCCGATTACTTTTGCCCATGTAAACGCGGCTAATGAAAGCTTCACCAAATGAACATTTTATGAAGCCACTATAGTCCTCGTCAATGAAGGAAAGGCGTTTTTTCATCTGCAGAGATCCCAGTTCATCATTTTTATCTTCTTTCCTGAGTCCTCTCTACACTTTTCTCTTCCTTCAAATTAAGAAATTAAACTGTTTTTCAGCCTCAAAGGACAAACGGACCAGAGGAGGATCCTCACAGACAGCTGATCGACAGCAGGTATGACTTAAAATAAAATAAAAACGTGAACTTTAATCCCAACTGACAGACCTTTGACCTGACTAACTTAACTGTTTCACAGAAAATTGACAGCGAAGAAAGAAGGAAGGAAAAACTATCAAAGATTATCCAGATTGAGACTTTTGCAGCTGAGTTGGAGGAATTATTAAGACAAGATGGTAATATTTAGAGTTCATTTTTAACCTTTTTAAGCCTGTAGTAGTTGTAACAGGCTTCAAATGTGTTTTTGTCCCTGCAGGTCAGGATTATCTATGTCCAGTTGTGGGCTTTTACTGTAAGACGTGTCAGGAGTTCATTGGAGATCTGAGCTCTGCAGAAGGCCATGCAGATGTGCACGGAGCCTCCAGCAGCAAGGTAAAGCCTCCTGCAGCGGGGTAAAGCCTCCTGCAGCGGGGTAAAGCCCCCTGCAGCGGGGTAAAGCCCCCTGCAGCGGGGTAAAGCCCCCTGCAGCGGGGTAATGCCTCCTGCAGCGGGGTAAAGCCCCCTGCAGCGGCTGTTCTGACCCCAGAGCAGGAGACTGTACATTCAAAGAAAGTTTAAAACTAAAAAGTACTTATTGTAAATTTGAAGGAAATAGAAAGTTATAATAGTACATTTAACAGAGAAAGATTAAACTTAAATGAAATATTGGACATTTGCAAAAGAAAAATGAAAAAAGCTTTAAACCTAAAACTGTTACCAAAGGAAAAACGTTAGTTTGTAACAGCAGATGTTTGTTTTTTGTTTCAGTCCTCAAAATAGTTTCAATTCAGACGTTTTGCTTTTGCTGAAGACCCTAAATTTACCTGGGGGTGGGGCTTAAGGGATATGATTGGTGATGTCATGTTGGCGTCTGTCCATGGTGTGGCGTCCCACCAAACTCTGGGAGCGTGTTCTCTCTGCTGTCCAGTGTTCCCTCGCTGTATCGCCGTTCAGCTCCTGCAGCAGTTCTGCGTCCTGATTGGCTGTGTACAGCGATGCAGCACGTGCAGTTGGCCAGACATACACGAATCTTCATCACAATCAGATCTTTGTTTTCATTCTTTAACACTGGACTCATTTTTCTCTGAAGGTTTAAACTTTGAGAGTTTAAACGAGAGAGAAAAGTGTGAAAATGTTCATTTCCGTCTAAGAAAATGAGGAGTTTTACAGCCGGAAACATCTGGAATCCTGCTTTGCAGGTTTCAAAGGAGTGAAATGTTGTCGCCATAAGCCAATGAGCTCAAACCCCGCCCCCACGTCAAATTAGGCTCAGCAGTTCATGTGAAGATGAAGAGGTGTGCGTGTGAGGAAATGAGTTGGTGTTTGTTCTGCCATCAGAAAGAACAGCTGGACCGGGGGGCCAAAGGCGTTGGGGAGCGCCACCATCAGAACAGCAGCCACGCCCCCTCACAGAAAAGGGGTAACGGTGACTCCATCAAAGACGTCCATCAGAGCTGGACCAATCAGAGACACTCCCATCACGACAGGGGGGGACAGCTGGGCCAGAACGCCTTCCTCCTGAGGGAGGAGATGAAGAAGGAGAGGATGCTCATCACCGTCTCTGGTGGACCGACGTCTGGCCCCCCACCCGTCAGGGTGAAGGCTGAGCCGAGGGAGCAGGCTGTGACGGGCGCCAGCACGGAGGGAGGGGGGTCGACCAGCAGCAGTCACGACAAAAGCAGGAAAGAAAAGGAGGGCAGCAAGGATGAGGGCTCCCCGAAAAACAAAACCCCCCGGAAAAAGAAAAAAAAGAAAGAGAAGAAAAAGAAAAAAGAGAAGCGGGGGGACAAGTCTTGACTGTCTTTATTGTGTGTGTGTGTGTGTGTGGGGGGGGGTCAAATATCAGTTTCCCATTTTTACACATTTTTCCCACAGGAGTAGAGTCACCATGAAGAGATCCCAACTTCTAATAAAATCTGATCCACACTGTGTTTTCTGTGCTTCCTCTCCTCACGGGGGGGGGGGGGGGGGGGGGGTCCATACGTCTGGACATCAGCTCCACAAAGATGAGGGTCTGCATGAAAACCGGGGTTCAGGTCTTCAGGTGCCCTCTGCCTTCATCACCACCACACTTTAACCCTTTCCTGTGAAACATCTTCACTCATGGTGGATGAAGATGCTCCGACGGTCCGTCTGGCTGTTAGAGCATCAAACCAGCAGAAAACAGCCGGTTGAGCTTTGCAGCGCCGCCATGCTCAGAGCTATGCTGAGGATGTGGCCACTTCCTCACTCTGACTGCAAACACCACAAAATGTCCCAGACCTGCGCCACTCAGTGGTGAAAGATGAGTACTGCGTCAAATTTTCAGCAGTGAATGGAAAAGTCACAGCTGGACATCTGCAAAAAAGGAAAAAGTCTGTTTTTTTCACCCTTTAGCAAAAGAAAACTGAGTATTGAGCGTATTTCATACAAAGTGGGTCTGTGGTGTAGCGGGAATGCTCGGGTTTGATCCTCAGTTTTGGGCAGAGAATGTAAGAAACATTGAGGAACTGAACCAGCAGGGGTCAGGATCTAGGGCTGTTGCCACAGGAACTGCAGGACAAGTTTATGTTCTGAAAACCTTTGGGAACCCTGCCACCAAACTTTAAAATCTTTCCACAGATGGTTGCTCTGAGGTCAGGGTTCACGTCTGCATCACATCCTGGGAAGTTCCTGAGGAACGCCTGCCTTGACCCTCATCAGGACTCGGATAAGACAAAGATGTCCTCGCTGCTCACGTGAAGAAGAGGAGCTCCTCTGACGTCAACTAGTGTCCTCGTTGGTGAAGCCTCTTTATGGCAGTGCTGGCGTCATGGAAACCACCAAACGGCTTTACCCGCCCGAGAGCAGGTTCAGGCTCTGACAGAAACCAGGAGCTTCCAGCCTCTTCTGAAAGCTGTTCTGCAGAGAGGCTGCTTTGGGATGGAAGCCCAGGCGTGCACAACGGCACGTGCACAAGCGTTGGTTGGGGGGGGGGGGGTCAGGGCTGCTGGGCTGTTCAGCCTTCAGAGGAGTTTGCGTCTGTGCTGGTTATCGTGAAGGTCGAGGCTTCATGGTCATCGCCGCACCTCCAGCCTCAGACACAAACAGAGGGGGGCCACCTTCTCCTGCATGCAGACCCTCTCTAGCAAACCTTCATCCAGAACGCCGTGCGGCCGCTTCATTTGAGGAAAGATCGGTAGATGAGAATTAGGGATTGTAATCTGCATGATGTGCCATAATCTGTAGAAACACAGCAGCTTCCATCGAACAGACGAATGTTTCATCGTTTAATGCAGAGCAGATTCCGGAGCAGCAGAGCTCACCGACCATCTGCAGGAGTTACAGTGAAGCAGCAGCGCTTCGTTTCAGGCTCCGCCCACAGAATTCTTACACCAACCAAACAGAAAAAATAAAGCGAAGCTGTAAATTTGTTTTCCCTTTTGGTTCAATCTTTAGAATTTATTTCTGCTTCTGCTGTCTGATTGGTCACAGCGCATCACATGACCAGCACCAGAGGCGGAGCTGCCAGAACACGCTTTGGGAAGGATCAGAGGAGGTCTTTGAAGGGCGGGGAGTCTGTTCCCCTGCCCCCACCCTCGTTCGGCTGCAGCGCCCCCTGCAGGCAGCGTCACTTCAGCAGGTGGGTCAGCTGGTCCTGGAGGTTCTTGGAGTGCTCCACACTGCAGGACAGAGACACGTGAGCGTGCTGGTCCTGGTGAGGGTCAGCGGCCCCCCAGGTTAACTCACTTCTTCTGGATGGCCTCCTGCCTGCAGGACAAACACAGCTGAAGCCTCGCCGCTCTGCAGCTGCCCGTAGGCCCCGCCCTCCCCCATACTCACTGGTACTGCAGGTGTGTGGTGATGATGGACATCTTCCTCAGACTCTGAAGGACACACAGACATCAGCTCTTGGCCCAGTAGAGACCCCCCCACACGTCTTCTGAACACTTACGTCCTCAGCATGGAGAATGGCGTCCTCCTGGATCACCATGTTCCTCGCTGCCTGACTGAGAAGCTGCAGGACAGAGAGAGGGGGGGGGGGGGGGTCCACCATTAATGTACAGCTGATCTGTCACTGACTTATCCAGATGTTTTTCAGCATCTTCAGGGGAGCAAACCTAGAACTTATTTTTAACGGTCAGATGATCAAACAGCTGGTTACCCCGGAAACCAGTGGTTTTCCTGTTGTGTCCCGGTCTAACCAGGTTGGTGTGAACACATGACCGAGAAACAGACCTGCAGGTCTAGTGTGAGCTAATTCTGTGGCCAGAGGCTCTGGCTGTACACGCCTCGCGCGCAGCAGATGCAGGCTGTTCGTTCGTTTCCGGTCTGATGATTGATTTTGGATGTTTAACTCTAAATAACAACTGCGGATTTGATGCTTCATGACAGTCACGTGATCGCGCAGGCTCGAAGGCGCGTGCCGCTTTACCTCCTGGCTCCGAGACCCCTTCAGCACCTGGCGCGTGAGCGCGATGACGTCCCCGCTGCACGAGCCCACCTTGTCTGACAGCAGGCCTTTGACGGACTGACCGAACCGCGGCTGCGGGTCCGAGGACGACATAGTCCGAACCCCTTCCCTCCCCGCAGCGGCGTCTTCTTCTTCCCTGTCGGTATCAACGGATTAACGCAACAGCGCCGCCAACAGGCGAGGAGGCCGCTTTGATCCGAAACTGTAAACCATTTAAAATCATGCAATAATCTATTAAACCAATTAAAATAAACAAGAAAACATAGTTACATAGAATTATAGTTTTATTTAGCCGTTTAACTGCAAATTGAAGAATCTTCAAGTGTCTCATTTTTCCTGTGATAGATACATTTGTGCTTTTTGGATTTTTTTTTATTTAGTGAATCTTTTTGTAACCTTTTTAACTCTGTTCTCTGCCTTTTATCTTTATTTAAACTTTATATAACAAGGAAACTCTTGAAGACTTTCAGAAAAGCTCCAGATGGTCTTAGGTTAGTTTTTCTTTTAATTTTTAAACCCATCCATAAAAGAATTCTCAAATTAGACACAGAACTTTATGAAAGTACTCATATTTTTGTCCCATTGTGGTTACTGAACTATTATGCTGAACATTTGTGTTCATAAAGACTCACAATCATATTTTGATCTACTTACTACGGAACCCCACTTGGACAAACTACATAGCCTGCATCAGTGACATCAAGACCTGGATGACAATTAATTACCTCCTCTTGAACCCAGAAAAAACTGAGGTCATTATACTAGGTCCTAAAAACCTCAGAGATGCTCTGTCTGATCAGATAGTCTCCCTGGATGGCATAAGTATAGCCCCTAATTCCACAGTTAGAAACCTTGGGGTTTTACTTGACCAGGATTTATCATTTAAGGCTCACATATCTCAGGCATGTAGAACTGCCTTTTTTCACCTGCGGAATATTGCTAAGATCAGAAATATACTTTCTAAGAGTGATGCTGAAAAACTCATCCATGCATTTGTTACGTCTAGACTGGATTACTGTAACTCCTTGTTAGCAGCGTGTCCTAAGAGTTCCTTAAGAAGTCTCCAGCTTGTTCAGAACGCAGCAGCTAGATTGTTAGCTGGAACTAGCAGAAGAGATCACATCACTCCTGTGTTAGTTTCACTTCACTGGATCCCAGCTGATTCCAGAATCAAGTTCAAGATCATCCTGTTAACCTATAAGGCCTTACATGGAATGGCCCCGTCCTATATTAAGGACCTCACAGTCCCTTACCATCCAATCAGAACACTTCACTCCCAAAATGCAGGACTGCTTGTGGTTCCTAGAATTAGTAAAAGTACGGTTGGAGGTAGAGCGTTTAGCCACCAAGCCCCTGTTTTATGGAATAAACTCCCAGCTCATATAAGAGAGGCCGACTCAGTTTCTACATTCAAAGTTAGACTGAAAACATTCCTCTTTGGACAGGCTTATTGTCAGACTAGTTAGTATTCAGAGATTATTTAACTTAATGTTAATTTGTTTAAATTAAACTTAATAACTTTTTCCTTTAAAAGGCTGCTAGAAGTTGAAGCTGGGGTAACTATGGTGCACTGGGGTTCTGTCCTCTTTCCTTTTTTACTTCTACCCTTCCTCTCCTCTATTCTTGATCATTATTCATCATTTAGTTCTCCATGCCTCTGTTTGGTGCAGTGCGATTCATGTATTGTCCCTCTTTTCCTCTCCCCTCCTGGGGAGTGGGAGTGCTTCCAGACTCCAGTTGGCTCATCCGTGCTCCAGTTCCTGACCGTTTACCTCGCCTTTGCTCCCGCTCCTACACCTGGCTGTGGATCCTGCCTCTGGCTCATCTCTGGCTCGTCTCTGCTCTGTGCCTGACCGAGTACCTCGTCTCTGCTCCTGCTCCTACACCTGGCTGTGGTTCCTGTTTCAGGCTCGACTCGTCCTCCTGACTGTCCCCACAACCACGGCTGGATGAAACTCGTCTGCTGGACTTATTCAGTTTGTTAGTTCATTTTAGTTTTTTCCTATTGAATTCTATGCATTTATGATCCTTTTGATTTTATGTTTTACTTTTTTCAATTACCAATACGAAGCCCATCAAGACGACTGTTGTTGTGAATTTGGGCTACACAAACAAAATTGAAAAATTTAATTTGGGTGGAAATCTGCTCGGGCTCTAAATATTTTCATTTCTCGTTTCCTTTTGTAACCATCTTTTCCCTCATAAGTTATGTCTGACATTATTCTTTGTAATGTTTATAGAGAGATTTTGCCACAACCCACTTTGTAAAAAGATCTGTGGCTGTTAGAATGAACCTGCTGCTCCACATGAGCGAACAGTGTCTCTGAGCAGAGCAGCTGTAGCTTCGTGTTTGCAGGCAGTGGAGGGTGCTTTGTGTTGGTGTTTGGTCCGGAGGAGAGTTCGGACTGCAGTCCTGTGTGCGTGAGCTGCTGGACTCAGGAGAACCGGGGCTACCGGGAGATTTGTGTCTCAGAGCAGAGAGGTGGCTGTTGGATGAACATTCCTGAGAAACCGTGCAAACAATCATGTGAAATTGTGTTTCCAGTTGGGTCCAGACAAAATAAAAGCTGATGTTATTCCAGTTTAAGTTCATCCACGGCTAAGTGTTGTTAGCATGTATTAACCTAATCCTAACCCTTCTTCTGGGACCGTTCTGCCAATAATAAAGATCTGGCCACACGGATTAAAAAACTATAAGCAAACATGCACTTAGTAATAATCATAACAATAAAAAAGGCCTATTTAGAAATGTCAGAGCTTTGTTTGTTTACAACAGAACTCACGATGTCTTCTTCTATGTTGTACTTTAATTTCTCCGGACCAATCACTATCGTACACATCATCGGACCAACGTACACCCAATCAAATACGGTGACGTCATCATTAGTCGCAGGCCCCCGAACACTTATTGCAGGCCGAACAGTTTTGGTACCTACACCGTCGACTCTGATTGGCTGCTGAGTGTGCATTAAAAAGTGATAATGCACGCATAAAAATGCCGGTCACAGAGCTGAAATGTTCTGCATCACTGCGCCAGCTTCTTTAAAACAAACTTTATCTTTATCATCAGGACAAAAACAAGCAGTTAGAGGTGAACTTTCTGTCTGAACTGATGCTTTATTTAACCATCGTGACTATCAGCGTAGATATCGCTTTCCTTCGTCATTGCAGTCCAGGTCGGAGCTGGCTCAGCTGTTAATGTTGAGCGCTGTCACAGTAAACACGTTCGCTTTTTGTGAAAAAAGTGGTCCAAACAGAAAAAATAACAAGAATATAGGACTAATAACTGGTTGTATATTTATTTCTTGTGTAAGTGACCATGGTATAAGTGGGTTAATGGCCTTTGAAGTGTGCACTATCAGAAATTAACGCACTTCGCAGAAGCAACAGTCCTTCGCTTGGCGCTTGGTTTTGGATGGTTCAGGCTTCCACGGCGTGCAGCCATTTATGATAATGCACACTTCCCTGTTTTTAGACAAAATAAAAAAAAATGTTGTTTTCTAGGACATAGTTTCTGCAGAGCAGCAGGAGTTCATCAGACATTCACCACTGAGTTGTGGGCGGGGTTGGTGGCATGGAGCAGCCCCCTTTCCCATCACCCATAAGTGAGAGCTCTCTGTGTTCACACTCTCCCACTAGCTTACAGCCCCAAATATCACAACCACTACGACAGAAAATGTCCAGTAGTATCAGATCTATTCAGTCAAACACTTTAGATCCAGATTCCAGCTCAGACCAGGAAAACAAAGACCTTCATGGATCTGTGTTTCTGACAGTGGATGATCAGAATGGAGCAGAGCAGGGAGCTTGTGGCACACCCAGAGTATTTTCTACATCTAAGATTTTCCAACTTTAATTTTTCATCTGCTCCTAATTCACAATGACTTGAATTAAGAAATACTCTGAAATGCATTTTAAGCTAAATTGTCTTTATATATGTCCTCCACCATGAGAAAAATGTCACAAGAACATCTTAAAAACACCAAAAACAAAATTTGAGCAGCACAGGTCTGTCGGCAGCTTAGAAATGATTTGGAAACGACTTTTTGGTAAAATACTGCCATCTTCTGGATAGGTTTGGACCTTATTCCTGCAGTTTTGGTCAAAATTACCCCAATGAGAACAGAATAAAAGCCTTTTCTGGTTCTTGGTGTTAGCAGACTCCACTCTTTGGGGGTCTCTTTTATGTCATTTCAGAGGCAAACAAATGGTCGCTGTTACTCTTGAAAACTACAAAGCATTCAGCAGAAAACACAGAAATATAAAACTATCCTTTAGATTATGTAATTAAACTTCTCTTCGTGTCCCTAATAATGTTCCTGGCACCTCCTGATTTTTCCCTGAAATCGAAGCTTCAGTCCTTTATTTTACGAACAGAAAACATTGAGGAAAAACCTTTTAGATGTGAAGAATTTTCCAGTGTAATCATCAAATCAATCTGTGTTTGCCCCTCATCAAGTGCCTTCAGTTCCAACAAACCCTTGGTGAGAGGGTTTAGAGGGCCATTCACAGCATCATGGTGTTCCATGGTGGGCCCTTGTTTCCTGAAGTGAACCCAGAGGGACTCAGGGAACCGGACTTGAATCGCTCAGGGCTTGTCTCAGCTTTCCCTCAAGGATCCAGAGAGTCCGTCTGTCTTATCACGTTCCTCTGGCTGCTGTCTCAGCTCGTCAGAGTCAAGGCTTTGGCCTTGAAGCTGCTGGATAAAGCGGGGCCCTGCCTTCTCCGTGTGCCCCTCTCACTGCACCTGGCCCTGGCTGAAGCAGAGTCTCAGCGTGGACGCATGGCTTGGTTTCTGTGCCTGTCTGTGCTCGTGGTTCTGGTCCTGGCTTTGGCAGCTCTGCTCTGGAGGGTGAGAACGAGGGACAGACCCCAGGAGGCCCCCAGCCTGCCCTACCTGCCCGTGCTTGGCAGCCTGCTGAGCCTGCGCAGCCCCCACCCTCCTCATGTGTTGTTCAAAGAGCTGCAACAGAAGTACGGACAGACCTACTCCCTGAAGATGGGTTCCCACCAAGTCATCATCGTCAACCATCACGCGCACGCCAGGGAGGTCCTGCTGAAGAGGGGGAGGACGTTTGCGGGACGACCCAGAACTGTGGGTACCTGTCGCTGAGCGCCCACCCCCAGCTTCAGCAGCTCATTCTGCCCCTCTGCCTGCAACTCAGGTGACCACAGATGTGCTGACCAGAGACGGCAAAGACATCGCCTTTGGAGATTACAGCGCCACCTGGAGGTTCCACCGAAAGATCGTGCATGGAGCTCTGTGCATGTTTGGAGAGGGTTCTGCGTCCCTCCAGAGGATCAGTGAGTGTTCTCCTTCATTCTTAGACCCCCCGTCGTGTTTGAAGAGGGGTTAAACAGTCTGGGTCTGAAATGCAAAAAAGCTTCATTTGTTCACAAAAGACAATACAGCTTTTAAAGTTTTATGTTTTATGTCTGTCAATGATTAATCTGAGCAGGTTGTAGACAAAAAATTAGATTCAGTTTTTGCAACTCTTTTCTGTCAAAACGTCTCCATCAAAACCTTGCAGAATGAGCCAACGTCATAAACCCTCCCCCTCCGTGCCTCAAAGTGGCTCTGAGATGATAATGCAGTTCAGCAGATGTTGTAGATCATCCAGATGATGTTAATAAAGGTATCAGATTTATAGTGGTTGTTCTGACCAATAGCATGACAGAGTAACAGCTGTTTATGTCTCTATAGAAGTCTATGGGAGTTTGACTTGTTGGAACCAGCGAGTACTTCCTGTTTGGAACATGAGAAAGGAGGGGTCAGTTAGTCCAGTTCTCTCATACAGTCAATGGTTTCACTTCAGAATAAATTGAGCTCAGAATACGTAAGCTCCTCTTCAACTGGGTTTGGAGGAGAGTGTGGAGAACAGTCCATGTAGTCTCAGGTTTCCCAGAGCCTCTGACCTCACCGGGACGTCCTTCATGGCTTCGTCCTGCTGAACTCTGCAGACCTCACAGAGCACCAACATTTGTAGATGCAGCTCAGACTAACGTCAGTGAGGATGTCACAAATGTTGCTCCGGAGAAACTGGCTTTTCAAGTCCCATTCCAGTTTCCCGAAGCAAGACGCTGAAGTAGTCTGTCAAATACTGTGCTTAACACACACACACACACACACACACACACTCACACACACACACACACACTCATAGACTCTCTGAACTGCTTTTGCCAAAATCCTTCCACTAACTGAATCCTAAAAGGAGGGACGTCAGAATCCTCAAATCAAAAGTCATTTGTTGGTCAGCATTGGGTGAAATGGACCTGCTTCTCAGACCAGATGTTTGTCCTGCATGTTCACGCTGACCTGTGACCTCTGCTGCTCAGTCTGTACAGAGGCCCAGTCTCTGTGCTCCACCCTGTCTGAGGCGGCCGCCACCGGCCTGGCCCTGGACCTGTCCCCTGAGCTGACCCGGGCCGTCACCAACGTCATCTGCTCGCTCTGTTTCAACTCCTCCTACAGCCGGGGTGACCCCGAGTTTGAGGCCATGCTGCGCTACAGCCAAGGCATTGTGGACACAGTGGCCAAGGACAGCCTGGTGGACATCTTCCCCTGGTTACAGGTCAGACCCCCCTACAGATACCTACTAAAGTCCTGAAAATGTCTGTTATTTCTTCTCTGATGAAACTGAATGAAAGTCTAAAACAGGGCCCGGTTCTCCCAGATTTTTCCCAACAAGGACCTGCGCCTGCTGAAGCAGTGTGTGGCAGTTAGAGACCAGCTGCTGCAGAAGAAGTTTGAAGAACATAAGGTACTGTCTGATGATGACCTCTGCACTTTTGAAGAGGTTCAGATCCTTGTTTGGAAAGGGTCATGTGGAGAATCTACAGTTTTTGATTGTCTCATAGCACATTTATGGAAGCTGAGAAAAGCAGCTAAACCTTGGTGGACCATTCAATGAAATTCAAAAGATTCAGTTTAGGTGATTGGTTAAACTCTAGATCTCTGTTGAAGTCATCGTGTTTTGTAATGATCTTTGTTTTGTTGACTGTATTTTATTCTACCCAATTTAATTCCAGAGTTGGGCCGTTGGGCAGCAAAGTTGGACCTTTATATTATGAAAGTCAATGGAAAATGTCTGCCTCCAGTGATCATTCTAGGGCCTGCAGCGTTTGGATCTCAGAATGTGGGTTCTTGGTGTGATCTCCTGCACTGAGCATGGATCTGGGTTACTGTTGAGTGAAAGTCCCTGAAAACAAGCCTGTTAGCCAATAGCTGCTAGCTTTGTCAGTACAAAACAGTTAAGCAGAGGATGGACTGATGACAGACTGACAGCGATTAGGGTTTTTGTGGCTACAAAACAGGATAAAAATGCAAAACTATCATTAGCTGTGTTTCCAGTGACTATGAAGGTGTGCAAATTGGTTTTGCGATAATAAATTTGACTTATTAGACCATTTTGAAAAAACTTGCATTTATTTAAAAAAATGTTTGCTCAGTCAGTTGACTGAGCTGCTGAGGGACCCAAGGTCCCACACGTAAGGAGCTCGGCGCTCCACGGCTTGAAGAAGACGATGACGTCTCCTTTGATAGATGATGATGAGCGCTAGTGCCATGGCAGAAATGTGAATGTATCTGCTGTCAATCATATTGGTCACATCCGTTGCCATGGTTTTGAATGACTCATCGCGAGAGCTGGTTTGTGTTTATTTCCATAATTAATGGAAACATTTTTAGAATTTGGATGATGTTTTGCGCTGATGTGTGATGGAGACGCAGCTACTGTTGATGACAGGTGGCAGCCATCTTGTTTTTTTGGGTGGGTCGTTGGTTTGGTGTTCAGACGTACTCAGACATGGTTGCTCTTCATCAACAGTGATGCTGCCACGCTGAATAAAAAAACACAACATTAGGATGATAGCAACGGCTAATTGCTATTAGCCGTTGACAAGACTTCCTGATTTTGAATGAAGTGCTTTTAAATAACTTGTCAGTTGAAAATACATTTTTGATGGCTGACTGGGTCCAAACGAAGAGCAACGAGGACAGACGCTTGTACACAACCACACAAATGAAATCAGCTTTTAGTTCCATGCTATCACTTTTGGAAAGACGGAGCGGCTGACCGGTTGCAGTGGTGCTGTTGGCCTCCTGGACCCTTCAGACGCTCCTCTCATCAGGAATCTTGGGGTAAACCCTGACAGGCATTTTTAATTTGACAAACAGGTCAGTGCTGTAGTCCAGTCCAGTTTTTACCACTTGAGGCTAGTGATCCATGCTTTGCTCTTTTCCGGACTGGACTACTGCCGCTCTCTGTGCTCCGCCGTCTGGAGCTGGTCAGCCGGTGTGAGCGTATCACGCCATTGCTGGGTTCTCCTCACCGGCTGTCTGTGTCTTTTAGAATTGCTTCTAAGAATTTACCTGTGGGTTTTAAATGTTTGAATGGTCTGGCACCTCAGTATCTTTCTGAACATTTACATAGTTATTGTTGAGCCCTGAGACCTGAAGATCAAATGCTCCGAATGTTCCCACCACAGAGCCAGAAACTTTTCATCTGCAGTTCCCAAACTCTGGAAAGCTCTCCCTCTTTCTAGAATGTTCGCCAGAGTCCTCCATCATTTTAAATCAATTTTAAAAACTCATCTTTTTTATACTCAGCTTTTAACCCCAGTGAACAGATGTAGTGGGCCAGCTTGCAAACTTTTATTGTTTTATTTTAATAGTTTGGTTTTTTTTATCAATATTTGACTTTTTGTTCAGAGCTTTAGTTGCTCCTGCTGTTTATAAGCACTTAATACCATGGTATGGGTGAATACTCGATTCTGATTGGCTGCTTGGTGTGCGTTAAAAAGTGATATACCACACGATAACCGCACGGTGAAAAAAGAAGTTCCGGTCACCTATCTTAAATGTTTTGTATCACTGTGCCGGCTTCTTTATAACAACCTTTAGCTTCATCATTTGGACAAAAACAAGCGGTAAGAGGTGAACTTTCTGTCTGAACTGATGCTTTATTCAACCCATAGGAAAGATCAGCATATATATATCGCTTTATATCACCGTATCTTGACTGCAGCGGTGGTGCGGTGTGACGCGGACTATTTGTTACGTGGTGCTGTGCACAAAAAGTGATCCAAATTTGAAAAAAAACAAGAGCTAAGGTATAAAAACTGGTTACTATGTCTTTCTTTTGTAAGTGACCATTGTATAAATGGGTTAATGACCTTCGAAGTGTGCATTATCACTTTTTAACGCTCACCGTGGAAGCCTGAACGGTTGCTTCCGCGAAGTGCGTTAAAAAGTGATAATGCACACTTCGTCGGCCATTAACCCTTACATATAAAAAAACTGATTGATATCAGTTACATCCATCCATTTTCTAAACACACTGTATTTCTGTTTGGGCTCACTGGGTTGCTGGACCCTTTCCAGCTACTGCTGGGTGAAAGCGAGATATAACCTGGACACTTCAGTCCATCACAGGGTCACACAATCACACATTAACACTCACATTTACACGCATTTCAGAGACACCAACAAGCTTGTTTTTGGACGGTGGGAGGAAGTCATTTCACCAGCTGTTTTATCCATAAACTATTTTACTATTCATGAAAAAATTACAAATTATTTTCAGCAAAGCAGCAACAACAAAAACAGCGGAAAGAAAACAAAACGGCTCAGTGTTTCATTCTTGCTGACGTTTTAAGCGGGTAGTTCCAGTCCTGCTCTGTTTTTAAGACTACTGGATGTCAATCAGACCCTAATCATCATGAAACCACACTGATCTGAAATTCCTTTTTCAAGTTTAGAGACTAAATCAAAGTCCAGTTATTAAGCGCCCCCTCTGTCTGAGGTTGGAGTTGGGTCCAGGCGGTTTCACCTGTGCCGGTACCACAGACACTGACGTGGTCCCGCCTCTCAGTCAGACTACAGTGACCACGTTCAGAGGGACCTTCTGGACGCCCTGCTGAGAGCCAAGCGCAGCGCCGAGAACAACAACACCGCCGCAGAGTTCAGCGCCGAGGCGGTGGGGCTCAGTGACGACCATCTCCTCATGACAGTGGGGGACATCTTTGGGGCAGGAGTTGAAACGACCACCACCGTACTCAAATGGGCCATCACCTACCTGATCCATTATCCAGAGGTAGATCTTCTCAAAGTCTTTTTGTCTGAATTTTCAGCTCTCGTTTCATCTCCCAAATCTTTGTGTCCTGAAGAAATCCAGAATCCATTACGTGGCATGCAGATGTCTCACTCCATCTTTTTTAAAGGTGCAAAAGCAAATTCAGGAGGAGCTGGACAGGAAGGTGGGGGTGGACCGCCCCCCCCAGCTCAGTGACCGAGGCAGTCTGCCCTTCCTGGAAGCCACCATCAGGGAGGTGCTCCGGATCCGCCCCGTGGCCCCTCTGCTCATCCCCCATGTGGCCCTCAGTGACACCAGGTGCTTCAGAACACCCACCTTTGATGTTTCTGAAAGGTTCACGTTGAAATAAAGAGGTTTTGATTCAAGCTTGTGGACCCAAATACCAGAGTGATGTTCCTTCTGCTGTCGCTGCAGCCTCGGAGATTTCACCGTGAGAAAAGGAACCAGGGTGGTCATCAACCTGTGGTCTCTGCACCACGATGAGAAGGAGTGGACCAACCCCGACCTCTTCAACCCAGGTTAGGGGCCCGCATTCAGACACGAGGGGCCCACTCACAGCAATCCAAGTTAGATCACAATGCTTCTCCAAATCCAAATGTTCCCTGTCCCCCACAACCCCCTCCCCGTACAGTAGGGGGCATTTCTGTTGGTTTGTCATCCTCCAAAGACGAAGGCTTGAGGGCTCATAGAAACCTTCCCTCTGAAGCTAAAGAACGTGTTTTCTTTTGCTCTTCAGCCTGTTTTTAAAGCACAGTCAGTGTTGTTCTCTGTTGAGTTCCCGGTGGGTGTGGTTTTACGTCTTTAGCACGGCGGGTTACTTATCTGATCTTTGGAGAATCACAGCAGATCCGCCAAAGTCCTCAAGCCGGCTAGACATGCTTTCCTTAACCACAAGACTCATTCATGTTCTCCTCTGCAGGCCGGTTCCTGAGCGCTGACGGCTCCAGCCTGACCCTCCCCTCATCCAGCTACCTGCCGTTCGGAGCCGGGCTCAGGGTTTGTTTGGGGGAGGCTTTGGCCAAAATGGAGCTTTTCCTCTTCCTGTCCTGGATCCTGCAGCGCTTCACGCTCTCCGTCCCACCGAGTCAGTCGCTCCCTAGTCTGGAGGGGAAGTTCGGCGTGGTCCTGCAGCCGGTCAAGTATGCAGTGAAAGCCACACCCAGACCGGGCTGCCACTCTGGGTTATTCCCTGCAAATCCTTGAGGAGTCTCCGAGAACCCCCCAATGCCTCCAGGAAGGAAATGTTTTAGAGAAGCCTTGTTTCTGCTCAGACTGATTAGACTTTGACTGGACCTGCAGCCCATTTCAGTGAATGAACAAAAACCTGCTGCAGTTCCTCAAACGACCACTGGAGGCTGGTTTCAGAGGGAAGCATTTTTCACTTCACCCTCTTGCTAATAAAGCCTTAAAAAACTTCTGTGCAGCATAGTTACAACAGCTTTCTGATAGACGCCTCTGTTTCATATTTTCAAAAACTTGTCCTCCAGGTTTTCCTGTCCTCCTGTTTTTGTTTCTCCTGTGTTGTGATGCAGCGAATGAGGAAAATGTATCTGAAAAACTCCAGACTAAAGGAGAAAAGCCGTCCTGTGTCAACATGAACTTATCTCCATTCTGAAGGTCAGACGTCATGAAAGAGACAGCAGGAACACTGTCAGAGCAGACTGCAGCATTGCATCAACCTTCACGACGAGGAAGAGACCATCGTCTCCCACGGCCCCCTGGCTTCTGCCACGACCCTCTTGAACAGGATAGAGGTTCTGTGACTGCAAGCAGTAAGATGGAGTAAGCCCCGCCCCCACCTGCATCAGCCCAGCTGTACCTGATTATGGGTGGAGCCTGGCGGAGCCTCCCTGAATCCGTAAAGAGAAGCCTCGGAAACAGAGATAATGTCTGCCTCCTGAAATGGAGCGAGGAGCTGGTTCCACCAGCTGAAGGCTCCGCCCCCATTCTAGTCCAAAAGATTATACGAACAACTTCCTGCCTTTGGAGAATGTGTGAGCTCTGACATTCATTAAATGTGATTTGATTTCAAAGTGTGAGAGTGGAAATTTAAGTTTATTTGATTTTGATCAATAGATTTTTTGCAGCAAACACGCGGATACAAATGCTCATTTTTCATTCTGGCTGCAGTTTAACCCTGAAAACCTGCAGAAACTTCCTGGCTGAACATTAAGAAATGCAAAAACCGCTCCATCATTTTCGCTCCACTCAGTTTGGAAACATGAAAACCACCTTCTGTCTTTTTAGTCACTGAATGAAACAGAAACGTTGAGACAGAATCATTTATTGACATGTTTACAAGATTCATCCACAAATAAAAGCGTGAAGGTAAAAACAGCATGGTCCAAATAAAAGCCCCAGACTTCAGACTAACACCATTCAGACACACACCCACATGTACACACACACACACACACACACACACACACACTCTTATCAGACTGCAGGTTCCACTCTTCTGGATCAGAGTGGAACGGCAAATGGACAAAAAACAAAGAGAACTCCAGTCATCTTCACAAAATGGAATTTACAAAGTTGGACTCGAAAGGAAACTTAAAAGGAAGCTTTTTCTGGGGTGGGGGTGGGGGGTATGAGGAAAACAAGCTCCTAAATCTTAAGGGGGGGCATGCTGTATCTAAACTGTTGTATCTGTCTGCTTCATGGGGCTCCCCCCTCCTTCAGGAGTCCATAAGAAGCAATGAAAGAAATCAGTCAGGGGGGGTCAAATGAAATCCAGCTGCAGTCCCACGTGCCTTCGCTGGGGGGGTCAAGACCTTTGGACCCAGAGAGGGTGGGAGTCTGAGTGTCAGTTTTCAGCCAGAGACAGAGCCAGCGCCGCCTGCAGGGCCGCCTCCTCATCGATGCTGTAGTCCTGACAGAGGAGGACAGTTCAGGTCAGCGCACGTAGCTACACGCATGTGCATGCACACGTGCACGCACACCATAACTTAGTCATTGGTACAGTTTTGTAGGACCTGCGTTTGTACAGGTTTTCTGCTCCCCTTTGGTTGTGAATGAAAGGAGGAATAAACGTCTCCTGTTTCTTCATCCAGCTGCTCCTCCCTGACTGCTGAGTCAGCATCTTATTTATTCATTAAATTCCTTTTTTTTTTTACAATTGCAGCAAAGTTCACTATAAATACGCAGAAATGAGGATAAATCTGTCGGTCCCATTCACTTTACAGCGTTAAGGAAGTGTCAGTGCTCTATTATCCCATCTGTTCCAGTTATTCACATGGAACACCCACATGACCAAACATGCAGTCCATGTTTTCACGTCTACTTTTCCCTCCTGCATCAACACCTGTCTGTTGGTCTCTGACAGGGGTGGGCAAAGTTTTCAACTCGTGGGCCACGGAGGTTCTATAATTCAACAGAAGGGCTGGATCAGGAGAAGATGGGTGGAGTGTTTTGGTAATCCACCTTAGAAGAGAAAGAAAAAACATGGAAACTGGAGGAAAACCTTTTGACTGAAAATTAATATATCATTTCAAACAGAACATTTTTGAGTTTTTATTTTAAAACTGTGGCTTTTGTTCTTATTTTAGAGCCAATTGCAACAATGACTTGATGTACCTCATGTAAAACCCAAGCATAACCCTCGTGCTATCCTAGGCACTTTAACGTTGGGAGTTGGGTCATCTAGACCCACTAGACAGTGCTCTGAACCTTTTTCTTCAATGATTTGTGATCTTCACTGGTGTCCATGGATTACATGAAATCTTTCCACCTTTATCCACCTTTGTCATGGCAGGGAGAACACGTCAATGGAAGGGAGGGGTCATCTAAGATAGCACAAGGGTTTGAGAAATGCTGCGTTCATGTGGTGTTTGAATGCTGGGAGAATTAAAAACAACAAATCTTCCAACACCACATGGATGCTAGAGTGGGGACCCCAAACATTTTTGTGAGGGCCACAAAACTTTTATCCTCTCTGATTTGTCTAATTTTAAACTTCCTTAGTCTTTGGCACTTTGGGACCCTGAGGGAGTTGTTTGTTCATTCATTTATTCATTATTCTTTTAATAAAACAAACAACACTATTTATGAAATAAAAATAAGCAAATAACTCTCCAAGTTTTTTTTTAAAATATTATCAATAAATAGTCGATCCTCTCCCATCATAGTCCCTTTGAAACGTTGGAGGGCTGCAGCTCCTCACACATCTCACATTTTGTGCTAAACTTCACCAATCGAACTCAGCAGCGGCGCGTCTGTTTTTTCATCCGGTAATAATGAAAAAAAGTCAAATTCTTCTGTCTTATGCTGCAGCTGGACATATATATGCATCACCTTTTCACCAGTACAGAGTTCACTTGTTTATAGCAGGAGTTGTGTTCTAAAAATAAACTTGAACAATGAAATCTGCAGAGTAGGAGGTTTTATGGCAGTAAAACTCTAAAGTAAAACGTCTTTATGCACTTTTCTCAGACAGACATGAACATTTTCACAATCGTCTCTCATGTTTAAATTCTCAAAGTTAAAACCGTCATAGGAATTAATTCCAGGAATATAGAATGAAAACAAAGATCTGATCGCAATCAAAGATTTACGTAGCTCTGGAGAGCTGCATGACACAGAGGATATTGATTGACAAGATCTCCAACCAATCAGGACGCAGAACAGGGTGCACTGTTTGAAAAAGAACAGCAGCTTAATCTCTCTAACAGAGTGATCGAACCCTGAAAGATGAATGTGACATAGAAAGGAAACACTGTCTTCTGTTCTACATGACAGAGATTTTAGAGGGTTCAAATCGGGGCACAGACTGCAGAAGGATGGATTAAAATATGTTCTATGTGGGTCTCAATGGCGTGGCTACACTGAAAAAAAAAAGAAAAAAGATATGTCTCTGATATTGTTCAGGGGGCCAAACAAGCAGGCGGGCCGGTTCAGGCGGCCTGCGGGCCGTAGATCGCATACCCCTGGTCTATGATTTCCACCCGCGGACTCACGGCAAGACAAGTTACTGCGCATGGATATATGTGGGGTTTCCAAGGAAAGCAAAGGAGGGGTGGTCATAAGCTATATGCGGCCCCTTAAACTATTTAATCTGTCCCGCCAAACTGGAGTAAAGTATATTAATATTCCTTAACCCTGCAACAAACTGGCCACCTGTCCAGGGCGTCCCCCGCCTTCGCCCACAAAAGCTGGGATAGGCTCCAGCAGCCCTGTGACCCCTGAAAGGGAACGAACAGGTAAGAATATGAATGAATGATAATCCCATGTAGTTCTGGTGTCTACCCATAGATGGTGCAATGCATAAATGCTTTCATGTGTTGATGGAAGATTTGTTGTTTTCCTGACGTTCATGTGTTTGGACAGGCATTTTACCAGTCAATCTAACACCACATGAACCCAGCCTTGTGTTTTTCATAAGGAACATCGACTCATTGGTGCAATGCCCACCAAAATAAGAAACAAAAACAAACTTTAAAATGTACTCTTTTAAAACACAGATATTGATTTTTTTGTCAAAGTTCAAGCATGTTTTTGTCCGGATTTGATTCTATAATATTTCTTTCTCTTGAGGTGTGTCACGGCTGTGGCCGTATTTGATTTTGTTTTGTTTGTTTGTTCTGTGTTTTGTGTATTTTTGTATCAGAGTGGGACTTCTGTTTTTTGTGCATCTTTGTTTCTGCTAGTTTGTTATTATTTGCAGGTGTGGTTCATGAAGGTGTGGCCTCCAATTGGACCAAAGCTGGAGGAGGCAGCCTTAAATCACCCCATGGACTTCCACACCGTGGGAAGGGAGCCTTGCTGCAACAGTCGCCACTGCAGCGTGGCCCTCTTCTCCATTTTGTTTTTGATTTCACCTCTTGTTTAGTTGTGTGTTGCACTTTAGTATTTTGTATTCGTAGTCCTTCGTAGTTTTGTCTGTGCCCACTCTGATTAATCTTTTGGTTTATAGTTATGTTAAGTGAAGCTGTAGGGGTGAACCGCCATTTTGTTTAGTACATGTTTTCTCCTGTTTTTGTTAGGTTAAGGAGGTTAGTTTTTGTTTTTATTTTCCTTTTCCTTTGTACAGGTAAGATTACATGTTTCAGTTAGTTGGGGTTTTGTTTGTTATTTTGGCCTTGGTTCACCCTGAAGCCTTTTAGCTTCACTTTTAGTTCTTGTTGGATTGTTTGTTTATTTGTAAATAAATTTGGTTATTTTATGGAGACATTTGTTTGGTGTTTTGTGTTGCAGTTAATTTATTAGCCAAAACTTTACTTTTTTTATGTTATGCCGCCTCGTTGCCCCTAGACACAAAGGGGGCGTAACAGGTGGATTAACTAAACACTCCACACTGCTGCTCCTGGTCTGGCCCTCCTGTAACATTTTAGAACTCTTTGTGTCCCACGAGTCAAAAAGTTAGTCCACCTCTGATATAAGACTTACCGTATATACCGTATTTTCTGGACTATAAGTCGCCCTTTTTTTCATAGTTTGGCAAGGGGTGCGACTTATACTCCGCAGCGACTTATATTAGAAATAAATTGAAATAAATACATTGTTAACCCTCCTGTTATGTTCATTTGTAAGGAACAGAGATGATGTTCCTGGCTAAATTTGATGTATGTTGAGTGTTAAGAGTATGTTAAGTGACTCAGAGAATCAAAAAATGCAATAAAAATGACAACTGTTTCTACAAATACAGGCTGAAAACAGAGTATTAGTTGGCCAATGATGCTTCATGAAAAGAATAAATAAATAAGTATGAGAATTACTGTGAAATTATGAGATAAACAGTCTGCTATGATTGTGTCATGTGAGGTTGTGCAAGTTATTAGTTCTTGGTCTCAGATTTTGTCAAATAAATTTCCCGTCAAAATGCGACTTATAGTCCAGTGCGACTTATCTGTGTTTTTTTCTACTTTATAATGCATTTTTAGGCTGGTGCGACTTATAGTCCGGAAAATACGGTAACTTGAGCTCTTATTCAAGAGAGTCAAGATTACAAGGTGGAGAGAGTCAAATGAGCCTGACTCAAAGTTGGTGTAAGATTCTATTTCAGTATTATCTCAACTCAAGTTATGTGCTGTTTTTTAGGGTTTTAAATTGCACCCATTTTAATCACTTGACCACATGTGTCCAAAATGTCATTTGTGTAACTTTTGTAATATTTGGCAGCAACAAATTACTGTGGTCTGAGAAAAAGCCATACCACCCGCCTCTATGTTGGAACAGTTATCAGTTCCATATGTTTTAATGTCTCTTGAAGGGTCCGGCAGAAGAGGAAAAGATCAACAGACAAACTCAAGACAGAGAGATGGAGGAGCTGCAGCAGGTGGATGGAGAGAAAGGACGGTGTTACAGAGAAAGAACGGTGTTACAGAGAAAGGACGGTGTTACAGAGAAAGAACGGTGTTACAGAAAAAGGACGGTGTTATAGAGAAAGAAAGGTGTTACAGAGAAAGAAATGTGTTACAGAGAAAGAACAGTGATACAAAAAAAAGATGGTGTAACAAAGAAATGACAGTGTTACAGAGTGAAGGCCTGTTCACACCGGGACGAATTTCGCGCCCCTCGTGACTAAACAAAGGGAACCAATGTGAGTGTGCACACCGACGCAAAAAACGCCACGCGTAAAAGCGCCATTTTTTAAAAAATGCCTCGGGTTCCTTTTTTTTGGTTTGACGCGCCGCGTCAAAAACTATACAACCAATGAGAATGGCGCTTTTGCACACGTGTCTGGAGCTTCTAAAGTTACAGTAAAACACAACTTGGGGGCGCTCAAACACAAAACTGTCCTGCTGAGCACACATACGAAACGGCAAAGAAGATAGACGCCGAGTAGCGTCTACACTTCCGCGAAGAAATAAGACGAAGAAGATGCACTCACTGACGGACATTCTAAAATATCCCCGAAAACGCTCATGATACATTTTCAGCTCTTGTACCAGTCGATAAAACTCCCCATGTTCTTCTCTTCTCGTAACTATGGGATGTACCCAAAATCGGCGTCTTTTCTGGCGTCTTTCATCATTCAACAGAACAATAATTTCTTCATCGCTGGAACTGGAGCTGGAGCTACTGGTGCTGGAAATATTCATGTTTTCTTTGTTTGATTCTGACAAGCGCCTAAACACTTGCCCTCTTCTTCTGAGTGGAAAGCGAGTTTGAGAAGCGTAAAGTTGCGCAGCGCCACCTTGTGTACAGGAGTATTTCTGTTTTACATTAAGCGCCATCTAATGTCAGGGAATGAAATTGCATGTTTGCTTGGCTCATCGTCAGCGAAAATCGCCTGGGTGTGAACACAAAAAACGTGGCGAAAAACGCTGGCGAATAACGCCTGGCGAATATTCGTCCCGGTGTGTACGGGCCTTGAGAACGGTGTCACAGAGAAAGAACGGCGTTACAGAGAAAGGACGGTGTTACAGGGAAACAACGGTGTTATAGATAAAGAATGGTTATACAGAAAAAGAACGGTGTTACAGAGAAAGAACGTCGTTACAGAAAAAGAACGGTGTTACAGAGAAAGAACGTCGTTACAGAAAAAGAACGGTGTTACAGAGAAAGGACAGCAAACACGCTAAAACCGGGAACATTAAGAAGTTTGAAGACTTGATCTAGGTGACAAAGACAAAGCCCAGATGATATTTTATATTTTTTGGTACAGAGAGGCAAGCGTTTCACTACAGCTGCTTTGAAAGGATAACTGGTTAGAATATTCAGTCAACCACAATACAGCTTCCTGTTTCCCATGTAGCGTTTGGTAAAAACGTCAAACATGATAGTTTAGTCTGTAGTGGTTACAAGAATTGGAAGAAAGTGTACTCATCAAGAAGACCCAAAAACAAAAGGACAGTGTTGTTGCATGGAAAAGCTACCAGGAAGCCAGCAAACAGGGAAACGGTGCACCACTGTGTGAATGTGTGAATGGACTGTGACTGTAAAACGCTATACAAGTATACGCCATTTACCACCGGTGATGGCAACCGCAACATTTGGTCTTATATTTTGGTCATATTTTATTTATCTCTGTTCTCAAAAGCTGGTGACACCTCTGCTCATTAGATTTCCCCAACCCCCTACTCTGAAACCAGACTAGTTGAGGGGGCAAACTGTAATCTGGCCAGTCGTGTAACCTCCCTTCTAAAAAAAGGGAACAGGACAGGGGGGTGCGGTTTTCAGAGAGACCCAGATGTGGGTGGAGCTTAAGCCCTACAGTCTGTGAAGTCACACCTCCTGCTTTTTAAAGAGCAGATCAGCAGAACGTTGACCTAAAGAGCTGCAATGGATGATGAGCTGGATCATTTTATTCATCAGCCGTGATTTTCACGATTGTTTTCCAGAGAAACCATAAACAGTTTGTAGCTTCAGGTGCTTCAAGACTATTGTCTGCTCCACTCATACTGTAAAAGGTGGCAGCGATTGGGTACTTAGGAGAACCCAGCTTCACGCTGCATCCGCCCAGAGCTCCATAGTTCTGTCGTGCTCCTCAAACTCCTCACAGCACATGCTTAACCAATCAGCAGCTGGATGAAGGTGTATTGATGTTCCAGTGGGGCAGTTGGGTAATATAATAGGAATAGTGAGATAATAGAGCTGTAACAGCATATTTTCAGAACAATTCTATTTGATTCTATATATGTGGTTGCTGATTTGATTCCATTTTGATATCATTTTATTTTAAAACTATCTGATTCAGTGACCTAAAGTGGATCCAGGAGATCTATTACTAAAACTTCCAGCAGTGAGACTCAGACAGAAATTCCTGCTACTGAACAGTGAAGTTTTCCAGATTCTTGGATTTCTTCCAGATCATCAAATGTAAATGAAATATGTGTCCAAACAAACAAGTAAACTAGAATGAATGTCAAATCCATTCACATGTTAGTTTCCTAAAGTTCACCACTGTTGTTTTTCCACATCCAGAGAATCCAAAGGGAACATTCTGAGAACATTCTAGACACTGGATGGTCACATGACTTTATTCAAAGTCTGTCCACACATTGGACTGGAATGATGGACTGATGGACTGATCCGTGTTTGATGACATCACATGTGTTGTACGCTGATGCACTTGGTCATTTTCACGTCTCAATCCAAATGGTATTTTCCAACAACCATTTGATTATCGATTTATCTAGTTTTGAAACTATTTGTTTTAATAGTTTAGGTCGATCTGATTAGATTCTGCCTCAGACAGACGAATCTGGTTGGATGGTAGGAATAGAAATTGATTCATCAATTAATTGTTACACCCCTATTAGATAAACATTTTCCCATTTCTTCTCTGTGTGTTAGAAACTCACGACGAAGGTGTCATACGAGAACTTGTGCCTGTGCAGGAGGTGCTGCAGGAAGTTGGAGCTCTTGTAGGAGGGGTCCCCCCAGGGCATGGCTGAGCACACGGGACACACCTGCAGGTACAGACGCACAGTTCAGGTAGGCTTCACAGCAGAACTAGTAACACATGTTGACCTGCAGAGGGCGCTGCTGAAAACCGGAGCTGTAATTGGTTGAATGTTATAAAGTATTCAACCCACTGTTTTCCTGTTTCTCTGTCTTTATTATAGTATTATAGTATTTTTTTGGCGGTTAATTCCTTCTACAATTTTTCAGATATTTCGTTCATTCCACTGTTCAAATGTTCAGCTCTTTCAGCTTTTTCCAGCTCTGACTTTTGGTCCTTCAAATCCTTGAACTTTTCCAGATATTCCAGGATTTTTGCCTCCATTGAAACACATGGGGAATCCTTGGTGCAGAAGGTCGCTGGTTCGATACCCGGCTCTTACATTTTTCATAAAAATATCTTTTTTGTTATTGTGCTGTTTTCACTTTATTTATGGTCAATTTCGATCATTTCTTTTTTTGCCAATTATTACCCTTGCTAGAGTATGCCATAACGGAGCAACTCTGGCCATAAAAATGTCTTTTTAACACTGAAAAGTTCCAAGAAATACCTAACTTCACACAGAGGGCGGCAAAGAAATTGGATAAGATAAAAAAACATAGCATGACTGGCGTGACACCCACCACTTTGCTGGGATCATTGCGGTGGTTTTCCATACAGTGCTTCACCAGTTCTTGCTGGTCCAGGTTCCTGGCACCACAGAATGGACACACAAATGTGGACCGGTTTGGAATATTGCTGCACAGACGCACACAGAGACACAAGCTTCACTCTGTGGTCACACCTGCTTAAATGTGTGATGTAAAGGGAGGAGTGTGCGGTACTGAGGGCGGTGTACCTTGGGATTGGCTGAGACGTTGGCAACACAGGGACAAACTTGGGACAGTTGGCAATCTGCTCCTGCACCTTAGAGCAGGAGGAGATGTGGGACCTCATCTTCATGAGGGACACCTGTGGACAGAACAGATGCACTCCTTGATTCAAAGGAACGGAGAGACCCCCCCGAGTACAGGCCTCAGTTTGAAACCTTCTTGCAGCAGCCTCTGCAGGGAGCTTTGAAGGAGGACAGCTGCTTCTCCACGCTGGACGAGCGCTCCACCTTCTTGGGGTCGAAGGACACGCGACAGAGGGGGCAGAGGGGGGAGCTGACCTGAAGGCACGGCTGCAGACACTCCCCACAGAACCTGCAGGACATTGGAAAGAGTGAAGCAGCACATTTGGGCCACAGCTGCGGCTGCATGCAGAGGGATTCTGAGGAGACAGATGAATGAAGCAGCCCATCGTCTCTGTGAGCTCTCTGGCTTTGTCACTTCCTCCAATCCGGCCTCTGCCTTCACTCCAAACCCCAAAAGGTCAAAGGGATCTCCTTCACTCATGGAGCTCACCTAACCCAACAAAGCCGCTGTTTCAGACAGGTCTGACACCCAATTCTGATCAATGCTGGAGCTCAGAGAGGTTTTTATGCCAGTGGGGACTGTGGGGTAGTGGTTAGCACTCTCCCCTCACAGTGAGAAGGCCTTAGTTCAACCCCAGTTGGGTTCTGTGTGTGTGGGGGTTTTGTTCTCCTGGTGAATGTGTGCACTTTCTCTGGCTTCAAGTCCAAAAACAAGCTTCACTGCTGTCCCTAAATGGTCTCTTGGGTGTAAAGATGAGTGTTTGTGGTTGTTTTTCTTTGTGTAGCCCTGCCACAGACTGGCGACTTGTCCACAGTGTACCCAGACTTTTACCCCACCTTCACCCCACGGTAGCTGGGATAGGCTCCAGCAACCTGGTGACTCTTAAAGGGAGGAAGCGACTTTAAAAGATGGATCTGTTCTACGGATCACGATCCAAAATAAATAGAAAAAGTGACCAATGGAGTTAAATAGTCAGTGAGATGAACACAGGCATTTAGAACCGTTTTATTTGCATTTCCCCTCTAAACTGAGGTTTCCTCTTTCAGCTTTGATTCTCATTTGAATTGAATACTTTATTAACCCCTTATGGGGAAATCAGGTCATGTTTGCGAGTGTGTCTGAGGAGGACCGTGGGGGGTGGGTGGGGGTCAGCTGTGAGCTCAGGGCCTACTTGTTGAGGCAGCTCATGAAGCACAGGCACGCGCTCACTAATCTATCCCGCTCGCGCCCACAGGGCTACTTTACGTGTGTCCGCAACCGGCGACGCTGACGGGTTTGTGGTAGACCTCCAGGCAGATGGGGCAGGAGAACTGGCTCTCGATGCTCTCCCCCGGGGCCCCCAGCGGGCCCGAGCCGCCGCCGCCGTGCTGCTGCGCCGACACGAAGCTCCGGAACATCGCCATCATGGAGAGGGAAGGAGCCTGTCGAGGGATTTCGGCTAGCACCTCATGATCCGGAGACCTGGTGGGGGAGATCTACAGCTGGCATGGCTTGACAGGGGACGAATCCAAATCCCACGTCCTCTAATCCACAACATCGCATCTGCACCAGTGAGGCGAAGAGGACATGCCGAGGAGGTAAACACAGGAAGCGCCGGAGAGCGGCTGACCTGGATTCACAGCGCTGATGGTTAACGGTAAGGATGCTCAGCAGATCACACGGGACCCTTCTTCCGCTCTGTCTGGAGATCAACGCTGCGCCAGCAAACATCGCGAGAATCTGCGCAGCTCCGAAAGCCTCATTGTAGTCAGTTTTCCAAAGATGTTATAAAGAGTCTGTAGAGTGTGCGGAGCCCGTGACCTTTTTATTTTTTTATTGAACATTTCAAAGACAAAATACAAACTCCAGCAAAGGATGAACACACTGCGAAATACACACTCACAAGGGGGGGGGGGGGGGGGTATCATACTCTCAGATCTCAACACTTACAGAAATAAAATGAGAGAAATAAATAATAATAATAAAAATAAAAAATAAAAAATAAAAACAAATAAAAACCGAGCCCGTGACCTGACATGGGTAAAATAATAAATATCTCGTTCCCACGCATTCGTTAATTTGTTCGAACGAAATAATTATTCACATCATCAGTCATTCACAAACACCGATTTGTTTATGTCCCATTTGGATTTCAGGTATTGACTGCATATGAGCCCCGGACCGGGTGAATGGGACGTCACCCATTGAACATGACTTGCTTCCAGTTCCAATATGGGCGTCGCCATATCAGAGCCAGACGACATCAGTAAGCAGTGATTGGTCGGTCTGTGTCACAGTTTCTTTGGCAACCACTCACCAAATCAGGAGTGATCTTGTTGGAAAGCCACACCCCTAACACTTGAAAGAGGGCTACACAAAATCTGAAAAGGTTTTGAACATTTGATGTGAGACTACCCACTTTTATTGAGGTAACAGTTTGGTGAATTAAGAACTTTTTTAACTTACAATACAAGATAAAGGTGAAAAATTTTTGATCAATAAATATTTATTAGTAAAATTTTTAGAAAATGGTATCAGATCTAGAATGGTTCCTCTGACCAATAGAATGACTAAGTAACAGCTGTATATTTCTCTAAAGAAGTCTATAGGATTTTTGCTTCTTGGAGCCAGCAGGTACTTCCTGCTTGGAATGCCTGGGGGGAGGAGTCACTCAGTCCAGTACTCTGATACAGTGAATGTTTTCAGGATACTGTTCTAAAATATTTACCAAACCAAGTCCAGATGATATTTTTTACAACTTTTTTGACATAATATTTGAAGAGAAAATCGGAAATTACTTCCACCCTAAATGGTCAATCATAACACTTTAATATGTCAGTAAATAACTTCCTTTTTTTGCCAGGAAACCGGAGGCTTGGGCTGCAGGGTGGCGCAGTGGTTAGCGGGCCCTTTCTGCTCACTGTGTTTGCATGGAGTTGCTCACAGGAGTTTGCATGTTCTCCTGCAGTTGTGTTACTTTCGGTATTTGTAACGGTTTCGATGGAGGCTGTATTCCAGCACCGTTCTTCCGTCACGGTGGGAAATGTATAAAATAACAGCAGCCACATTCATCTGTACCATGAGCAGAGCGATGCAGACAGCGCGACTACTCGATTACCTCGATTATCGCCCAACACCCACATACCACGAATTGTTGCGGGTGGGTTGGCGTGCATGCATTTGTATTCGCAATTAAAGCTTCACATGGGTGGTTTGGCATAAAAACCCAACATTTCTATCAGTAGTGGCTAAATTATGAGCTTTACATAACACAGCTTGAGGTGTTTTTGTTAAGAAATATTCCATGTTTGGTCTAGACTCTAGACTCTAGATCAGACAAGCATTCCTCCCATCAAACATTTGATGGAGGTGATTGGTGTTTTCTGCATTCTTGTTTGTTTTTATGTACAGCACCTTGAGCTGTTTTTTACATGAAAGGTGCTATATAAATCAAATTAATTGAATTTGAATTGACAAGTTTATTACATTAACTATATTCATATATTTATTAAATGTATGATCTAAATTATCTTAAGATTTATGAAATATGAAAATCACACTGAAAATCAGGGTTTGCATTATCAGTCCATTAGTAATGGTATTGGGTCAAAATAGAAGTCTTTGGCTTTAACTCAACCCATTGAGTTTGGATGAAGAGAAACGCAGCCTATGGAGGGAGCTGGAGTTGCCAAGCAGCAGCCACTAGTTATTCATGACATAGATGTGTTCAAATAAGGGCAAATCAATTTATATTAATTCTTTAAAGTTGATTTCTTTCTAGGTGTTCAAATCTATCAGCAAAGGACAAAGACTTTTTTCTTCCACATAAGGGGAAAAGCCTTGAAACTTTTTGTGAGTTCTTGGCAACTGTCAATCCCAAATCCTGCTCATACTGGACCCACCATGCACACCGTCATGTATTGGATACAGGTGATGAACTTGTCAACAACAAAGACTTTTTGAAGGTCACTGAGGTGAACTATGCAGAGAACGAGCGCTGCGTAGTTTAAGTTGATCAACACAAAACAAAGACCATGAAAGTCTTGGAGGCCCCCCTGTGGGTACATATCGTATTTGACGCATCCAAAAGGCGCACCGGGTGTTAAGGTGGTAAAACATGCAGGCTAGTGTTGAATCTTTCCTGGAATGACGTTTCTGACCGCGGGGGAGGTCCTCTCCAGGGCCAACAGCGGATCCTCCTTCGGGGGTTCACTTCCCTGTTCGGACCCTCAGAGCCTCCAGTCTCTGTTTTTTGTAGAAAAAACTGTTTTAAAATTATTGTTCTCCCTAACAGAGTAACACAAACTGAATGCACGCTCACACACTCACTTGGCTGAGTGTCTGCCCCCTCCTTTTGCAAACAGGGGGGCGTGACACGCCGTAACTCAGCACACACACATGCACACTCATTGTGGAAAAAAGCAGTGGGAGAAAAGCTGAGTTGGTTCTCATGTCGTATTCTACTACTCCTCTGCCTAAGTCCCACAACTACACATTGAGCGCACCGCCTCATAGGGCGGCCCCTACAGTTTGGAGAAAATGTAAGACTTTTAAGTGCGCCTTATAGTTGTGAAAATACGGTAATTGTGCAGTAGCTTGAAAGGTCTTGCCCAAGGATCCACATTTGGATAAGTTCCTCGTGCCCCCAGGGAAATGAACACTGGGAAACCAACCCTGGGAAACGAACCCAGGCTTCTCAAGCGTCAGTCCTGCTTGCAGCTAATGGAGCCATCCAGCCGCTCCTGTGTGGTGCCAGCTGGATCCTGAAAACCCTTGTGTTGTGGAGGTGGATGCTTCAGATTCGGGTGTAGGGACCTTGCTTTACCAGGTTTCTGACAGACAGATGGTTCCACTGGCTGCAGATCTTGAGAGCTTTTTACAATTGAACTGCTAATGAAAGGCAACCAGAAGGACTGGATTCAGACAGAGAGCTACAAGCTAACTTTTATGTTCAGCTATAGTGAGATATTTGTTACAAAGTTCAAAGGTGAACCTCAATTACTGTGCTGTAGAATCACCACAGATTCGCCTCTATGTTGATTTGTAGCTGAAAAGACAAACCTGATGTCTGAGACAATTCAAAGGATACAAGAAACCGGGTACAATTGTTAATTTATTTATCCTAAATTAATAGACAGCCACAAATACTTAGGGATTGTAACGGTGTTACATTTTCCTTCCTACCAAAAGTTTAAGGATGCTGATATCCAGAGATTCCTAGAGGAGTCCACCATTATGGACCCTCATTTTAAATCCAAAGTGGAGAAGGATGAAGTTCTTTTTGTAAGTCCTTTTTATTGGATCTTTTGTGTGTCAGTTTCTTATCAAGCTCCCAGAGCAAGGGGAGGCACAGAGGGAGGGGTTCAATGACAAAGATGAGGAGGAAGAAGACTATTTAAGTTTAGCTCAGTTTGATGATCATTTAGATGTGATGATTATTCCATTTTTGGTTAATATTTAATATTTTTTTAATGTCCATTTAATTTCAAGCGCCACCAGTAAAGCAAAGGAAGACAGCTGTGGAATATACTCATGGAAGAAGAGGACAATGAGCTGCAGTCATTCCAGCAACAGCAGCACATTCTTTCCCTGGTGCAGAGACTGGATCAAGAAACCCAGCTGTACAGAAGCCTGACGCCCATCCTCTGCAAGGATAAGGCCAGCCTTTGGTGGTGGAGCAAGAGTGAGACTGTGGCCCTGATGTCAGGCTGGCTGAAGTTTCCTCTGTGTGCAGGCATTTTCCACCCCATCAGAGAGGTTGTTATCCACAGCAGGAGACACCGTGATTCCTGAAAGATTTGACCAGAAAAAGCAAATTTCCTGCAAAAAAAACGTTAGTGTTGGCAGGCCTTAGTTGGGCCCCTCTTAAGACCTCACTATTGTTTTTTTTTTTGCAAACTTGTATCTTGTTCAAAGATGAGACTAAAACATTCTAAGCTAATCAAACAGTTTATTCTCCTTCTTTCAAAATTGGAATCAAGAAGAGATTCGTTAAAGAATCAAATAATTACAATTGTCCATGGTCTGAGGCATTGAAGGAGACCAACACCAGCACATCATGTCGCCTTTATGGAGCTTGACTTTGGAAAGACGTGACGTTCATGGAGAAGATGCTGGGAAAAACATTTGTGGCACAGCAGATCCCCTTGCTGTCAGAGGTGAAGACAGGTTTCATCCAAATCAGATGACAAGCTCTGGATCAAAGCCTCTGCTGCTTGCTGGGCGGACCACATTGAGGGGCAGAATGTGGACCATGAGTAGCCTCCGCTCCAGTTGAGCACGCACTACAAGGACAACAACGTTCTGGACATTGGGCTTGACTCATGAGGATCAGTAACTTATGCCATGGGATCACCACACCACCGCTGCTGTGCCGCCTTTCCGATACACATCTGGAATACAAAAACGGTAAAGCGGCCGAGGGCACGATTCCAATGGCCAGGCTGTTGACATGCTGCTGAATTGCATGTTCACTGCTGTGATCTTTGCACAGCACACAAGGGACCCCCACAGCAGTCCCGGGCCCCTCTGCAGCAGTACCTGGTGGGGGCGCCAATGGAGGGGGTTGGTGTGGATGTATTGGGTCCCTTTCCTCTCACTGAGTCCGGTAACCGGTATGTCCTGGTGGCCATGGATTACTTTACCAAGTGGCCAGAGGCATATGCGGTGCCGGAGCACCGCCACCACAACGGCAAAATATCTGGTGGAGGGGATCTTCACGCGGTTCGAAGTCCCCGATGAGCTCCACAGTGACCAGGGCAGGAACTTTGAGAGCAGACTCTTTGCAGAGATGTGCAAGCGCCTGGGGGTGAAGAAGACCCGGACTACACCGCTTCATCCATAGAGCGATGGTTTGGTGGGGCGCTTCAACTGGACATTGGCTACCCAGCTTGCTACGCTGACCAGTACGCATCAGAGAGACTGGGACCAACATCTACCCCTGGTCCTGTGGGCATATCGCACGGCAGTCCAGGACTCCAGTCAGTGCGCGCCCGCGCTACTGATGTTCGGCCAGGAGCTCTGTACACCTTCGGACATGGTGTTTGGCACTGCACCTGAGCCGGAGATCACAGGAGGTCTTGATCTGGACTATGTGCGACAGCTGAATGACAGGTTGGGGGAGGTGTATCGTCTGGCAGAAGAAGACCGGCGAGGAGCTGGGGTCAAGCAGAAGAGGGTGTACGATACCCAAGCCCACGGACAGGTTTTTGGGCTGGGGGATAAGGTATGGGTGTACTGCCCAGTGAGGGAACGAGGACTCTCACCCAAGCACATGAGCCACCGGCAAGGACCTGGACATATCTTGGAACAGATCTCGGAAGTGGTGTATGGGGTGCAGCTGCCGGGTCGGGATCGAAGGGTGGTGCTCCATGAGCACAGGCTGGCCCCTTACCACCCTTTAGCTCCTATTGCACAGGCAGACGAGGACAGTATTGCAACCGCTGTGGGTGTGGAGCAGGACGATGGTGGACAAGGTGTTGTTGACTCAACATCAAGGCCGACCCAGACACAGAGGCAGCCAGTTCGGCTCAGGGACTATGTTCAGTAATTGTAAATTGTTCAGCAAGTTTGTTCAAGTGTTTTGCTGCATGTGTTTGTTTGGTTTTGAGCTATGTGAGGGTTGTGGGGAGACTTAACCCTCTTAGGTGGGGGCAGTGTGGCGACCTGGGGGTTAGCCCCGCCTTTAGCTCCTAAGACTCATGGGAAGTGGGGAATCTTGGGTGTGAAGTCCCTCACCATTACTAAGGGGGCTGTGAGCAGAAGTGACTTGCATGCTGTCTTTGTATGTTGTAATAAATGATTTAATTCCTGCGAAAGAGATTATGCAATCTGATTCTCTGTCTACTTGTCACTTGTTGAGACTCAGTGTTGTGGGGTGTTTGAACTGCAGAGACACACCAGCTGGGTGGTTACAATGTTGTGTGGCAATAGGAAAAGAGCAGAAGTGAGAACATTAAACTCTGAGGAGATGTCACCAACTGCTGCTGCCGCTTTTGTAGTTACAGTATGAACGTGTCTGTGTTACCAGAGTTAATAGTGTCAGTAGGTGGCGCTGTGCCCTCTTACTTTGGCGAGTAAACAAAACAGAAGACATTTGTAGTCAGTTGTAGTCTTTGGAGGATCGTGCAGCCCTGAGCCTTAATATTTCTTTTTCTTTCATTTTTTTCTAAATTCAAGTAAACACTTTCATTACTGTAAAAATGTTCATTGTTAAAAAAATTTTAAGAGGTTATTTTTGCTATTAACATTCAAAGACAGCCTGCATGCAAACCGCTATAGCGGAAGTGACGTAATATTTGCACATGCGTAGACTGATCGGGTAGCGACACGGGGTACCGATCGGGTAGTGTGAGAGCAGATTCCTGGATTGTTCCTGTATATTTCGTTTCAACGATGTGCCAGGTGGAGGAAGACTACCAGCCGAAACTGGAGCGCACGCAGGCGCACAGGTGCGTACCCAGCTGTGACGGAGCGACTGTCTGTTGTCAGAAGGACCTGCGGCTCCCCCATGAGGAACATGGAATTGTGGGAAAACAGAGTACGCGTGCTCGCCTGAAGCAGATGTGTGTGTGTGTGGGGGGGGGGGGGGGGGGTTGTAATCGTTCCTTATCGCGTTACTGAACGTGAATCTCTGTAAATGTAGAAAAGCGCATTAAAGTTTTTCTGAGGAACAAATCCTGAAAGATTCCTAACCAAAGATGAAGCATGTTTCTGTTCTTCATATCTGAGTTGAAGGATGCCGTTCGCGTACGTCACAGCTGTCCGCTCTTTGTTAAGTGTTTGCAGAAAATGTGTCAAATGCAAAGAGGAGCAGGCAGCAGTTCTGATCCGTGCAGGAGACCCTTACTGCAGGTGAGACCCACCTGGGAGGTGGGAGCCCCTCCCTGTAGTTTCTTCAATGAAAGCAGAACCGGAAGTGGAAGCTGTTGTTTGTCTGTTAGGAGCTGCTTCAGAGAGTACTTCACTCACAAGTTCAGAGCCATGCTGGGAAAAACCAGGCTCATCTTTCCTGGGGAGAAGGTGAGGAAAGAGGCTGCTGACCCTCCAGACTGTTTAGACAGAAAACCTTTGAAACAAACTTTATTAGAATTACAAACATCACAATAGGTAAAAGTAAACACTATAGATACTGTGCAACCTGCACATCACCAATCCAGAGGTTTACATGAACACACTAGATGAAATGATCCGGTTCTGTCTGTGTTCTATTGTTCTGGAACACATCAGAACCCATAGTGACGTTAGTGTAACAGAAACACATCAGGGATGTCTTTGTGGACTCCTCTTCATTTTATTTTGAAGGAAAAATGGGTTTGGCTTCCTGTGGGTTAAAATAGGCTGTGAATTGGACGGTTACATTTGTGAAAGTGGAATTTCCCTAAAATAATAAACAGTTGAATAACAAAAGTTACATTTTGGGTCAAACCATGTGATTAAACGTATAACATGACATCACAAATATAAATGTTTATTTTTACATTCTATTTTGTGTCTATGAAGTCGTTCACGTCAGAAAAGAATTCCTTATTCTATATAAATTGTTAGAAGAAATAACAAAGGGTCTCCTTACATGACAGGCAAAAACACAAGACTATTTTATGTTTATTTTAAACACAAAAACCAAGTATTTAATGTTTTAAACATAAAAGACTTTGGATACAAATTGGAATCACTCATTTGTTCTCAAACGGAGGCGCCTCACCTTTTGCTTGTTCTGATTGCTGTCAGGTGCTGCTGGCCGTCTCTGGAGGCCCCTCCTCTTCTGCCATGCTCAGTCAAGTCCAACAGGTTGGCTTGCGTCTCTGCATCTCCATCCTCTTTCCAACAAACACACTGAGGTCAGATGCTGACCCCTCAGCATCCTGTGGAGGGCTGGTCATTGATGTGACGTCATGTTTCATTCGGCCTTCGGGTTTTCCTGAAGGAAGATCAGCAGTGTGACCAAACCTGCATGAAACAGTGAAGCAGTTGGAATGACATGTCATTTTCTCTCTAAAACACTCTTTGCTTCAGAGAAATGCAAAAGCTTTGGCCACAGGCGGGTAGATGACGTCTGCAGAGGTTCTGTCTGTGCCGGTGTTCTGCTCCTCTGCCAGACTTTAAAGGTTGATCCAAAAACGTTCTCTGGTCTTCAGTTCTCAAAGCTGAATCAGCTTCTCGATGCTCTGACTACTTCAGAGCTTTGGGTAAAAGTGGAACAACTCTATGTGAGCAGATGCAAGCGTCAACGATCCAAACGGTGTAAACAGAGATCTCTCATGTGGGCCTTTGATGTTCAGGGAGAAGATGGGTGTGCAGGAAACCCTCACTCTGACCCCTTTGGACTTGAATATAAAAAGTGTTGAGACAGTTATCTGAAGCTGCTTCCTCTGTGAGGAGCTTCACCCGCTCTGCTTCTGACCTGGTGTCGGTCCAAAGGCTCTGTCCGATTCCTGACTGCTTCCAGAACCTTTCTGACTCTGCTTTAGAGAAGCATTTCAGCGTGACATGATCTCATGAACTCCAGCTCAGCTTTTAAAAAGTGAATGTAGAGCGCTCTGCCCTTCAGCTGCCCTCACTGACCCTCTGAACGCTGCCCGGTTCTGGCTGCAGGTTCCTCCACCATGAAGGGAAGCATATCCAGAACTTTAGTGCTGATTCTTTATGGAACTGGTGTCCCGCATAGTTAGAATCAGAACCAGCGTTGTTTGGGTCGTTACGATGCTGCTTTCTGAACTTGTCCTTCCTGCAGGGTTTGGGTCAAAGCGCTCAGAAGAAGCTCCGGTTCTTGCCTGGACTCGTCCACATTGATGGTAAGTCCTCTCAGAACCGCCGTCTGACCTGCAGGTGAGCCCATAACAGGTTGTTTCTGAACACGTCACCAGAGGGGGGCGCTCTCGGCCTGTCTTTGGGGGAGAGGCAGCGGCTGGTGTCTGAGCTGAAGGCGATCTTCCAAACCTCTGGATTCCCCTTCCACGTCATCCCTCTGGAGCAGGTGGGTGGGTGTGGGGGGGGGCGCGTTCTCTCTGAAAAAGAGCTGGCCTGACTTCTCCAACACCTTTAAGGTTCTGGACCTCCCCACTTCAGCTGTGAATACGACCCCACCCAGCTCTGACAGAGCTCCTGACTGCTACAAAGCAGCGGGGGACGGCGGAGAGCTGCAGCAGGGGGGGGCGCTGGCTGAGCCGAGTGTCCACGAGGCCCAGACCCGATCTCTGCAGCAGCTGCTGGGTTCTGCTACAACGCTGACGGCCAAGGAGGAGCTGCTCCGTACTCTGAGGTTAGCCCCCCCAGTCACCCGTCAGGGAAGGGGGTTTCTTATCATCTTCTGATCCACTTTCAAAGCGTTCCCAGTGGTCTTTTCATTCTGACGATGCCATTTTTAGACAAAATGTTGTTTTCTAGGACATAGTTTCTGCAGAGCAGCAGGAGTTAATCAGAAATTTATCTCTGAGTTGTGGGCGGGGCTGTTGGTGGGGAGGAATCTTGCGCTCATTTCCCATGATCCCTTTCTTTTCCCGCTCGTCCACACTGTCGTGTCTTTGGGTGAGACCCTCCCCCCTTCCCGCCTCCAGTGTGGCTCCACTGGTGTGTGAAGATGCAGCCACGCCCCCGTCCGTCTGCCCCGGGGCAGCGGGGGCTGCATCAGTAGTTGCCATCACCAAGAATGAATGAATAATGGACACATGGTAAACCCTTTGAGGGACTAGAAAATCGTAGAGAAAAGCAATCTATTAATATTATTATTATTATTGTTGACAAAAATATTCTTCAATATCGTAAGTACCTAGCCATACCAGACTAACAAAAATGGCAGCAGTATCGGATCTGTCGAGTCGTTCAGTTCTGATCCAGATTCCAGCTCAGACCAGGAAAACAAAGACGTTCATGGATCTGTTGGTCTGACAGTGGATGATCAGGGTGGGATTCATTGTCTCCATCTCTGTCCTCCATCATGACATGGGAGTGGGTCTTTGTTTGTTGCCACTGATGGGACATTATGATCAGAGAAGTCAGCTGGGTTCTTTGTGGTTTCAAAGGCAGCACCTGCTGGTCCACGAGGCTCGAACCCGCGGCTACAGCAAACTCCTGCTGGGGGAGAGCTGCACCCGGCTGGCCGTCAGACTGCTCACCTGCGTCAGTCTGGGCAGAGGAGCTCACCTGGCTCAGGACACGGTGGGTGTGTCTGCAGTCTCTCTCCCACTGACACCCCCCCCCCCCCCCCCCCCATTTAACGGCCGTCTTTTGTCTGCAGGGTTTCTCCGACTGCAGATTTGGAGATGTCACGTTCGTCCGACCGATGAGGGAGTTCTCAGCCAAAGAAATCGCCGTCTACAACCACATGTTCCGCGTGCCGACCGTGGTCATTCCCAGCCTGGAGACCAAGGTGAGACTCCCCACCCCCACCCAGTTGCAAAGAGAACAGACGGACCATTTCCTGGTGCCACTCTGACCCGGTTCTCCTGTGTTCTCAGACGCTGGAGAAGGCCAGCATCCAGCGCCTGAGCGAGAGCTTCGTCAGCAGACTGCAGCAGGACTTCCCGTCCACCGTCAGCACCATCTACAGGTCAGGCAGCGGCTCGGTCCAAAGCTGCAGGTTCTCCTCCGCCCTCTGACCACAGATGTCTGTCTCATGCAGGACCAGCGAGAAGCTGCAGACAGCGGGTGGGGGCTGCTGTGAGGAGGACGGCAGGTGTCTACTGTGCCTTTGCAGCCTGGACACCGCTGCAGGTGAGTCCCACCTGAAGCAGCAAAGTGGACAGTGGCAGCCTGCAGCTTCAGATCCGCTGCAGGTCGCGTCAGCGTGGATCTTATCCGTTTGAGAACCCCCGTCTGTCCTGCAGGGAAGGCCTCAGCGCTCCAGGCCAGGCTGATCTCAGAGCAGCTCTGCTGTCAGAAACCTGCAGGTAGGTCCGGCTCCTGCTCCTCTGTGTCTGACCTCAGCCCGTGCCACAGTCTGGTTTGGTTTAAGGGACGGTGAAGGTGGAACCGTCCCCCCCTGCTGGACCGTGCTGTTCCTCTGCAGATGGAGAGTGTGGGAGCGCAGCAGGTGGCGCCGTCTGCTGCTCCTCAGAGTAAGTTGGAACTTGTGTGAGTCCTGCAGATCATGACGGGATGTGTCGCCCTCCAGCCGGCTCGCCTTCCTGTGTCTTTCACCCTGTCTTACCTTCAAGCCGCTGGTGATTGGTCAGTACGTGTTTGCGGAGGGGGGGGGCAGGACGTGAACTGAGAATGGGGGAGAGAAACTGAGAGAGCACCAGATGCAACAGGAACATCAACAGAGAAACGTCAACTTTGGAACCATTCACTGGTGTTGATAAGGAATAGAGTCTGCAAGAGACCAAGTCCATCTAGAACCGGCTCCAGAACCAACGTGCACGGAACAACGTCTCCTGAACAGGGCAGGTCATGACCGACAGAAGAAAGAAACCAGATCAGCTGTTGTAGTTTTGAATGCCAACCTTTATCCAGATGGAAATGGCTGTTTTTTTCCTAAAGACATGCAGCCAGTGCTGAACCTTTTTCTTGGCCACACTTGTTTTAAATGCTGAACATACGTGGCTTAATATTGGCCCACTTAACATTTTCACCGGGGCAACTGGTAACCAGTCCTGTTTTTACCATAACTCCTAAAGTACATGCCACCAACAACCACTTTTAGCCTTGGACGCGCTTAAAATACGTGCGGACGATAAGAGAAAAGAGCATCTTGTATTTCATGTCACCAACATGAATTTCCGTCAGTTTTTGTGCTGCTGGCATTTAAAATATGTGAGAATAACTTCAGGTTTTGCTTTTATGTATATTTGATCTGGAGGGGAATAAAAAATGGCAGACACACATATTATACACTGAATAACTTTTTTACATATTGGTTTTGTCCATAATTTTATATAAATGTTGTTAATAAATTGAATAAAGCAACAAACGAACCTGCAGAGCCGTTTGGGAGCCGAAAGAACCGGATCTCCTGTGGGTGAAGTTCTGGATGTGCTTTTGGTTTCAGAGCTCCAGAGAAGAAGGACCTGCAGAAGCTGCTGTGTTACAGCTGCCAGCTGACCCTCAGAGACATGGTGAGACCGCCACCATCTTCTGCTTCAGTCTGCTGACTTCATGGAATGGAATGAGTAACTGAACCAGTAATCCTGAAGTTTTAGCTGAAATCAGCCAACATTCTTCTGATTTTGAAGCTGACTATAGAAACCAGCAAAAAATAGAAACTACTGATGGTAACAGAATAGAAACTGACAGCAGCAGCTCACAGACCAGACTCTGAAGTGCTTTCTTCATCCTTTCAGTCTTCAGTGGCTCATCTTCCCCAGTACATCCTGACAGAGGCTCAGAGGAGGAAGAGGAGGTGAGGACAAACCTTTATTCCATGTAGTTTTAGGTTTAAGCATCATTTAAGCTTCTGAACAACACAAGACTGCATCAGCAGCTTTTCCTGAAAACAGTGAAGTGTCATTCTTGACCTCTCAGTCATCACTGGATTTTATTCTAAAATAGTCCTGTTTCTGTGAGCAGACCTGCTGGTTTGTCAGTTTTCCACACGAGCTTCACGCTGCAGATGTTCAGACTTACTCCGCTTGAAGGCGGAGCGGTTTGGCCAAGCAGCTTTCAGCTGTTTATTGTTGCCGTTTCTGCAGGTCTCTGATGAAGGACGAGATCAGTGAGTTCCTGCTGGAGGAAGAGGAGGGCAGCAGCTGATCAGACATGAGGAAGAAGACTCCTGGTGGGCAGAGAAGCTTGTTCAGGTGTAGCTCCCTCCAGATCGGTTTTGGGAGACTAAATCAGTTCTTTGTACCTTAGTGGCCTTTTATTAAAATGGTTTTGGTTTCATGTTTCTGCATCTAATGCAGAAATCCAGCAGCCAGAACAAACATCTCAGGTCTTTGGCAGGATTGAAGAGGGTTGCTGACATCAGCAGGGACAAAAGCCACACCCACCAACACTTGATGAAAACCTTTATTCACACATTTTTCTGGAAAATATTTCCAACACAAACACACAAGTATTTACAGAAGAACGGGGGGGCTCAGGCCTTCAGACGCCGTTGATGCAGGCGGCGGGCAGCGTGGACTTGTCCAGGTCATCAAAGTATGGGTGGGTCATGGCCTCACGTGCAGAGATCCTCTTGGGAGGATTGTAGATCAACATTTTCTAAAAACACAAGGAGGGTTACTGAGGAGGAACTGGATGTTCAAAAGTAAAGGTCTGGTTTTGAAGGGTTCTGCTGACCCCCGGTGGTGGTGGAGGGTGTTCTGAGATCATTAAAGAATAAAAAGACTGAAATGTTCCTTAGTTTGGTGCTTTTCTTTGGAGCCCCCGAAGAGATTGCAGCTGACCCCACCCCATGAGAAATGTCCACTTGATCTACTTTATTCATAATCTGAAGAACTTCTCACCGCCAGCAGGTCCAGGCCGTTCTTGTCCAGGTTCTTCACCATGGAGGACAGGCTGCCCTCCTTCCATTTGGGGAAAGTGTTTTTGTAGTCAGGCAGGCTCTCCACATCCGGCCAAACGTCATTGTTGGGGGTCCCCAGAGTCCTGCAGACGGACAATAGAGCCCCTTTACTCTTCAAGACCTGATTTCTCCTTGTAGAATCAGTGTGTGTGTGTGTGTGCGCTGAAAGAAGCTGAATAGTTCTCCCACACGGTACCTAAAGATCCTGAAGAGCTGGTCGATCTCGGAGTCTCCGTGGAACAGGGGCTTCTTGGTGGCGAGTTCAGCAAAGATGGTACCCGTGCTCCACACGTCCACTGGGGTTGAATATCGGGGGGAACCCAGAAGGACCTCAGGAGCTCGATACCACAGAGTCACAACCTGAGAACGAGAAGCTTGGATCAGCTGAGCAGACCTCAGCGTTGGGTTCTGCAGCGGAGCGGTTCCCACCTCGTGGGTGTAGACCCGGACGGGAACACCGAAGGCCCGGGCCAAGCCAAAGTCTGCCAGTTTGATGACGCCCTTGTTATCAATCAGAAGGTTCTGGGGCTTCAGGTCGCGGTGGAGGACCCGCCTTCGGTGACAGAAGTAAATGCCCTCAAGGATCTGATAGAGGTAGCTCTGTAGGGGGGGGCAGAAAAGGGAACAGGCTCAAAGTGGTAGACTGCTAGTTCCACACCAGAACATCCTCACAGACAAGCAGCACAAAGCATCATGGCTGCCTCAGAAGAACTGATGAAGATCTGTGATGTTTGGAGCTGCAGTCCGTGGTTAGTGAGGAACCTGGTGTGTTATCATTCAGAGACCCCCCTCCCCCAGCTGAAACCGGGATGTTCAGCTTAATAGAAAGCGTTTGTCACAACAAAGAGTAGGAAATCTAAAAACGAAGCGCTGAGTGTTTTACCTTGACCAGCATGGGGTCCATGTACTGTCCTGACGGGATGCTATCCAGGTACTTCTTCAGGTCCATGGACAGGAACTCAAAGATCAGGTAGAGGCGAGATTCCTGCATCAGGACATCCAAGAGCCTTTCAGGTGAACACAAAGGTGGAACCATTATTGCACCTCCAAGATCAGCGGAGGGAGTTGAGGGATTCGGCATTAACGCTACTCTGAACATCCCTACAGAAGGACTAAAGAGTTAAAAACCCAAGCAGGACCCCTCTGGAAAGAACATGGAAGCAAGTGGAGGCCTCCCATTACACGTGTGCACGTGTTCAGGTCAGAGTTCATGATCCAACAGTCAGAAAGGGACTTCTGAACAATCATGGATCCACAGGAGAGTTCAAGGAGAAAGAAGTGCTGAACAAGAACAAACATCTGGATTATCCCCAAACGTTCAGATGAGACAAGAGGGACTAAAACCCAGCACCTTTGACCCGGACATCACCTCACTGCATTTTACCTGCAGCGCATGGACATTAATGTCAGGAACCTGTTCAGCGCACACGTGCAGCATACCGGACGACGTTGGGGTGCTTCAGCTCCTGAAGCAGCGACACCTCCCTGACAGCGGTGCTGGGAACTCCCTCCTCCTCACTCTCCAGGCGGATCTTCTTCATGGCCACCACCTGTCCCGTGGACTTGTGCCGGCCTTTGTACACCACCCCGTATGTCCCTGCAGACACCAGAGCAGAGTCAGGGGATGAGGACTCAGACGTCCCAGAACCACTGCAGTCACCCCATCACTCAGATTGTGGTGCAGGGGACCATGATCAGAATGAAGAGCCAGGATCTGAACCAAAGCAAAGCTTGAGACGTCATCCTGGGACATCTCCATATACGGGTGGAGGAACTTTCAAGGACTTCCAAGTTCAGCATCCAGGTGGGCCTCTTTGGTGGGTTTCACCCCCCAAAAAAATCTGGACAACATTTTAGAAAAACAAAAACATTTTTACTCCACCAACCTTCTCCGATTTTCTCTATTTTCACGTAGTCCTCCATCTGTCCCTGAAAGAGAAGACAAATCCTCTCAGCTCGGACTTCTGCAGATGTTCAGACTCCAAACGGTCAGATCCTCCGTTGAGAACCGCTGAACGTTCAGGCCTGAAAACCGTAAAACGAGCAGCTCGACGTTACAGAGACAGAATAAAAACAGTAGGAATCGAACCAACCCCACCGACTTTCACCGGCCAGCTGAGGCCTCTCCAAATCTGAAAACCAGGTTGGGGGAAAACCGAACCGAGCCGTTACCGGAAGGCGCGTGTCCGTCCGCCAACGCGCCTCTCCTCATATCAAAGCGGTACCATTTCATGTCGTGATCTACCGGTTGAAGCCGTTAACGGTTGCCGCTTCTTACCTCCGTGCTGTCGCTGCTCACGCTGCGGATACAAAGCTGACACTCTTTAAAATTGAGCGCAGGACTCGGCTTCAAAACGCACCAATCAGCGCGCTCGACGCTGTTCAAAACAGCTAATCAACGAGCGGGAACGTAGCTGGACGCGCTGACGTCATACAGGTCTCCTGTCTGCGTGCCTGAACGAAAACACATTCTGGATCAGTCTTCCTGTCTCCCCACTAAAGTTTTTTTCCTTTCTCGTTCGTTGGTTTTTAGATTTAGTGCTTGCAGCTTTTTTCGTTTCTGAAACCGTCCCTTTGTTGACTTCCATATTTCAATCTTTCTTTTTTTCCTTTTAAAACCTTTCTTTTTAAATTTTAATTTTTTCCGCTTTTAATAGTTTTTAAAGAATTTTACTTCCTTTTTGTTTTGTATTAAACATTTTTATCTTCACCGTCGTTTTAGTCTTAATCGTTTCCCTGGAAAGCTGTCTCTCGTTGTTACACTCGTCTTCATCCTCTGTTGTTGCTGTTCACCATATCCCTTCAGCTTTCACTGATCTGCAGTCGGTTTGGCAGAGATATGTACACTGAATGGCCTTCCTGACACAATCCTGTATTTACTTTAGGCCGGGACCGACACTTTCTGGCTACATAGTTAGGCAGGAGCCTAACACTGGATGAAGCTCATTGCACCCCATGGGAATCAAACCCGGGTTTCTCATGCACCAGGCCTACATGCAGCCAATGTAGTCATCCAGCTGCTCTTCTGGCCATACTCTGGACTTTGCTTTTTCTCAAAAACTCTCAATTTTTTAAAATGATTTTATTCTTATAACTTAGCAAGAAAATGTGTTTATTTTTTAAATAAATAACATTGAGTTTTCTTTCTAAAACTATTAGAAAGGACACAATAGGTTAAAGAAAACATTATAGATAATGTGCCACCTGGGGCCTGTTTCAGAAAGGAGGTTAAGTGTAAACTCTGAGTGCGTTAACCCTGAAATCAGGGAAACCCTGGGTTTTCTGTTTCAGAATGGGAGGTTTGTTAAACCAGAGAAAGCAGAGTAAGTCAAACCCGTTTCTGAAAGAGAGGTAACTTATACTCTGAGTCAGTGTCCATGGTTACTTACGCTGTGAACCTAACCTGGTGGGGAGCAGGTTTTATTCTCTAAACTCAAGGTTTCTGCCGGTCCCCTCCCCTTTTTAAAGACGAAGCGATATTTTTCGCTTTAACCTTCATTGCCCAAATGTCCGTCACACAGAGACAAGTGACAAGAATGGCTTGTCCTTTTTTGGAGGACCCAATAGACGAGGAGGCTGCATTAATTCGTAGAGAATTACATTTACCTCGTACGAGGATTTTGAGACCTAGACTCGATTTTTTGTCATTTCCCCATACGTTTTTGTTTGAGCGTTACCGTTTTTCATTGCAGTCAATTACATATATACAATGAAAACAACATTAGATATTGCTATGTAGATGTTTCATATGTCAAATATTGTCAACAAAGCCTACATCCATGACATGCTCAAATTTGACCTGATTGAATTATGTTTTTATACTTCATTTTTAGCTGCTGCCGTGTTCTTTTAATTCCTGCAGGATTGCATCTACATGAAAATGAAAACAGGGACATTGAATTAGATTAATGTAACAATTACTTTTTGGAAACACAATTTGCTAGCACTGCTTACTTTCTTAATCCCATATAAACCTATACCACTTGATCAATACAAGGGTAGACAAAAGTTCACTTTTAAAAACACAATTGCATGTATTAATATTAAACTGACCAACGTTTGCAAGAGGGGAAGGTTAACAAAAAAGTCCTCTAAACATTACCGACGTTAAATGCATTTTTTCCCCCAGATTGGTTCTGTACACTATGCAGCATTTCATGCAATTACACCAGGAATAACACTTCAAAAGTACACCTAAATATCACCATTTTTTATTTCACACCTTACGCTATTTAAAAAGTTATTACAGTCAATATTTTATAACAATGATTTAAATGCAAACTTGCGCATTAACTTGAGCAGCTATGTTTTCCCACGCTAACTGTCTCTGTTTTGCAGATGTAGCGGTGTTGCTTTTCTTCTGGAATATGTGCTCATATTCACTGTAACTCTGCAGCAGCATGTCAAGTTCAGCTGGAGAAAAATACGCAGACCTCTTTTTTTCACGGTTGCCATGGTGACTCGTAATATCTGCGCTCCATTGATAATGGCTTCTTATAGTTGCGGTGCGCACGCTTAACTCCGAATCAGTCCACTCAGAGTTGATTGATCTAACTCTGATCAGCTTCTCTGAAACAGGAAACTCAGAGTTGTTAATCTCTCGATAGACCAACTCAGAGTTCAAGTTTAACCTCAGAGTTGGTTGAACCTCCTTTCTGAAACAGGCCCCTGCACATCAACAATCAACATTACAGTCCAGTGGTTTACATTATTTCACTGAATATATAATAACGCCTGTCTCACCCTCCATGGGTGGTTTTTCCTCCAAGCTCGGGTCCTCTACCAGAGGGAGCTTGAGGGTCCTGCGAAGGATCTCAGCTGTTCCTAGCAAAAAACAAAAACAAAAAAAGCTGTTCCTAGCACTGCGCTCTTCTAGACTGAGGGGTCTGAGGTCTTTCCAGGTATCTGTTGTAGCCACTCCTCCAGCTTGGGGGTTACTGCCCCGAGTGCTCCAATTACCACAGGCACCACTGTCACCTTCACTTTCCAGGCTTTCTCCAGTTCTTCTCTGAGTCCCTGGTATTTCTCCAGTTTCTCATGTTCCTTCTTCCTGATGTTCCCATCGCTTGGCACTGCCACATCCACCACAACGGCTTTCCTCTCTTCTTTATCCACCACTACAATGTCTGGTTGGTTCGCCATTACCATCCTATCAGTCTGGATCTGGAAGTCCCACAGGATCTTTGCCCTCTCATTCTATACCACCTTCAGGGGTGTTTCCCATTTTGACCTTGGGGTTTCCAGTTCATATTCTGCACACATGTTCCTGTATATTATTCCAGCCACTTGATTGTGGCGCTCCATGTATGCTTTACCTGCCAGCATCTTACACCCTGAAGTCATGTGCTGGATTGTTTCAGGCGCCTCTTTGCACAGCCTACACCTTGGGTCTTGTCTGGTGTGGAACATCTACACCTTGGGTCTTGTCTGGTGTGGTAGATCTACACCTTGGGTCTTGTCTGGTGTGGAAGATCTACACCTTGGGTCTTGTCTGGTGTGGAAGATCTACACCTTGGGTCTTGTCTGGTGTGGTAGATCTACACCTTGGGTCTTGTTTGGTGTGGTAGATCTACACCTTGGGTCTTGTCTGGTGTGGTAGATCTACACCTTGGGTCTTGTTTGGTGTGGTAGATCTACACCTTGGGTCTTGTCTGGGGTGGTAGATCTACACCTTGGGTCTTGTCTGGTGTGGTAGATCTACACCTTGGGTCTTGTCTGGTGTGGTAGATCTACACCTTGGGTCTTGTCTGGTGTGGTAGATCTGAGCCTCTATGGCTCTGGTGCTCAGGGCTTGTTCCTGGGCCACCAGGATGAGCGCTTCGGTGCTGTCCTGTAGGCCAGCCCTTTCTAGTCATTGGTAGGACTTCTTGATATCAGCCACTTCAGTTATGGTCCGGTGGTACATCCCATGCAGGGGTTTGTCCTCCCATGAGGATCTGTCCTCCAGCACTGTATCCTCTGCTCTCCATTGTCTGAGACATTCACTGAGCACACTGTCAGTTGGGGCCTTGAGCTTGATGTACTCATGCATCTTGGATGTTTCATCCTGGATAGTGGCTTCTACACTCACTAGTCCTCGGCCTCCTTCCTTGCGGCTAGCTTACAGTCTCAGGGTGCTGGATTTGGGGTGGAACCCTCCATGCATGGTGAGGAGCTTTCGTGTTTTAACATCCGTGGTATGTATCTCTTCCTTTGGCCATCTTACTATTCCTGCAGGGTATCTGATAACTGGCAGCTGTTTATTGCCCGGGTCTTGCTTTCCCGTTGAACTGGCTTCTCAGGACGTTCCTTACTTATTGTAGGTATTTGGCTGTTGTGTCTCCCGATGACACTGGACCCATGGACAGTCTTTTAAACTGTATTTTAGATATTAAAGTTTGGACTGGAGAGAACTTTTTGCAGCTCAACCAAGACAAAATCGAAGCCTTGGTTATCGGTTCTGAAGCTGAGAGAGATGAGGTCCAATAATATCTGTCAACCAACTGTATGACTACATGTGATACAGTTAGAAACTTCGGTGTGATTCTAGATGCAGATCTGAGCTTTGACCAACATGTGAATCAAGTAATTAAATCCGCATTTTACCATCTGTGGAATATCGACCAAATGAGACCCTTTCTCTCTCTAGAGCCAGTGCTGAAATTTTAATACATGTTTTCATCACATCACGAATAGATTACAGTAATGTCCTCCTTTCTGGTGCAAAGAAAATCACTCTTCATCCTGCAGTTAGTCCAGGTGTCGCCCTTTTAACGAGAACCAGGAAGAGGGAGCACATTACACCAATCCTAAAATCTCTGCACTGGCTCCCCGTCAGCTTCAGGGTTGATTTTAAAATTCTTTTAATAGTTTTTAAGAGTGTACATGGTCTTAGTCCTTCTTTTATATCTGACTTGCTTTTAGCTCATGAACCTCCCAGAGCCCTTAGATCCTCAGGCGTGGGCCTGCTGAAGGTCCCTCAGGTCAGGACAAAGAACCACGGCTAGGCCTCATTTAGAAACTGCGGGCCTCGTCTGAGGAGCAGCCTGCCTGAAGATGTGAGAGCCTCATCCTCTGTTGAGGTTTTAAAAAGAAATTAAAGACACATCTATTTAATTCAGCTTTTAATTAGATTTCGTATTTGGGATCTAAAATTTTTTAATTTTAATTTTTTAATTTAATTTTAATTTTTAATTCCCTTGTTCATTAAAAATCTGGGAGAAATGCCATTTGGAAAAGTAACTACACTGTTTGTATTGTTGTAGATTGTTTTAGCAAAACTTATGAAGTTAGGCCCAAATCCAAATAATTCTAAAGTCTGAAACATAAATTTGTGTTCAACCGTGTCAAAGGCTTTAAAGAAATCTAAAAATAGAGTGAAGCCATCATATTCAATTCATTGATTATAGTCGATCAGATAAAGAACTAACCGGATATTATTATGAACCTATCGTCCTTTTAAAAAACCCTGATTGTGTGTCTGAGATGATCTGATTCAGTCCTGTTTTTAATCTAGATGCAGAAATGTTGGTTAGAATTTTATAATCACAATTGAGGAGGGATATTGGTCTGAAATGATCAATCAGTTTGGCGTCTTTCCCAGGTTTAGGAATCAGGGGGATGACGCCCTGCTTCATGGTGGTTGGAAGGATAATTTCCTTTATGACTAACAAAAACTGCTCTTTCAAATGATCACAAAAATGTCTGTAAAAGTTAACAGAAAGCCCATCAGATCCTGGAGATTTATCTAAAGCTAAACGTCTCATGGTTTTTTCTGCTTCTTCCATAGTGATTTCTGCTTCACGTCATTTTTTTTTTTAGCTTTTCATCCACTTTAGGAGCCAAATCTTTGATATGATTAAAAAAGTGATCAGCCTCATCAGTTGAATAAGAAGAAGAATACAACCTACTGTAAAACTGGAACGTTTCTCTCCTAATGTCCTCCGTAAAAGGAGACAAATGAACTTCAGGGTTTATACTATTTATTTATTTATTTTTTGGTGGCCCTGAAACTCTGTCGTACTTTTTGTAACTAAAAGCTGGCCAGAAAAATTATTTAGTAATATAGCGCCCCCTGCTGACCGGTTGGTGCCATGAGAATTTTTTTTATCTCTTCACTGATTGGACCAAAACGTTTCATCATTCTCATGAGAGTGATTTTCTTGAAGACAACAACATTGAACTTTTTGGCTTTTACGAAACAAAAAAAGTGATTTTCTTTTAACAGAGTCCCTAATACCCTCAGTATTTAGTGAAATAAAAGATCACACAGAACTTAAAGACATAAATAAAACACACAAAAAATGTAAAAAAAGAGAGAAAATTTAAGATGAAAAAAGCTGGTGTTTTAAATTAAAGATTAGCTGCGCCCCAAACAATTTACTAAATATAAAACTGAATTTTAACTTTAGATGGTGAATTTCATCAAAATGTTTAACTGGAAAACAATATAAATTGTTATGACATCAATTATAGAAACATAGTGATAAAGACCTTTTATATTTTAGAAAAAATATTTTTTGTAAATAAAAGGTAAATACGCACGGTGGCGCAGTGGTTAGCACTCTTGCCTCACGGCTGGGGGATGTGAAAAACAACATCAATGGGGGGCCTTTCTGTGTGGAGTTTGCATGTTCTCCCCGTGCATGTGTGGGTTTTCTCCGGGGTCTGCGGCTTCCTCCCACCGTCCAAAAACATGCTACATAGGTTGATTGGCAACTCTAAATTGTCCATAGGTGTGAGTGTGAGAGTGAATGGATGTGTGATTGAGGATATTCTACCCTGCGACAGACTGGTGACCAGTCCAGGGTATCCCTTGCCTACGCCCAAGTGGCCGGGATAGGCTCCGGCAACCCCGAAAGGGAATGAACGGTAAAGAAGATGAATGAATGAATGAATGAAAAGGTAAATACTTAACTTAGATTTGCTCTATTATGTAAAAAAAGTGACTTAAATGTTAAACCTTAGAACAACTAGAATAAAATAACCTATTTCAATAAAACGCTATGAACTCTATGACATAAATGAGCAAGTGACCTTCATGTAAATATTTCACTCCACAGTGACTCTAGTCCCGTTGATGTATCCCTCATGGCCCCTGTAATAAACGTTCTTCCCTTCTGCTCGGCCCGCTCCATCTTGGGCCAGACGGCTGCTCGAGCTTCTCGGTCTGCTTTACTGAAGTCCTCCTTGAAGCGGATCCTTAGGTCTTTGCAGGTCTGGCAGTTTTTGGTGATCTTCCAGAAAGCCTCTCTATGGCGCCTTGTGATGAACTGCAGGATCACCTGGCCATGTCTTCCTTCCTCCCTCCTCCCCAGTGGATAAACCGTGCCCACCATCGTGTCCATCACGTCTGCCCACTGCGGTGTGATTTGGACAAGATCCCAACCACCGTCTCTCTGATGTTCTCCTCATCTTTTCCTTTCAGACCATGAATTTTCAAGTTCCATTTTGGTTTATATCTTTCCAAATTGGCATATTTTCCTTCAGTTCTTGGTTCTCCTTCACAATCCGTGGAATTTCTCTTGCGATCTTTGTCTTGCAATCTTTTATTTCAGCAGCATTCATCTCAACCAGCCGGGAGATGTTCGCCACCGTTATTGTGGTTTCAGGCAGCTGACTTCCAAAGTCCTCTATTTTGGACGTTAGCCTTTCGATTGCAGCCAAAACAGCATCATCAGATCTGGAAGTAGGCTCCTCCTGTCCCGCTTTTACCTTCAAAGGTGGTCCCGTAGATTTTGTGGGAGTTGTTGTCCATCTGAGTATAGTCATGCTCGCTCATGGCCGACGGCTGCAATGAAGCTTGCTTCGGATTTGTTTTCTTTAATGCCATTTGAGCAAAAAGATAAATTAACCGAGATGTTTCCTCAAAACAAAGATTCAGTCAAAGCGCGACGACTGTTTTCCAGTCAAACCGTTCTCTCTCAGTTTTAAAATTCTGACATTCATTGTGCAGATCGGGGAAAAAGGCGAAGGCTTAGCGAGAGACGTCCCGCAGTCCGCCAACCCAGCCGGAACCCTGGAAGGAAAAAAACAGACTGACACTGTGTCATGAACAGTAGTGTTAGCCTTTTCCCAGTTTAAATCACCCATGGTTAAATCCAGAAAAAATTGCAGCAAGTGGAACGAGCTAGAAATGAGATTTCTGATATTTCTATTGGTGCCACCTTTCCTTGTAATGTCCACATATCCAATAAAAACTTTATAATTTCAGCACTATTATCTGTCTTCACAACAGTAGGGGTTTTACGCAGGGGACATAAGGGCAATTGCCCGGGGTGCAAATTAAAAGGGGGCGGCAGCTCAGTGCTTGTATAAAAACAAAAATCTGATTAAAAAATCTGATTAAACCACTATTGGTCTAATATTATCTATTATATCACAGAGTTTGTAACGGCCTGAAACCTGCAAATTGGCGACCCCGCAGCAGCACGCGCTCCTGTCTTTGAGAAGATTGCCGCAAATGTGTGTGAAGAAAAAGGGGTGGAGGGGCGCAGGCTGCAAGCTGAGGATGGAGCGCAGCCACGATAGTGCAATACCTAGATCATTGCGTGCCTTTAAATTACTCAGCACATGCCAATAATGTCATTCTTTATTAACTATTGTAGACATTTTTCTATGTGTCTTTATTTTCCATATTTATATGGAAAATATAAATTTATAACACATTTATAAATGTGTTTTTTATGTCTGCCTGTTTAGTTGGTGTCAGTATGTGACAAACAGACAGCAGGTAATGCAGGCAGTAAAACAGCTGCACCTTATAAGATCATAAATAAACAATCCATCATTTGTTTATGAATGGATGGATGTTTTTGGAGGATTTTTCTGTTGGTGCTGCACAAAATGAGGAAAACGCCAAACATTTTTGGAGTTATCACAGTGATGAGTTCTATGATTTCGTTTTTAATGTTTTATAAAACCTAAAAATGATATTCACAGTAACAGGTTTTAAAAACAATCAAATCTCTCTGATACGTCTCACAAAGACACACAAGACATCTGACACCAGCAGAAAAGAACTTATTGTTAAAAATGATGCCAAGACTCCAGCTAGAAAAAAAATGGACAAAAGAGCAAAGAAAATGGAATGATTTTTTTTGTTATTTCTTATTATTATTTCCACACTTTGTTTTGTTCTGCAGCATGTTCATATTTGTATGATTTTGACAGAATATATTTTTATGGAGAGCAAAATATTAGACGTTATTTAAGGTTTAACATGTTTTTTTCTGAATTCATATTCCTGTTTTTATACATATTTATGTTAAAAAAGTTAAGTTTTAAGGGTTTAAAAGTTCAGCTTTAGTCTGTGTTCAGTAAATGTTTATCTTGTTCAGCCCGTGACCTAAAGCGTGTTTTGCATTTAGGCCCCCTGTGTGACTGAGTTTGACATCCCTGTAACACGAGTTTATAAGATTCGTGCATTTTTGGTTTAAAATTGGCACATAAAGATGGGGAACACAAGAAGAATGCTTTCCGCGTGGAAAGCTGAGGTTTCCAGTTGTCCTGGAATGCAACAGGAGACGCAGAGAGCGTCACACCAGGAAGTGTGACGTAAACACTGAAGCGTCCAAAGACGGCCAAACGTCAGATTCAGTGGTTGAAGGCAGATAGAATCAAATCGCTCCGCGTGCACGGTCACACGAGCCCGAGAGGTCAGCGCGGCACGAGGCTGTACTCTGGGAACAGGTGAGATGACCGCGTGCGCGTTCCTTCACCTGGAACTGTAGTGAGAGCAGAAACGGAACTGCTGGGACTCTCCGAACACCACAGCGACACCTAGAGGCTGTTATCAACATGCTGAACGTTTGATGAGTTTGGTGACTTTTCAAAAATTGGAAATGGTTTATTTCAAGTAAACCTTATAGGTTGGTTTATATAGTAAGTTTTTTATTAAACGGACATTTTATTCTAACCAAACTGTATATATTTGAAAGTGCAAAACAAGGAGTGAGGTGGAATCCAGTAAATATTACATATAATTGCAAATGAATGACAATATGCACATGCTAAAATATTTAAACAAATATATGATTTTTAGAGGACAAACAAAAAATTATTAATGGATTTGAGTACAGCTAGATGGGTGGAGTTGAGCTCAGACTGAATAAAACACCAGGAGGTTTTCTTCTCAGGTGTTTCCACAGTGATGTGATGCAATTGCTAAATGTTATTATTTTTCCTGTTTTATTGCATATTATTAACACCTTTAACCTTTTTCTCCTTGAGAAGAAAACAATCGTGACGGTTCAGGATAGATGGTGACGTAATGGAAGTCATGTGACCTCCCTGGTTTAGTCAAAGCTCGGAGCAAAGTCTCCAAACTGAAGTTTTGGGAACTGTTGGGAGCACGAGCTCCATGTTGCCATCACTGTTGAACTGTAACCAGTCAGGCGCGCACGTCTTCCACAAAAATACGCAGATCTTTGAAAATAGTTCATTACGTCTGCAGATTCTTCCCGTGGTCAGTGTGCTAAATCCAGACTAAACTGGGATCAGTGAACGCAGCACGCGTTGAAATCTCAGCTTTTTAGACTATCTTGTTTTTATCAGAAACTCTGACTTAATATAATCAAAGGAGCTGTTTTATTATGCAGTTCAGTTCAGTTATATAACTGATAAAACTCCAGTTCAGAACCCAGATATCTGAAGCCACTGCAACAGGACAAAATTGATTTTAAACCTGATTTTTTCCCCCCTTCCATGTGCAAACCGTGTTTAAACTCATTCCTTCTGCCTTTTTGGTGTGTGTTCTTCTCTGCATGCTGCGGGGGGCAGTATGACCCGGGTCAGCTGTCAGCAGTGGGGAACAGTTCCCGGCCTGGGCCGGGTGGACTTGTGGCTCCTGGAGTCCCCTCAGGTGAAGGTGGAGGTCCTCACACTGGGGGCCATCATCAGGTCTGTGTTCAGCCGAGGGAAGAACGGTCAGATGGAGGATGTAGTCCTGGGCTTCGATGACCTGGAAGGTAAGAACAGTGAAAACCGCCGCCCTCTGGAAGGAACGGCCCCCGTTTTTCTCTGGAGTGAGGGAGACCCGGCATCTGCGTCATGCCGTGTTACCCAACAGGATCCAACAGGCCACTGTTCTCATCATAGACAGTAAATACCACTGGACCGCTTGACCCCTCCCCTCTCCCGTTCCAAACCGTAACGTTCCAAGAAGCCAAAATCCCGTAGACTTGTATAGAGACATAAACAGCCCTTACTCAGTCATTCTATTGGTCATTGATACCTTCTACTTCTACTTCTACTTCTACTACTGATACATTTTGCTTAACCTTTTTTGCTAATTTTAATCCAATCAGATGCCTCAGTGAAAGCATGTGGTGCCCGCTGGACCTCACCTCGAACGTTTGATTGACAGATTCTCCTGAATCTTCTCCCGAACTTAGAACAAGCTTCTTCATGATTGGTGACAGTAGTCAGACCTTTAGATGCGTCCAGGCAGCTGAACTCTTCTCACTCGTGTTTCCTGTCAGTCACGTCTGCATGTGTCTGTGTTCAGGGGAGGGGCTTGACAATGGCTTTAGCTTCTAAATGGATGCTTGTGTTTATTCAGCCCTCACTCTCACGCTTTTGCAGGAATCTTTTCTCCTTCCAGTTCTGCTCTTTAAAGTTCAGGTACACTGAAGGTGTGTGAGACTTTAGTGATCTGTGTTGCTGTCAGGTTACCTGTCAGATAAGCGGTACCTGGGCGCAGTGGTGGGTCGTGTGGCCAACAGGATCGCTGGGGGGCGCTTTGTTGTGGACGGCAAAGAGTACCAACTGGAGACCAACAATGGACCCAACGCAATTCATGGAGGTGTGAAGGGCTTCAACAAGGTGAGAGCTCGCCTTGTCCATCCGTCTGTCTGAGGCAATTTGTTCATCGAATACAATAGAATCAACTTTAACTGGTCAAATATAGTTTCCAAATAAAAAAAACGATATCAATGTTGGAAAAAACCCATTTGGATTGAGGTACAGTTGGCTTTTTTTTTTACTACAATGTAAAAATAGCCAAGTGCATCACAGCAGACAACACACATGTGATGCAGCAAAAGCTGATCAGTGCATCATTGCGGTCCAATGTGTGGAAAGATACTTTGTGCTTTATCTGATAGTAAAATAAAATAAAATAAATAAGGGGTCCGTCTGGTGTTTTGGGGGTGTGGCCTGTAGAGACACATGAGCTGCTCTCACAGGTGGATCTTGGTCCTTCTGTGCTTGACTTTCCTCACATCTTCAGGCTTTGTGGCTCGCTACAGAGGTGCAGGGCGGCGTTCAGCTGAGTCTTAGCAGTCCAGATGGAGACCAAGGTTACCCTGGGGAGGTCCAGGTGTGTGTCATCTACACTCTGCAGGTAAATGCCCTCATGTTTCACGTTTTTATTGCTAAATTCAGGTTTGTTGTCTGTTTGTGTCCACAGGTTTTGATCAGGCTGGAGAATGAACACAATACTTTTCTCGTTTAAGAAACCCCCTTAATAGTTTTTAAATATGAATGGATCTGCAAAGAAAAGTTCTGCTCAGTTTTAAGAAGATCTTCTCTGTCTTTGACTGGAAGATCCAGAGAGTTTGTCGAAGCCTCTGCAGATTTGAACAACTTTAGAAGTACGCAGACCCACACCTTCTTTATCCTTTAATCATGCATACCGACATCTAATGACCTCGTCTGTGTGACCACCGGGCCGTCATCTTTAGTGTCCTCTGTGCTCTGCAGAAACGGGGCACAGAGCATGGTGAAACTGAAAGCTCCACTTTAGAACCAGATCTTTCATTTCAGCCTGAATGACAGGAGGTCAGGAGGTCAGGAGGTCAGCTTTATAGCAGGATGGAGGGTTGTGGTGGGTCGATGAGGATGTCATTTCATGGAGTCTTTCCAGCAGCTGATGACCTGCTTTTGCTGAGAAGTGTTGACAGAACAGCGTTGACGATGCAAAAGGAAGATCATGTTTGAGTCCAGCATTTCTGTTTAAGGATGGATTCTCTGTTTTCTTTGTCCAGCACCCCCCCAACGAGCCCTTCTCCTGCATAGTGGATGATTGGTTCATTAAAGGCTACAGTAGTAGTTACCTGGATGAGGAATAAAACATTTTCACTCTACAAGAAGTGGTCACCTGACGAAGCCTTGCAGATGGAGGGGACAATGCAAGGACAGTTTTGTGTACTCGAGAGATCTCACCATTCCTGTTTTTGTTCCAGGGTGAAACGCTGACAGCTGAATATCAGGCTCGCTCCAACAGGACCACGCCCATCAACATCACAAACCACTCTTACTTCAACCTGGCTGGGCAGGTAAGACATAGCTTCATGATTGATAGATGGAGGATGGGACATAAGCGGAGCAATTATTAAATCCACCTTTTCTGCACAGAATCCACCAATTCTGATAATCAGGGTTTGCACAGTCATGAAAACCTGGAAAAGTTTTGGAAATTAAAAATGCAATTTCTAGTTCCTTGAAACGTTTGTGAAAAACCAACGGGGGATCTTCAGTCAAGGCTTTTCTGTGGTTTTCCTTCTATTTTCCAAGAGCTCCAAACAGGCTGATCTCTAACCTCATTTGTTCATGAAAGTTAGAAGATGAGCTGCAAGGTCAGTGAGTTTGTAGTTCTTTGCTTTTGTAGTTCAGTGATTCTTGACAGTTGGGACAAAACATTTCCTACATAAAAAGTCATTTTTTATGGATAAAAAACATTGATTGGTAACGCTTTTATAATAAGATTCCTTCATAAACTACTTATAAGACACTAACAAGCACTAGTAAGGTTTTATTAATTTGCTTATAGGTACTAATTCATGGATTCACGTACTCATCATGTTAGATCTAAAGGGAAATTGAATCCTGGTGTGTTTTAGCCTAGATAATTACTTTTTTCAGGATGTATTTGCTCAAATGGAGGACTAGTGATCAGGCGCTACATGTTATTTCTCTTTGCCTCCACATTAGCTCACAATAGTCAGCAGCATTGAAAACATCAAGTCTTTAACATTTATATCAAGTTAAAGATGAGTATTAACTATGTATAAAACAATAGAAACCATGAAAATCAAAACATTTGTTTAACCAGTAAATAGAACAGCTTCACCTTTTGTGAAGGTCGTTTGTCCCGACTCTCAAGAATCAGTGAGTTCTTAAGAATATTAGAATGAAAATCACCCAAAAATTAGAACGACACTCACCCGTGTTTTTTATTATTTTTTAATTGAATGCAGTACGCTTCCATACGTGACTGCGGTTTCCTCTATACCAGTAAAAACAGCTGGAATTTAAGGGCACGGCAGACAAACTTGGAAGAATCAAGATGTTTCTTGGTTTGATTTAGCGGCACCAACTACAATAGTCTGACTGAAATGTGTTTATTATTGGTACAAAGCCCATTGAGACACCTGTTGTTGTGATTTGGGCTATATGAATAAAATTGAATTGAATTGAATTTTGGTTTTGGGAATTCTGTGAAAGGTTATGGAAAAGTTGTGGAAACCATTGCTAAAAGAGTGTATGAACCCTGGTTAATGTATTTTTATGGATCTTTTAGATCATCTTGTATCACTGTCGATCCTGAACCTTTACATCTTAAGGATGTAACCCTTTTTTTTCTAAAAAAGAAAGGAACATCATTGGAAGATTGTGGGATCGCCTCAGAAATACCTTCCTATCTGAACCCCCTCCTCCATGTCTATAGCCCCTCCCTCTTGAACAGCAGGTAGCTGATCAAGGTGGAACTCTGATTTATCCAGGATCCAGTATGAATCAATGAAGCTCTGCAGCTCAGCTGCCTGGTGAGGGTTTGACGTCTGCAGTGTCACAGCTTTAAGTGTGAGTGATTGTGTGTTTGTGTCTCCAGGCAGCAGCAGATGTGTACGATCACCAAGTTTCCATCTGTGCGCAGTCTTTCCTTCCCGTTGATGAGACTTCCATCCCCACAGGTACACACAGATATAAAATGCAGCATTTTTTATAACTTCGACTCTCTGAACATGGGAATTTATGAAACCAGTGAGTTGACTGGAAAGAGAGAAGCTCTCCAGAAGCTCTGAGGATCCCCCACCCTGACCCCAGGCATGAACCACGACCCCCCCAAGGGAGATCCGCCCCACACTCCAGGCAACCACTTGCTCACCCCGCAGGAAGTCCAGTAGAGAGCAAGGCAGGGGCCACGGCCAAGACAAGTGGGGGTCCCTGACAAGTGTGATAACCATGGGCTGACCAGGCTCCCCCACTGTTAGGAGTTTTGGAGAGGCCCAGTGCTCAAGGGCAAGGACCAGAACCGGCACCATAGGGACACGGACACCCCCTAGGCTGGGATGTGATGTGATCTCCAACTCATGGTCTTGCCAGAGACCTCAGGGATCCCTCCCATTTGTAGAGCGAGGACTACCAGGCCCAGCAGCCATTGCTGCTGAGGGCAATCCCCCCACCAGGGATTGGGTTGGCTAAGTACTTTTTTGCCCCACTGTACATGCTTGATACGTTTGTATGCTGTTGCTGTGGAGGTCCCTGCCTCCGTCATTGTGTTGCTGGGACAGACTCCTGCACTCTGTGGTCCTACACAGGGGATGGATGAACTATCAGAAATAGTCATCATCTCTGATGAATGTTTGACATGTGGTGTTCACCCCACAGGAGAGACCAGAGCTGTACAAGGAACCCCTTTTGACCTCAGAGACCCGGTTCTGATTGGAGCAAGGCTCAAAGAGCTTCCTGGTCCAGGGTTCGACCACAACTTCTGTCTGTCCTTCCCTTCAGATCCCTGGATGGAAAGACATGCTGCCAGGTGGATAGTGAGAATCCCTCCTCACCTGCACACACACATAACAGAGGGCTGAGGAAGTCCTTAGTTCCAACTGTAAGCTCTTGTTTGATTTTAGAGTATGTCACCCGGCCAGTGGTCGGGTTCTGGAGGTTTCTACCAGCCAGCCAGGGGTCCAGTTTTACACTGCCAACTTCCTGGATGGTTCTGTGCAAGGAAAAGGTGGGACTAAGTACAGGAAGCATGGCGCCTTCTGTCTGGAGACGCAGAATTGGCCTGACGCTGTGAACCAGGTGTGTTTTCTCAAATACTCTAAAAGCAGCAGAAGTCCAGATTCACAGAGTCTTTGCATGTGTGTTTAGGCCTCCTTTCCTGACTGTCTCCTTCGTCCCGGTGAGGAGTATCACCACGTCACCCGCTTCACTTTCACCACCATCTGATCCATGTCATCCATTGAGAGACTGCTGATGGTTCCATCTATCTTGTAAACCTGCTTAATCTCTTCTGGGTCACATGGTGTCTGGAGCCTATCCCAGCCACAGTTATGTGAAGGCAAGGTACACCCTGGACCAGTCACCAGACCATTACAGGGTACACCCTGGACCAGTCACCAGACCATTACAGGGTACACCCTGGACCAGTCACCAGACCATTACAGGGTACACCCTGGACCAGTCACCAGACCATTACAGGGTACACCCTGGACCAGACCATTACAGGTTACACCCTGGACCAGACCATTAAAGGGTACACCCTGGACCAGTCACCAAACCATTACAGGGTACACCCTGGACCAGTCACCAAACCATTACAGGGTACACCCTGGACCAGTCACCAGACCATTACAGGGTACACCCTGGACCAGTCACCAGACCATTACAGGGTACACCCTGGACCAGTCACCAGACCATTACAGGGTACACCCTGGACCAGTCACCAGACCATTACAGGGTAGACCCTGGACCAGACCATTAAAGGGTACACCCTGGACCAGTCACCAAACCATTACAGGGTACACCCTGGACCAGTCACCAGACCATTACAGGGTACACCCTGGACCAGTCACCAGACCATTACAGGGTACACCCTGGACCAGTCACCAGACCATTACAGGGTACACCCTGGACCAGTCACCAGACCATTACAGGGTACACCCTGGACCAGTCACCAGACCATTACAGGGTACACCCTGGACCAGTCACCAGACCATTACAGGGTACACCCTGGACCAGTCACCAGACCATTACAGGGTACACCCTGGACCAGTCACCAGACCATTACAGGGTACACCCTGGACCAGTCACCAGACCATTACAGGGTACACCCTGGACCAGACCATTACAGGTTACACCCTGGACCAGACCATTAAAGGGTACACCCTGGACCAGTCACCAAACCATTACAGGGTACACCCTGGACCAGACCATTACAGGTTACACCCTGGACCAGACCATTAAAGGGTACACCCTGGACCAGTCACCAAACCATTACAGGGTACACCCTGGACCAGTCACCAGACCATTACAGGGTACACCCTGGACCAGACCATTACAGGTTACACCCTGGACCAGACCATTAAAGGGTACACCCTGGACCAGTCACCAAACCATTACAGGGTACACCCTGGACCAGTCACCAAACCATTACAGGGTACACCCTGGACCAGTCACCAGACCATTACAGGGTACACCCTGGACCAGTCACCAGACCATTACAGGGTACACCCTGGACCAGACCATTACAGGGTACATGCACACCAACACACACTCACATTCAAGCAACACACACTCACATTCAGACCTAAGGGACAGAGTCACCAATGAACCTTTGAAGTAGGCTTTTGGACTGTGGGAGGTAACTGGAGTGCCCGGAGAAAACCCACACATGCAGAAGCAGAACCCAGCTGGGATTTGAACCAGGACCTTCTAGCTATGAGACGAGGTGCTAGCTTCTACACCACTGTGAAGTTGATTATTTTGAAAAAAACATTCACACAATAAAGACATTTGTTTCATGACAAAGCTGTCTTTCTAACTGTACCTAGAACACAATAAAGGATTAATTTTATCCATGCCTGAAGATAAATCAACATCTTGGTGAAGATCAGCCTGTGCTTCCTGTGATATTAACGCAGAGGTTGGCTTTCCAAATGTATTTTTATTTTAACCTTTTTTACCTGATCAAAACCTCTTTTTTTAAGGGAAACCTGGCCAAAAGGTCGGCAGCACAACTAAAAAAAACCCCAGACAGTTATACAGTCGAAGAAAGACAAATAAAAAGCAAAATATGAAAGAAAACTTTGCATAAAAGAGACATTTTAGAACGGATTGGTTAAGTGGAAGACTAACCAGTCAGGAGCAAAGCACAAAAGACTTATTTTTATAGTTGGTGTCCTGCAGAGCGGCCTATCCCTAATTGGAGGATCACAAGCTCGGCTTCTGCCCCGCCAGCACAAGGACGCAGCAGAGCTCCCATTAGTATTTGAATATATGGATGGGGCTGTGACCTTAACCCACCAGACACAGTATGGGTATTAACACCTAATATACATCTATTGCAGATGTCTACTGAACGTCTCAGACAACTCTATTTTGTTACTCTGTTAGATGAGCACCAATAATGTTCTGAAAGATTTCTGAACATAGAGGTCTACACATCTACCTATAGACATCTAATCTTGGGATATTGTTAGAGAACTTTTTTTTTAAACATTTACTAGTCAAAAAAATACATTCTGCAATTTTACATCCATCTTCAGAACCCACTGAATCCCTTTTGGGGTCACAGGTTTGCTGGTTCCAACCCAGCTACTGTTTGAAGGTGGAGTATACCCTAATCAGGTAACCCGTATGTCACAGGGCCACAAAAACACACAGGAACCTGTGAAACATGTTATTGAATTGTGGGAGGAATTCAGTAACACGTAGAGGGTAAACATGCAAACTTCACACAGAAAGGTCCCAATTGAGGATTGGAACCCGGATTCTTCTCATCGTAAGGTGAACAAGGTAACGACTACGCCACCAACTAGTAATTGCAAAGTTTACATTCCAAAAAGTAGGAATTATTTCCACTGAAATATACCTGGAGTTAAAGGATCCAACAAATATATATCTTTTGTTTTTTTATAATTTTTTTATTGAGCATCAGGAGTACAGAACATGTACAAAGGCAAAGGTCAAATGTCAGACATTATCCAAACAATGCTTTTTTTTTTTGTAAACAAGAAAAACACATAGCTGAACCCTACTCCCACCCCACCCCACAGAACACGAGACATCCGAAAAATTAAAAAACAATAATATACGTTATATACACTGACCAAAAATATAAACGCAACACTTTTGTTATTGCTCCCAATTTTATGGTATGAACTCAAAGATTTGAAACATTTTCCACATACACAAAATAACCAGTTCTCTGAAATATTGTTCACAAATCTGTCTAAATCTGTGATAGTGAGCACTTCTCCTTTGCCAAGACAATCAATTTTTCAATTTTGCACAGGAGGAGCTGCCATTTACTTTCAGTCAAGCATCGTTCCATATGTTGTCCTCCAAAGCCAGTTCCTCCCCAACTGATTCACCCAGTCTGTCCGGATTTTAACAAGATTTGTGTTTTTTAAGGAAGTTATCTGATCATGTATTCTTGAGATAAATCTTCTAAGATGTACTGGGGTTTCTAAAAGTGCTTCTATACCTGAGCATGACGGCAAATATGGAAAGTCTGAGGTGTGACGCTGAAGGAAGTGGCGAATTTGGAAGTAACGGAATAGGCTAGACCAGGGGAGATTAAACTTATGTGAAAGATCATCAAAGCTGGCCAAAACTGAGTTTTTGTACATGTCTTTGAACAAGTGAATACCTTGCTTTTTCCAGAGAATGAAACCAGAGTCCAGTCTAGCATGGGGAAACTGGGGATTCCTGTTTATGGGACTTAAATGTAGGAGATCCCCACAGTCAAAGTTCCGTCTGAACTGAAACCATATTTTAAGAGCATTTATGACGACTGGGTTATCGGTGTATTTAAGGGCAGAGAGAGACAAGTCAGAGGTGGCCAGAGCACGGAGGGAGGTTGAAATCCATGATGCATCTTCAAGAAGGCACCAGTCCACATCAGGACTGTGGAGCCAGTGTAAGATATTCTTTGTGGCTTCTAGACGAAGAGAGAGGGCTTTAGCTAAGATCTTTGCATCGCAGTTGAGGAGAGAGATGGGTTGGTACGAGCTACAGTCTTTACCTGGTTTGAGCAGAAGGGTAATTGATGCTTCGGTTAATGTCTGGGGTAGTGAGCCACAGGATAGGGTCATTAAGCATATCAAGTAGTATTGGGGATAGTTTGTTTGAGAATTTTTTATAAAACTCTATAGGGTACCCGTCTGGGCCTGGAGCCTTTCCATTTTGCATTGAGTGTATTGCATTAGTGATTTCTTTATGGTCCAGTGGAAGCTCAGCATTGGTCCTGTGTATTTCTGTTACTAAGGGGGATTCTAAGTTATTTAAAAACATTTTCATTTCCGAGCAATCTTCTGTCATTTCTGACATATACAGGTCGGAGTAAAAGGAAGTAAATACTTTGTTGATTTCTGCTGGGTCAATAGTCAGTGTGCCATCTTTTTTTGTTATTTGGGGGATAAGTTGAGCAGCTGAACGACACTTCAGTTGGTGTGCTAAGAAACGTCCAGCTTTGTCGCCATGTTCATAGAGGTATCCCCGTGATTTTAACAGGAGCTGTTCTGTTTTTTCAGTTGCTATCAAATTATATTTTGTTTGGAGGTCTAGTCTCTTTTTATAGAATTCAGGGGAGGGAGAAGCACAATACTGAGCATCCACTTTAGATATAGATGTAATAAGCTCTTCTTGTGTGGTCCTTTTCATTTTGTTTATTTTAGCTGAATATGAAATAATCTCACCTCTGATAACAGCCTTTAATGTTTCCCAGAGGATAGAAGGGGAGATGTCATCTTTTTGGTTAGTTTCTATGAAGTATTCTTTGGGATATAATTTTGCAAAAAATATCTTCAGCCAAGAAGTTTCTGTCAAAATTCCGGGGGGGGCGTTCCAATTTATAGTAAGGAAACACAAGATCCAGTAGTACAGGGGCGTGGTCAGATTCAATTATAGATGAGTATTCAACTTCTGAAACAAATTAGAAAAGATTCTGGTCAACGTAAAAATAGTCTATTCGACTATATGAATGATGTACAAGGGAAAAAAAAGAATATGATTTACTTTGTGGATACAAAACACGGTCAACACATCCTATCTCGTTCATAAAATTTGATAGGAGTTTGGCTTTTTTGGAAATGTTTGTTGATTTAGGATTGGAGCGATCAAGTGTTGGATTTATTACACAGTTCAAGTCTCCACCAAAAATTAACTGGTGTGAGTTTAGGTCAGGAATCAATGACATTACCTTACCTATAAATTATTCATCATCCTAATTTGGGGCGTAGATGTTTACCAAGACCACAGGCTTATGATACAGGAGCCCAGACACAATCACAAACCGCCCTTGAGGGTCTGAAATAATGGTGGTTACAGCAAACTGGATTTTTTTATGAAATAATATGACTGTTCTGCAGGTTTTAGAAGTAAGATTAGAATGAAATATATTATCAACCCAACTTTTTTTTAAGTCTGACTTGGTCTTTAACCAGTAAGGGAGTTTCCTGAAGAAAGGCAATATCACATTTCAAATGTTTAAGGTGATTAAGTATTCTAGCTCGTTTAACGGGTCCATTTAAACCTTTTACATTCCAAGTAATGAAACGTACAGGAGCTCCTCCTGCATCAGCAGCGTTCACCATATAAAAAATAAAAGAGAAAAAGACCCAGAAGTGACAGCCAGGGTGCACACCTTATTAATTACTTTATCAAAGCAAAAGAGCAGTCCATGCTGCAGGAGAGTGATGACGTCCCCTTCCCCACCCCGTTTAAACCTGAACTAAGAACTAAGCCTATACCTGTCCTTCTCCATGAGGCAAGCTGCAGGTTAAACACTATTTTTCCTACGAACGTCTGGTAGCACATTTCCTTGTGTTATGCATAGGGCTCCCAGCTCTAGAACATAAGCACTAAAATTCAGACAATCATTAGTGAACAACTGAAGTGTTAACTAATTATTTAAAGGGGGAAAAAAAACAACTAAATAATAATGACAATAAAAAAAAAGAAATTAGAGTGACGAATTTAAGCTACAGACATATAGACCACTAATCATGTCTTGGCATATGTATAAACCTCAGATCCTGAGGCTGAATATGTTTAAAAAATAAAAAAAAACACATAAGAACGAAAAAACAAATGTAATAAAAGTAAAATAAAACACACACACACACACACACACACGCGTATAAACTAAGGATCCCGACGCACGACGGTGGTTACGTCAGTTAGTGGTTTTTGGCTTAAGATAGCATGAAATACTCACACTTTGAGTCCAGTGTCAACATGCTCAAATTTCTGGCCGTAAAATGTCTGCGCTTCGTCAGGCCAGTCGAAAGTCAGTCCGTTATTGTTGAACATCACTCGCAGCCGGGCCGGTAGAGCAGGTGGAATTTGACGTTCTTCTGCTACAACGCTCGTTTGACTCCGTTAAACGCAGCTCTGGTAAACTCTGATGGTGGCACCTTGGTATTTCAGCTCATGACTCCGCGCCCTTCTTTTTGCTGGAACCTAGAAAAGCAGACCAGGAACGTGCGAGGAGATGATCTTAGGCCGGGTTTGGAGGTCGGGGTCCGGTGTGCTCTCTCAAGCTCAGGCGGCGCGGGGGAAACTTCTGGTCCCATCAGCTGCATCAGCACATCCGACATGAACTTCACGGGGTCTTTGCCGTTTCCGCTGCCTTCGGGGATGTTCAGAATGCAGAGATTAGATCTCCGTGAGCGGTTTTCCAGGTCGTCACATCGATCCAAAAGCTCCTGGTTGTGATTCTGGAGCATTCTGATGGCAGATTCCGCAATGGTGAGCCGCTCAAAGTTATCGCCAGCAACCCCCTCCACGGAGGTAAGACGGCTCTGGAAGGAGTTGAGAGTTGTCTGTAGCGAATCTAGAGAGGATTGTAGTGGTTTGATGGGAATTTCAATGTCCTCCTTCTGTGAGGTTCTCTGTTTTGCGAACTCAGCCGCTAGTTGGTCCATAATGTCTGCACCAGCTGCAACAGGCGGCGGGGGTGTCCCAGACGCTCCTTCGGTGCTCGGAGAGTTGCTAGCTGTGAAAGATGCTAACTTAGCCGCTGCGCGCGTGGCCGGGGTTTGCACGCTGTTGGCCGATTTGGCCCTATTAAGCGCTACTCATTCTTACCAAGAGAGTTTGATACTACCACCACTAAATATATACCAAAGTTTACGCAGTGAAATATCATAAAGAGGGGTTAACAAAAGAAATGAGCCGGGAGCCTCTTTCTATGTGTCACAACAGGAAGTCAACAAATATATTTCTGTTTAGATTTTAAATTGTCATATAACTGAACAAAATGATGGAAAAAGGTCAGAGAAGTGAATCTATCTGCAATCAGCGGCAGTTTTCACACTACATCTCCCATGATGCATAGAGTTAAAGTGACAGCGTCTCAGTGTACAACAAGTCTTCCCTTTATGTTGGGTTAAAACAACCTGTAACATCATAACAATTCAAAAAGGAAAGAAAGACCAACAGACAAAGGTACCTTTACGAGGAGAGCAGACAGAGATCTACCCAGTAAACAATCTCTCTCCACTCTGGCGCAAATTCTGCTGCCTCCTGTTTTAATAAGTTGATTTGGGTTGTCCCTAAGTTACACATGCGCTGAGCTCTAAGGAGGGGAAACAGATAAAAACACAGCTGCAGCGCTATCAGAAAGCATTTATTACAACATGTCCGTCCTTCCACAGTCTTCTCAAATCATCTGTGGACCTGCAAATCCGTTTCTCACAGATAAACTAACACAGAGCGTCCTTCGATTCATTTTAGACACAGCTAACACAGGTTCTCAGGAGAATGCTAAAAAGACGCAAAGATAAACATTTTCTCCCAAGGGTGTCACCTCCACCTTCCTGTGAAACAGATATATATATATTTATATATATATATATATACGTGATGCGTAAAATAAGCAAATATGAGATAACTTGTATACATTATTCCAACAGTTTAAAACGTCTTGAAACCACAATGAACACACATCAAACATCAAACATCAAATCTTCTTGATGAAGTCAAAGGTCAACAGTTTAGTTCTCCTTCAAGGTTTGTGTTCATTAACAGCCAAACATCCCAGAGTTTGGTCCAAGTCATCTTTCTAACTGAAACATTTTTCCAATAACATCTGGATTATTTTACATGTTAAACTTAAGAAGAAGTAATAACAACATTTAAGAAACTGGATTAAGGTGAAGTGGACAACAGACACAATTAAACTAAATTGAAACAATTTATTCATCTAAATAGAAATAAAAAATTTTTGTTAAAGTTTTCAAAGACTTCATCTTTGATTAAAACAAAAGAAAAACTAATAAAACTTCAACATGTTCACTTTTTCTGTAGCTACAGAAAACATTAATATGTTAGTTTTTTTGTGTAAAATTTATCAAACATATTGTGATCATATTTTTCAAAAATTACAGTTGCCTTTGCACCAACATTGAAAAAAATATATAAAAAAAGTAAATCACTATTTAGAAAGAATATATTTCTTTTTTGTAAAGTTACATAAAATTGCATGTTAATAAACTGAAGGGAAAAACAACTACCAGGGTAAAATGTCAAATAATTTAGTTGAAAATTATTACGGAAAACTAACTTAACTTTTATTACATCTTTTAGAAAAAACAGTTGCAACTTCCAGCTTTTTCTGTCACAGTTATCACAAAAATGCTCGTGACATTGCAGAGGGACTGTACATCAATACAGACTGTAGAGTTTCTCCTTTTTTAATTTTTGGATGCTGGAGTGCAGCGGGATTTTTGTTACTGCAGAAAACTGCAGTAAAAACTGCAGTTCCAAAAAGAGCCCGTGATAGGCAAAATCCGTGAAGTAGAAACTTTTATTTTTTAACTATTATTATACAATTAAATACTCTATTATACATTTAAAAGAAAGAACAAACCATTTTACAGGCTCAAGCATTTGTTTCACAAATAAAAGGACTCTAGAAACGTTTTTTCAACAAATAACTTCTGTACTGTACTGTCAAATAATAATTTTAATCAGTGACTCAGGTGTATTTCACTGCTCTTCAGACTGAGCCGCTGCATCCTGACTCCGCTCTGCAGTGTTTTCTTCTTTTGAAGCCCGCGGTGCAGCTGTGTTTGTTCAGGAGAAGAACATAGTGATAGACAGTTGTTGTCGCTCCTTTTTCTGCTTTGCAAAAAGATCCCTATACACCGACATGCCACCATCAAGAGAATTTGCACGTACGTAATGTAAATTTGTCAAGCTGTTTTACGTACGTGTACATATTAAACTGCAACGTTATTGACGCACAGGTAGAGAAGAAGCGGAGTGACTTTTTAACCAATCAGAACACAGAACACAATGCACGATGCAAATCCGTGAAGTAGCGAAACCGTGAAAAGTAAACCGCGTTATATCGAGGGATCACTGTATTCTGTACATAGACGACTGCAGATCTCCCCATCAGAACTGTCATATTGTTAATTTTTCTGATGATACAGTCCCTGCTGTCTCTGTCTTCCAACCAACCGCAGCATCACAGCTCAGCTATACAGGAATTTATGGAGTGGTGTAACAACTTACATCTTGAGCTCATTTTGATGCCTGTGGAGATAAAGAAGTACAAATACCTGGGAACAGTCTTTGATGACCTGCTGAGGTTTTCTTCAAACACTGAGGCTATTTTAACAAAATGCAGTCAGAGACAATTCCTCCTGAGAAAATTAAAATCCTTTGGAACCAACAGTGACATTCTGACCAGATTCTACTACTCCATTGAAAATGTAATAACCTTCTCATTCGTCTGCTAGTTTCACTCACTAACTGTACAGAACAAAAACTGTCTTACACAGTGTAATAGTCTGTTTAAAAATCAACAAGCAGCCAATCAGAACACTTATCCCTTTGTACGATCAGAAAACAACAAAAAAAGCCCCCAGAATCCTCCAAGACCCCTTCATTGTTATGCATCATGAGTTTCAGTGGCTCCCCTCACATTGCAGACTTTGGCTTCCTGGATGCAAAACACAGAGTTGGTTACCAGGGCAGTCCAGCTGCTTAACACTGATTTACAATCCAGCTAATCAGTGCAAGTAACCCTTGTGCTATCCTATGGGGTAAAAATGACCATTGACGTGTTCTCCCTACCATGACAAAGGTGGATAAAGGTGGAAAGATTTCATGTAATCCATGGACACCAGTGAAGATCACAAATCATTGAAGAAAAAAGGTTCAGAGCTCTGTCTAGTGGGTCTAGATGACCCAACTCCCAATGCTAAAGTGCCTAGGATAGCACAAGAGTTTTAAATAGCACTGCGCTTTTCTGGACTGAGAGGTCTGAGGTCTTTCCAGGTATCTGTTGTAGCCACTCCTCCAGCTTGGGGGTTACTGCCCCGAGTGCTCCAATTACCACAGGCACCACTGTCACCTTCACTTTCCAGGCTTTCTCCAGTTCTTCTCTGAGTCCCTGGTATTTCTCCAGTTTCTCATGTTCCTTCTTCCTGATGTTCCCATCGCTTGGCACTGCCACATCCACCACAACGCCAGATCCATCCTATCAGTCTGGATCTGGAAGTCCCACAGGATCTTTGCTTGCCCCCTTGGGATAAATGGAGTTGTTTGAATTTGAATTGAAGAACAACCAGTTTGCTGAACTGTGTTGAGTTTTGTAGCTGATGGGGGTCTTCTGTTAGCCATAAAACTCTCTTTGCTGCCATCCTCAGAAGAAGCTGCTTATCCTCTCAAATCATTGATGCTACAAACGCTAAAAGACTTTGTGAACAGTCACAACTTTCAAAGAAAACAACAGCAGCTTCAAGCTTGGCTTACTAACTTGCTGGTGGCCTTCTGAGACATCCACGTGGAGACTTCTGTTGTTTTCCAACCTCAACATCTGGAAAAAGGCTTTTGTGTCAGAACACAAGACCATGAGGGGCCCTGAAAGTCTCACAGACATGAAGGTTGGTGCAGAAACCACTGGGGTTCAAATGAAACTCAAAAGAATGACAGAAGAGGAACCCACGAAGGTCTGCTGCAGCTCTGTTCTTTTTTTAACCCTTGTGCTATCTTAAATGACCCCCCCCCTTCCATTGAGGTGTTCTCCCTACCATGACAAAGGTGGATAAAGGTGGAAAGATTTCATGTAATCCATGGACACCAGTGAAGATCACAAATCATTGAAGAAAAAAGGTTCAGAGCACTGTCTAGTGGGTCTAGATGACCCATCTCCCAATGTTAAAGTGCCTAGGATAGCACAAGGGTTACAGAGGATCTTTTAGCCTCTGACTTTTGTTGAGGGCGCACATTAAAGAAAGCACAGCCCCAATCTGCAGAAACTTTATTTGTATCACATAAGTAAAGGACGGGAGATTCTGCAGGAAGAGTCTGACAAATGTTTATTTAGATTTTCTTCTGCTTGTCACAAACATTCATGAAACCTGAAGTGTGATTCTGGAAAAAGGAAAAACTGGACAGAAAAATGAAGTTTCATGTCTACGTCTTCACATCAAGAAAACAATCTAACAGAGGTTCCCTTCAAATCAGAAAATATCACCAAACAGCCTTTTTTCATTTATTATCTCAGGATTCAGTCATAAAATTCTTTTCCAACCAAAAAGCAGACAGAGTCGAAGCTGACCGTGTCCCACAGAGGAAAGCCCCCCCCTGTGCCAGCTGCATCTAGAAGACAAATGGACGTGGAGATGACCCGCAGGCTCAGCTGGAGTCACAGCAGGTTCAGGATGGAGCTGGCCTGGGAAGCCAGTTTGCTGCTGCTGTGATCCGTCAGTTTGCTCAGACTCTCCTTCATGTTCACAGAGATGAGCTCGTCCCTTGTCAGGCCTGAAACACAGAGGTACACCTCAGCAGGGGGTGGGGTACCACACCTGGACACTCCTCTCATCAATCCTGCTTTCTTTCAGACAAATTCCCATTTTCAAAAATGTCTTTCCATCCATCCTTTGTGTCGGAGTGAAGTTTGACATTGGGGGTGTGTGGGGCAGCAGTCTTAGCAGGGAAGCTTTAACCCTTGTGTTATCTTTGATGACCCCCCCCTTCCATTGACGTGTTCTCCCTACCATGACAAAGGTGGATAAAGGTGGAAAGATTTCATGTAATCCATGGACACCAGTGAAGATCACAAATCATTGAAGAAAAAAGGTTCAGAGCACTGTCTAAAGCAGGGGTCGGGAACCTTTTTGGCCAAGAGAGCCATAAACGCCACATATTTTGAAATGTAATTTTGAAAGAGCCATACAATAATGTAGTGTCCCCTTCCCACACTGAGGCACGGAGACTTAACCTCTTTTAAGTTATTCTGGTTACTGCAAACCGCAAGAAACGCTATACAATTAATTCAGCAACTCCTAAGTCTCTTCCACCGAGACGAGAACACGTCTCCCAACTTTATATTCCCCTGCTCCCGCTGCAGCCCTCCCATTTCCCTTATTCGGCCCATAGCTGAACCCCATTGGTCCAAACTACCTAACAACAGGCTGAGCGACAGAACTGAGAGCCAATCAGATCTCTGTTTGATGCGTTTAATGAACTCCAGAACTTTTAACGCGGCCCAACAGCCATCCAACTCAGTCCGCGACAATATGTTTAAAACTAAATATACAAATGAATGTGTGCATTTTTAAAGTACAATAAGTCTGTGGATTATTTTTTAATAACATCGTTATGCTGTTGCTGATAAATGATAAGTATTTCTCGTGGTAGTTTTGCTGATGGTCTAGTCTGGTTGATACATGGTGAGTTTCTGCTTCATGCAGGCGTTGAGACTTTAAACGTGATCGTAGGTCTGAATGTTCTGTAGATGTGAGGCAGACTGCTCACATGCAGACCTGGAGCCAAACACACACTCACACGCTGCAGTGGGTGACGGGCAGCGGGTTTTACGTTTTTACATTCCCTGCGTGATTCACCATGCTGCCCGTGCCCCCCCCCCCCCACCCCCTGCTTTCTCCCTCACACATCCTTTCCCCGCATCTGCGCACTCTTTCTCAGAGACGGGAGCGCGCAGTTTTAGGCACGTCAATTCACAGGTTTCCGGCTGGTACAAACTCTGTGAAATAATAGATAATAGTAACTGATAGTGCTGGCGCATCGCATCGCACCCGAGAAGGACTGGTCTAATGAAAAAAAAAGTATAATTAAAGATTTGTCTGCGAGCCACATGTGACCATCAAAAGAGCCATATATGGCTCGCGAGCCATAGGTTCCCGACCCCTGGTCTAGTGGGTCTAGATGACCCAACTCCTAACGTTAAAGTGCGTAGGAGAGCACAAGGGTTAATAAGATATATTTAGATAATAGATAGATAGCCTCAGATCAAATAATGAAGGGAGGGTTCTAGCCCCTCGCTCCATCCCATTCTCCTCATGCATGTGTGCCTTTTCTCTGGTTTCATCCCACAGTCCAAAAAAGATGCTTCACATGTTAATTGGTGTCTCTTAATTGTCCCTTGGTGTGCGTGTGGTGATGTAACTGACTGGTCACCTGCTCAGGGTGAACCCCCACCTTTCCCCAACATCAGTTGGGTTGACTCCATGACCCCGAGAGGGATTCAGCTGATTCTGAAGATGACTGGATGGATGATGGAGTTCCTATTTTGTTATTCCAACTGTAACTGCAGTGCAGTCAAATTGTTGGAGCTCCTGTTTAAATCAGTCGTCCTTGCTTTCCCACCTTGCTTAGCATTAAGTCCACTAAGTCAAGATAGACCAGGTCCTGATTCAGAGATGGTCTCCCTCTACCTTTTCCTTCTTTCTATAACATTTAAATATGTTATGAAATGAAACCCCTTACTGCAGTTAGCCAAGGTGCAGATGAGACCCAGAGTGCTGAACTTGACCTCGACGGCTGCTGCAGGATCCTCCAGGATCTTCTTCAGCTCAGGTAGAAGCTCTGCGTCTCTTAACGGATCTTTCACAGATTCTGCAGACACCACAAACATGAAAAACCCTCAACAGCATTTCCAAATGAACCTCTTTAACCTATTTGATTTGTAGAAGAACTGCCTTATGACAATCTGAGTCTTTCGTTGACTATTTTGGGGGGTAATTTTCTTCATTCTTCCCTTCCATATTTAGCTGCAATCCACAACAAACAACCTCTTACATGCACCCCCCTCTACCAATAGGAGCTGCTAATGGTGAAGCACCACCCACTCTTAGGTTAAGTCTCTCCTAATTGGTTGATTTAACTGAAACGACTTTTGTCTTTAATGTAGCTCACTAATCAGAAGAATCTGAGGCTACAGAAAAATGTGTGCTCTAACCTTTCAGTTTGTTTACTCATCTGTGTTTCTGTGCAGGACTCAAGAAATGAAATGAAAATGATGTTTTTGGTGTATTTAAGGTGTTCTTACTACAGTTTTCTCATGATGAAGGCCATATATAAAGAAAATTGAGATTAAAACCTCATTTCTGAGTTTTTTTTTCAAATTGTAGCGGATCAGGAGCAGATAATAACTTCTGTTTGAAAAAGCTGTCAGTTGTGCACAGAAACTGAAATGGGCGGGCCAAAGTCTCCCAGCTCTGCTCCATTTTGATGCATCATCCACAGACAAAAAGATCCATGTACTTGTTTTCCTCATCTGAACGTCTGTACGGCTGGATAGCTCCAACATTGCTCGCCATTTTTGTTGCACTGACAATGCTAGGTTGAGGTTTCGAGGGGCTATAAGCTAGCGGGAAAGAGTGTAAACAAAGGGACGATGGGATATTCGCTCAGGCTTACTCCGCACCAACAGAGAGGGGAATTTCTGATGAACTCCTGTTGCTCTGCAGAAACTATGTTCTAAAAAATGACACAGGTTTTTTTAATTTTGCCTAAAAACAGCCTCATCTTAAGTAAAGGATCACTAGGAACGCTTTAGAAATAGATCAAAAGATGACTGGAGTAGGACTTGAAGCAGAGAGAAAGTCTTGGTCTCAGGAGCTTTGCAGGTCTCCCACCACCACTATGCTTCAGTGACATGCCCAGCGTGAGTTTAACTGCTCTGCTTATGGTGTGCAAGTGCCACACTGTGTTTGTGTTTTGTTTGCTTATAAATAGAAAAGTTAGTAAAGCACATAATCTGTCAAATCTATATCTGTGTCAGCAAAAATATTCTATGAAGGATACATTGCACATATTTTTGAGAAAATAAATAATTTTTCCGGGGCTTAACATGATGAAGTTTTATGTTTTAACACTGATTTTGAGAAAACATACTAGTTCTATACAAACGAGCGTTATTCATCTAAATATTCAGTCAAACTGAATCCTTGCACCCCCATCACGGGAAAATTCTGGAACAGTTTACCAATGTCAAGAGCCGACGCTATTGCCAGGGCGACCAGGGCTTCATTCTGCATAATGACATGTTCGCTCGTTGCCATGGAGATCAGCTGTTGAATTCCACCTTCTTTGGCCACGGCACGCACAACTTCCTGTGAGAGAAGAAGCTGTTGTGAGGCCGATGTCTACAAAGAACGGAATGATGTTTTGTGTTGGCGGAAGCTCACCGGGTTTCTGCTGTGTCTGATCAGAGCTGCTAGAAGACGACTGGCTTCTCCCCGCACCCCCACATGGTCTTTGGCTTCACACCACTCTATGATGCGTGCGAGAAGCACAGCGTCGCCACCCAGCATCAGTGCTGCCTCCTCTGAATTCCAGATGGGAAGACAAGAAGAGAGAGGCTATTTCAGAGATGTGCACAAGCACAGTTTGTTCGTCTCAGGTGCTGGACAGTCTCAGAAAGTTTGGCCAACATTACAAAATAGAAGGAAAGACCAAAAAGTTGAATATGCGTTTTCACAGAAATTAAATCAATTGTAAACCTACTGTTTGCACAATAAAACAAAAAAAGGAAAGAACTGGAGAACCAGATCCACCAGCTGTGGAAGCACACGTGTATGGAAGCGATTCTGTAGTATAATTAAAAATAAAAGTCAAAACCAGAAATGCTTTTTCATTTTCAAAATAAAGCTGCATTTTTTTACTAAAAATTAAAATGAAAAAGCAATCCAGCAAAATGCTTTTTCATTTTCTTCTTCAACACCGCTTTTTTTCTGTCACTTAATTGAAATGATAAAGAAAATGGTATTTGACATTTCATTTTCAAAAAGTTCTCTGGTAAATGTGTAGCAAAATTCATTTAGAAATGTCTTATTTGACAATTAAATGGATTAACAGAAATACTTTTTAATTTTCAAAATGTAACTGCATCAAATGACTCAAAATTAAAATGAAAAATCAATATTTCAGAATGCTTTTTCCTTTTGTTGTGTCGGTCAAGTTGTAGAAAAGAACACCCGCTCAGTTCAAGATCCAACTTTATTCTTCTTCTGCAGCTTCTCTCAGTCCCAGCTACTCATACATCAGTGATCATCTCCACATACTGGGTAAAAGGTGTAATGACACTCCATAACAACACCACATATCCCCCTTTTTTAGATTTTAAACCAATAGAGAATTCTCCATAAAAGGAAACATTTGACTCCATAACTTTTCAAATGGTATGAATAACAAAATACAAATAGAAACAGAATTGTCAATTTGAGTTAACCCCTGAACATTAAGGTAAAGAATATTCACTCTCCATTAAATGAGATAACCTGTGGCCAGAATGTTTAACTGAAATATATGACCTTGGTAATATCAAATTTTATATATATGACCTTGGTAATATCAAATTTTATATATATGACCTTGGTAATATCAAATTTTATTAACAACCAAAGTCAAAGTCAGGAACAACATAAACATTTGTAACAGTTTATCATAACCTGTCATCCCCCCGAAAAAAAACACTTAAGTGGGTTAGGGTTAACCACTGAGCCAGGTAGGAGGCAGAACGTGCCTGCGACCACGCCAGCGCCCCAGAGGAGAAGGCAAAGGATCAAAAGATGGTAGATACACCTCCTCAGGCTGTACAGAACTGTCATGAGTCTCTTCAGCAATGGCAGGTGATGCTGGGGACAAATGAATGGCATTCTACACCTTGCCATCTGAGAGTTTGAAGGTTGAAGGTCCTTTTTGTGCCAAAACCTGAAGCAGCTGTGTGAACTTGGAACGTCCTTTCTTCACGAAACCAGGTTTCCTTATCCGCACATAGGAACCACATGTAAAGTTTGCGGTTTGTGCTGCACGTCGCTTATCTGTGTACTGTTTAATCCTAGCTTGGCGTCGCGGAACCATTTTGCTCAACGTCCCACATTTCATCTGAGAAGATGCACGTGGAGGAGCCAGGTTTTTTATGTTGAGTTTGGTGCAAAAAGGGCGGCCATGCAGCAGTTCGGCTGGTGAAACAAAAGTTATTGCATGAGGAGTAGCCCGATAAGCAAGGAGAAAGTCAGTAATATAGGGGAGCCATGGCTGACCTTGAATGTCAGTTGTTTGTAAGCAGTGTACAAACACCCTGTTCCACCTCTCCATTTCACCATTACTCTGAGGGTAGTAGTTGGAGCTGCGGCAGTGCGTTATGTCGCGAGCAGCTAAGAAGTCCTCAAACTCAGTAGAAACAAAACAAGAACCATTGTCAGTCACTAATTCGAGGGGGTTACCTTCACGACTGAACACAGCAGACAAAAACAAAGTGACAGTCGCAGTAGTTACATTTGAGAGAAATGTTACTTCAGGCCACTTACTGTAGTAATCTATCAGTGTGATGGCGTAACGACAGTCAGCTGAAGCAGAGTTAAAGGGTCCCACTATATCTATAGCAACCTTTTCCCACGTTGTCCTGGGAAGGGGAATCGGTTGTAAGGGGGCAGCTCTAGTTATAGCAGTTTTGTCGTGCTGGGAGCAGGTTGTGCAGGATTTGACAGCAGCTTCCACATCCACATCCATACCAGGCCACCAATAGAGCTCTCTCAAAAGTTGTTTGGTCCTAACAATACCTTGGTGCGTGTCGTGAGCTAGCTGTATAAACCGAGATCGCAGCGAGGTGGGAACGACAAGATGATGAGATCCACGGATCAGGTAACCGTCTGTTTCAGCCAGCTCTGCTTGGATGTGGTAGTAGGGTAAAAGAGCTGGGTCAAGGCCTTTTGCATTACGGGGCCAGCCATCACGAAGATAAACTAGAACCTGTTGCAACACAGGACAGTCCAGACAGGCCTGGATCAGCTGGTCTTTTGTGACAGCGGCAAAGTCCACATTAGCCACCAGTGCTACCATGTCCTCTTCTAGCTCGTGTGGTGGAGGAGAAAAGACAGATAAACGAGATAAACAGTCTGCCACAACGTTCTCACGACCCGGTTTATACTCTACAGTGTAGTTAAAACACATGAGGCAAGCTGATTATCTAGCAATCCGCATTCCTGCTCGTCCAAAACCTTTAGTAGATAGCAGCGTAGTGAATGGGCTATGGTCAGTGCGTAGAGTAAAGTGTTTACCCCACAAATATGTGCGCCAGCGTTCAGCGGCCCAAATACAGGCGAGCGCCTCTCTCTCAATCATAGAATACCACTAAGAGACCGGGAAGCAAACGCAATGTTTTTTTCGGTGTCCCCATGTAACTGGGTAAGTACTGTAACAATACCATAATCACATGCATCTGCGGTAACTATGCTGGGAAGAGCTGGGTCAAACAGAGAAAGAGCAGAGCCAGTAGCTATCAGTTTTTTAGAGTTCTCAAAAGCCACTTGTGCCTCCTCAGTCCACTCGAAGTTTGCGTTCTTACGCAACGTGGCACGAAGTGGTTCCACAACACAAGCATAGTTGGGAATGAAATTTGAATACCACCCTGTAAGGCCCAGGAAAGAGTGTAGAGTTGTAGCATCACAAGGGGAAGCAGCATCTGTGATAGCACTGATGTGATCAGGATTTGGCCTGATACCTGTAACAGAAACAATGTGCCCCAAAAATGACAGCTCAGTTTGTATGAACAAGCACTTTTCCATGTTAAGTTTCGGCCCACTACTGCACAGCCGGTGCACCACAGCCTTTAATCGCTTTTCGTGAAGATCAGGCGTGTTAGCAAACACAATTACATCGTCCAAATAGCATTGAACACCATCCAAACCTGACAGAATCTGTGTCATCATCCTTTAAAAAGCACTGGGGGCTGAAGCCAAACCAAAAGGTACTCTGGTAAGACGGAACAGTCCATCATGTGAAATGAAACCAGTAAGGTCCCTGCTTTCAGGATGAAGGGGTACTTGGTGGTAAGCATTCTGCAAGTCTATGGTGGAAAACATCCATGCTCCACGTAGCTCATGAAACACCTCCTCAATGTGTGGTAGCGGATGGCTGTCAACAACCACTGCTGAAGAAGGCACAGCTGCACTGACCCGGCAATCGCTGATAACAAGGTTCAGAGCATTGAAAAGATCCAAACCCAAAAGTGGGTTTCCAGTTGACACCACGTACACATTGATTGTGGCACAGCTTGTTCCACAGCTCACTGTCAGTTCCAAACACCCTAAGACAGAAATAGGTTCTCCTGAGTATGTAACTAGTCTTCTTTTTGCTACGGAAAGTGGAATATGACCATAATGTTTCTGGTACAGGCGCATAGGGAGAATGGACACTGCAGATCCAGTATCGACCAGCAGGTCAACTGTAATTGTGGGTCCCTCAGCTGCACGCATAGAGACTTTGCACATCAGCCTGCTGTTAAGGCTTGTCATGTCCTCTTCTTCCACTAGTAATATTTTGATTGTATCAGGCTGTTCAACCGACACTTCCCTCACTTTATTTAACACAGTCCCACTCCTGCAGACTCTCTCAAAATGTCCATGTTTACTGCATTTTCTGCATGTGGCTGATTTAGCAGGGCATTTAGGAAAACTTGCAATGTGTGTTAAAGATCCACAGCGGTAACATGTGTTACCAGCAAACCCACGTCCATTTGGCAGGACTCTCTATGGTGCTTTAGCTTGTGGACGCCCGTGACCGTGTCTGTACCTGCACCATGACCGTGTCCCCTGCACCATGCCAACTACAGCTTCACAGGCTGGCGTAGTTATAGCTTTAGCTTCTGCCAGAGCACTTTCAATCTGAGATTGATTCAGATAATGTGAGAGTTTTCTGTAGAGTGAGATTGCCTTCCATAAGCAGGCGTTCTCGGATCCTCCTGTTGTTGGTTTTTTCCACAATTTGATCACGTATCATGTCATCAGCCAGCGAGCCAAAGTTGCACGTAGTAACGAGCTCACGTAAGGCAGCAGCATACTGAGCAGTTGACTCAGCAACACGTTGAGCCTGACGAAACTTATTTCTCTCTGTCACTGTATTTAACTTGGGTATGAAAAACGTCTTTAATGACTGCAGGGCATCTGCGTCGGAGTCACCCGTATCCGGCAAAGTGTAGAAAATGTGCTGGGCTTCCGCGCCAACAGTGTGGATCAGCAGCGCCCGTTTCCTCTTGTCCTCCATCTTGTCGGCTAACGCCAGTACGTAGTTTTCAAACGTGCGTATCCAAGACTCCAGAGGGATTGTAGACACACCGGGATTCTGTAGGAATGCTGGGGTCGGCAAAATTCCTAGTAAAGCTATCCTCGTCGCCAACATGTTGTGTCGGTCGAATTGTAGAAAAGAAATGTAGACACCCGCTCAGTTCAAGATCCAACTTTAGTCTTTTTCTGCAGCTTCTCTCAGTCCCAATTACTCATACATCAGTGATTATCTCCACCTACTGGGTAAAAGGTGTAATGACACTCCATAGCAACACCACACATTTCTACTTAAAAAAACGCTTATTCTGTGTCATAATTAAAACGAAAAGGCAAAGAGGGGATTGCATTTTCATTTTAACATCCACCCTGCAAACATTGTCGCATTATTCAATTCGAATAAGCATTTACAGCGGAGAGGCGGGGCGATGACGTCAGTGCTATCTCCCTGTGTCCGGCTACTACAGACACAGACATGCTAGGAGCAGTGTAGCTTTGTGTTAGCGGCATAATCATAACAGTAATAAAAGCACATTCAGAAGATAGTCTCCTGCAGCTTCGCGCTGATTTTGCTGTTCGATGACAGCTGGAGTCCCATCAACAGCTATAGCAGATTTCACCCATGCTAAAACACACCAACACACACTCAGCTTCGCGCTGAGTGTGTGTTGGTCCAACCACCATCTATCTTCTAAATGTGCTTTTATTGTTGTGATTATTATTAAAGGCCTGCTCACTCATATTTTTTTTAAATCCGTACTGTCAGTGCTTTTTTCTGCGCTGTAAGGAGGAACCGAAAGACGGGTTAGGATTAGGCTAATATGTGATTAAAACATTAGCCGTGGAGAGGTACTTAAAACTCTGAACGGGCATTGAGCATCTTGGATGTAAATATGTAGGAATTACACCAGCCTTTATTTTATTCTGGACACCACTGGAAACACAAATTCATATGATGGTTTCTCAGATCGTAGCAGCATTTCCGCCTTCGGCAATCGGCAGCTTTGGGTCGCGGGGCTTCGTGCTCCACTATGTGAAGGCAGCTGTCGGTCCGAAGAAAAAAAGCTTGTCCGGGGGGGGGGTTTCGATGAACCGTGGTGCGTCCGAAGGAGGGCAGCAGAAGGTGGAAATGTTGCTACGTAGTCCTGAGAAGCTGTGTAAAATCATCAAAAGTTCAAAACCAACACAAAGTCCTCTTCTCTGCCACTAACACAAAGCTGCACTGCTCCTAGCATGAGTCTCTTAGCAGCTGGACACACGGAGATAGCACTGACGTCATCGCCCCCCCTCCCCGCTGGAAATGCTAAGTGGAATTGAATAATGCGACAATGTTCGCAGGGTGGATGTTAAAATGAAAATGCAATCCCCTCTTTGCATTTTCATTTTAATTATGACACAGAATAAACTGTTTTTAAGTAGAAATGAAAAATCATTTTGAAGTATTGATTTTTCATTTTAATTTTCAGTCATTTGATGCAGCTACATTTTGAAAATGAAAAATCATTTCTGTTAATCCATTTATTTGTCAAATTAGACATTTCTAAATGAATTTTGCTACACATTTACCAGAGAACTTTTTGAAAATGAAATGTCAAAAACCATTTTCATTATCATATTAATGAAGTGACAGCGCTAATGTATGCTATCACTTTGGCTGGGGGGGAGATGCGTAAAGGCAGGGGAGAGGTGGTCGGCCCCGCTCTTCTGGATGATCTATAGACAGTATATATCACTGGACATACTGACCCCTCTCTCTCTTCACGTTCCGAATAGGAAGTACCTGCCGGCTTCAAGAAGCCAAAGTCCCATAAACTTCCAAAGAAATTAACAGCTGTTAATTCTACTGATACCTTTTTCTTAACATCTTCTTGTTAATCCTAACTTTTTTTTATGATGATTTTTCTTTATCCCAAATTATTCAAGTTTAAACTGACCAATCAGATGCCTCAGTGAAACCATGTGGTGCCCGCTGGCCCCCACCTCGAATGTTTTATTGACAGATTCTCCCGAGCTGCTTTCAGTAGAAAGGGTGTGGACTTTGAACAAGCTTTCTCATGATTGCTGACAGTAGTAGACCTAGAAACATTACTCAGACCAACTCGGACCAATCACCGTCATCTGGCTCTAAATGGCGATGCCTGTGTCGCGGAAAAATGGCGACAGCTAAGGTATTTTCTATGGGTGACGTCACACTCGCTTTGTCCAGTGATATATGTCTGTCTCTTCATCTGAACTCCATGTTTCCTGCCATGCAGGGTCTGATGGTGAGTCACATTTACCTGATTCAGCACGTCAGTCCTCTTCTTACCTTGTCCATCCACCATCATGCGCAGTGTTCCCAACAGCTTGAACTGAACCGGTGGCATGTCGGTACGCAGCAGAGACTTTATCCTTTCAGTCACACCGTCCTCCAGCATCCGCACTTTGTTGATAGCTGGGAGACACAGATGTCAAATCAGTCAAACAATGCTTTTTGTGTGAGTCTTTGGGTGTGCTCGTGTGAAGATACGTTTTATATCCATTAGCTGACTGAGACTACCAGAGCTGAACATCACCAGATTATATTTGTTTGTTCCCTGCTGTCTCTAATTCTCAATTCAGCTTTTACCATAATAATAACTCTTTAACTTTTTTTTAACAAAAGTTTCATTTTTACATCCACCAGAGGAATAATATCCAGACTTCTCTGCTTCATGTAACTTATAAAACTTTAATATTTCAAAAGTAAAAGAAAGTTCAATCTAAACTCATTCTAAGATTCAGACACTTCATCTCTCTTCCCTTCCAGGCCTCGCGGGCTGGTGTCCTACACGTTTTACAACCAACCTACAATTGAAGCTCCTTATAGGCTAAACAGACCTGATCCAGGTAATCAGCAGCAAATAAGGTAGGATTTCTGGAAAACCAGCAGTACGCTGGCCCTCGGGGCCTGGATTTGGGGACCCCTGCTGTATAGAATAGTCAAATTCAATTATATTTTTTTGTCCCACAGCAGCAGTCACTGACTGCAAGTTGGAACGATTTCGGCGCCTTTCAGCGAAAATATGACCCCCGCCACGTCTCGAAAAGTCACCAAAGTGTTAACACACCTCAGATAAATTGAAAATGAAGTTTCCACAAAGTCACCCCCCCCCCCAAAAGATGATGACATCACGGCGAGTGATCCCGCCAAAAAAATTAGTGGGCTGAAAACCTTAAAAAATTGTTTCAAAATACAGTTACTTAAAAAATACAGTTAAACCAAAACACACGTGTTGGGGATATCCCAAAGAAGTTCTGAAATCATTATGGGACGGCCACACAACCTATGGCTTGGCGGCCATTTTGTGGCGAACTCTGAGAATTGGCGATTTTTGTGTTTTTCCACGAAATGGGAAAACAAAACTTTTGTTTGAGCGATTTTCACGAAATTGCACAAACTTGCTGCCAGCTTGTGAAGGAAATTGTTTTATTATTATCATTGTGTAAATGTATTTGTCTAAATGTATGTTTAAATGTTAACTCAGATTGACCTTTTTACCTCTTCTGAAAACAGTTGTGTGTTTGTTCATCTGCTTCTCATCCCCCACCCAGGATGAGGGGTTTACGACACACTGTCCTGGGCTGATAAGGGATACTGTTTGAACTTAGAATCCAACCAAAAGGGTCATTTGACGACACCCCCTAATGAACTTTTTGTCTTCGTCTTGAAAATGTTACCTCGTTCTTGTGTCCTTAATAAAAGCAGCACAGGGAGAGGCAGACCTTTGAGAAGAGAAGCGTGGTAGACGTTTTCTGTCACTCTTGCTCGTCTCCCTCGTGCATGAGAAACTTGATTCTTGTTGTGGTTTGTTGTTTATAATTGTGTTTTTCTTTAATGTCTAGATGCATTTATCTGACACAGCTCCAGTCTACAAACACCACAGAAGTGTCATTGACCTTTGACCGCCATCTTGCATTTAAAAAAAAAAGCCTCTTTAGCGCCACATACAAACGAAAACTCGTCCCAGAGATTTTTCGCCATTGTCTCGTAACTTCTCAGGCATCCAAAGCAAGGTCATGTGGAGAAAATGTTAGAATTATAAGTTCAAAGGCTGGAACTGGAAAAAATGAAAAACACTGGATATGGACATATAAGGAATGTGGGCGTGGTCAGCAAAAAAAAACACTGTTGCTAAGAACAACAAAAAGTTGGCTTTTTGTGATTCATCTGAAACTTACATCGATTTGTTCATCATCCCGAGGCGACAAAAACATAAAATTGTTGCTATGGAGAAAAAAATCAACAGAAAAATTTGTTTTTTTACTAACTTATGAAATATAGTTCTCCCCAATGGAGCAATGTGTTTTTCTGAGTCAGTTGATGATGCTGATCGCTAAGCTAGCACTTTTAGCTAAATTAGCATAACTAGCATAGTTAGCATAATTATCATCTTAAACAATGTGTTTTTCTGAGTCAGTTGATGATATTGATGGCTATGCTAGCACTTTTAGCCACATTGGCACAGCTAGCAAATTTAGCATGATTAGCATTTTAAGTAATGTGTTTCTCTGAGAGTTGATGCTGATCTCAATGCTAGTACTTTTAGCCACTTCAGCATAGTTAGCATAATTAGCATTTTAAGCAATGTGTTTTTCTGAGAGAGTTCATGATGCTGATCGCAATGTTAGCAGTTTTAGCAACATTAGCTTAACCTGCATTGTTAGCATAATTAGCAGATGCAGCTTTGAATAGCCTTTGTCAAAAGTGGTCGCTGAGGGGCGGCGGTGCTGCGTAGAAATGGGCAGCAATGGCGCGGCGGTGGTGCATAGAGGTGGGCGTAGAAGGCGGGTTGTGTCTGCAAGCCATACAACGCTGCTTGCGGCTTTAATTTGTTTTCTATTTTACTTTATTTCTATATTATTTTTCATTTATGTTTTAGTGAACTTGTTTCCTTTTTTAATACTTACCCCTTGCACTTTGTTGGACATAAGTACAAAACATTGTACTACATGTTGGACTATTTAACCCTTGTGCTATCCTATCGGGTCAAGATGACTATTGACGTGTTATTCGTACCATTACAAAGGTGGATAAAGGTGAAGAGGATTTCGTGTAATCCATGGACACCACTGAAGATCCTAGCCTAGATGACCCCACTCCCAATGTTAAAGTGCCTAGGATAGGGGGGTATATAAGGGGTATGGCAGCTGAATGGCTTGGTTTGCTAGGTTTAGGACTTGCGTGGAGTAAACCAGGATTCACTGCCCAGGGGGCAAGATGAGCTTATTCCAGTGTGGGTCCTTCAGAAAGACCCTTCACACTACTGCTGAACTATGTAGCCACAGGGGGGCACAAGTCCCCCTGTGCCAGTCTTCGTAACTCTTGTGCTATCCTAGGCACTTAAACATTGGGAGTTGGGTCATCTAGACCCACTAGACCAGGGGTCGGAAACCTTTTTTACTCAAAGAGCCATTTGGGACCGCCCCTAATGAAAAAAAAAGCAACCGGAGCCACAACCCGTTTTGACATCATTATATATATTATGCATGTTTGTATTATATCAAGGGTGCTCATTACGTCGATCGCGATGGACCGGTTGATCTTCAAGGACATGAGTGTAGATCGCGGTCCAGAAAAGATTTTAAAAAAAAAGTACTTCTTTCTTTCTATTGTCATGTTTATTAGTTACATGTTTATTTGAACATTATTGTTTATGTACTGATGATTAAAAACTACACAGTAAGATTACACAAAGATACTTTTGTATTAACAGAGGAAGCGTTTTATTACAAGGACAGAAAGCAGCAACCATCGTATTTCATGCTCTGCTGTAAACCGTGCAATGCGGGGAGCGTGGCATATTACGAGGCATTTGGCGCTGCTGGCTCCGTACGAAGCGCGTGCCTCGCAGCTTCCTTAATGAGCTCGTATTTATCGGGCGAGAACTGCAGAGCTGATAGCAGGAGGAGACACGCGGGCGGCTTCAATAAACACTCCAGTTGTCGGGAGTGGTCTTCTGCCGGGGACATGATGTGCAGCGGGGCAGGAAGAAACTTTCTGATGACAAAGAGTTTGCGCTCTGTGAATTTAAACACGCGTCTGCAGTGACGTATGTATCAGAGAATGTCCGATTGGCCGCGATCTACACTCATGTCCGTGAAGATCGACCGTCGATCGCGATCAACGTAATGAGCACCCCTGCTCTGTTTAAAAACACTGAGCGCAAACTCTCTGTCATCAGAAAGTTGCTCTCTGCCACGCGGCACGTCAAGTTCCCGGCAGAAAACCACTCCGGACCCGGAGTGTTTATTGAAGTCGCCCCGCGTGTGTCCTCCTGCTATCAGCTCTGCAGTTCTCGCCCGATAAATACGAGTTCGTTCATTAAGGAAGCTGTTTTTTACGTCGCACGCGCTTCGTACGGAGCCAGTAGCACCTTTGAAATGCCATGAAAAATGAACAAACTAAAATGAAATTGAATTTTTATAAAATACTCATTATTTTCCAAAGTCACAGGGAGCCACAACAGAAAGATGAAAGAGCCACATGTGGCTCCGGAGCCATGGGTTGCCGACCCCTGCACTAGACAGTGTTCTGATCCTTTTTTCTTCAATGATTTGTGATCTTCACTGGTGTCCATGGATTACATGAAATCTTTCCACCTTTATCCACCTTTGTCATGGCAGGGAGAACACGTCAATAGTCATCTAGCACAAGGGTTAAAGTTGAAAGTATGTGGTTTCTGCCAGCATGTCTAACTTGTAGATAAACATTCCAAACGCTGAGATCGGATACATGCTGATTTTTGTCAAATATTGAGGGGCAAAAAATCACTTTAACCCTTGTGCTATCTTAGATGACCCCACCCTTACATTGACGTGTTCTCCCTACCATGACAAAGGTGGATAAAGGTGGAAAGATTTCATGTAATCCATGGACACCAGTGAAGATCACAAATCATTGAAGAAAAAAGGTTCAGCGCACTGTCTAGTGGGTCTAGATGACCCAACTCCCAATGTTAAAGTGCCTAGGATAGCATAAGGGTTAATCAGCCCCTAATCATGCAAATTGTCCCACTTCTTCTATGAGAGACAGAATGAGAAAAAAAATCCAGGACATCACATTTATAATTTTTGAAGTATTTATTTGTAAATTATGGTGGAAAGTAAGTTTTTGGTCTTAAGCTAAATGTGTTTGTTATATAACCTTTGTTGGCAATGAAAGCAGTCAAATATATTCTGTAAGTCTTCACAAGGGTTTCACAAACTGTTGCTGGTATTTTGGTCCATTCCTCCATGCGGATCTACTCTAGAGCAATGATGTTTTGGGGCTGTTGCTGGGCAACACAGACCTGCAATTCCCTCAGAAGATTTTCTATATGGTTGAGATCTGGAGACTGGCTAGACCACTCTAGGCAGTGGCGGTTTTTCCTATGGGCAATGTGGACGGTAGCCTAGGGCACAATCTTGTAGAACCACCCATTTTCGTGTAAAATTACGTAAAATCACTTAAATTGGCGCCCCTACCATCGTATGAACTTGCTTCTGTAATGACAGTATTTTGTGTGTATTTTGTGTGTGTGTGTGGGGGGGGGGCAGGGAAAATCAATCAGCCACCTAGGGTGTGAACAGGTAGAGAGGAAAAGCAGGTAGAGAGGCAGGGTGGGGCTCACCACTTGTGATTCCAGACCCAGCAACAAACTAACAGCTGCTTCCTAATAAAAAATAGTTGTCATCTATGAAATTAATGTACTTTATTGGGTTTACTGGATTTTACGAAAAGTTAAAGAAGAAAAATGGAAATGAGTCTGCATCAAAGTGAATCTGTTTCCATCTTCTTTCTGATCTTAACTCTGGGTGTTTGACAGACAGAAACGTCCATTAAAGGTTGTGGAAATGGACAAAAGATCAAAGGAAACATCAGCGTCAAGTTTAGAAAAACGAGGAACGAAAACACTCCAAGGATAAAGGAATGCAGGCGGTGTCCAAAATTAACACTTGCTAGATGCCAAATACAACCAAATTAACTTTTGGAGGAATAAATTTGGAGCAACATTTGTCTAGTGAGGGTTTGCACTTAATTAGACTAGTCTTTTTAATTATGTTATTGGTGGATTTAATTTAAGCTTCTCTGCTGTTTTTATTTACAGTCAATGCTTCAGATGCAATAAACACAATCGTTTGTCCTGTTTTGTTCAGTTGTTCAGTGACACTTAATGTAACAGTTTCTGGTCTCTGCTCTGCGTTGTGTGATTTTGTGCACCCTCAGGAAGCCACGAGACACCGGAGGAACTTTCTTGGAGCAGTTTTCTTTAATTTCTGGTTGTAACAAAATATGGCATCAACACGTGCTGCACTCCGATAATGCCCCAAAACTAAAAATATAAATTTCAAATGAGCACCAACATTGCCTACAAAGAACAAGATCTTCATCATGCTCACCTCTTCCAGATTAGACACAGCAAAAAGGGAAGAGGGGGGGAAGGAGCATGAATTTATATCCAGGTCGGAAGGACCCTAATGGCATGCTACGCAATTCCAGATATAAAATAAAAAAATACAATTTTGTGTAATTATAGTATACTTTTATGAACCCGTTACATTAAGCACAAGAAGAATATGTCCTTTAGTTTCTATTGATGTTCATTCATGAAGCCAACGGAAATGACTGGAATAATTCATTCATAATTGGTGTCAGGGTTGTATTCAGCTCAAGAAAAAAACAGAAAAATGTGGGAGTTTTTACCAGAAGCAGCCAGCCTTCAAAAAGAAAATACAAACTGATGCCTGTTAAGTGTGAACTAACTACACACTATATCTTCACTGTGAATTCAACTACACAAGTATGTTTTACCTATGTTAAATAATAAAGTAAAACAAATGATAAATTTTGTTCTTATGTTTATATGTATGCAGGCTGGGGAGGGGGTTGACCGTGGGGTGAGGGTGCCGTCCAGTGTTTTGCTCAGGGCATCAAACTACCCTGGAATGCTTCTTACGAATAAACCCAGCCATGTTTCATCTCCAAGGCCCTCACTGATTGAAGGAAGGCTTTACACAAAATCTCACCATACATGGCCCCATTCATCTTTTACATGTGTTGGTCGTGCTGGTCTTTTTGCAAAACAACCGCCCCAAAGCATGATGTTTAGTCCATGAAGAGATGTAGTTCACAAACCTAGCAATTTCATTGCTAGACTTTGAGTTGACAACATTAACAGTATTGAACCTTTTATTCTCAGCATCCTTTAATGACTGTTTGGGTTCTGAAGAAAAGAACTTGGCCCTGTACAGCATCTGCTGAGTGATCATCAACTGTCAAACCTCTGGGGCATTGTCAGCAGAATTGTAATGCCAGTTGACACATCCCCACTGGATAACATCTGAGCCTTTCTTATGGGCATTACTCTCACACCCACAAAGGCATACTCCTCTTGGTAAGCTTCATCTTTGGCAAACTGAATGTATTATTCAGCAATGCACTGAATTTTTTGGCCCAGACTTTCTCTCCAAAAGGAAAGTCCTTTATGGATGTAGACTTGTGACATTTGCTTTGCTTTCACTGATCTCATGAAAGAAACATTCCAATGAAAATTGTGTTTTTAACATCATAACTCAAACTCAAACTTTATTTATTTATATAGCGCCTTTCATTTTGGTTAAAAACACAAAGCGCTTAACACAAAAACAGATAAAACAGTCATAAAAAATGAAAGTTGTTCAAAACAGAAAACAAAGGACAATCCCACAAAGAAGGTACCCCTCCCTCACCACCACCATCATGATGACATCTATGAAGAAAATTAAGCTTAGAATTGCATCTGAGCAGCTGGATAGCTCGGTTGGCTGCGTGTAGGACTGGGGCATGGGAAACCAGGGATTGTTTCCAAGAGGGCATGATGAGCTTTATCCAGTATAGGTCTTTAGACAAGAGCCTTCACATTACTACCTGACTATGTACCCACAAGGGGGCCCAAGTCTGCGTCTCCAGCCTGGCATCTGGTGTAAAAATCTCTGCCAAACCACCTGTGGGAATCAGTGAAAGCAAAGTCGCCGTGGTGACCCCTGAGGGGATAAGCACAACAATCTTAACATTGCATTTCGGAGTATTTCTTTATTCAAATTGTTGGGAATTAGGAGCAGATGAAAAAATGTAGTTTGAAAATGAGTCATTTGTGATGTAGAACATTTACTGGGCAGTAGGGTTGGGCGATGTCCCCTAAATTGGCCGTTGACGATGTTTGCTGTCAACCATCGGGATGGACGATGACATCGTCGGGGGGGGGGGGGGGGGGGGGGGTATTTTTGCATTTTTCGTTCTTATATAACTGCTATTCGTTATTTTGCTTTTTTCATTTTATTTCCCAACTAATGGTTAATCCGCGATGATCCAGTATAAACTGAGGGAAGTGACTTTAACAGAAAAAGTAACAAACAAAATAGAAAAGAAGTATTCCGCTCCCGCACTTAACTGGCGGTGTGGACCGGCGGAGTGCGGATTACAGCTTTGTGTTTGATGGGAAGGGGGGGGTACATGAGCGCTATGTGTGGGAGATTTAAGACTGCGATCCTGTCCCGCAGCTCTAGGGGTACAAGCAACCGAAATCAGAACCGGGTCTAAAAGTGTGTGTCTGAGCACAGTTCGGATCGTCAGCACACACAGCGGTCTGAGCTTCAAAGCAGAAATGTCGCTCAGTCCTTAGAAAACATTCAATCACATGGATTTGTGTTTCCAGTCGTGTACCGACTAAATAAAGGCTGATGTTACTCACAGGATGCAGCGCCACCCAAAGCTAATGTTGTTAGCCCGTGTTAGCATACTGCTAATCCTGGCTACGTCCAGAAAAAGCACTGACCACACGGATTAAAATTCAAATGATGAGCGAACAGGTGTTTCATAATAACCGTAACATTATTAAAAGCACGTTTAGAAGATCATCTCGTATTTTACCGAGCTGACATGTCAATGTATATAGCCGCTCGGCGCTGTTATCGTTTTGTATTGAATTGTTACATTCAATAAAGTTTGAAAAAAAAAGCCGCTCGGCGGAAGTTGTATCCCCTTCCGGTTTTCAAACCCTACTGCGCATGTGCGAATGATTTATTCCGACCGAAATTGTGACCTTAGTGAACGTTTTTATAGTCTGAAAACATGTACACGCTTGAATTCTAATCCGACCATTGATCCCATCAGGATATTTTGTACATGTAACCGCGGCTTATGGTGTCGACGCGCAACGTGGCAGGGGCGTGGCATCACGATGGTGGTCTCTCCATCGGGATGTCAGTCACCCATCACGATGGACGATGATATCGTCCGTCGGCACAACCCTACTGGGCAGGCCACGAATTTCCTGCCCCCCACCCCACCCCACCAATCCCAGGCCCGCTCACAACAGATATAATAGGGAATCAACCCCTATCTGCACTGGTGGGTTGCAATTCTAAGAAGGCATATGTAGATGTTAGAATCTGCCTCAAACTGTGATAGCTCTGATGCTGCTCGCCGCTTTTGTTTTGTGGAAAAACCCCCAGCAGAAAATGTGAGCTTGGGGGTGTGAGGGGCTGTAAGCTAGTGGGAGAGCACGCAAGCAGAGAGCTCTCAGCAGCAGGGAGGAAGAAGGGGGGTGGGGTTGCACCAACAATCCTGCCCACAACTCAAAGTTTAATTTCTAATCAACTCCTGCCGCAGTGCAGAAACTATGTCCTAGAAACAACACAAGTTTTTAGATTTTGCCTAAAAATAACAATTAAAAGACCACAGAATGCTTTTACAGTAAATTAAAAGATTTGCTGATGATAATTCTTTTGGTACAAACAGTTGAACAGCCACCAAAACCATCAGTGAGGCAGCAGAAAGAGCCTCTAGGTGGCTGTGGATCAAAAGGGCAGATTTGTGGTGTAGCGCTGCTCGGACACAAGCTGGGGACTGATCACCCCCGGCTGGGTCGCCAAGGTGAGGGTGTATGATGATCTAAGCCCCGAAACACCCCAAGACCCTGGGTTAATCACTGAGGATGTGTCCGAGCTGCACCAGTTGGTGTATTTAGTTACTCGCATTAGAGGGCCTGCAGAACGGATTGTGAGGCCTCTCCAGCTATGACCCTGCCAGGCAACATAGGACAGCTGAAATGCGATTGGTTAAATGATCCATGATGAAAATATAAAATAAAAGGGAATGGACAGTCCATTTGGAAGGATTTCATGAGTATGCTTGGACAAAATATAATCATCACATGATTCAGATATTTTTTAGGCCTTCAGAGAAAGCCTATTTTTACGTTTTGATGAAGTATTGTGTTGTTTCAATGCTGTTGTGTTACTTTTAATGTGGCTGTGTTGTTTCCTTTCCTTGCAGTGTTTTTACACGGTCTGAACATCAAACCACCAGTGTTAAACTTTTTGCCTCATTTTGGCACGACTCTTACCTGGAATGGCCAAGTTTCTGAGCGCGCTCAGTCCAGCATGTTGAACAGACACATCTCCTTCATCAACATGCTTCTCCAGCAGGGCAAGGATGTGTGGGACCACCCCCAGCTCAAGCATTTTCACACAGTTACTGTCTGACAGAGGACAGAAAACTGTCATGTTATACTTCAAACATGCTTAACTCTACATAAGCCATCATCTTTTGAGTCAAAAGCACAATCATAAACTGGGTGAAATTTTGTATGAAAACAAATTTATAAAAATTAATTATGTATTTTAAAACAGATTTCAGAACTGTGGCTTTTGTCCTTGTTTTAATACTATTTCCCTCCACAGGTTGATGTCCTTCAGGGACGAATGCAAACTTAGAGAAATGCTGTGTTTATGTGGTTTTGGAATAATAAAAAAAATGACTGAATGTTACAAAAGAAAAAAAAAAAACCTTCAACACCACATCAATGCAGAATAACTTTCTGCACCTAAACAAGGGTCAATTTATTTATAGTGCACCATCTATGGGGACAGAACAGAAAATAAAACAATAAGGATTACCAATATGATTTATTCCAGAATAACTAGTTCGACATGTGGCCCCAGGCTGTAGTTTGCCCACCCCTGGACAGACACATTCTTTCTAATTTAGTTTCTATACATTAACCACAGTGAATTTTAAATTAAACAACTCAGATCCCATTGAAGTGCAGACTTTCAGCTTTTATTCCATGGGTTAGACAAAAAGATTGCATGAAAATGTGAAACACTAAAGCATTTTTAAACACAATCCCTTCATTTCATGGCCTCATAGGTAATTGGACAAATGAAATAAGTGAAAACCAAATGGTCATTCCTAATATTTGGTTGAAAAGCCTTTGTTGGCAATGACAGCCTGAAGTCTTGAACTCATGGACATCACCAGATGCTGGTTTTCTCCTTCTGAATGCTCTGCCAGGCCTTTACTGCAGCAGCTTTCAGTTGCTGTTTGTTTGTGGGCCTTTCTGTCTGAAGTTTAGTCTTCAACAAGTGAAATGCTGCTCAATTGGGTTAAGATCAGGTGACTGACTTGGCCATTCAAGAATATTCCACTTCTTTGCTTTAATAAACTCCTGAGTTGCGTTGGCTGTATGTTTTGGGTCGTTGTCCATCTGGATTATGAAACGCCATCCAATCAGTTTGGCTGCATTCACCTGGATCTGTGCAGAGAGTTTGTCTCTGAACACCTCAGAATTCATTGGGCTGCTTCTGTCCTGTGTCACGTCATCAATAAACACTAGTGTCCCAGTGCCACTAGCAGCCATGCACGCCCAGACCATCACACTGCCTCCACCGTGTTTTACTGATGATGTAGTGTGCTTTGGATCAGGAGCTTCTCCACGTCTTCTCCATACTTTTCTCTTGCCATCATTCTGGTAGAGGTTGATTTTGGTTTCATCTGTCCAAAGAATGTTTTTCCAGAACTTTTTAAGATGCTTTTTAGCAAAGTCCAATCTAGCCTTCCTATTCTTGAGGCTTATGAGTGGCTTGTATCTTGCAGTGTACCCTCTGGATCTACTTTCATGCAGTCTTCTTTTGATGGTAGACTTGGATATTGATCCGCCTACCTCCTGGAGAGTGTTGTTCACTTGGTTGGCTGTTATGAACGGGTTCCTCTTCACCATGGAAATGATTCTGCCATCATCCACCACTGTTGTCTTCCGTGGACGTCCAGGTCTTTTTGCGTTGCTGAGTTCACCAGTGCTTTCTTTCTTTCTTTCTTTCTTTCTTTCTTTCTTTCTTTCTTTCTTTCTTTCTTTCTTTCTCAGGATGGACCACACTGTTGATGTTGCCACTCCTAATACTGTAGCAGTTTCTGGTTTCATGTTTTTTTTCTGTTTTCTCAGCCTAATGATGGCTCCTTTCACCTGCATGGAGAGCTCCTTTGACCGCATGTTGTCTGTTCACAGCAAAATCTTCCAAATGCAGCACGAGTCCTCTAATCAACTCCAGGCCTTTTATCTGCTTCACTCATGATGACATAACAAGGGAATTGCCCACACCTGCCCATGCAATAACATGGAAGTCAATTGTCCAATTACTTATGAGCCCATGAAATGAAGGGATGTTTTTAAAAATGCTTTAGTTTTTCACATTTTCATGCAATCTTTTTGTTCAACCCATGGAATAAAAGCTGAAAGTCTGCACTTCAATGGCATCTTAGTTGTTTTATTTAAAATTCACTGTGGTAATGTACAGAAACTAAATTAGAAAGAATGTGTCTCTGTCCAAATATCTATGGTCCTGACTGTATGTGTAGCGTGAGCTGGAGGGCTGTGTCTGCAGCTGGATGTAGTAAAGGTTTAAGGATCTAAACATCAAATTCAGATAAAACACATTTTTCATTCTTACAAAAATACATTTTATAAAATCTAACATGAGTCGTCTATCTAATGGAGTCATTCCTGATTCTATCCACCATTGTAACTCCCAAAGAGAACCTAAACATCTTCAAGTCTTAATGCTGTTACAGGACTGTGAGTCATAGCAAAAAAACAAACAAAACAATACAGATGTACGATTTTCTTACCATTTCTAGCAAAATTGGCAATGGCGAGGGCTCCAGAGAGCTGCAGCTGGGTGTTGGAGCTCTGCAGCCAGCTCAAGATGTCCTGGTAGACCACACCTGAGCCCTCCCCAAAACACTTCTGCATGGATTCATCTGACCAACACAAATGTACTTTAAACAAGCATGCCAGAGTTCTGCATGCGCTCACTACTGTGCAGATTTTTGCAGTCTCTGGTGCCTTATTTGACTGTGGTCATGTCAGATTATGAAAAGAACCAGTGACAAAGGGCATCCCTGCTGTGGTCCAAAATGCAGTAGGAACAAGTTCGCCTTACTGATGATATAGGATTCGAGCTCCTGGGGGGTATTCCAGAAAGCAGGTTATGCGAGTTACCACGGTAAGTTTGAGTCTAAGGAAGTTGATAACCTCAGCTTTCAGTTCCAAAAATGGAGGTATGTTTCAGGGTGTGTCAAGTTGCCATAGAAACTCATGCTCTGAACATAACCTGGTCTGGAGCTCCATAAGGATAGGATGGCCCCTTACCAAGGAAGGTCAGTTTGTTTTCAGAGAGGTGAAGCAGCATGGCGTGTCCATTTGAAGATGATTTAGTGGATGAAGAAGCTCAGATAATACTTTTACCACCGCAAGTATATCTGCAGGTTCAAAATTAGAAATATGAGAGTTCAAGAAGTACAATAAATTAATGGAAAAATATTCAATTGAATTAGAGTAATATGACATTTAACTAGATAAATATGTAAATTTGAGTTGTAAAAAAACATTATTTTAAGCGTGTTATGTGTTACAATTAAAGTAAATCATTTAAGTTGGATAAGGTATATATATATATATATATATATATATATATATATATATATATATATATATATATATATATATATATATATATATATATATATATATATATATATATATATGCGCATCACAATGGAAATGAGATCAGAAACTTGTGTGTTTAATTTGTCCGTTACTTTTCTCCAAGCAGAAACTCTTTCTTTTGCTTATGATGCAGCCGTATTAATTTTTTGATGGATGTATAATCTTCATACGCTGTCATTAAAATCTCAGACTCCGTCTCAAAAGTATAGCTCACTCTTTTTTTCTCCACGCGTTTCCATGGTGACTCTGGAAATCGGCGATCCATTGAGAATGTCTTTATGTACCTGCTGTGCACGTGCATTAACCCAGGGTTTCCAAGTCGAGCGTAATTACGCTAACTCTTATCCGGTCTTTTGGAACCGACATACCCAGAGTAAGCAAGTTCAGGCGGATTTCAGCCAGAGTTCAGGCTTAAAGTCAGGGTATTAAACATGATTTCTGGAATACCCCCCTGCTCCAGTTGAACAAAGGCCGAACGACCCAGAGAGGGCCTTGGATGCCATATTCCTTCCACTGAATGAGAGATTTTTGAGACAAAGGGGAACTTATAGATAGACTTAAAATTAACCAATTCATATGGGTTTGTGCTTTTAATCAGGGGTTGAGTAACAGCATGTTTAAAATGTGTATGTACCACACCGGCAGACAGACTTGCATAGTGAGGATCACCTGCGAGCTAGGGGGTGCGTGTGGGGATGGGGGTTTGGGTTCCTGAGGAGAGCCTTAATGTTTTTGTTAAGATCTTGAAAAAAGAGAGTCACAAGCTCAAACATTTGGAACACAGCTGGAGGAGGGACAGACTTAGATGGGTCAGAAGAAGAGACAGAAGTGGAAAGTCCTGCGTCTTGGACTGAGAGCAGGGACTTTGACTGTTGGAACTATGACAGGAAAAGGTATAAAGTTAGTTGACATGATGCAGATGAGAAAGGTAAACATACTGGGAGTCCAGGAGACCAGGTGAAAAGGTAGCAGGGCTGGAAGCTTAGGAGCAGGGTTCAAGTTGTTCTATCATGATGGAGATGGGAAGAGAAATGGAGGAGGAGTTATCTTAAAAGGAGGAGTTTGTTAGAAGTGTTGTGGAGGTAAAAAGTCTGAAGATGGAAATGGAAGGTGTGATGTTTAATGTTTTTAGTGGGTTTACCCCACAGGTAGGATGTGAGCTGGAGGAGGAGGACAAATTCTGGTTGGACCTTGATGAAGTGATGATGAGCATCCCTCTAGAGAGTTGTCATTGGTGCAGATTTTAATGGACATGTTGGTGCAGAAACAGAGGTGATGAGGTGGTGATGGGCTGGTTTGGGATCCAGGAGAGGAACGTAGAAGGACAGATGGTGGTTGATTTAGCAAAAAAGATGGAAATGGCTCCAGTAAATCTGTTCTTTGAGAAGAGGCAGGAACATAGGGTGACCTATAAGAATGGAGGCAGAAGCCCACACATAGACTACATCTTGTGTAGACAGTGTAATCTGAAGGAGATCAGTGACTGCAAAGCAGTGGTAGGTGAGAGTGTTTCCAGACAGCATTGGATGGTGGTGCATAGGATGATTCTGGTGATGAAGAGGATGAAGAAAAGAAGGGAAAAGGTAGAGAAGAGGACAAACTGGTGGAAGATGAAAAAGGAAGAATGTTGGAAAAAAAAAGGTTTTGGGTGGTCAGAAGGATAACGATGGCTAATGTGATCAGGGAGACGGGTAGGAGTGTAGTTGGTGTGTCATCAGGAAAGAAAGTTTATAAGGAGACTTGGTGCTGGAATGAGGAAGTGCAGGAGTGTCTACGGAGTAAGATGCTTGCTAAGAAGAAGTGGGACACTGAGAGGACTGACAGTAGACAGGAGTACAGGGAGATGCTGTGTAAGGTGAAAGTAGAGGGGTCAAAGGTCAAACAAGGGCTTATGATGACTTGTATGCTAGGTTGGGTAGTATAGAGGGAGAGAGTGACCTGTACAGATATCCAGCATAGGGATGGTAATGTACTGACAGGTGTCTGTGGAAAGAATACTTTGATGAATGAAGAAAACCAGAGAGAACAAAGAATAGAAGTATGCTGTGGAGGTAATAGAGATAATAAAGTAATAAAGATTAGTGGGGGTGAAGTGAGGGGGCATTGAAGAGGATGAAGAGTAGAAAGGCTACTGGTCCTGATGTACCTGTGGAGGTATGGAAGTGTCTAGGAGAAATGGGAGAGGAGTTTTTGACTGGCTCGTTCAACTGGATCTTAGATGGTGAGAAGATGTCTGAGGAATGGAGGAGAACTGTGATGGTGCCCATTTTTAAGAATAAGGAAGATGTGCAAAGTGGTGGTAACTACAGAGGAATAAAGCTGATGAGCCATACAATGAAGTTATGAGAAATAGTTCAGAGGTGGGCACTGAGGGCCACCTGCATGTCTTCCTTCATACCTTGCTCTGGCATGTTCTGATTGGCTGGACACACCTGAACCAGGTTATTAGCCATGAGTAGGGCAAGACTATCTGGAAATTATGGAGACACACCAGCCCTCGAGGCCTGGAATTGCCCACCCCTGGAGTAGTTGAAGCTAGACTACACTAGGAGCAGAAGGGAACATTTGTGAGCAGCAGTATAGTTTCATGCCAAGAAAGATTAATAGGCGGCAGTGGCTCAGTCCAATGATCGAAGGGTCGGCGGTTTGATCCCCGCTCCCCCCAGTATGCTGTCATTGTGTCCTTGGTCAAGACACTTAACCCTCCTTGCCTCCAGTGTGGCTCCACTTGTGTGTAAATGTGTATGAAATTGTCAGAGGAGCCGTAGGCGTGAACTGGCAGCCACGCCTCTGTCAGTCTGCCCCAGGGCAGCTGTGGCTACAACAGTAGCTACCATCACCAAGAATGAATGAGGAGTGAATGAATAATGGACACAATGTTAGCGCTTTGAGCGTCTGGAAAAGTGCAGATAAATCCAATCCATTATTATTATTATAGATCCAATCTTTGCTTTGAGGATGTTGATAGAGAAGGTCAGAGAAAGCTACAATGTGTCTTTGTTGAAAGTTTGTGACAAAGAGGAACTGTGGTATTGCATGATGAAGTCTGGATTAGACAATTATGATGTTGGAGCAGTGCAAGACATGTATGAGGGCTGTAAGACAGTGGTGAGGTGTGTTGTAGGGGTGATAGAGGAGTGCAATGGTGATGAAAAGACTGACAGATGAGGTCAGACAGGAACCTCTATTATCTATTATCCTCTATTTATGTTTGCAGATGATTTTGTGATTTGTAGTGAGAGCAGGGAACAGGTGGAGGAGAAGCTAGAGATAGGGGCAGCACTCCAGGGTAGTGGAGAGTATGAAAAATAAGTTGAAGAGGTGAGTGCAGGCAGATTGGAATGGGTGGAGAAAAGTGTCAGGTGTGATAGAAGAGTTTCATTTCAAATGAAAGGAAAGGTGTAGAAAGCTGTGGTGAGAGCAGCCATGTTGTTGGACCTAGAGACAGTAGCACAGACAGAAAGCAGAGCTGGAGGTAGCAGAGATGAAGATGCTGAGGTTCTCTTTTGGAGGGACCAGGATGGATAGGAATAAGTACATCAGAGGAACAGCACATGCTGGAGGTTTTGAAGATAAAGTCAGAAAGGCCAGACTGAGATGGTTTAGACATGTCCACGAGAGACACAGTCAGTGCGTTTACATGGGCAAAAGTAATCGGAAAGAACGCCTGATCGGAAGGAAAATGCGTCATATAAACACGCCGTTCAGAATACTCTGTCCCGATCAGACTCGTTCGGATTAAAATTTCTTAGGTTAGGATAGGTGGGTTATGCCGATTGTTGATCCGATCGTTGTTCATGTAAACGGTTCATTCCGATCGTGTGTCACTTCTGCTCTGGTTTAACGCCGGGGAGGAGCGCTTCCTGACCCGTGACGTATGGACCCCGCATGGTCCTGGCTCGTGTGCCGGTGGACCGAGCGAACTGTGTCTCTGAGCAGCTGCAGAGCAGCTGGATTAATAGCTTTGTGTTTGATGGGAGGGAGGATGCTTTGTTACGTGTGGGTTTTGTTGTTTGTGTGACTGCGATCCATCCTGCCGCTCTCGGTTAGCTGCTGTCAGGAGAACCGTGTGTTTGAGCAGCCTTGCCTTCACCCTGGACAGGTCTCCAGGGTGAAGGCAAGGACACCCTGGACAGGTCTCCAGTCTGTCGCAGGGCCACAGAGAATCATCTTTCATTGATTAGCAAAGGGGGTTTGGCATAGATTTTTATGCCAGATCTTCATCCTGACACAACCCTGCATTTTATCCAGGCTGGGGACCTGCACAGGGGGACACAGACTTGGGCCCCCTCATAGCTACATAGTTAGGTAATAGCGTGAAGGGAAATTGAACCTGGCATCTTCCCATCACCCTGCTGCTGCACCACAGCCGCTTTCTGCAGAGCGGCAGGAGTTCATTAGAATTTCACGTCTGAGTTGGCGGAGTGACCCAGCCTTCATTTCCCATCATGCCTTTCTTTGTTTCACTCTCACCCGCTAACTGTAAGTCCCTCACACCCCCAATCTAACATTAGCAGTGCAACAAAAATAGTGAGCATTGATGGAGTTATCCAGCCGTACAGTTTTCTGCCTGATTCCAGCTCAGACGAGGAAAACAAAGACGTTCATGGATGTATTTGTCTGACAGTGGATGATCAGAATAGAGCAGAGCTGGGAGCTGCTGATTGTAGTTTGTACGTCACAACTACAAGTTTTTCAAACTGCATTTCCTGTCTTCTCCTGATTCCCCACGTCTTGAATAAGGAAAATAAAAATGCAGTTTCAATGCTTATCTTCTTTATGTATGTCATCTATAATGAGAAAGATGCTATGTTAAAAAATACAATTTTTTTTATCCAAGTGGGGTTTAAACAGCTTCTTTTTTTTTCTTTTTTTCTTTTTTTAACTCGTTCAGTCCAACAGCTGAGCAAACAGATTAGAGCTGAAGGCTTTTTGTGTTGGACAGGGTTTACTATCACAAAAAGAGGTTATATAGGTTCGAGAAACTAAAGTGTAGATTTGTATAAACCCCTTTTTGTCGTATTATTTTTTCTTTTATTTATTTGTTACATTTAGTGTGTGTGGGGAGGGAGAAGGGAAGAATGTGAGGGGGGTGGGGGGGTGGGAGGGGGGTGGAACAGAGTAAAAGGAAGAAAGGTGAAAAGGTGGGGGATACAAGCACTGATTTGAATAAGTTATTATTTTAAGCTGTAACAATTATACCAGATCTGCTGGAAAGACAAATATTACATCAAAGGTGAAAATCTGACACTAAGATGAGCGAAAAATATCTGTCCATCAATACACTGTAGGTAAGGAGGAGGGATGAAGCAGACAGGGAGCAGTGTGGAGTGTGCACGTGGGGGTTGAGATACATGCATGCTGCCGTCGTGAACGGTGTGTTCATAAGGGGAACCAGATCCTACCCAGCCAAACCAGCCAGACCAGGAAAGGGGAGCCCCGCAGGCCAGTAGCCCCCCCAGCACCCGGACCCAGGCAGCCCGGGAGGGGAGGAAGAGGGGACCGCCCACCCCACCAGCCAGGCACAGAGAAGGCCCCCTTACAGGGGCCCCCCCAATGCCCAGAGGCATAAGCGAACCCAGTGTCCGGCCCCCGGGCCACAGGACAGGAGCGCTTAGCCCTACCAGGCGGCAGCAATGGGGGCCACCGGGCGAAGGACACCGAGACAAGGGCCAAGGACGAAGCCAGGGCCCCCAGAACCCATGAGCCGCCCACCACCCAACCGGCGCCCCGTCTCCGCAAGCCAGCCCAGGCACGCGACCCGAGCAACCCAGGGGCCACCACGCACCCACAGCCACCCCCCATAACCCTACAACCCTACACACTACAACCCCCCCCCCACCCGCCAAAAAATCTGAGCCCCCCTCCCCAACCCTCTCAGTGCCCTCCCCTCTCTGTGATGGGGAGAGAAAGCCCCGGAGGGTCCCAGCGAGCCAGCCCCCAGGTCCGTCCCACCCATGCACTCATGCACACATACTCACAATCATCTGGTCACCTTCCCCCACCCCCCGCTGCCAGCAGGCCACCCACAAGCCCGGCCGCCCCGAAAGGACCAGGCGGGTGAAGACCGCCCCCCCCCCCCCCCCCACCCATGTATGGAGGTGTGGGAGTGCTGTGTGTGTGCTGCAGGTAAAATGGGAGGTCTCCAGTGTGGGGGGCCCCACCGCTGCCAAGCCGCAGAGCCCCCCACTCCGGGGTCCCTCTGTGAGTGGTGTGTATTTGCTGTGTGTGTTGCTAGCATGCAGTGTGTGTGTCTACAGAGGACACACACACTGCATGGTTTAAACAGCTTCTTTTAAAATCTAATTCTTATTTTATTTACCTGCAATGATTTCAGAATTACTGCAGGGGGCACTAGCGAGGGAGCAACACTAGCTGTGGTCACATGTGCAAAATATCTTTAGTTATTTAACCCTTGTGCTATCCTAGGCACTTTAACATTGGGAGTTGGGTCATCTAGACCCACTAGACAGTGTGCTAAACCTTTTTTCTTCAATGATTTGTGATCTTCACTGGTGTCCATGGATTACATGAAATCTTTCCACCTTTATCCACCTTTGTCATGGCAGGGAGAACACGTCAATGTAAGGGTGGGGTCATCTAAGATAACACAAGGGATAAAGGTCACATTAGAATTGAACTGTGTACATGGGCCCAGAAAAGCTTTTTCCGATTATAACAAACGTTTACACCTTCGGTCAGAATAAATCATTTGGACATGCGCAGAACTCTCTAAAATACTGGAAATGACCATAGAAGAAGAAACATTGAGTTCCGTTATAAACAAACAGAGCTGTTAAAAAGAGCGAGATGATCTTCTAAAGGTGCTTTATTATTGTTATGATTATTATGAAACGCCTGTTCACTCATAATATTTTTTTAATCCAAGCCTAGGATGAACATAAATCCATGCGGTCAATCTGCATCTTGGCTGTACGTAAATATGTGGGAATAACATCAGTTTTAATTTTTTTCTGGACACGACTTGAAACACAAATCCACGTGATTATTTACACCGTTTCTCAGGACTGCGTGGCATTTCTGCTTTGAAAAGCCGCCTCCGTTAGCTCACACGCCGTCCCAGAGCTGCTCCTGTGCTTGAGGACACAGTTCTAATGGGAGACATCGTTCTCCTAAGTCTTGGAGCGCCACACCGTCTACGCATGACGTAAAACCAGAGCAGTAGTGACCCACGATCGGATCAGCCATCAGCATAACTCTCCTATCTCCATCGGAAGGAAACCTTGATCCAAGTGACTCTGATGGGGGCAGAGTATTGCGAACGCAGTGTTTACATGAGGCATTTTTATTCTGATCAGGCGTTCATTCTGAGGACCTTTGTCCATGTAACCGCAGTTGATGAGGCTTCATCAGCCCATCGCTACCTTGAGTTCCCCATGGAAGAACTGGTGAAAGTTTTAGTGGAAAGGGAGGTCTGAGTATCACCTCTGTGACATCTGCCCCCGTGACCTGCTGATAAGTGGAACAGGATGGATGGAAAACTCAAACTTTTTTGAGAAACAAGATTTCTATCCTAATACCGTTAAGTTCTTTGACTAAGATTGTCCAGGTTTGGAGAAAAAGGATTTTACGGCTGGGCCAAAGAACATAATTGGTGTTTCTTAAAACCACATTATTGGAAACCAGAAAACATTCGAAATCATGTACAGAAATAATGAAAGTATTTTCTTTGTCTTAAAATCATAATTATTTTAATGAGATAAAGACTCTGGGATCTCTGGGTTTGTAATATCGGTTTCTTTTATAATTTGATACTTTTTAAAAATGTTCTTTCCAACTCTGAGGGCACAAACTCCCCTTCCTGTTGTTTAGAGTGGGGGGGGGGGGGCAGCTATTTTTATGAATGACGGACCCCCTTCAGAATTAGTTTATTTTAAATTAAAATGATAGGAGACCCTAAAAACATTTGAAATCCTCAAATGTTTAAGTGGAGCCAGAACAGGCAAAAACTCACTATAGAGAGAAGAAAACCCTGGACTCAATCCAGTGGGACTAAACAAACCGACACTCACCACCCAGAAGCAGAGACACGATGAGGTTGGAGGCGATCTTCATGCTGCAGAAGTCGTGTGGGTCATCGCCCCCCTGCAGACTTCGGATCATTTCTGACAAAGCCTCTGGCACTCCTGACTCTGCAAACTGCAGCTTCAGAGCATCTGAGGGGAAAGCACAACAGGAAAGCTGCGACACATTTTTGTGACGCACAGAATCAGCAAAGTGTTTTTTTTCTGTTTCTGCAGCACATGCATGCAGCAATCCAAGGTTGTCTGTCTTTTCATGATGTGGAAAACTGCAGCCCAACCAAACACTCCACTTTGGGGCTCTGCTATATGCAGACTTTAGGTGACTTGGTCCTCATGCATATTTGCAGAATTTTTTGATTTTTTGATAATTGTATTTAAACTCAATAACTGATTTGAGTACACTTGTTCTGATTGTCATGTTCTTGGGTCTGCAGGATACTGCAGGTTTGTTGGAGCTCCGGTGCTGAGCAGCAACTCCTGCTGCTTGATGGGGATTGATGTCAAATGCCTTTTTTTGTAAACAAGCTACAGTGGCCAAACATTGTGAAAGAACCTACCACTTTCCCCCAAGGATCCCAAAATTTCCAAGATGACATGTCGGCGTTCGGCATCAGGAGCTCGCCTCAGCTGAAGAATCAGGACTTCAGACACGTCCAGGTCTGCCAGTGCTTCCCTCGCACAGTCTGGAGGCACACATGGAGGAAAACAAATAAACTGACCATCCATCCATTTTCTAAACCTGCTGAATTCCCATTTGGGGGCTGGACGCAGTGCCAATGGCTTAGGGCAGGGTTCACCCATAACAGTTCTCCAGTCCATCACAGGGCCACACACAGACAAACAACCAAACAGACTTACACCTAAGAACAATTAGAAGCACAAGTTAACCTATGAAACATATTTTAGGACTGTGGGAGGAAGCCGGAGAAAACCCGAGCACGCTAACTCCACACTGAATAGACCCAAGTGGGATTCAAACCAGGACCGTCTCACTGTAAGGCAGGGGAGCTAACCACTACACCATTGTGCAGTACATCCCAGCTATATTATTAGGAGAGAAGAAGAAATGCAGCAGAGGGGGGGCTCCATAAACAGTCAAGTCCTCATTCGCTCCAAAACAAACTTAACGATGAAGCTCACAGTCTGGTTTCAACAGTTTGTCATCCTCTTTGGATAGATTTACAGCTTCGACAACTGTTCTGAAGGTTGACTATTCTCAATCTTTTGTTTCATATTTGAGACCTAAATCATGCTCAAATGGGGGGGGGGGTGTCCTTTGATTGATGGGTCATCAGTTAATCTTCCTATTTTTGGGAAATCTTTGTGGGATTATGTCCTGAAAAACTGGCTTTAGTTCAAACCAGCGAGTGATTACCTGTCCATCTATATCTACAGTCATTGGTCAATCCTTTTAAGATCATACATGTCACTCCTTGAAGGAAATGTTGCCCTCAAGTCATGACAACAATGGTCTCTTTTGTGACAACTGATTTTTGTGGCTGCTGGGGCTCATGGTTGCCATGGATACCTCGTCTAGATACAGGCCATGGATGTGGTGCATCAGTGTCCAGGCCTAAATTTGGGAGAGGTTGAGGTTGTGGGGGTTAATACACGAAATAATTGAAACTCCTCGAGGATAAGAGGCAGATCGAGCTACACACAATGGTGTGTTACAACTGATGGAAAGTTACTTTTGCTTCACTAGGTTATGATTCATTTCCACACTAAACACTTCCCAAAGATGAATCTTTAGCTGTTCTTCAGTACTTTGATGAAATGTGCCAGTGAAGCATCATCACTGCCCCACTTTATGATGAGGCACTGAAAACAACAAGGAGGAAAAAACAACAACATGTTTTTGGCACATTTTAGAATTACAGTGCTAAAAAGATTGTTATTTCTGTAAACTGAGAATTTGTTCTTTCGTCATGCATGTAGGAAAGATATGATGCAGCACAATAGGAAGTGAGATTCCCAGCTAAATGTAAATGCTAAAACCCGTGGACGGGAATGTGGTAGCCCTGTGTCTGTCAGGATTTGACTCGCAATGATGCTTTTTCAGTTGCCGAATTGAATGAGACAAAGAAGTCAAATCACAAACATTTAATTTCCCCTCCTTTTTATGTTCTCATTACCCAACTTCCAATAGTTTTGGTGTGAAATAATGTCAACAAATATACATGTGCTCCAAGGTGGTGCAGTTATTGGCGCTTTTGCCTCACAGTGCAAAAACATGCTTCATAGATGATTGGTGTCTCTACGTTGTCCCTAGGTGTGAATGAGTGTGTGTGTGTGTGTGTGTGTGTGTGTGTGCGTGGGTGTGTGTGTGTGTGGCCCTGCAACAGACTGGAGACCTGTTTAGGATGAAGCCTGCCTTGATCGTACAGTAGCAGGGATAGGCTCCAGTAACACTTTGACCCCACAAGGAATTCAGCAGGTTCTGAAGGTGAATGGATATAAATACATGCAAATGAAACACACATCACTTATTTATAAATCTGTATAATTACACCATTTATGTATTTTTCATAAAACATGCCAAAGTTATATTGGACCTCGTGCTGTAAGTTACTATAAAAATATTATGATGTTTACAGGAAACAGTTGAAGCATTAATCAACAATAGGAAAAAGACAGTATATGGCAAAAGTTATGACAGTGAAGATGGGTTTTCTTTGAAAGGAGCCAATGTGGGCTTCCACATGTTGGAGTACAGCAGTGGCCAAAAGTTTTGAAAATTACACAAATAATAATTTCTGCACAATCTGCTGCTTCAGGGGTTTTCAGGAAATTTGTCAGATGGGTTGGAACTGAAATATGATCACAAGGATTTTATAATGATCAAAGGTTTTTGTTGGCAATCACTCTGAGTTTATACATCAACTCAACATTTGTAGTGTTGATTTTCATTTCAGTAAACTGAAATGAAAATGCTTTCAGGCATCCCCCCCCCACACACACACATGTTTTAAGGCAGGACATTTTTGTGTCTTTACTGATTAGTGGCTGATAGTCACCATTTATTGACAGAGCATTTAAAAATTCATCAAATAACGTTTACAATGGTCTCCCTGCAGTTGACTAAGTCTGAGTTATAGGGCCAGTTTACAAACAACTTTTTTTTTTTTCATTTCAGTCAGACAACTCATGCAGTAGAGAATGATTTATTTCCAGATTTTCTTTTAGTTTGGCATAAGGCTCCGTTCAGACACAATAAAAAAAGATTTCCATAGAAAAGGTCGGGTGTAAAACTACCCCTCACGGAGCTCACAGGTGGAAGCCGGGGAGGAGGGTGGGGCGACAAACCCAGCGCTCATGGAAATTGATGAAGAGGCCGTGGATTGCACACCTGGTTCTTTAAGTAGGACGCGGAACAGGTGATTTGATTGCAACCGCCTGCAGGGAGGAGTAAACACGCTGCTGAACTGCCTGCCTGAAATTCTCCCAGGGTCGTTCATTTTGTGAAACTGTGGATGACACTTTCAAACCAATAAGATTCCATTGAGGTATTCCATTGAATTATAATTCTGTGGTGCATGAAAACAACTGTGACCATTGAGAACTAGGGTTGTGCCGATGGACGATATCATCGTCCATCGTGATGGGTGACTGACATCCCGATGGAGAGACCACCATCGTGATGCCACGCCCCCGCCACGTTGCGAGTCGACACCATAAGCCGCGGTTACATGTGAAAAATATCTTGATGGGATCAATGGTCGGATTAGAATCCAACCGTGTACATGGGCCCAGAAAAATGTTTTCAGAATATAAAAAACGTTCACTAAGGTCACACTTTCCGTCGGAATAAATCATTCGCACATGCGCAGTAGGGTTTGAAAACCGGAAGGATATAAATTCCGCTGAGCAGCTTTTTTTTTCAAACTTTATTGAATGTAACAATTCAATACAAAACGATGTTAAACAGCGCCGAGCGGCTATATATATTGACATGTCAGCTCGGTAAAATACGAGACGATCTTCTAAACGTGCTTTTAATAATGTTACGGTTATTATCAAACACCTGTTCGCTCATCATTTGAATTTTAATCCGTGTGGTCAGTGCTTTTTCTGGACGGAGCCAGGATTAGCAGTATGCTAACACGGGCTAACAACATTAGCTTTGGGTGGCGCTGCATGCTGTGAATAACATCAGTCTTTATTTAGTCGGGACACGACTGGAAACACAAATCCACGTGATTGATTGATTGTTTTCTAAGGACTGAGCGACATTTCTGCTTTGAAGCTCAAACCGCTGTGTGTGTGCTGACGATCCGAGCTGTCCTCAGACACACACTTTTAGACCCGGTTCTGAGTTCGGTAGCTCGTAGCCTCGTACCCCTAGAGGTGCGGGACGGATCGCAGTCTTAAATATTCCACACACACCGCTCATGTAACAAAGCACCCCCCCTCCCTTCCCATCAAACACAAAGCTGGAAGTCCGCGCTCCGCCGGTCCACTTCACTAGTTAAGTGCGGGAGCGGACTACTTCTTTTCTATTTTGTTTGTTACTTTTTTTGTTAAAGTCACTTCCCTCAGTTTATACTGGATCATTGCGGATTAGTCATTAGTTGGGAAATAAAATAAAAAAAGTAAAATAACGAATAGCAGTTGTATAAGAACGAAAAATGTAAAAATAGCCCCCCCCCCCGACGATGTCATCGTCCATCCCGATGGTTGACAGCAAACAACGTCAACGGCCAATTTAGGGGACATCGCCCAACCCTATTGAGAACAGCTGGCGACGTAATGTTGAGCAATGTGAAACAGTCACGTGATCTCCCTGGTTCAATCAGAGCTCGGAACGTTGCTTTGAAACAAAAGTCCCACTGGAGATTGGAAAGGTTCTGGAACACAAGCTCGATCTATTCATCACCTTAGTTTTCATCAAACCTTTGTAACTACAAGAGATTTGTTTGAGTCGCTCTTGCTCCTACGTTTTCCTCCACCAGCCAGCCATAACAGTAAAAGATAAAACTAGCAGATATAAATCCTCTTAAGTCTGATGAAAAAGTAAATTGAATCTGGTCTGTGGTATAGATTTTATGGTCCAAAATTGTTGCTATTTAAATTGACTGATCAACTTGACTTTGTCTCTGTCTCAGAGTTGGTGTTTTTCCTTCACTCTTTTACTTTATCGATAAAGCTCAAGAACACTCACCCATGTCAGCCAGGTTACACAAAGCCAGCAGACAGACGTTGACCAGCGGGTCGTTCTTGGGATACTCCCTCATTATGGAGACCAGTCTGGCGATGACGCCACTCTGGACTAACTGGTCTTGTTGGTATGCTGATAAAGAAGAGAAGTTTAAAGAGAAGGAGCTCACTGTTGGCATAAAAACACGATGTTGGAAACCTAAATTTAGAAGAAACTGGTACCAGAAAGGTCTAAAGGTCAGACACAGAGAAAAAGTAGGTTTTCATTCCTGATTTTTATTAATCTCTGGAAGCTATTTCAAGACATACGGACTAAAAATCATATTTGCTAAAACGTTTGACCACTGTGGCTTTTTCAGTGACTTGAACGCGTGGTGAAACATTTCAGGGAAGATGATTAGCCTTTAAGTTGATATGCTGTGACTCGGCCTCAAGACAACATCACTTGGATGAATGAGAACCCTCATCAACATTTTCTATCAATAATTTCCTGACCTTCCAGTAAACATGAAACCGTTTTAGATGTTAGACAAAGATGCACCACAGACCGTGCTCTGGACGGCAGTGGAAGAAGAGCCGGACATTTAACCCTTGTGCTATCCTATGGGGTCAAGATGACCATTGACGTGTTATTCAGGTTCAGAGCACTGTCTAGTGGGTCTACATGACCCAACTCCCAATGTTAAAGTGCCTAGGATAGAACAAGGGTTAAATGACGGCAAAGCTGAGGCCTTTTGTTGCCAAAAACCTCTAAATGTATAGCCCAATTGCCCTAAAACCTAAATGAGTTATAATAAAAAAATATTAACAATAGAGACTACCCTCACTGGTTTTTCTTGTAAAACTCCAGAAATGTTGGGGGGACAATCTGAATGCATTAGCTGTGAACCAGCAGCTTCCCTGATCCCGATGCTCTTTTTGCATTAAAAACCTTCTTGGACTGCAGTTCTGTTGTGTTCAGCTGCAGCAGGTTATGTCAGCCTGCTGCAGCACAGACCTCTGATCATTCAAAGTGGACTGTCGGAATAGCTCACCGTTGTCGAAGCAGATACGTCCGATGGCCCTGCCCGTGTTCAGCAGCATTTCCTCGTTGTTGCTGTCCAGATGTGGAACCAGAGCTTTGACCAGGCCGGCCTCGATGCAGGACTCCCTCACTGCAGCTGGAACACAGGTGAACTGTGGTGAGGAACGTCCTCTAAAATGTCTCTCCATTTTTCACTGGTGACTTCTTTTATAAATAGTTTAGCCACTGTTTGGATGTGTGTTTCTCCTTGAAGATTTTCTTTTCAGAGGAGCATTTGGCTCCTCTACCCAGTTCAAGATGGACCCAAAGCTGTTTTGCAGGGGCTCCATGTTAAAGATTTGAAGTGTAACTCTGTTAAAACACCTTTTTTAATATGCAAGTCTTGAAAAAGACCTTGAAAACAGCATCACCTGACTTAAGAAAGCTAATGCAGAAAAAGGTTGTGCTGTAGGATTCTGTCTTTCAGAGAAGCTGGACCTTAAAGGGTTGATGTTTGATCATCCGAGCATTTTCTTTAGTTCTAACTGCTGATGGAAATTCAGGTTTGATTTCTTCTTTGTCTTTAGATGATCCATTTACAAATCTCTGAGACAAATTATTCATTTCCATGTAACCATCTCCTCCACATCTTCATCTAGACGATATGGTAAAACAAATAAGATCTTAGATTTTTCATTCCAAATTCAAATTTTAATGGATTTTTTTCACCCTCCTTTTACGTTCTTTTTTTTAAACACAAATTTACAATGGCAGAATATATTTAATAAAAACTATTTTGTTTTAACATCTCCTTTGGAAATTGTCTCTAACACAAAGTTGAACTAAATCCAAGCTGTAAAAAGTTTGTAGATCACTGCAGCAGATGTTTTGTGAGCTAACGATAACTTGAGCATCTCATAAAGAAAACACAACACGAAATCAACAAATGTTGACATTAATTCATCATTTTCTCACTAATGGCAGCTACAACCTTCAAACTGATTTTGCTGCATTTGGCTTGATGCTTGTAAGTCTTAACCCCAGAGGTCAACAGTTTTTGACTCATTGTCCAAAAGATAAAAGAATCTACACGCCAAATTATTACATTATTAAAGACAGCTTGGAGTGGAGGTGTGTGTGTGTGGGTGTGTGTGTGTGTGTGTGTGTGGGTGGGTGGGTGTGTGTGTGTGTGTGTGTGTGTGTGTGGCTGGGTGGGTGGGGGTCCTCGGTAAACAAGACATTCTTCTGGATGAGTAATTGTCTTTACATGGAAATTGTTTCCTAACGTTAAGAACTTCATTTGTGTTTAACCCCTTCTGTGTATTTATCCTTTTGTAACTCGTCTGTTTGTCCTTCTGAATTGTTTTTAAAGATCAAAAGCTGCATTCTGTTGCTTCTCTGTAAATTTTTAAAGAATCAACTCAAAAGGCTTTGAGAACACAAACCTTCTCGCGCCATCTCTGCCACCACCAGAGCCACCTGGCAGCTCAGACTGCTTTTGCGCAGCAACACCTGCGCCAGTGAAGGCAGAATCCCACTTTTGGCAATTTCAATGGCAGCATCCTTCTCTGTGAAGACAAACACTACTGTCAATGTATTAAACCAACATAGAGTTGTTCATTGAAAGCCTGGTCCCAGAATACTGACACGGAAACAAAGCAACTAAAAATGGGGGTTCGGTTAGAAACAGTCGCACCCCATCTTTTTTTTATGCCCAAAAACACTAGGAGGACACAAGTCCAGCACAAACAAGAGGAGATTCCTCAGGGTGTGTGTGTGTGGGGGGGACTCTGATGAATTATGGCTCAACATTTTATAAATAAATAATTCCCATTCTGTCTTACTTTTCTCTAGGAGTCCAGCCAACACTGTGTCCAGATGAGGCTTCAGCTCCTCCTCAACCAGGTCTGTGCTAACACTGATTGCTTTTAAAGCTTCGCTCACAGAGTCTGCAGCAACATAAACAAGAAAAAAAGAACAATTTTAAGAACTTCAAAATGAACAGTTTTTCCTTTATGTTTTACGCTGTTCGTTGCTTAAACAACATATGCATTTAAAGAGCAGAACAAAATGGATACTTCACTTCTTCATGTTCGGCAGATTTGAATTCAAAGATATTTTTAGAGCTTTCAGAGATGCAGTCAAATGAAACTGCAGACAGACTTCATTGAATAATCCTCTTCTTCACAAACTAAATAACTAAAAGCAGTTTGTGAAAACAAAAGGAAAAGAGGAAGTTTGTGAGAACTTTGGTTTTGTTGACATGTTGATTCTTGGGATGGGTCTCAATAGTGTACATCAAAAATTATGCTGACAATGTTTGATCAACCTCAGACGTCTGTCTGATCAACTCTTAGCAGGCTTTCAGGGTATACATGGGGATCAAAAGTTTGGGCCCCAAGGCAAAACATTATTTTATTGTGCATAAAGAAGCCAAGGAAAGATAGAAAAGAAGGCATCAGATGACAGATGAGGCATTCTTGTATTTATTTCCGTCATTTACCCTTTCAAAATAACAAACAGCAAAACAACGTTGTGACCTAAAGTTTGGGTAACTAGTACCTTTTACTGCTGCCCCTGCGAGTTATATCAGTGTAGCACTTGTGTCAACTTAACCAGCAAAAGCTACACAAAGTTACTAGGTCCTATTTACGAAGAGAAGAAAAAAAACAACAATGTGTTTAAATAACAGAGGGCAGGTTTATTCCATTACCTTTCACAACACAAAATAGAAAAACAACATAAACAATAATTTGTTCCTAAAACTGAATTTCTTTTACAAAATAAATCAGCTTTATAAAAAAATAGTATAAAATAAATTGTCCTTTGTCTTGTTTGTGCACTCAATTTGTTCTCTACCCGGGTAGGATAAATGAATGTGTATAGGTATATTCCTTATCTCTTGTCCTGTCAGATTGGGTTCAATCCTGTTGATGGGAATCAGTAACAGCTGGCCACACTGTACTTCAATCTTCAACAGGATACTCTCGTTCTACACCTGGCTCGCCATCGACTTCCAACGAAGAATTGTAGTCCGAGCTACAATTGAGGGTCATCAAAACAATTCTGCACATAGTACAGAATAAATCAGACACATTATAATCTATATTTCAAGTGAGATCTCATCTTTCAATAAACTCAGTATCTTTTCCCTGTAATTTGGAAATTGTTTTTATGGTTTTCTTTTTTTTAGTAGTTCACCAAAACCAATTTACAAACAAAAAATTCAGTAATCCTTTTAACAAGTATTACTATTAGTAAAAGGAATTTCCCTTTCCACAAATCTGAAAAAATAACTGTATGAATAAAGTTTTAACGAATAAAATTATTATAACCATGGTATAATACAATTCTTTTTAAACAATGAATACTTCAACCACCTTTTCAATTAACTTTTCAAAAATTACATATTCACGCATATTTATACCAGAAAGAAATCAAATAAAGTAAACATTAATAACACAGTTAATACACAAATTAACATTTTCTACATACTCCGAATTGTTTTGTTCCCCTTTTTAACAGAATTTAATTTAAAACATAACCGTCAACTCCATATACAACTCTTTCCTACTCACTGGAGTTTCCAAGAATTCTTAAACACGACACGTTCACAACGTAGCCGCTCTGAAAATGTTCTTTCGGCACACAACGTAACCGATCTCAAAAAACAAAAAGTAGCTTCTTTTAATTCTTCAACTTCTTCTTCCGTCTATAACACTGCCGATCTTTCTCTGCTGGTCACGCAGCTCCTTCTCTGCCTCGTGCTTGCAAGAAAAAAACACGCAGACACAAGATGGCACCCTCCACAGAGCCCTGCATGGTATGCCTGGAGGGCCAAACCATCTCTACCGCAAATGAAAAATTAACCCTTTAATTGCCAGTAGGAAAATTAACCCTTTAAAAACCTGTAGCAAAAATAAATGCTTTTTATAAGTGGGCTACACCCTCCCCCCCAAAAAATAACATGAGTCCCATCATGTTACATCGTGTCAATAACTATATCTCATAAACTAGATGGTGATCAGTCTCGTGTATAGAATCAAGTGCGCGATTAAAACCTTCCAATAAACTCTGAGCAAAGGAAATCAGAGGCGTTCCAAGCTGCGGATAATGAAACCGACACGGTGGTGTTTTTAACCGCTCAGACTTTCTTAGTGCTGTGTCATCTTCATGTAATCCCTCTGTTTCCTCCCTTTTTTCGGTCTGTGTGACAACAACTTCATCGACAGGGGGTGTTACATTCTGTCCCTGACTCAGCATATGATCCCCTGCATCTGTCAAACACTCGGTACGGCTGTTATCACTGCCTGGAATTGACTGCGTCTCATCCATGCTAGGCAACTGAGCTGCATCATCAGCCTCCTCATTACGGAGAATTTCACAAATGTCATTTCCTGTCTCCCCTTCCAACATTTGCTGAGAAACACTTTCAGGGAGAGGTGAGGGGTTTTCAGGTCTAACCTGGTTACTGGGCATTTGACCTTCTGGAGCACTGGAAAGGACCCCTCTTTGGTTAATGTCATAAACTTTGGTAAAGGTCTCAGTGTTACTCATAGGCTCACTATGTAGCATTTCATAATCCTCATCAGAATCAGAACATTCTTGTTCAGGATTCTGAGACTGAGTTTGTCTAGTTCTGGGTGGACAAGAAGGTTTTGGTATGTTACCCTCATTTTCTTCCATTTCAGATAAATTTCCACAAGGTAGTAGAAGATCCCTATGAAGGGTTCGAGCTGGAGCATCCCCATTCACTGGCTGAACCATGTACACTGGCAAATCTCCCATTTGCTTCAAAACATGATAGACTGTGGGCTCCCACTTATCAGCCAGTTTGTGTTTGCTCCTCAAGCGCAAGTTTCTTACTAGAACTCTGTCCCCCACAGCAAGGGTGGATTCTCTAACACGTTTGTCAAAATGCTGCTTGTTTCTTTTGGCAACTTTCTCTGCGTTTGCAAAGGCACTTTGATAGCTCTCCTCCAGACGAGCTTTCAAGTTCCTGACGTACTGAGAGTGTGTCGGTGTTTGTGCCTCTTTGACTGGCAAGTTGAATGCTAGGTCAACAGGTAGTCTGGGTTGCCTGCCAAACATAAGCTCATAAGGACTGAATCCAGTGACTTCATTTTTCGTACAATTGTACGCATGAGCGAGTGTTTTGACGTAATCACGCCAGTGAGTTTTCTGCTCATTTGTCAACGTACCCAACATACTAAGAAGAGTGCGATTAAATCGCTCCACTGGATTACCTCTGGGATGATATGGACTCTTCCTTACTTTCTTGATACCAGTCAAACAACATAGTTCCTTAATCACCCGAGATTCAAAATCTCTACCTTGATCGCTATGGAGCCGTTCAGGAAACCCATAGTGCACAAGGAACTGTTCCCAAAGACATTTTGCAACTGTGGTTGCCTTTTGATTTCGTGTAGGCAAGGCCACTGCATATTTTGTGAAGTGGTCTGTTATTACCAAAATATCCTTAGTATTTTTACTGTCAGGTTCCAATGATAAAAAATCCATACAAACCAATTCCATTGGTCGTGTTGTCCTGATATTGACAAGAGGTGCCGCCTTTTCAGGCGGGGACTTCCTTCTGACACATCGTCCACAGTTTTTTATCTTTGCTTCAACATCTGCAGCCATTTTTGGCCAATAAAATCTAGATCTTACTAGATCTTGGGTCCGTTCTAAACCCATGTGTCCCATGTCATCGTGGAGGCACCTGAGAACATCAGACCTCAAAGCCATTGGAAGTACAAGCTGATAAGTGGTCACCGTATCGCACTGCCTCCTTCTATACAGCAAACCATCTCTCAACTCAAGACGCTTCCACTCCTTCAGCAACAGTTTCATGCCAGGGGATCCATCTGTGATGTCACGAGGCACATTCACGCCTGCTTTTATCAACTGCATCACTTGACTGATGACTGGATCCCTCTCTTGATGGGTTCTAATATCACTGTCAGAAAAAATTGGAATTGCAATCTGAGCCAACAAATCATCATTACAAACATACTCATCTGGTACAGCATCTGCATGTACTGCAAGAGACTCAACCAATGTGATAGAAGGTAAGTAGCCCTTGGTTTCACTTAGGAGATGTCTTTAGCACACAGCAGCCACTCCATCAGGACTCAGTTCATGTTCTTCTTGCTCGCATGGTGATGGAGACAACAGATGCGAAGTGAACTGTTTTATGTGTTCTTCTTCCTCTTTTGAAGCAGGATCATCAGAAAGGCTATGATGAGGCCGACGAGAGAGCCCATCTGCATCTTGATTAGCCTTTCCAGCCCTGTATTTAAGGTGAAAGTCAAAAGTAGAAAGAGCTGCCAACCACCGATAACTGGCTGCGTCTAACTTGGCAGAAGTGAGAATATAAGTTAAAGGGTTGTTGTCAGTTACCACCTGGAATGTATTGCCATACAGATAGTCATGGAATTTTTCAACAATAGACCATTTCAGGGCCAAAAATTCCAGTTTGTGAGCTGGATATCTAGCCTTGCTTGGAGAAAGTCCTCTACTGGCATAAGCAATAACTTGCATTTTGCCATTCTGCTCCTGATACAAAGAAGCACCCAAGCCAGTGGTGCTAGCATCAGTGTGGAGAACATAGGGGAGTTTAGAGTTTGCAAACCCCAGTATCGGAGCAGAGGTCAATCTCTCTTTTATGCACTCAAAAGCTTCCTGACAAGAGCCTGTCCATCGGTCTGCAAAAGGCTCTTTCGGATTTCGATATACTCTCTGGCAGGTGGTTCCTTTTTGTCCCTTCCGTAATGAGGGTAACCTGCTGTTAGTTCATTCAAAGGTTTGACGATTTTGGAATAATCTTTTACAAAACGGCGATAGTAGCCTGCAAAGCCTAGAAAGGACTTCAACTGTTTTAGAGTTTGTGGTACCGGCCAAGTTTTTATAGCAGCAATCTTCTCAGGATCTGTCTCTACTCCATTTCTTGAGACAATATGTCCCAAGTATCTTACTGATGTTTGGAAGAACTTACATTTTTGTGGAGAAAGTTTCAGACCATTTTCTCTCAAGCGTTGGAGAACATGCTCGAGCCGCTTCTCATGCTCCTCCAGGGAATCAGAGAAGACAATCAAATCATCAAGGAAAACCAGAACTTCTTCCAAGTTGATGTCACCCATGCATCGCTCCATTAACCGCTGAAATGTACTTGGTGCATTTGTTATTCCCTGAGGCATTCGATTGAACTCCCAAAACCCTAAAGGGCAGACAAAAGCTGTTTTGGCCTTGTCACTCTCCTCCATTTCAATCTGGTAGTATCCGGACTTCAGGTCCATGACAGAAAACCATTTTGAACCGGACAGAGCTGAAAAACTTTCTTCAAGATTTGGCAATGCGTAGGCATCTTTAATTGTCTGCGCATTAAGTTTCCTATAATCAACACAAAGGCGAACATCGCCATTTTTTTTCTTCACAACAACAATAGGCGATGAATAAGGAGATTGCGACTCTCTAATCACACCAGCTTCCAATAGAGTTTCAAGATGTTTTCTTACTGCCTCATAATCACTGGGATGTATAGGCCTGGGTCTATGTTTAAACGGAGTCTCCTCTTTGAGCCTTATCTGATGTTTGACCTTCGTGGCATGGCCAAAATCAAGGTCATGGCTTGCAAAGACATCAGTGTATGCACTGAGTTTTTCTGTAACCCTTTCTTTCCATTCCTCAGACAAGGGTGAATCACTGAAATCAAATCTCAACTGGTTGTCTCCAAGCTGTGTAGAAGACAGAGATGAAATTCTGGAACAAACAGCAGAAGCAGATCCTCCAGTATCTGAGACTTGAGTGTCAAAAACTTGGTCAACAACATGTAGCTCAGCAAGAGCGCAATGTTTTGGAAATGTTACATCATGGTTAGTCTCATTTCTGATCCACACGGGGACTTTCTGTGGATTATGAGGTGGTACTGTGATTAGACAACAATCAACAAAAGTTCCCCCAGGTAAAATGGCTGTACTTGGTTGCTCGACAACAGCCACGTTGCCACTTACAGTAGCTTTGGCATTGAAAAATCCTTCCAGAAAAACTTTTGATTTAGCTGGAATGACCTGTGATGCGTTGCCTCTTAATGTTACAAGACCAATATTACCAGTATGATTTACCCTGTCTCGAAGTGCAAGAGTACTCAAAATCTGCCTATAGCCATAGACAGTAGAAATGTCATATATAGCTTTGCTATGACAGTGCTCTTGGTACAATACATCAAGTGTGTTTGTACCAATTAAAACTGGCAAGTCTGTGCTGGATCTCAAATCAGGAACAACTAGTGCCAAGGTAGAAACATCAGGCTGTGTGGCAATGAAGTCCTTTGGGAAACAAATGTTAACTTTAACAAAGCCCAAATATGGAACAGCTTGTCCATTAGCACCTTCAACATCAAGAGAGTCAATGGGTTCAATGGGCTGATCTGACAAGTTCTTATTATAGAATGAGGCTGATATAGTAGTCACTTGGGACCCAGTGTCCAACAATGAGTTGCAGTTCACACCTCCTACAGTGATATTGGTTGTGCATTTTCTACCAACTAAACCTCTGGGTATTTTAAACTGATGCTTTGGTTTGGATGCATGAGTCGTCATATTCAAGGCAGCTTTGTTTTTGGGACTCTCAATCACATCAGCTCCAGTTTGCCCCACAACTGGAACTGAGATTAGTTTAAATCGAATTTATTTTGTTCATCCCAGAGTTTTTGTTTTTCCTTCAATTGCTTTCTCTTAGCATCAACAACTTGCGGGTTGGGGTCGTTAGAGCATGATGGAGCTATGTGTCCATCTTCCCCGCATCTAAAACAGTATCCAGCACGTGGTTTTTTACTACTGTTGCCAAAGTTGGTACTGAACTGTGGAAGGTTATCTGCACTCTCTTTCATCACACTTTTCTTTGCAGTTACTGCTTTAGTGTGTTGTTTTTTGTTTAAAGGCTCATTCATACTGGCCTTTAAGGAGCTTAGCTGCGCTTGAAGCTCTGCAATTTGCTTTTGTAACTTTTTTGTTACAGCTGGAGTTGGATCATCAGATGAAGATGATGCGGTTGCCCCTGTACCTGAGTACACATTCTGTGGGTGAGACTGAACTTTTAGCTTTGAGAGCCCAAGGTGCTGCTTCATCCGGCTGGACTTTGCAGATTGTTTATCCTCCTCTGTGCGCAATAAAAGTAACAGCTCAGAAAACTGTGGTGGGTTAAGTTTCTTTTGTTCCAGTTGGAGGCTTGTAATTAAGCCATTATCCCAACATCCCCTGCAGAACTGTTTTAACAGTTGGCGATCAGAGTCACTAGAAGAAATGCCGCCACCTTTCACGATTTTACTCAGGGTTGCTTGAAGACGATGCAAATATATAGACGGCTTTTCACCAGCGTCTTGATTGGTGTTAAGAAACTTTGCAAAAAGCTCATCAACATCATCAACAGTGCCATAAGCTGAATCAAGAAGGCTCAAAAAATCTTGTGGCCTGGACAGAGGCCCAAGCTGTTTCACAATGCCACCAGCAGGGGGCAGGAGACTTTCTATAATTTTTCTGACAAGTTGCTTCTCAGAAATAGTTGGATCAGCAAGGTAGAATTCGACATGACCACGCCAAGTGTCATAATCAACTTCTAAATTAGGGCATGGAACCCTTCCAGAAAATGGCCTGAGTTTAGAAGACCCGTGAGGTGACTGTGGTATCTCGCTGCCTTTCACAACATGTTCAACCACAAGCCTCTGAACCTCAGGTGGGCTGATCTGTTCGGATGTCAAAGCATAGGTAGGTTTCTCAGTGGAAGGTGAAGCTTTAAAGTCAAGGTCTGCAATGACTGATTGTACATTGCGAAGGTTGGCTCCGATGGGATCAGCCGTCTGACTGGTCTGAGCAAGATTTGAGTCTACAATGGCGACATCATTGCCAGAATCAGGAGAAAGGGTTAGAGATTCTGTGGGTTGAACAAGAGATCCCAAGATTTTCCCATTCGCAGATTTCTGGATTTTAGCTAGCTCGTCCAGCAATATTTGCTCATATTCTGTGCCACTCGTCTTTGCAACTCCCTTAAGCTCTGCCAAATATGACTGAGTTAGATCAGAAGTTAGCTTGGTACTGTACAAGGTGGACAAAAGTTGAATACCATGAGAGACGTCTGGATCAGAAGTGGGTCGCTGGCATGGTAACCTCTCTTGAAGTGCTTCAACAGCATGACCTGATTGAAACTCAACTATAGCAGTATTCTTAAAATCGGGGTCAGAACTACTAAGCTTCACTACTCTTGAAATTGGACCATACATCTGCAAAAACTCAATTACCTCATTGTCTGTCACTGCACCTGTTAATCCACTAACAAGCAGTGCGTTTGGTACTTTCACATTTTCAGCTGCTACAACCTCCATTGTGCAAGCAGGAAAATCAGAAAAATTAAGGTTCTGTAATAAAACTGCCCAACTGTATTTTGATTTAACTCTTTAAAGATTTAAATACTTAAATCTCTCCTGGCTGGCTCGCCAAGTTTTATGTAGCACTTGTGTCAACTTAACCAGCAAAAGCTACACAAAGTTACTAGGTCCTATTTACGAAGAGAAGAAAAAAAACAACAATGTGTTTAAATAACAGAGGGCAGGTTTATTCCATTACCTTTCACAACACAAAATAGAAAAACAACATAAACAATAATTTGTTCCTAAAACTGAATTTCTTTTACAAAATAAATCAGCTTTATAAAAAAATAGTATAAAATAAATTGTCCTTTGTCTTGTTTGTGCACTCAATTTGTTCTCTACCCGGGTAGGATAAATGAATGTGTATAGGTATATTCCTTATCTCTTGTCCTGTCAGATTGGGTTCAATCCTGTTGATGGGAATCAGTAACAGCTGGCCACACTGTACTTCAATCTTCAACAGGATACTCTCGTTCTACGCCTGGCTCGCCATCGACTTCCAACGAAGAATTGTAGTCCGAGCTACAATTGAGGGTCATCAAAACAATTCTGCACATAGTACAGAATAAATCAGACACATTATAATCTATATTTCAAGTGAGATCTCATCTTTCAATAAACTCAGTATCTTTTCCCTGTAATTTGGAAATTGTTTTTATGGTTTTCTTTTTTTTAGTAGTTCACCAAAACCAATTTACAAACAAAAAATTCAGTAATCCTTTTAACAAGTATTACTATTAGTAAAAGGAATTTCCCTTTCCACAAATCTGAAAAAATAACTGTATGAATAAAGTTTTAACGAATAAAATTATTATAACCATGGTATAATACAATTCTTTTTAAACAATGAATACTTCAACCACCTTTTCAATTAACTTTTCAAAAATTACATATTCACGCATATTTATACCAGAAAGAAATCAAATAAAGTAAACATTAATAACACAGTTAATACACAAATTAACATTTTCTACATACTCCGAATTGTTTTGTTCCCCTTTTTAACAGAATTTAATTTAAAACATAACCGTCAACTCCATATACAACTCTTTCCTACTCACTGGAGTTTCCAAGAATTCTTAAACACGACACGTTCACAACGTAGCCGCTCTGAAAATGTTCTTTCGGCACACAACGTAACCGATCTCAAAAAACAAAAAGTAGCTTCTTTTAATTCTTCAACTTCTTCTTCCGTCTATAACACTGCCGATCTTTCTCTGCTGGTCACGCAGCTCCTTCTCTGCCTCGTGCTTGCAAGAAAAAAACACGCAGACACAAGATGGCACCCTCCACAGAGCCCTGCATGGTATGCCTGGAGGGCCAAACCATCTCTACCGCAAATGAAAAATTAACCCTTTAATTGCCAGTAGGAAAATTAACCCTTTAAAAACCTGTAGCAAAAATAAATGCTTTTTATAAGTGGGCTACATCAGCTTGTGAAGACTTTTTGTAGCCAGCCAAGACTCTCTCAGTTCTTGTTTGAAGCATCTTCATCCATTCTTCTTCATCCATGTTTTACCCACGGCCCTTTTCAGGTCTATCCATAGATTTTCTATCACATTGAGGTCAGCTGATTGGGAAGGCCGCAGCCAAACCTTCCTTTCTGCCCCTTAATGTGTGCCAGTGTGGCTTTGGAGGTGTTTAGGATCATTGTTCATTTGTAAAAGTCATCCTCTCTTCAACTTCAGCTTTCTTACAGATGCCATCAAGTCAGTGTCCAAAATTTGCTAAAATTTGGTTTGATCCATTCTTCCTTCTCCTCATGAAATGTTATGTGTCGCTGGCTGCAATACAACTCCAGAGCATGATTGACAGTTGGACAGAGACTCTTTTCATTAAAGTCTGTGCCCTTCCTTCTCCAAACGTACCTTCGCTCATTCCCGCCAAAAAATTTCATTGTAACCTCGTCGCTCCACAGAACCTGTCTCCAAATTGCATCCGGTTTTTTCCTTTGTTCATTTGCCAACTTCAAATGATGTATTTTGTGGTGAGGATGCAGAAAAGGGTTTTGTTTTCTGTTATTTTGAAAAGTGATTTTACATTCTGTATTACATAGACACCTTTTGAGGATTTTTCCTTTTTTTACCTTGGTATCTTTCTGCACTGTAATATAACTTTTTAACTGGGTTGCCAAAACTTTAGATCCCAACTGTAGAGTAAACTTTAACAAATCTAGGGCTATGCCCTTCAGGTGCCATAATTCAGTTACTATAACTCCACCTCCTTTTTTATAGTCTCCAGAAGGTTTTGTATATCTGGATATTTTCATAACCCCTACCTTTAAGATGTTTATAGCAATTTTTTGTCCATTATTTAATAAGATCAAACATGATCTATTCAGGTGGAATTCCTTGCTGTAATTATGTTAAGGGCTCACATCTCTTATTAACCCTTGTGCTATCTTAGATGACCCCACCCTTACATTGATGTGTTCTCCCTATCATGACAAAGGTGGATAAAGATAAAAAGATGTGTGACGGGAGACAGGAGCAGCTGCAGGGACGGCAGTTCACAGTTTCAGGCTGTTACAAACTCTGTGATAGAACAGATAATAGGAAACCAATATTGGACCAGATTTTTTTTCAAGCACTGAGCCGCTGTCACCACCGCCCCCCGTTAAATTACGCCCCGGGCAATTGCCCGTATTACCTGTGCCTAAAACCACCACTACTGCGCGCCCCACTATTTAAGAAGCACTGGCTCAGTGGATGAATTTGGAGTAAACACAGACCACTCAGCTCTCTGCAGTTACCAAGTAACGAAGGAGGTCTTGACTTACCAAATATCAAAGTGTTTCAGCAGTGCTGTCATTTCATTTGTATTCATGACTGCATCATAGAATACCAAATTCTATATTCGATTTTGAAAACTTGCTGACAAAGAATGACTTAAAGTATTTATTAAGTTATGAGGAACAAATCAGGAAGACCAAAGTAGCAGACGACAGGTGGGTGGTGATAACCCAGTAGCAGTTTTAGGCAAAGGCAGTCCGGCGGATGCACGGGGCGGTAATTCATGAGGGGCGCCAGGTCACCACCTGGAGAAGAAAAAAATCCGCGGCACTATGGTTTTCTTTTATCTGTTAAATATCACGATGTTTGGAACGTTTCGAAACATGCGAATTGGCGCCCCCTGCAGCTGCACACGCTCCTGCTGGCTGAGAAGGCGTGTGAAGAAAAACAGGAAGGAAAGACGGGGGGGGGGCAGATTCTACGATATACATTGTTTTTTAAAAGTTAGTCATAATGTGACATTCTATAAACCAAATTTTAATACAGGTATACAAGGTTCATGCATTCACTGCATTTTTGTGAAATGCCCAGAACTTAAAATGATGAGGTCACCAAAGTGAACATTAGTTTAGTCAACGCCTTCGGTGGAGAGGTTTTTGTCAAGTGCCAAAACGACCACAATGATGTCCACGACCAAAAGATTTTCTGGTTTTAGTTTTGGTCCATGACCAAAACTGAAATAGGTCTAAACTAAACTCCTAATTGTTGAATGAGCTGTAATGGTTATACAGCATGCTGCAGCTGCGATAAGAGGCTGATGGGACAGATAACTTCAGATTAGTCATTACTTTAAAAACATTTGTGGCCCTGAGGTGTGGGGTGCCGGGCCTCCTGCTTTTGCTGGAGCCTTCACTGTGATCAAGGTACACTCTAAGAAGCACACATTCATCAAACTCAACTGCTAATTCAATCTAGCACAAATATGGGCATAGTTTATGTTTTCACACTTCTCTCCATGAATGTTGGTTATGTAGATCCTGCCTGTGTAGGAGTTCATTTCAGTCGGTGGGATAAGTCTTCTATAATTAATATATGTATAAAACTTCTAAAATTATTTTGTTACCAGTGTTAAAATCGGTGATAAAAAAACAGCTTATGTCCAATCTGGTGCAATGCATAAAAACACTTTTGTGTAACATCGCTGAAATCTGCAATACTCTGTCTTTGACAAACAATGACAATTTAAATTTGGAAATATCTGTAAATTTTAGTGTAAACAATAGTGAACATGAACATGCCATTATTTAGTTTAAAATTGCTGTAAAAAGGATAAAAATTGAATAAGTCAAAAAGCTGCCAGTCACCTTGGTATTAACTTTTTTGCTGTGACCCGCCTGTGATTAGGGAGGCCAAGGAGTTTGTGATTTCCTTTCAGGGCTTCTGCTCCACATGTGCTTCTGTGGAAGAATGTTGAGACCCGCCTCACTTTTGCAAGAGCCTTGGCACCAGAAGTTACTTTCACAGCACGTTGGGGTGCAAGATTAAAAACATGGGCAAAACATCTGACATGTTGGCAGCCTGTTTGCTCCATTACGACACACATGTTGGATGCATTGTCAGTGACGACCACTGGCGTTTTAGCCTCAAGACGCCACTCACCTACGGCTGCTTTCAGTACATCTGAAATGTGTGCACCGCTGTGAAATTTGTGCATTGCTCAGGTTTGTAGGACATACAACTTCCTTTCCCAGTCCTCGTCAATAACATGCACCGTGAACGTCATGCAGGAAGCTGTGGCCCTGGAGGTCCAGCTGTCACACTTGAGCCCCACTCTTTCTGCTGTCTCCAGCACCATCTCGACCTTAGCTCTGGTCTGGGCGTACAGTTCAGGGATTATTTTTTCAGCAAAGTATTTCCAAGAGGGAATGTCAAAGCCAGGCTCTAATGCGTTCATCAAAAACAAAATCCCTCGTTCTCCACCTCGCTGTAGGGACGGAGCCCCTTGCACGTGTAAACAGCTTTCCCGTTGTTTGTTTTTGCCTCTGCTCTCGCAGAAGACGGTGGTAGCTCCGCCTGGAAAAAGGCATTCATGCCGGGCTGTGTCGGCTTCAAGCCAGCAACGGCCACGGCTTTCTCACACAACTCCGGGTGATGCTGCGACAAGTGGCTGTGCATGTTGGTTGTATCCAGTGTTCCAAACTTTTGAAAAACAATTGCACAGGGTTCTCCAGCCTAGTCTCATCTGCACTGCTGTAAAATCCAAAGTGAGTCCATACTTTGGACTTCAATACTGCCGGTGCGTCTTTCAACTTGATGCTCTCACGATATTCCTTGTTTTTTTCCACCGCCATTTTTATGTGAAAGTGTATTCTTCTTCGTCCGCCCGCGACAGCCAAGCGTCTTACCAAAGGATAATGAATATAACGTTTTACATGGTCTTCAAACTTAAATAAAAGATCAATACTTGATGAAAACGCATGAATCAATCATGGGACTAAATATCGCGATACATCACCATATCGATATTTTGACACCCCCCCTAGTCATAAGATTGTTTTAGCACATTTAAGGTAACCATTTATTGGAATTTTCACAGACTTTTGCGATATGTGTGTTGCACATATCGCTATGATGTGTGCAATGATAAATGTGCGATTAATTGTGCATGCCTACCATGCCATGAATGTTTGTCCTGTAGTCCAGTCCAGGGTTATCAAAACAAAGATGAAAACTAAAGAAATGATGTTCACTCCTCTCTGACGTCAGCTATATTGTCAGCTGATTGTCATCAGACCAGTCTCTCCATAACACCAAAAGTTTAACAGTGCTGGTAGTCTGAGGCATTAAGGTGCTAATCCCCCCACAATCTTTCCAGGATTAGATGTTCCTGCAGGTTTGACCTAAGGTCAGACGTACAATGCCAGAACAACAGCAAAAAACTGTGACAAACTCTTACAAAAATCAATATCAGAAAAAGTCTAAATTGTATTAATTCAATGTTTTGTTGTGCGTCATGTTAGCACTATAGCATATTAAACATAGTAAATTCTTGATAAAAGAAAAACTTCACGAATATGCTTCTGTTTTCATGACTATTAAATTCATAGCTACAGAGAACTGTGATGCTGCGATCACCCCCACCCCCACCCCCCGCGCGTTGACTCACATTCAACCATCCACTCTCAATGAGAAGTCCATGTAAATGCACGTCAATCCCAATTTCAGGATTCTGCTTTTAGAATGATTGCATTCACACGTCAATACGTAAATCTTTTTGTCTGGTCGTGGGCTCTACGTACAAATCGGGCGTTCATCGATCGCACGCTGGAATATTCAGCATTGTCGCTGAATTATGAAAATGCTGAACTTTGACCAATCAGGGACTCGGATTTGGTAGGGATTTTTGGAAAGTGTCCTCTTTATAAAAAGGAAGTACCAACTGTCATGATTACGGAGGAGAATTTAAAAATTGCCTTTTTCTGCCCAACTGAAATTCTATGACATAAAGTAATAATAATTATAATAATAATAATAATAAGAAGAATGATAATAAGAAGAATAAAAATGGATTAGATTTATCTGCGCTTTTCCAGATGCTCAAAGTTCTTACAATGTGTCCATTATTCATTCACTCCTCATTCATACTTGGTGATGACAGAGGCGTGGCTGGCAGTTCACGCCTACAGCCCCTCTGACCATCACCGGGACATTCATATGCATTCACACACCAGTGGAGCCACACTGGATGCAAGGAGGGTGAAGTGTCTTGCCCAAGGACACAACGAGAGTTGACTAGGGATCGAACCGCCGACCCTTTGATCATTGGACGACCTGCTCATCCGCCTGAGCTGTGACAGAGAAAGCTGGAGCGAGATTTGTGGGATTTGCAACGTTTTGGGCATTGAGCCTCTTCTCTACCAATTGTAGGTAGCAGATAAGTGCTGTCAAACAATGAAAAAACAAAATTTATTCTGAGCTCCTGTCATCCATCAGTTTACTCCTGTTGTCTTACAGCCCCTCACACTCCCAACCTAATGTTTGCGCTGCAACAAAAATTGCAAGGAAAAAGGAGACGTACATGGTAATTTACGAGTTGATGCATTAGAATAGTGCGGAGCAGGGAGCTTGTGGCCTGCCAGCTGTAGTTTCTACATCACAGCTCCAAGCTTTTTCAAACTGCATATTTTTCACACTTGCTCCTGAATCATCATGATTTGAAAAAATAAATACTCAGAAATGCAATTGTAAACACAAAAGCACCATAAAACACAATTTTCATTGGAGTAGGTTTAAAAAAAAAAGGTACTTCTGTCAAGTTTCTGTAAGCTGTTCCTTCCTATGCTCTTGACAACAGATCCTAGAGTTTCTATTAGGTTTAGGTCAGGCAAGTGTGCTGCCCAAGTAAGCACAGTACATGGTCACTGAAACAGCGGTGTAGACAGGTTCCAAGTTCTGCTGGAAAATAACATCAGCAGCTACACGCAGTTTGATGCCGCAGAGCCGCACGAAGGGGTCTTGAGTTTCCTGATCGATACAGTATTTGCTTTTTTTTTTTTGTAACTTGTCCTGTCCAACAGCTGGGCAGGCAGATGAGGACTGAGGGCCTCCTGTGTTGGACATATTTTACTTTAACAATAGGGGTTATTAATCTTCAGACAAACCAGAGGTATGTCTGAATAAACCCCTTTTGTAATTGAGGCCAAACTTTATTAATTTCAATCAAGTTTGAAAATCTTTGGTGTTGGACCGGACGGAAAAGGAAAGAAGGGAAGAAGAGAGAGGGATGTTAGAGAGGGGGGGGGGGGTAAAAGGGTGATAATATGGGGGGGGGGGGGGGGGGGTAGACCATGAAGCAGCGTAAAGCAACAAGTTTACTGGATGTTTATCATTAGACGGCTGGGTAAGCTCGGTTGGTAAGGTGGGAAGCTACCATGCAGGAAACCAGGGTTCGATTCCCGGAGGGGAATGAGCAATGGTACTGGGGGCAATTACCATATCAATGGCGAGCAGTTAACATCACCCAGTGAGGGTCCTTAGGCAAGACCCTTAACGCTACTGCCTCCCGAGCGCGGTTTCGGCTGCAGCTCACCGCTCCCCAAGGGGATGGGTCAAATGCGGAGAAAGAATTTCCCTTCGTGGGATAAAATACAGTGTATAAAAAAAAAAAAAAAAAAAAAAAAAAAAAAATTACGGTAAGGTTCTAATGTACTACAAATCTCAAAGGGCGAGGCCTGTCCACACACACACTAAAATGTTATCAACACACCTGCTAGCTGCAAAAATGTAGATAGTGTTCACACACGCATACATATGCCTTCAAACCAACTACTGTGAAATATTTCATTCATTCAATCATGCAAACTATTAGTGCAAAAGGTGAGCTAACACCTGTGCTCAATTGAGTGTTTATGTTCTTCTAAAATGGATGATGGAATGTGAAAAGAAGGAAGGAGAGTGCCCAGCCATCCCCACACCAAGACCCCCGCCGCAGCAGCAGCGGCAGCCAGAACCCCCCAACGCCACACGGCAGCAGGCAGAGAACAACCGCCCCCCGGGCGACCACATCCGCCACCCAGGCCCAGCTGGACCGCCGCGAGGCCCCCAGAGCCAGAGAGCAGGGAGGCATGTGGGGGAAAGAGAGCGCCGCCCTAGCCCAACCAGGAGAGCAGCCCCCCCGCCGCACCGGGAGGGCCCAACGCAGGGCCCCATCCGAGAAGGGCGCCCACAGCCCCAGACGAGCACCCCATCACTACCCAGGAGTTCTGGGCATCACCCCCGCCCCAACCCCAGGTATGAGCCAGGACCCCCCAAGGGAGACCCGCTCCGCACTCCAGGCAGCCACCCACCCGGCCCACGTTTGGTCCAGGAAGGAGCAAGGCAGGGGCCAGCCGCCCCGGCCCAGGAGGGGAGCCCCCCGAGGAAAAGGGGGGCCCACGAGGGGTGTTGTTAACATGGCCCGACCAGGCTCGGCCAGAGTTGGAAATTTTGCGGGGCCCAGCGCTCAGGGGCAAGGACCAGAACCCACCCCACAGGGATACCGACACCCCCGGCTCAGGTGTAATGTGAACCCTCTACCTGTGCGGCGAGAGCACCGCTGGCACCCAGGGGCCACGGCCACCGTTGCCAAGGGCCCAGTACCCCCCACCAGGGATGGGGTAGGGGACAGATGGTCCTAGGTCCCACCTTCCTTGCAAAATGTGTGCGTGTGTGTGTGTTTGTAAGGGTGTGTGTGTGTATGTGTGTGTGTGTTTATGTTTGAATGTATATTTTGAGGAGTAAAGGGTGTGTGTACTAAGGGGGGTGCAGTTATAATTGGCGGGTAGGGCATTGAGGGGACATCTCCTGATTATTCACAGTGATGTCCCCTCACCCTCCCCACCAAGGGGCCCTAAATGTCTAAGGTGCGGTTAAAATTGGCGGGTAGGGTGCTAAGAGGACATCTGCTGCTTACTGGCAGTGATGTCCAAGCACCCCCCCCTACCAAGGCCCCTTCATGTCTAAGGTGCAAATAAAACCGAGAGAGGGGGGGCCCACTCCATACGGCAACCATGGGAGGGGGACCACTGCCAAGTAGCTCCCCCCCCAGGTGCATCGCAGGCTAAACCCCCCACCCCATCACCCTACAATGAGATTATATGAGGAAGGGGGTAAGTTGGGGACAGCTGGTCAAACAGCCGTCCCCCAGCCCCCCCCAGCATAGGGGCCAGGTCCCCTCAGCCCAGGGGTCCCATCCCCGGAGGCGCCGACACCCGGCATCACCCACCCCACACAGAGAGAGAGGAGCCAGAAAGCGCCGCCCCCCCGGAGCAAGTCCAGGCCCCCACCCCCAAGCGCTGGCCCTGGAAGAGCTCTGGTCAGGCCTCAACGGGATCGAGGCAGCCAACCGGCCGAGGCAATTGCAGATTGCCTCAGCGGAGACCCCGACCCGTCAACCCCCCAAGGTCCCGTACCAATAGTGCCCCCCCCCCAAGAAAGCCCCCCCCACAGGACAGGGCCGACAAGCCCCCCCCCCCCCCCCCCCCCCCCCGCCCCACCTCAGACCCCAGACACACAGAGCGACCGGGGGCCCCAAGAGGGTCGTCCCAGAGCCAGGGAAGGGTTGATCCCAGCCCCAGGTGTAGATGGGCAGCCCATCCAGTGCCGCTGGGCCTCACCCCCTGCGAGCAGGGCCCCCCACCAACCCCCCCAGCACAGGCAAAGGGACCACCCCCCCAAACCGAGCCAGACCATGTAAAATTACTTTGATCAAAAAGGAAAATTTGAAGAATGGTCAGGTTCTGTTTCTCTTATCTCCAGGTAATCGGAATTAAGATTCCGATACCTGATTATCTCTGGTTCATCAGTGGTCTAAAAAGAGGAATGGGTCAGTTGTAGTTCATATCTCATATTTTCTTAGTGAGGGCTCTTGATTTATTGATTGCAGTTTCAGTCGATTCCTTGTAATGCTTTATAATGCCAACCCAGAAGTAGCTGACGCAGAAGCCAGATCTGAAACTCAGGACATTCTAACACTATCACCTAAAGTCCCTCCAACAGGATATTTTTGGGAATATAAACAAGGAAAAAAAAATCAAGTCCATCTGAAAATACTCCAAAACATCCATCAAGTTTCCTGTCAAAGAATAGATGGGATTGGGTGTTCTGTAACCAGGTTGTAGCTGAGGTCTCCTGTTTCCATTGTCAATATCCCTTAAGCTTTAGTCACAGGCACCTATACATAAATGACACGCATTTATGACGTACAGGTGAGGTACAGACCACCCGCGTGCCCCGCAGAGGTTTGCCCATTTTTCCCAGCAGCCCGTATCCACCCGTAAGGGCAGTTGTGACTTTAGCCTGTAACCCTTGTTCTATCCTAGACACTTTACTATTGGGGGTTGGGTCATCTAGACCCACTAGACAGTGCGCTGAACCTTTTTTCTTCAATGATTTGTGATCTTCACTGGTGTCCATGGATTACATGAAATCTTTCCACCTTTATCCACCTTTGTCATAAGTTTCAGATGCTTCTGCTCTTATCCAATAGGCTTTCTCAATTCTGAATTAAACTGGCAAGAGAACTGGTAAGAAAGTTTTAGGAGCTCTTCAGAGAAATAAATAAGGGACCAAACAAAGAGCTGAATGGTTTTGAGTCACATTGGACCATATGGACCTGGGAGTCCCTTGAAATACATGCTTAAGGTTGTCATGAGTCTACCACCCAGTAATAAAACAAAGAAGACAGATTTTTTGCATTGCAGTTGTAACCATAGCAATCAGCTACAGAGTGGTCACTTTTAGCTAAATGTCCAGAACTCGCTCATCCGGGTCTATAAACCATCCAACTAATTTTGATCCCTGCACCACCAGCTGATGATCACAGGCATGCAGCCTATTCCTTTCTGTGTTACACAATGACTAACTAACTTTGCAGCAAAGCTGACTCAATTCTTGGATAAAAAGACAACCACTGTTTAAAAAATCCCTTCCCACCTTTAGCTGTGTGTACAGTACCTAACTTAGAATGTCACAGACAGATTGTCCTTGGTATGATCCTCATTCGTCTCTCACTTTGGTTAAAAGCTTCTGTTAAATGACCAACTGTGAATGTTGTGTATGTCAGAGAGAATTGATGCCTTTACCAAATACTGCAGATCTATACGTCCTCTGAACCAAGCTCTGGACCTGCTCTCCTCTGGACTTGATTGTGTATGAAGCACAGAAAAGATGGGAGTAGGCTCAGACATTTCTGTAACTTTAGTCTAAGTGAAGAAAATCCTTCAGCAGTCTCACATCTCGTATCTTTAATGAGGAAAAACTTGCTTGCTCACATCTCCAAATGCCTCTAGAGCAGCAACTTAAACATCACTTAAGACCCTCCGCCCCACGCACACACACACATTTTACCTAAGAGTTTTCTAATCTCTTCAAAGATGATTAAAAGTTACTGCAAATCATGTTTCATTGTTCCCTCTTTGGTTCAACATATACCCAAACCTCACCACATAGTGTTTGGATCGGATGCTCCGGAGCCACATGTGGCTCTTTTACCCCTACATACCCCTCTCTGTCTTAATGAAAATAAAACGAAAATAATTTTAAAATTATAGTTTACTTCATTAGAATTCAATTAATTTAGACCAGTCAAGTTTATACATGTATGGGTGTAATGTAAGATAAACGATGTAAAGCTTTTTCCATCTCTGCTGACATCAAGAGGCCTCGTTCGTTCTACTTTTTCTCCAGAATGCACAGATTTCAAATACTAAGTAAAACTCAGTTAAAAGCTTTGATCTTTTCTGATTGAACAGTTTATTTCATGGTTTTAAAGCACATGTTTTCTTATACTGCACAACAACTGTTAGTAGCTGTCCAGAGGGGAGTTGCTGAAATACATACTAGTAAATATACTTGTTTTACACTTCGTCTTCTGGATCATAAACTAATGAAGTTGTGTTTACGTTCAGGTTAACAGCAGTAGTAAGTACGAAAAAAGATGATGGCTCACCAAAGTAGACCCATAGGGTATAAGAAGAGAAAATGCCATTTTTGTCTTTAGATGTCTACAACCTTTCATAGGAGTTCATTAGCTGGACTGGGACCATCCTGTTTGGCACAGGAAGTCTTTTATTTTGAATTATGAATCATCTATTCTAAAAGTAACGATGTAATGAGTGCAAAGCAGTAAAATGAGACTTCACAGCTCCTGCTTGTTTTCGATCAGTGAGAAACCGGCCAAAATGGCTGCTAAACTGTTGAAGGTTGCAGACCCCTGTTTTAGACAGACAATACCAGCATCTGTGGCCACATCTTCCTCACCCCATCACAACAACAAAAACCTGGAACAACGTGTTCAAGCATCCCGTCCTCAGCTTCCTATTGATGAAACTCAGCAGCTCCATGAACAAACAGGGTATTTTCCAAGTCCAGACTCAGTGAGGAGAAACTTACAGACGATAATTACCTGAGCTTATCCCTTGGGTCAGACTAAAATAGCTTGTGTAGATGCAGCTCTGTGGCTGATTCATAAGCAGCTACATCAGAATGCCTTTGAGCGTATTTAGCAATGTTTTAGGAAGAAAGCAATAAAGCCCCTTTCAAATTTACCTGAGCGTGCCCCAACCCTTTGAATGAGAAGACACTTTCAAGGTGGCGACACAGACAAAACTGAAAAAGTCCCCAGCTTGTTAATGTGAGCTCTTAGTTCATCTGCCCTTTACAGCTGTTTTCTATGGACAGCTCAGTCAAAGCAGCATCATGGTGTTAGTGCGTGACTCAGGTCCCCTTTCTGAGAGGTGGGACGTTGGATCTTCACAGGAGGCTGGATTGAGAGCAGTTATTGGCATTTGTTATAGAGTGGAAACGGCATATGTCAGGCATCAGTAAGGCTACTGCTTTTCTCAGCATCCATTCATCCATCCCTTCAGAAACTGGCTCCAGAACATGCTAGAATGGAGCTACTCACCCACGTCTGCCATGGCTGCTGGTCAGCAGACTCTGGTAGCTGTCTGGCTCTGTGTGCCGGCGCTGTGTGTCCGTGCGCGTCAGCTGGCCCTTGCTGTCCTTTCCCTAATCCTATTTTACAACTCCCCCCGTTTCTCTTGCTACTTATCCCTGTGTCACTCCTCCTTCCTGCTCTCACTGCGCCTGCTCCCCCCTCCTCTGCTCATTTGCAGAGAGGAGCCTTCTAACGCTGTTAACCAATCAGCATAACACAGGAAATCTAATTCAAAATAATGATCTTTGATCAATGTGAAAAATCTGGGTTTTATTTTATTACACCTCATTTATATCCTATGATTATTTCCTGTCTCTGCATTTGATCTGTTGATCAACACCAGTGAGAACCCTAGGAGGATCGGAGGGTCAGGTGACCTGCTCATGAGTCATTTGTTGTTTCAGATGCCATCCCTAAATAATGTCAGTCAGTGGAAAATGATGACTGTGGACCACAACTGCCCAAAGTCAGCGCCTGCGCAACCACGTGATCGACTGCACGGGGGCAGAGGGGACGCCGCTGCTCAGGGGCTGACCCGGCGGCAAGGTGGAGCTGATGACACATGAACCATCCGAGATCAGTCCTGACAAAGGCAACAAGACCCGCAATAAGCAGCAGCGGGTTCCACACCAAGACCCTGTGAAGTCACACCAGAAAGACAGGAAGCAGGACATTACCTCAGCAACAAGAGGACATGCAGGGCGATGAGGCACCCACCGCACACATACCAAACATTGCTGGTGTCACCTGGAGGAAGGGGCGCAGGGCGGTCGCACACAGATCCGCTGTGCGACGAGGAACTGTGACAAGCACTGAACCAAAACTGAAAAAGATCTAGGCAAGGGAAACTAAGGGCAAAAAGCACGGCCACAATACTTGCACTGATGCTGTCTCAGCCAAGGATGAGGGAGAGAGAACCAGCTCAACCCCCCCCCCCCCTTTTATAGGAGGCTGCTCATTAGCAGCACCTAGATGGGAGTGACTACACCTGTGCAGTAACTCAATTAGCTCATCCTGGCTGTTCCACGGTCTGACACCAGATTCTGTGGAAAGACGAGCTTTAGCTGGTATTTTTGTTGGAACTGAGAGACTTTATGAGCAGAATCAGAACAAGGAAGTGAAGACTTTAACCACTTCTGATTGGTCAGACTGATGACGGATGATTAAGCCTCCAAGAATGATTGGTGGAGACAGTTAAAGGGGCGGGACTTTTCTGAAAACAGAGCTGAAGCTACGACTAAATCGCGGTACCGTCATTCTTATCAAAATGTCTTTAATAGAATCAAATAAACACAAAGAAAAAAGTATTTTATGATCTTTCATATTCCTAACTACTCAGTGTTTTATCAGGGCCTGTTTGGATGAACAAAGAGCTGATATCCTGGAAATGGGAAATGTTTTTAGATCAGTTAATGAAGGCAATTTCCCACAGCACACCTGACCATCTCTGGTTGAAAAACACTGATGTAGACCCACTAGACAGTGCTCTGAACCTTTTTTCTTCAATGATTTGTGATCTTCACTGGTGTCCATGGATTACATGAAATCTTTCCACCTTTATCCACCTTTGTCATGGTAGGGAGAACACTTCAATGGTCATCTTGACCACATAGGATAGCACAAGGGTTAACATTCCATTAAATTTTAATATGCCTCTCCCACTTACTATGATCTGTGCTATTATATATTTTACATACATTCCAAAGCAAGAATTGGTCAGACTACAGGATGACCAAGAGGCTGTGGTAGTGACCTCAATAAACAGATGAATGAAACAGGACAACAATATCCAGCCTGCTGATTTTGTTTGGAACAAGCCCTTCAATTACAAGCTTCCAGAGATGTGTGACAACTGGATGCTCGGGGCCAAAGATAAGAAGTTGATATCTGGCGGGAATTTGAAAGCGCCTGCACTGCATTTGTTTGGATCTACTGCATCAGTCTGGCAAGAAATCACCCCAGTTATGATAAGAAAATTCTTCAAGGATTGCGGAATCATTAATACATGAGATAGATCTGAAGACGATCTTATCCACTGCTTTAAGGACGGCCAGCCATGTCATGTTGGGAGTGTGAAACTGCAAACTGCACAACAAGCAATGGGAGCACTTGTGTTGCCATTACAAGAAGATAAAGAAGAACTGGCAGCAATCATTCAGACGACAATGGTACCGTTCTTTATCGTTTTCATTTTTCATTTTCGATCGTTTTCATCCAATCTCATGTAATCTCCTATAGCCCTGGGTTCTGAGGTTGTTGCAGTTCTGCATGCGTCTTAGGGGAGTTGTCAGGCTAATGAATGCTTTAACCCTAGTGCTATTTTAGATGACCCCCCCTTCCTTGACGTGTTCTCCCTACCATGTCAAAGGTGGATAAAGGTGGAAAGGTTTCATGTAATCCATGGACACCAGTGAAGATCACAAATCATTGAAGAAAAAAGGTTCAGAGCACTGTCTAGTGGGTCTAGATGACCCACCTCCCAACGTTAAAGTGCCTAGGATAGCACAAGGGTTACTGGGAGAGTTGGACTGGGGCAGGCCAGGGCCTATGGCATTACTGCCGAGAATGTTCTGAAGGAAACCGTTCCTGTTAACGTAGCTGTTTTCTGAGCCGAGTTGCATTTCATCACATTTCTCAGTGGATTTGTTGGACTGATGAACGCTTTTGTGGTAAAGGCGGACTGATGCAGGCCAGTGCCTATGGCACTATTGGCAAGAAAGTTAAGAAAGAAACAGTTTTCTCTGTTAAGTTACCTGTTTTTTCATGCTTTAGGTTTTACCTAACTTTTCTCATAATTTCAATAAATCCGGAAATGTTCCTGAAATGTTCATCTGATGTCTGCATATTGTGACTGTTAGCCGACACATTTTTAGAATAAATGCCGGGGCTTAGACATGCGGTATTAAAATGTTTTATTTGTGCAGAAACAATTCTGGTTTTGGCGTCTGGGATCAGGTTTCTTTTTGTTTGAAGCGTTTTTGTGCGATGGGGGTGTGACAATCCTGTGTAAGGTCAATAAATGAAACAATGCCGTCCCACATTTATTCCTTTTCATCAAGACTACTGATAGAAACATTCGTTGAATTGTATTAAACTAAAATGAAAATAATTAAAAAACAAAATGTCAGCAACGGAACCAAAAAAAACTAGAACAGGCTTTATTTGAGTGTCCTGTGTGGGTCTCAGGAAGATGCCACTGAAATCTGCTGTCAGCAGAGTGCGGTGTCACACTATGAACAAATAAGGAAACAGCGCCACTGTGTGGCCAGAAAGGAGCACAGCAGCATCTCAAGCTGCCTGTTTATTTTGGAATATTGTTATTTTCACAATAGCATTTCCTCTAACTCCCAATCGAAAATTCTAGTAACAGATACAAAATACTAACAGTTAAATTATCTGCAAACAGTGAAATAACAACACATCTTTTATGAGCTAAACTTTGAACCAAATAAAGTCAAACAATAAAAGCTTTTTGTTTGCAAACAAAAACTGGCTTTGCAGACATTGTTGATGCCTTCACATTAAGGATCCAAGTTGACTTGTATTAAAGTAAAAATAATGATTAAAAACATTCAGGATCATTCATGCCTTTATTCCCTCGCATTTAGATTACTTCAACAGAAAACTTTATGGTACATCCTCCAAAATAATAAATAAGCTGCAATACATTCAGAACTCTGCTGCCCGTCCGCTCACACACACCCGCTCCCGTGATCACATCACCCCCGTCCTCCAGGACATTCACTGGCTCCCCTTCCCTCAGCGTATCAAATTTAAAGTTCTCCTCATCAGTTTCCCTCACCCACCTTACCCATCTGCTCCAGCGTCACACTCCATCCTGCTCTCTGCACTCCTCTGATGCAAACCTTTTGTCCATTTTTAGTGTATTCCGATGGTCATTCCTCACTATTGACAACCCCAAAGCAGTATTTTGATCTGGTCACACATTTCTCTAATTACTCTAAAAACCTCAATCTGGGCCCCTCTCAACCCATGAAAACGAGTGGCTTCTCACATCGTGATGTCACAAAGTGAGGAACCACCCCTTCCAGGAGGAGTCTGTGCTGCCAGCACCACCCCCAGACTAACACACACACCCACTTTCTCCACTGACCTAGTGGTGATCAGCATCATGCTTTCCTTCTATATGCACAATCTGCACATCCATCTGTGAAAAAGTTTGGATGTTGTTTATCTTCGTGGGCGAAACGCAGACACACTGCCAAGGCCGACGTTGATGTCATGAAATGGGCGACACCCACAAGGAGCAAAAGGCGGTGCCTCAGATATCGAGTCGTCTTACTTCTGGGTGTGAAAATGACTCATATTTCATTTCTTTAATTGTTCTTTAGTGTTCCAAAGGTACTATATAATCATCTATATGGATAATGTTTAATCTGAAAGGCTTAAGACGGTGGTTTTCAAACTTTTTCTCTTGTTCCACCCCTAGGGAGGAGGAAAAATGTTCACCCCCCCCTCCCAAACAGAGAGAAAATAGTGACAAAATAAGCCAAATATGTTCAACTTTAATACAGTAAACCCTTGTTTTTCGCGGGGGTTACGTTCCAGAAAGAACCCGTGATAGGCAAAATCCGTGAAGTAGAAACCTTTATTTTTTTTAACAATTATTAAACAATTAAATACTCTATTATACATTGAAAAGAAAGAACAAACCATTTTACAGGCTCAAGTAATTGTTTCACAAATCAAAGTACTTTAAAAACGTTTATTTTTCAACAAATAACTTCTGTACTGTACTGTCAAATAATAATTTGAAACATCGCTGTAAACAGAAGGCTTCAAATCGCGGAGATAAGCCCCGCCCACCGCGACCCGAGAGTAATTGAATTAAACGGGAGAAAATTTAAAATGATCATGAAAAAAATACAAAGTACAAACGGACAAATAGTGGCTCAGGTGTATTTCAATGCTCTTCAGTCTGAGAAGCTGCAGTGTTTTCTCCTTCTCAAGCCCGCGGTGCAGCTGTGTGTGTTTGTTCGGGAGAAGAACATAGTGATTGACAGTTGGTGTTGCTCTTTTTCTATGGGTTTTAGAGAAACTTGAAATTGCAAGATGATTTGCATGTACGTAATTTGGAAAGCTGATTTACGTACGTGTACATATTAAACTGCAACATTATTGACGCACAGGTAGAGAAGAAGCGGAGTGACTTTTTTAGCCAATCAGAATGCAGAACACAGTGCACGATGCAAATCCGTGAAGTAGCGAAACCGTGAAAAGTAAACCGCGTTATAGCAAGGGATCACTGTACCATACCACAACTTTAATCAACTTTTATATCATGGATAAAAATGACTCTCTCCATTTATATGTAAATGGAGGTTTTTGATCAGCAGTGGAGTAGAGTGAAAGACTACCTGAATATTTACATTGAGGGATGCTGGCTGCTATTTTGACATGCAAGTATATAACAATAATAATAACAATAATAAAAGATTGGATTTCTGTGCTTTTCCAGACGCTCAAAGCGCTTAAAATGTATTTCCAGCATTCATGCTATGTGATGGTAGCTACGGTTGTAGCCACAGCTGGCCTGGGCCAGACTGACAGAGGCTGACAGCTCACGCCTACGGCCCCTCTGACCATCACCGGGACATTCATTTGCATTCACACACCAGTGGAGCCACACTGGATGCAGGGAGGGTGAAGTGTCTTGCCCAAAGACACAACGACAATTGACTCAGGGGGAGCAGGGATTGAGCCATTGACCCTTTGGTCATTGGCTGACCTGCTCAACCACCTGAGCTAATGCCGCCCAATATGTATATAGAGGGGAGGTTGTATGCATGGACACGGTACCCAGACTAAAAGATGGGCAAACTGAATTATGTAGGAATTTTAGTTACAATCTAGCTCTTTGACTTTATTAGTATTGTTTATTTATTTATTTTGTATTGATGTTATGGATCATGAGTTGGCATTAATGATGTATGTTTGTTTAGTTATTATTTAGTTATTGTTTAGTTATTTACTAATTGGGTGAAGTAGTCCTCCACTACTAAAACAGAGGTTACAGACGAGCTCCCCATTGGTGCCTTCAGTTTGGGCGTAGGGTAGTGGAACTCAACCTTTTTCAGGTGGCGGACCCGTTTAAAGTCAGATAATATTCTCATGGACCGGTCTGAATAGGGCTGAAATTTGTGTTTTATGTTTTAAAGTGTCTGGTTTCCAAAAAAAATTTTAATTTTCAAATTAAAATTTTATGACAAGAAATTTAGTTTACAAAATATGAAAACATTAGATTTCTTTTTACAGATGAGAAATTAGAACTCTATGAAATAAAGTTGTTAATGTCTAGAATTTATTTCTTATTTATAAACAATATAACAAAAGCAACATTACATTTACATTACATTTTATTTTACCATACTGTAGCAATCCAGCCGGACCGTCACTTAAGCGGGGAAGCAAAAGTCAACTGCTCATGACAACACTTCAGGGTAGGGCTGTTTGTGCCCCATACACCGCACAACCCCAGACAGACTCAGGCAGGAATCACCAATAGCCAGGCAATAATTCCTTTTCAGCAACAAGCCCGTTTATTCCAACACTCCCAAACAGCCCAAACAGCATGGAGGTCACTTCAGTACACAACCCTCTGACTCAAGGTTTCACCCTAAAGCTCCCCACTTCCCATGAGCCTTTGGGGCTGGATGCAGCGCTAACCCCCAGGTCGCTACAATACCAACTTTATTTATAAAGCTTTCTAAAACAACTACAGCTGAAACTAAAGTGCTGAACATCTTTAAAAACTAAAAACAAACAGGCATCAATATAACAAAATAATGTTTCAAAGACACAAAGATTTTAGAAAGAAACTAAGTCTTGCTGGGGTTAACAGCCAGAGAATAAAAATTGGTTTAAAGACGGGTTTTAAAAGTGGACAGTGAGGGGGGGGCAACTCCAACGTTCAAAGGGAGGTTGATCCACAGCTGGGGAGCAGTAACAGAGGAGGCCCTGTCCCCTCAGAGCCCCCCCCTGGACCTCAGTACCTGCAGGAGCAGCAGGTCGGCTGACCTGAGGGACCGAGAGGAGGAAGAAAGGTGAAGAAGCTCGGAGAGGAACGGAGGGGAAAGACCATGTAAGCATTTAAAAACATACCACAGAATTTTAAAATGGACTCTAGAAAACACAGGCAGCCAGTGGAGTGATGCAATGGCCGGGCTGATGTGCTCTCTTTTACGAGTACTAGTTAAAAGTCGAACAGCAGCGTTCTGAACCAGCTGCAGACAAGACGTTGACCCACCACATCCTCTAAAAGGGAAAGAGTTATAGACTCAAACTGGTTGAAGACAGCAGAGCAAGGGGATGAAAAAGCACAGTCAAGTTCAGGAGATGCGATCAGAGCTCTGCTGGGATCAACCTTTTCAATAAAAAAACATTAAAAACTCATTGAACTTACTGTTTCAGATGAGACATCCAAGCAAATACAGTATTTTGAACAGGATCAAGTTAACTGTATTAAAAGTTTCTGACTGTTGGAGGAAATGATGTTGGCAAGATGTTTGCTGCTTCCGTCTTTGACAGTAGTCTGGTACAAACGCTAACAGTGTTCATCTGGTGTCAGACCTCTAGCTTGTCCTTCTTCCACTTTCACTCTGCTCTGCGATAGTCCCTCATGATGGCACAAGTCCTGATGGCACAAGTCCTGATGGCACAAGTCCTGATGGCACAAGTCCTGATGGCACAAGTCCTGATGGCACAAGCGGGGGTCAGGAGAGAGTCAATGAACTCAATGTTTTCTTCAACCGGTTCAGCTCCCCACAGGCTACCTCCCATGCTGCCTGCTCCCCGGTGCTGTGGTGCCCCACCGACCTCCCCAACCATCTTGCTTCTGCTCCCCCTCCTGCTGCCCTCCCTTTGCCCCCATCTCAGTCATCAAATCCCAACAATCACCCCTTTTCCATCACTGCTGATCAAGTGAGCAGGGAGCTGAGATGGCTCCACCCCAGGAAGGCAGCTGGCCCAGACCGAGTGAGTCCACAGCTCCTTAAGGCCTGTGCTGCAGAACTGGGAGAACCCCTACAACAGGTCTATAACCCGACCCTGTAGCTGGGTAGGGTCCCATTACTGTGGAAAACATCATGCATTGTTCCTGTGCCCAAGAAGAGTCGCCCCAGTGAGCTGAACGACTACAGGCCGGTCGCCCTCACCTCTCATGTCATGAAGACGCTGGAATGGCTGGTCTTGCAGCGCATGTGACCCCAGGTGCAGGGGGATGAGGACCATCTCCAGTTCGCCTACCAACCAAAAGTAGGAGTTGAGGACGCCGTCCTGTATCTTCTACATCGGGCCCTCTCCTACCTGGACACAGGGGGCTGTGCTGTGAGAATGCTCTTTTTTGACTTCTCCAGTGCTTTTAACACAATCCAGCCCCTCCTTCTCCAGCAGAAGCTCCTCTCCTTTGGTGTGAACTTCCAACTGGTGTCATGGATAACAAACTATCTGACAAACAGGCCACAATTTGTCAGAATGGAGAGTTGCAGTTCCTCCATACTGACTGGCAGCACAGTGCTCTCACCTCACTGACTTCCACTACAACTCTGATGCATGCCACATGCAAAAGTTCTCGGATGACACAGCAATTGTGGCATGTATCAAAGAGGGTGAAGAGGGGGAGTACAGCCAGCTGGTGGAGGACTTTGTGCACTGAAGCCAACAAAACTGCCTCCACCTGAACACCACCAAGACAAAGGAGATAGATCTGGACTTCCGTCGAACACCTGCTGAAGTTCAGCCCATCCTCATTGGTGGGGCAGAGGTGGAGGTAGTGGATAACTACAGATACCTTGGAGTCCTCCTGGACAAGAAGCTGAACTGGTCGGCACACATGGACTCCATATACAGGAAGGGGCAGAGCAGGTTATACTTCTTAAAAAGACTCGCCTCTTTTAATGTCTGCTTAGATCTCCTCTTTATGTTTTATTAGTCTATTGTTTTAAGTGCCCTGTCTTATGTGGTGTGTTGGGGGGGGGGGGGGGGGGGGGTGAGCGAACAAAAAGGACATAAAAAACGGAATCATCTGATCAGGACGGCAGGCTGTGTGGTGGGGCGGAACCTGGAGACAGTGGAGGTGGTGGCAGAGCGGAGGATGCTGGTCATCCCCTACATGGACTCTTCACTGACCAAAGGAGCGCATTCAGCGACCGCCTTCACTCTCTGCCATGCTCCACAGAAAGACTCAGGAAGTCCCTTGCACCGAGTGCAATTAGACTGTTTAATACCGCTGGGAGGGGAGGGTGCATGAGGAGGAGTCACTAAACGGTTATCTACTTTTTACCACTTTTATGCTTTTACTTACTTTTATTTTATTTTTATTGATCTTATTCTTTTATTATTTTACTCTTTTATTATTTTTACTAGTGTGATTATTTTATGATTTTATTTCATTTCTATTGAATGTTTGTGTATGGTGGACATTTTCCTGAGCCCAAGCAGGGGATGACGATCAGTGATGATGGGTTGACACGCCCTAAGAATGCTAAAACTCACTAACAGCCCACATTTTCCTGTCAAAGTGAACCAGTGTTTCTGAGGCTGTATTAGACCCTGACTAGCATACGCCACAATCCGTTAAAGACATTGACCACCTGAGCTGGAACAGCCCCAACCAAATGGTTAGACACATCAGTACAGATTCTAAAGGGCAAAGCAAAGTTGTACAAAGCCACTACGGGCTCAAAGGTGAGCGCCTTTTTCATTCAAAGAGGACATTTTTCCCCGCTAAGTGGTTTAGAGAAGCAGCATGCTCAGAAAAGTTCTTCACATGTCGCCTGTAGATGACCCCACTCCCAATGTTAAAGTGTCTTAGATAGCACAAGGGTTAATTCCATGCAAGGAACCTGGTGGCCGTCATGCCAGTCTCACCGTTTCTCCCAGGGGTCTCTGGTTCCAACCAAGCGCCCATGCAACTCGGCTCCAACCAGCTCTCTCCTGGGGAGAGAGCGAGATGTTTCCGGGAGAATCTCTGCCTCTACTATGGTCAGGCAGGCCATATTCGCAACACCTGTCCCAATTGCCACCCATGACGCTCAGCCAAATCAGTGAGTGAACCAGTTCTCACCTTTACTCTGCCGATTTTCCTATGCTTTTAGGACAGCATAGTGCAAACAAAGGCTATGATTGACTCGGAGAATTTCATTGGCTTAGCTTTTGGTCACTCTCCCGATTTCCCATTTCTCACCTGCGACACCCAATTGGCTGTCCCCGCCCTCGACTAAAGGCCCCCGAAACAGCGCTTTACCCAGCCCCCATCCTCAATCATTCGGGCCCAGCCAGTCAGTTCATCGTGGAGGTGGATGCCTCTAATACAAGAGTGAACTCTTGTTAAAGTAAAATATGTCCAACACAAGAGGCCCTCAGCTCTCATCTGCCTGCCTAGCTGTTGGACAGGACAAGTTAAAATTTTTTAAAAAAATAAAATAAAATAAAATAAAATAAAAAATATATAATAAAAAAAAAAAAAAAAAAAAAAAAAAAAAAAAAAAAAGAGTGAGAGCCCGGCTCTCACAATGCCAGGGTCAGCCAGGGGGGCACGCATTCATGTTGTGTGTTACGGAGGCAGGAGAAAAATAATAAAAGAAGCATTCCCCCAGTAGAACTGCTATTTACTCTTTTAACCCGCTCTGGAGAATCTTAGGGTACGAACAGGGAAGTGAACCCCGAAGGATGATCCGTCTTCAGCCCTGGAGAAGGTATTGTCACCAAACTTTCTGTACTGACTAATCATGACCCTAATGTCCTACTACAACAAAGATAATGTCTTAAATTCCCTTTGTTTATTTTAAAGAATTTTTTAAAATTGAAATATGGATCATATTTGCTCAATAAAGATACTGAAGCTAACAAATTAATTTTCTGACAATCTTTGCTGTAGTAGGACAACAGGGTCATGATTTGTCCGTACAGAAAGTGCCCCAGTGTGCGGTTTCTGAGTGCTGCGCACTCTTATTCGCCAAATCATTCATCATTAAGCACCGCACTGAACCTCACTCAGTGAGTATGAAGTTTGGTATGTGCTAGAGGGCTGCATTGGGATTGGGTCCCAACCCAAATCTCGTGGGATTGGGCGGTTTGAATTGTGCTGCGGGCGGGAGGGGGCGGCAAAAAAAAAACCTGCGGGATCAGTGCTGCCATGAATATCTCATGAATATATATTAGCGGACTACGTTAGGCCGTGCGGCTGTTGGAGTCTGATGTTCTGAAGCTCCGTGAAGGCATCAGGTAGAGACGCCCAATGGCCACTGTCATCTAACCTGTTGTTGGGGGTGTGCAACGCCCCACCCCGCCTCTTACTAAGAGCGCACTTCAGGCCGTCTGTCTGCGCGCGCACACACGCATACTTTTAACCAAACAGGATTTGTGAAAATATATTTAATAATTAGGTTGCAAATTACACAAAAGAGGAATGCATGAAAAGATGAGGCTGGAGGAGGGATATGAATTTCTTTAATAATATCAATACAAATTCGTGTTTTTTTTCCTGCGGGACGGGAGACGATACAAAATCAATGCATCTCTATTACTGTGCAGGACTAAATTTTATGAGTTTTGCGGGTGCGGGCGGGAGTGGACATACATATTGCGGGAGCGGGCGGGAGTGTAACGCATACGTTGCGGGAGCGGGCGGGATTGGTCAGAAATTCAGCGGGCGCGGGCGGGAGCGGGATGAAGAAAATAGTCCCGCGCAGGGCTCTAGTATGTGCCACTCAGCCTGCATTACCGAGCGTAGTATCCTAACTTGATCTTCTGATTTCCTGACTCTGTTTTGTCTTTGACTCCGTTTGCCTGCTGCCTGCCCCGAATCTCGCCTGGATCTTGACTACTCTTGTTTGTTCTCTGATGCTGCCATGCTCATTATTGACCCCTGCCTGTCTGACCCTGATTTAGCTTTGTGGACCTTTAGCTGTGCTAATCAACCTGCTGCAATTGGAACCAGCCGTCTGTCAGTTTTGCGACACCCGGTCTCAACCCATTGCTGACCTTAAAAGGCTCTTAAACTTCTTCCAAAAGGAATACAATTAAACAAATAGTACATGATGTGTTTTATTGTTGTGCACTTTTTTGAAGAATCATTCAATTGCACTTGTTTATATGCTGATGAAAGGTCAATCGTCAAACACTTTTTCCTCAACTTAAAGTGGCCAAGAATCCCTCAATTCTTGGATGGGGATTGATCTCATTGTCTGCCACTGCATTCACAGTTACTTTGTAATCCCTGCATATAAGTGTATTGTCTCGTTTTACCACTGGGACCGCTAGTGCTGCCTATTCACTAAATTTCATCGGTGTTATTATTGCTGCAAGTCTTTGTCAAAAAACTAAACCCCACCTAGGTGTGCAAAATTTGTTCTCCACATTTGACCCATCCCCTGGGGGGGCAGTGAGCTGCAGACACAGTTGCGCTCGGGGAACCATTTTGGTGGATTTAACCTCCCAATCTAACCCCTTAATGCTGAGGGTCATGCAGGCAGGCACTGGGTCCCATCTTTAAAGTCTTTGGTATGACTCGGCCTGGGTTTGAACCCACGACCTTCCAGTCCCAGGGCAGACACTTGAACCACAAGGCCACCGAGCTGGTAAGTGACAGTTTTTCAAAAATCTGGGCCTTCAGACTGATGTGATGTTTGTTCTCACATCTCTGAGCTTCCTTAACTCATTTTAAAAAGTTCAGGATGCTTCCACAACACTCCCTCAACTGTTTAAAATAGCTTTTTTCTGTGTGTCTAATTGCTGCTAGTTTAACTTTATTTTACGCAACCAATCTTGACCACATAATGCTGGGCCATTATCCCCAACCACTAAAACTGGTAACTTGTGTCCTTGTTATCCATAACATCATCTTATGTATGCTGATGACCTTGTCATTTTTAGCCCCTACAGTGCTGTGTTACAAACACTTTTAAAAGTTTGTTCTGACTATGGCAGAGACTTTTATATAAACTACAATCCCTCTAAAAGCAAAGTAATGATTGTAAGGACCAAAGACGACAGAAATGTAAACTTTCCTGTTTTTAAGCTTTGTGGAACGCCTCTGGAGCAAACCTCATCTATCAAATACCTTGGACATTTCATTACTGATGATTGGAGGGATGATAGAGACATTCAGAGACAGTACTGTAAACTCTATGCTCAGGCAAACATGCTGATGAGAAAATTCAGTACGTGTTCTCTTCAAGTGAAGTGTTCGCTGTTCAGAGCTCACTGCACTCCTCTGTATACGGCCCCTCTGTGGTGGAACTATGGACGTGGGACATTCCGCAAATTCTTAGTGGCCTATAATGATGCTTTCAGGCTTCTGCTACAGGTGCCAAGGTGGTACAGAGCCAGTCAGCTATTTGTAGATGCTCACATCCCCACCAGTGAAGCACTACTGCGTAAGCTTACATACGGCCTTATGGAACGCCTAGACAAATCTAAGAACTCAATTATCATGTCTCTGACTGATCCCAAAAGAAGCTCATGCCGCTACACTTCTGCCATGAGGAAACACTGGATACAGCGATTATACTCTTTTTAATTTATATCTTTTTACTTTTTATTATGTATACTGTATTTGTATCTTTTTCTATGGACCACATCTGAGTCTAAAATAAAAGTGTGTTGATAACACAGTGTAGCTTTAACTGGCCCCTGACAGCTTTTTTTGTTAAGTTTACGTAAGCAACATAGCATGTGTTTCCTAAATTAGCTTATTTTTAAAATCAGCCTCGTAAAGAATTTTTGAGGTGATGGTTGTAGCTCAGGGGTCAGCAACCTGAACCTCTCAAAGAGACATTTGGATCAGTTTCCCACTGAGATGAAAGCACAGGGAGCCGCAACACTAGATGTGTTAGAAAAAATGTTTTTGCCGATATACCGTTATAGTTCATTTGGCAAAACTTTTATTGATTCAAAATGCTGTCAGGATATTTATTTAATTATTTATTTTAATTATTTTTATTCTTTATGAGCGTGATGTTTCCTTTGATCTTAAGTCCATTTTCCACAGCCTTGAATAGACTTTTCCTTCTGTCAAAATTCAATATTCTAGATTTGTTTTATTGTCAGTCCATACATAGTACTTGCAGAGGAAAACACAGGTGAGACGAGATGTCGTTTGTCACTAGCATGACAGTGCATAGAAGCAGCAATAAAAAAAAAAGAATAAAAAGAAATAGCAGTAAATAAGATAGAGATGCAATAGAATAAAATAAAAATAAAAATAAAATGAAATGAAATGGAGACCAGCATTCAGTGGGAGTAAAGTGACTTATGTGCTTTTAGCAGCAGTCTTTTTTATGGGGGGTGGGGGGTTAGAGTCTGGGGGGGTTGGGGGTAATCCTATTGGTTTTACTGCAGAGTGGAGTTTGTGAGAGCATGAATGCATGAGGAGGACAGTCCGTTCGCAGCCTCACAGCCTGTGGGAAGAAGCTTTTTAGCATCCTGCTGGATCTGCAGCTGATACTCCTGAACCTCCTCCCAGATGGCATGAGGGAGAACAGTCCATGAGAGGGGGGCTGGGGGTCCCAAATGATGGAGGTTGCTCTGCGTAGGCAGCGCTGCTCATATAGCTCCTCCAGGATCGGGAGAGGTGCACCAACAATCTTGCTTGTAGTCCTGACAATCCTGCTGAGACGTTGTTTGTCCTGAACCCTGCAGCTGCCAAGCTCTGTGTCTGGATGTTCTCCATGGTGCCCTTGTAGAAGGTGATGAGGTGTTGGAATTCCAGCCTTCCTTAATCTCCGGAGGGGATGGAGACGCTTCTGTGCTTTCCTGATGACCATTGTGGAGTTGGTGGAGAAGGACAAGTCGTTAGTGAGGTGCACCCCCAGGAACTTGACGATGTCGACGTTCTCCACAGCAGCACCGTTTAGGGTGAGATGAGTGTGGTGAATGCCAGATGTCCTGAAGTCAATCAGGAGTCAATCATTTCTTTTGTTTTGTCCACGTTGATCTGGAGGGATGTGCACCACACTGCTAGCTGCTCCACCTCCATTCTGTAAGCAGACTCGTCATTGTCGCTTATGAGACCAATCACTGTTGTGTCGTCTGCGAATTTGACAATGTGGTTGGTGTTGAATCGAGCTGCGCAGTCATGCCTGAGCAGACTGAACAGTAGTGGGCTCAGGACGCACCCCTGTGGTGTGCCCGTGCTCACTGAGATGGGTCTGGATGTGTGTCTGCTGATCTTGACTGTCTGCAGCCGGTCTGTCAGGAAGCTGTGCCTCCAGTTGTGGGTTGCCGTGTCCACGGCTAGTAGCCTCAGCTTCTCCACCAGCTGCTGTGGGATGATGGTGTTAAAAGCCGAGCTGAAGTCGATGAAGAGGACTCTAGCGTAGGTGTTTTTCCTCTCCAGATGTGATAGTGTGAGGAGAGTGGTGGAGATGGCATCTTCTGTGGATCGATTTGCTCTGTATGCAAATTGTAAAGGGTCCACAGTTATTGGAAGACTGTTCTTAAAGTGTTTTAGGACCAATCGCTCCAGACATTTGGTCACAATCGGTGTGAGGGCCACGGGGCGAAAGTCGTTTGGGCAGGCTGGATTTGACCTCTTTGGGACTGGAGTAATAACAGCAGTTTTCAGGCAGGTGGGTACAAATGCCTGAGCGAGGTGTTAAAGATGTCGGTGAAGACATCTTTCAATTGCTCCGCGCTGTCTTTCAGAACCCGTCCAGGGATGTTGTCCGGGCCGGCTGCTTTGCGTGGATTGACGGTGGACCTCAGCCGTTGACAGTTGCAATGCTGTGTCGCTGGAAGACAGCGGGAGCATCTGTGCCTGGGTGGAGTTGTTAACTTCACACTGGGCGTATGTCGGGCCCCCACCTTTGCCAAATGGGGGGTTAAATTGCTACACCCAAGAGATTGAGGACAAGGGAAAGGGCACCACACAGAAAACCCAAGAATGATCGTTTTTTGAACTGCAATAATAATTTAATAGAATAAAAACATGCAGCCCAAACATAACAAAGCCAGGACTGTTAAAACCCAAATAACTAAAACCCAATTTTTAAAAGGTAATTAAAATGGTAAAAAACTATCAACCTCATAAAAACATTGTAAAAAAATAAATAGTCTACGAAACACCGGGGAGACAGGTCCTGCAGGAAGCAACAGTCTTGTCTTTGTCCACCTATTGCACCTCTTCTCCACCCTCTGCAGGCACAGTGGGTTGTTCCTCCAAACATCCACCTGTAAAGTGAAGATAGATCCTGCGAGTATCTGAGTTGTTGGGGGGAAACAGGGGGTAAACATGCAGAGTGAGAGTGCCACTGGCAGGGAAGAGGATACTCACACACCGGCAGGGCTCCTCCCCCTGCCTATGAGTGTACGTCGCGTTGTGGCACTCCTGTCCTGGAGAAAAGTCACGCTGACTGCAGCTCCAGCCACAACGTTTGTTCCGGTGCTGTCTCCTTCAACTGCTGACCTGACAGTCTTGACCACTGTCACATCATCTACACATTTCTTAATGTAGTCAATGACTGACACTGTGTATTCCTGCAGGTCAGTGATATTGTTGTAAGTTGCTGCTTCCCTGAAGATTTCCCAGTGAGTGGTCTCAAAGCAGTCCTGCAGTGCTGAACTTGCTTCTTGTGGCCAAATTCTGATTTCTCTGATCTGTGGCTTTTCCTGGTTCACCCTGGGTTTGTAGGCTGGTGTTAGCACAACAGCCAGATGATCAGAGTTGTCGACGTGCAGTGGCTGTTCTACCCTGAATTACTCCCCGGGCGAGACCCTCCCCAGGCGCGCCCCCCTCCCCCCAATAGAGTCACTTTGTCCATGTCAACTGACATGTTTTACTGTCATTGAAATTAAGAAATTGATACAAAAGACATTTATCAGAATTCTGCACTGCATTATAACAGTTATCAGAACATAAAAAATAAAAGACCATAAGCATGGCAAAAAAAGTTAGGTAGGAAATTGTTTAATCAAACATAATATTGAATAAATAATATAAAATAAATATTATAAAGCACAAATCTTTTATCACACAAATGATACGCTAAAATAAATAAAACTGCAGCACTAAGAACAGAAATCCATAACAAAACCTTAACCTTTCTAGCCTTCCTCGATGCAAACAGCAGGGTTAGCAACAGCAGGGTTAGCGAGTCCCTCCTGAGACATTGTTGACCTTAGGTATGACTTGATCAACTTGAGTTTTGAAGAGCTCCTCTCTGCTTGAGCCACAGTGACTGGCAAGGTGAGTGCAATCCTGAGAGCAGTCCAGAAGTTGGGATAGATTTCTGATAGATCCTTATCAGACATGAAAGTGATAAGCTAAAGGTGACTTAGAGTCGTTGATGGCAAGTAAGGCAAGTTCTTGATTTCCAGACAAGCTCTCTACTGTCCAAATCACCGTTCCCTTCAAAATGCAGCATGTCATCTAGTGCCTCACATTGCTCCGTCAGCTCCTCATCTGCAATACAAGCCTTATAAAATCATTTATGAATTGGAAATTGAAATTGTCATGTTCTATATCAATCTCTACTTCAGAGAAGAAAAGTTAGATCATGTTTGCCATCTTCAATCCTTTGATTGGCACATTTTTAGTTGTGACCTATTAAATTATGTTTTGTCACCATAGAGTTGCAGTAAATGGTAAATATTCCTCTTTAAAACTACCAACAGATTTATAATAGTTCTATTGACTAATAATATAACCCAACATTGTAAATAAATAAAAAATAAGCTTCAAACGTGCAGGCTCAAAATTAACCCCTTAATCCTCCTTAACTGCAGCAGCAGCAGCAGCAGCAGCAGCAGCAGCAGCAGCAGCAGCATGCTACCCTCACAGCTCATTTAACATTTATGAACTAATTATATAACAAAACCTTTGTGTCACAGCAGAGCAGACAGACACACGAATCATAACTAATGTTACTAGTTAAGGCAGAGCAAACGTGTAAGAATAAAATCTTTAAAATGACGTTATTTGTAACATTTGTGCCTACTTCAGTTTTGGTCATCGACCAAAAATAAGTTTTTCTCTGCAACGTTGTCGTTGCAGGGCCAGGTAGCATTAGAAAACGTGCATCTAGCTATTAAGACATACCCTTCTCTTTATCTCTTTTCTTGTCTTTTCTTTCTAAATTGGGCACCAGATGGCTTTGAACTTTTTTTCTCCTTATTTCAGATGTTTTTGGCATTTAGCATAAATGTCCTCACGAAGGCATCAAGTCCGTCGACTAAACCAACTGTCACGTTAATGACAACATTGTTTTGTGTTCCCATTTTTAATTTGGGCATTTCACACAAAAATAACCCAAAAAACCAATTATTTTTTATACCTTTATTAAAATGTAAGTTATAGAATGTCACCGTATGACTGACTTTTAAAAAAATGTTACAAAGTAGATTCCACCCCCCGCCCTTGTCCCCCGCCTGGCCACTTCATTTGGAAGAGACCCACAGTTGAACTGATTCAGCCCTATGAGGTGCCGTGTAGGACATAATTCAGAATTAGCATTCACAAACACATATGAAATCTCTCACACACACTAGTGAAATGCTTGTATACATACAACTGAAAATGTATTCATTCACATACACATGTGAAATCTCTCACATACACATGTGAAATCTCTCACATACACATGTGAAAATGCTCTCACATACACTACTGAAATTTTCGACAGAAACGGAAGGCATTTCAGTAGAAACGGAAGTTGGCTGATTATCGCGAGATAATCATTCGTCTGAATCATTCGAAAATGGCAGCCGGTTGCGCAAGGAAAACCACCGAAACGTGTAAGTATATTAAAAAATATCCAGTATCTGTTGTAAAATATATTTGTAAATACTTAGGATGATGTGTTTAATATGTTATATTCCTCAATCAACAACCTAGATTGTTTTGAAGCTCATCAATTTCAGTAATGCTAAAGCTAACGCTAACTAGCGCCGAAGGCTAAAAACAAACGCTAGATATTACATCAAAAAGCAGTGACTTCTAACCGTAGTCACAAGTTATTAACACATGTTTTAAATGTGTTCATATATGTAGGGACAGACGAGGATGAGGAAAATCCGATCCATTTGCGGATGGAGAAAGATAGCCTGTTTGTTTTCAAGCTAGCTCGTGCCAGATGGGTAGAGACACATGATCAGATTTGACTTCATTTTAATAAACGGTTAATCGTTGTCGTACTGGGTTAAAGGTTTATGTTAAAGACCCAGAAGAGAGAGGAGGAAAGGGCTAGAAGGGAGGAACAGCGACAGGAGAGTCTGTTAAGTTTACTTGAGTTGAAATTATTGTTCTAAAATGTAATGCGGCCATTGTTTTTCCAATTTGTTTAATAAATGTATGAACAAAAATGAATAATTTACATGTATTATTTAAATCTGAGCTATTTTTAACAATCTCAAAAGGATTTTCATATAAATATCAGATGTACATATTTAGAATTTCGTTTTATATGTTAATATTTATTTTTATACATGTTAACAATAATCCTGGTCTTCTAGAGTCATGTGTGTCACAGTTGGAGCTGAAAGGAAAGCAAAGATTTGCCCTTGCAGACGGACGTGACTCTGCTCGTCCTGCATGTTCCTGGTGTGGCTCAACATCTGTGGCTAAGCAGTCGCCTTTGCTGATGCACAGAATGTGCAGAATTGAACTGCAGGCAATGATTTTCATTGCAAAGGTTGGTTTTACTTCCAGTGCCCTCAGAAATATTGCTCTCCTCCTCATCTTTATCATGCCAAACGCTCTCTTCACAACAGAGCGTGTTCTGGAGTGGTTCTGGTTGTAACTGCCTCAATGGCATTCCTCATGGGTTCCCTGTAGGGTGTCAGCAGCATGATGGGATATGCAATGCAGGGATACCCACCATCACCCAAAAGGATCCTTCAGGTGGGTTTGTTTGATTTACATAAATTGGGCTTTTACGTAGAACCCGTGAATCATGGATTGATCCTGGATTCTCAACAAAAATATCTATAAATTTGGCATTAGAGTCACATACAGCATGCATTTTAATGGAATAAAAAAGCTTCCTGTTAAAATAACAAGCTGCATTTTCTTTTAGGGCCTTTATTCTTATGTGGCAGCCATCAATGCTCCTTGTGACCCTTTGGAAGGAGAAAGACCAAGCGAGCTGCTAAAATCCAGAGGCGACTTATGGTAGTTCATTCCCACTGGGAAGCTGGGTGACCCTGCTCATCAGCTGGAGGATGCGGTCTGCCGTCCTGTGGACAACATCGCTCACGGTGGACCGTGTCATGTCAAAGACTCTGGCTACCACACTGTAAGATGTGCCACACGCCAGCCAGAAAAGAAACACCAGGACGTCAGTCTCCTGTGACCCCCCAGAGTGTGAGGAACCCGAAGCTGATGCTTCAGGACCATCGACCCAGATGCTCGATGGTCCTGCGGGTCAACCGAAAATCCAGTCTTGTGTCGGACTGACCGTCAGCGTAAAGGGCCAGGACAGACACCTTTGTGTTGGTAAAGCAGTAGAGACGTGGAAGACCCTGGAAAATGCAACATTAATTATTTCATTGAGGAAATTAAATCACATTTTTTTAATGTTTCTATTTATTTTGATGTCTTACATTTTAGATTATGAAGTATTTATTAATTCTGGAAAATCTCGTGGTTTTTATTTGGCTGGGTTTTTGGATTTTCATTTAAACTTTTAAAAATGAAAGTTTTTGTTTTGTTTTTGTTTAAAACAAGTGATATGGTTTGACTTTGAATAAAAAATTCTAAACTTTGAACTCACAAGTGTTTCATGTAATTGGACTACACAACTCACTTGAAAAAGAATGTTAAACTCTTACCCAGCAGACTGTGTAACCTTGAGCATGATTAGTAACAAAGTTTAAGTTAAAGTTTAAGTTTAACTAAAAAAAAAGCTTTAAGTTTAACTCACAAGTTATTCTGTCTGGTCAGGGCATCCAGAGGAAATCTTCTGAGATGTCTGCTTGTCCTTGCCGTCCTGTGATGCTGCATATCTGCTCGTTTTCAGTTTGATCTCACGAAAAACGGTTGAATTATTGCCAGGAACACGGACAGATTCATTTTCAAAGCCATTTTCAGTAAGGTGTAAGAAAACTACAGAAAAAAATGCCTCCTTGCAAGAGCCCGTTAATCGTTCAGCGGCACAAAAACAAAAAATAAATATTGTTGGCATGAAAAAATAACTTGGGGGTTTATTTATGAACAAATACATTAAATCAACACCAAAGTGTTTGTAATTTAATTATTTATAAATCAGTCACGTTTTCCATGATCAGAACACAGCAGATTCATAAATAGTCTTTGTAAAATGTTCATATTTATTATGTTTTTACTCTGACAAATAAGTGTCATTCTCCGCGTTAAATAGGAGTAGTTCGCCTCCAGACCAGGTGGTGGCGGTAATGCGCCACTTTGTTTCCATGTCAAGCGCGTTATGAACAACACCCAAAAGAAAAAAGTACTGAGCACGGGTGTCTGAATTGCTTTTAAATTCAGAGAACTATATATAACTATATAGTTCTGCACTATATAGGGTTTTAGTAGTTAGGGATCAGGGCAGGAATTCGGACACAGGTTCATTTCCACTGAAATGCCTTCAGTCGACCAACTTCGTTTCTAACAATAAAGTAAAAAAAAAAACGTTGTTTTTACTGAAATGCCTTCCTTTTCTATTGAAATTTTCACATGTGTATGTGAGAGCATTTTCAGTAGTGTGTGTGAGAGATTTCACATGTGTATGTGAATGAATACATTTTCAGTTGTATGTATACAAGCATTTCACTGGTGTGTGTGAGAGATTTCACATGTGTTTATGAATGCTAATTCTGAATTAAGTCCTACACGGCACCTCATACAGCCCCCCTTTTCGTCACACATTTTACGCAGGAGCACATGCAGCTGCAGCCAGGGGCGCCAATTCGCTGCATGGCGGCGCAGTCGCAGTTTTTATTTTTTCATCAAGCACTGAGCCGCGGCCCACGACCATCGCCCCCCTTGAAGATTATCCAGCCAGGTGCTCCGTGCTCACCGTGCACCCTTCATCCCGCGCCCCCTCCCTTTCTCCTTCTTCACACAAATTTGCGTCTTCTTCTCAAAGACAGGAGAGCATCATAACGTAAATGTAATTATTTTTATGTGGAAATTGATGGGGGGGGCTTCTTTTTTGGGCGTTCATGTGTCCCCTACGAGTTCTCCACTGACTGTCTTTCCAGAAAAACTTTCCATCCTATAACAGACTGGTCGGCGTTCACAGCTGCAGACACTGAGTGTCTCCAGCTTCCTCCCACTGTCCAATGTGCGTTCACGCTGCTCTCTTCCTCCTGCCCGCTCGCACAACCCGACGGTGTTAAAGGCACCACGACAGTCTTAGAACATGATAGTTATTTTACTAAACCACAGAGAGCCACAGCACAGAGACCTCTGGAGCAGCAGGTTGCCGACCCCTGTTCCAGCTGCTCCTGTGCATCTACACAGAGTATGGTCTGGGGTCAACTTCTTCATCTAAACTATTTACTATAAAAATCCATAAATTGGGCTGCATGGGGGAGCAGTGGTTAGCACTCTTGCCTCATAGCAAGAAGGCCCCCGGTTCAAGTCCCAGCTGGGGGACCTGCAACAGTACATCAATGGGGGACCTTTCTGTGTGGAGTTTGCATGTTCTCCCTGTGCATGCATGGGTTCTCTCCGGGGTCTCCAGCTTCCTCCCACTGTCCAAAAACATGCTTCATAGGTTAACTGGAGACTCTAAATGGTCCCTTGGTGTGAGTGTGCATGTGTGAGTGTGTGCGTGTGTGTGATTGTGACCCTGCAACAGACTGGTGAACAGTCCAGGGTGTACCCTGCCTTCGCCCACATGTGCTGGGATAGGCCTTGGCAGCCCCATGACCCCGAAAGGGACAAAAAGGTAGACAATGAATAAATGAAAAATGAATCCATAAATTTCCTTCATGACATTTACTGACATATTTAGTATCATATAGCTACCTGACCTGTCATAATCCTCCATCTTTTTTGAGTTGTTGTGTGTCCTTGTCCACCCTCTCCATGTCAGCCTATCCAAGGATAGCAGCTTTCTCCAACAAGCCTTCCACTGGCGAAACAATCACGGAGAGCATCGTTGAGTCCCGTGCCAAACTCATGGTTAACAGCATTCTGCTTCTGTCCTGCTCTCCTTACGTGCATCTAACGCGATTCAGCAGTAAGCTTAACTCCTTTCGGAAACATAAGCAGAGTCAGGATGTAGCATCCCTAGCTCTAGATTTAATAGTCCAACAATGTCTCCAAAACAGAGTAAAAAACTGTAAAACAGAAAATAAACCTGCCCTTAGAACAGTCAAATATGAATAAAATTAGCATACATACATCAGAATGCACATGGAGTAGTCACTGCATGACGCTTACTTTACCATCATTCAAACATCCAGTAGTTAAGAAATGTATTTTTTCTATCGGTTTTGCAAAAATAAAGACTTAATATTGTACTTCTAGTCAAAATAAAGCAATTTACAGACGATGATGTCAAAAGCTTGAACACAAAGGCGGATGGAGTCGGGGTTTAGTTGTTCTCCTGGTCCTCCTGAAGTCTATAATGACCACCTTGGTTTTGGTGGGACTGAGGACCAGATCGTTGGCTGAACACCACTCCTCCAAGTGTTGGATCTCCTGTCTGTACCAGTTCTCGTTTTTGTCAGTAATGAGGCCCAACACTGTAGTGTCATCCGCAAACTACAGTGTTGGAAGAATGGATGGGAGCACAGTCCTGAGTAAAGAGTGTGAAGAGAGCTGGACTAAGCACACAGCCCTGTGGTGTGCCTGTGCTCAGGATTATGGTGTCAGATGTCCGGCTCCCCATCCTAAAATTCTGAGGCCTGTTGATCAGAAAGTCCATAATCCATGAACAGCGTGGATGAGAGTCCGAGATTGGAGAGTTTGTGGACCAGTTTATGAGGGATCACAGTGTTGAATGTGGTGCTGAAGTCCACAAAGAGCATCCTGACAAAGGTGTTTGGCTGCTCCAAGTGGGTCGGGGCTGTGTGAAGTGTGGTGGAAATGGCGTCCTCTGCAGATCTATTTGCCTGGCAAACAAATTGATGTTTGTCATTCTACTAGCAGGCTGGGGTCTTCACTGCTGCTTGTCAAAGTGAGCAAAGAAGAGGTTCAGTGTGTCCTGGAGATTCCTGTCCTGACTGACTGTGTGGTGGTTCTGTTGTAGTCAGTCAGAGTCCTGATGGATGACTAGGCTGATCTGGGTAGTCTCGATGGAAGCGAGCAACTAGGGCCAGGTCAACGACATAACGGTCAGGTACCCATTGGCGATCCGCCAGACCGTAACTCCTCCATGACCCATCCTCCTAAGGTAAGGAGAGCCTTGACAGAGTAAACAGGGCCTCCATCAACGAGACGAGGGGCTGGAGGAGATGCTGGAGCGGGTTTAAGAGGGGAGACTCTGGCCAGTTTAATCTTGCAAACATAAAACTCTGGATGGATTCTTAGAGAGCGAGGCAGTTCAAGTTTCACAGCCACAGGGTTAATCATTTGATAGATGGAGCAAGGACTGATGTAGCAGGGAAGTAGTTTCTTGGATCCCACCTTTAATGGAATATCGGCAGAAGAAAGCCACACCTTGTCTCCCACCTTGTATTCTGGGGCTGCAGACAGCCGACGATTTGCGACAACAGCGAGTCTCTCTTGGTTCTGCAGAAGTTCCAGCCTGTACCTCCTACAGGTTCGCTGACAGCTACTCACAAAATCTGGAGGACCAACAGAGAAAGCCAACAGTTCCTGGTGGGGAAATAGAGGAGGTTGGTAACCGTGGGCGGCTTGGAAAGGGGAGAAACCAGAGGAGTTGATGAGGGTGTTATGGGAATACTCAGCCCATGGAAGCTGAGAAGACCAAGTCCGGGGGTTCTTGTTACACATGGCTCGTAGAGTTGTCTCCAGATCCTGATTGTACCGCTCTACCTGGCAGTTAGTCTGAGTTCTGGCTTCCATCCTCAGACTAACCCGAGGAGGTTGTAGAACTCCTTCCAGAAGACAGTAACAAATTGTGGACCACGGTCAGAAGTGATGTTCAGAGGAAGCCCATGTAATAATAACAATAATAATAATTGATACTTTATTTATCCCACAATGGGGAAATTCTTCTCCGCATTTTGACCCATCCCCTGGGGGGAGTGGCGAGCTGCCGACAGTGGTCGACAGCTGGCTGGGGAAAGCGGGGACCGATCCGCCAGCCCTTCGGTTGTTGGACGACCTGCTCCACCGCCTGAGCTAAACTGCCGACCATGTAGACGGAACAGATGACGAGAAACAAGCACAGCAAGTTCCTTGGCTGATGGAAGTTTTTGTAGGGGAATGGCGTGCACCAGCTTGGAAAAACGGTCAATGATGGTAAGTATGACCGTCTTACCTCTTGAGTTGGGTAGTCCATTAATGAAGTCCATGGCAATGTGGGACCAAGGTCTAGACAGCACAGGTACAGGGTGAAGCAAACCAGCAGGCGGAGTCCTAGGGATCTTGACGTTGGCACACACAGGACAAGCCGCCACAAAAGCCCTTATGTCTGAGGACATAGAGGGCCACCAAAAACGTTGGGCCACCAGAAAGCTGGTCCTGGTTACTCCGGGGTGGCAGGCCAGGCGGGAAGAATGACCCTACTTCAATACTTGGGTGCTGAAAGATGGAGGCACAAAAAGGCACCCAGTTGGACAGCCGGCAGGTATAGAGGCAGGATCAGAAACAGATGCCTTTACCTTGCGTTCCAGTGTCCGGCGAGTAGCTCCCAACACCAGGTGAGGGGGATCAATGGTGGTAGCAACAGCAGACCCCTCAGTCTCCTCCTCCCGATGGAACTGGCATGAAAGAGCGTCAGGCTTGACGTTCTTGCTTCCAGGTCGGTATGGCAGAGTAAAGTTGAAACTGCCAAAGAAGAGGGACCACTTAGCTTGGCGATGACTTAGACGCTTGGGACTCTGGATGTATTTCAAGTTTTTATGGTCATTTCAGACCCTCTGTTGTTCAGCCCCCTTCAACCTATGACGCCACTCCTCTAAGGCCAGTTTGACAGCCAGCTGCTCTGTTCCCTATGTCGTAATTTCTCTCTGCAGGAGTGAGCTTGCAGGAGAAATACGCACAGGGATGGACTTTATCATCGAACACCATCTGAGACAAAACAGCCCCTACTCCAGACTCAGACGCGTTCACCTCCACAATAAATAGTTTGAAGGGGTCAGGCTGAGTCAGAAAAGGGGTTGTAGAGAAACGTCTCTTAAGCTCAGTAAATCCCTTATTGGCCAATCAAAGTTTCAATCTCCTCTTGAGCTCCTGCATGAGTCCCTATGATGTAGGTTGAAGGACATGAAGCGGAAGAAAAAGAGGATGTGCGGCTTACCAGTTCCTTCACATCTGGTGGACCCTTACGTTTACCCGGGCAGAAGCGAATAAAGTGTCCAGACTGTCCACAGTATAATCAAAGTCCCTCTCCCATGCGGAGCAGTTGCTAGGCAGGGGTGAGCTGACTAGTTCCCACCAGCAAGGACTCCGGGGGAGGATGGGCATCCCGTCACAGGGTGCCCGGGAGGAGCGGGGAAACCCCCCCAGGATGCGGTGGGCGGAGACCTGTGTTGCTGTGCTGCTCACGGCTGCGCTCCCTCATCCTCCGATGCGCACCGCGAGATTGATCAGCTCCTTCAGGCCTTCCGTGATTTCCCTCGCCGCTAGCTCGTCCTTGACAACGTCAGAGAGACCCTGAAGAAACACATCCACCAAGGCCTCGTCAGACCAGTGGGTAAGTCCCACAGATGCGAACTTCCCGCTGGGTCGATCATGGTCGGTTCGTTATGTGACGGAGAGGCAAGGGGAAAAAAAACAGGAGCAGGAAAGACTCGATACGGATCCAAATTCAGAAGGCTTTAATGCCAAATAATGAACACAGACTCGAAAGAGCATAGTACAAAGACGAACCGACACAGACAATAGAACAACCACACCTTAAATAGAGACAAACATGACAAACGTTATGCAAAACACCTGTGACAGGAGACATCTGGAAGGGGAGGACTTCCAGGAAGGATCACAGCAGAACACCAAGTCAGGTCTTTCCATGACAATAAGCTGCAAGATGACATGCTTAGACCCTGATAAGTTTTTTCTACATTTAATACTGACTGTAAATGTTACAGTCCAGATGACTTCAAAAACTCTGTTAACCCTGAAGGAAGACTGTAAATCACTGACTTTTACAGTAGAAGCATTTATGCCAACTCAACTCATCATGGACAATCTATAACATCCATTTTATTGCAAAGGAAATCTGGCCCTGGCACCCAATTTAGATTTTTCATGACATCACACACCCTTTGCCCTCTAGAGGCGGTGTCTGCTGGGTTGTTGTCAGTGCCGACATGTCTCCATTGGGTAACATCCGACGCTTGCAGAATGGTGGACACTCTGCCACAAACGTCCAGTAACGTATTGTCTCATTCTGTAGATACCTTAGTACCACTGTGCTATCAGTCCAGAACACTGATTGTGTGAGGTCCAGTTGCAGCTCTCTTCTCAGGACGCCATCCATTTTTACCGCCACTGTGGCCGCTGTCAACTCCATCCTTGGGATGGTTGGTGCCCTCAGACGTGCCACTCAGGACTTGCCCAGAATAAACACACAGTGTGGCTTGTTAGTCATGCTCCGCATCAGGAGATAGCTGACTGATCCGTACGCATCCTCACTTGCATCTGCAAAGTGGTGTAATTGCGCAAATGCACACTATCCAAAACCTTTAGCCTTCATGCATCTGGGGAGGTAGAAGTGCTGTAAAGAAGTGCTCTGAAGACTGGCTAACCAGCCCAACCATCTGTCTTTGATGTCGTCCGGTAATTGATTATCCCACCCAATCTTTAATCTGCACAAAGCTTGAAAGATAAGCTTGGCTGGCAACACAACTGGTGCCAGTATGCCTAATGGATAAATTTAAACGTCAGACTCTACAGTCCAATTGAGACCAAGGGTTTTCTCCATTGGAAGCTCATCTCGATCGAGATCCAAGGTTTTCATATCCTTTGATATCTCAGATTTTGGAATGGAGTCCAGGACTCTGCGGCAGTTGCTCACCCACTTGTTGAGATGGAAGCCTCCGTTGCCACAGATTCTTCTAAGATCCTGGCACATTGATATAGCCTCCTCTTCTGTTGGAACAGACTTGAGGCAATCATTCACATAAAAGTTCTCCAGTACTGTCTGCACAACCTCTGTTATGGACTGCTGACTTTGGTCTTCTGCGCACTTCCTCAAAGCAAAGCTGACGCAACTAGGTGATGATGTTGCTCCAAACAGGTGCACTGTCATCTTGTGCTCTGACAGAGTTTGACTGTAATTCCCGTCTGGCCACCAAAGATACCACAATAAATCAGAATCATCATCGGGTACTTTGACCTGATGGAACATTGCTTCCACATCTGCCATGATTGCAACAGGTTCTTGTCTAAATCTAACAATGACACCAAGAAGACTGCTGGTCAAATCAGGTGCCTGCAGGAGCTGTTCATTCAAAGATGTTCCTTGATAAGAAGCTTCACAATCAAACACGTCTCTCAATTATTTCTTTACTGGATGATTTACAGCTATATGTTTTAAGTACCACAATTTACCTTCCCGGCGCTGTAAATCTTCATCAGGCAACTGCGCCGCGTAACCCTTCTGAAGAAGATCCTTCATGAACTCTGTGTATTCCTTATGAAAGCAGTCATCCTTCTTGAACCTCTTTTTCAGACTCTGCGCTCGCTGTTCAGCCATTGTTTGATTGTTTGGCATGCTGAGCATCTTGTTCTTTATTGGCAAACAGACAACATAGTGGCCTTCTACCAGCTTAGCAGAGTCTGTTACCAGGTCCATAAAATGGTGGTCTTCTCTGGACATTTCCACTTCCTCTTGCTTTCCTCCTTCTGGGGAATCCATCTGAAACTGTTGAATCCACCAATGTTCCAAATTTGCTGCTGAAATCCTGTTTGCTACAACTTTCATAGGTTTTCTATTGCCGTGGTAGCAGCAGCTTTCTCTCAATGGCCCGTTAATTGTCCAACCAAGTTTAGTTCTCACCGCGTATGGTCCATTACAAACGCTGCTCACAACCTCCCATGGCTCCATGGCCTTTGGTGCATTTGCTCCAATAAGCAATCCAATGCTAGCTTCAATATGAGGCAGTTTTATGTCTTTAAGGAAGGGCCACCTTTCAAGGTCCTTCTGTCGTGGAATGTTTTCCTTTCCCACAGGTATTGTCTTATGAGTGAAGGCATCTGGGAGATCAATAAACTCATCACCTGACAAACTGCTGACCTCTAAACCGGACACCAGGTAGGTAGCCACAGGTTTTTCTTCACTCATGGTTCACTCATGGTTCCTGTAGTCTTTCGTCCATTAACCATTAAGTCGTTCATTAGCGACTCCGTGCAAAATGTGGCCGAGCTTCTTGGATCCAGAAAGGCGTAGGTTTGCACTTTTGAGTTTCCTGTCTTTGATTTGACTTGAACTGGAATTATTGCAAGCGTACAATCATTCCCTCCGGCCCCAGTGAGCTCCGGCTCATCGGACTGAGCACGCACGAACGCACTCAATGCTGTCTGAAACTTCCTTCGTAACACACAACACGCATGCGCGCACCCGACACACTTCCGCTGCCCCCCACACACACGCACACACTTCCTCCAGCCCTCTACACACAGTGGTTACAGACGATCCTGGCTCCAATCCCTTCTTAAAATGAGAAGATTGTAATTGTGCTGGCTCCTTTGTGAAAATAAATGTAATAATGCAAAAGAGCTCCGCTGTTGACAACACTGTTGTTGACATCCGTTGTTAACGTTAGCTACTTCCACAAAAAACGAGTGACATTGTTCCCTGTTGAGTACTCTTCTGCGCATGCGGGTCACTTCTGGGTCATTTCACGGTCACACAGGAGATCACAAAAGTTCACATTTAATTGGAAATGTGAACGGCCTGTCAAAAAAATTGAATTTTTTCAAAAAATCGGAACTGGGCATTAAGCCCTGCAGTGTGAACATAGCCAAATAGTCCAGTTTTTCTTTGTGTGATTTGCTTTTAAGCACGTCACAGGACACTACTTCATGCTCAGCTTTGCAGAAGAGACACTGTGAGGTTGCTGAGGTGGTTGTAGCTGAGTGTTTAACAGATTCTGCATCTTTTCTTTATTTATCCAACTGAACAGCACTTGTGGTGAATGACTTTCTAGCTATGCTTTTTCTTGGCCCTTTTTGATCACTTTGTTTAAATGAAGATGTTTTAGTTGCAACACTGTCCCTTCCAAAGACTGGATGAAGAGCAGCTTTGGCTTGCTTACGGATAAACTCAGCCAAGTTCTTAAACTTTATTCGTCTTTCACATTCTTCTTGTATGCTCCACACTACACTTCTCCATTTTTCCTGCACCTTGAATGGAAGCTTTGCTACAATGGCTTTTAAGTTTGCGACATTGTCTAACTCTTTCATGTAGCTTCAGTCATGGTGTTACAGCAGGCTGTCAGGAAGAGTGAAAATGCATTTAAAGCTTCTGCATCCTCTGGCTTAATGGGTGTCTAGTCCAATACTTTGCTCATGTAGGCTGCAGAAATGTTGTTTTCATTTCCAAAATGCTCCTTCAACAGCTGTTTAGCCCTTTGGTAAGCTGCTTCTGGTTTCATTTGAAGGCAGCTTTTAATCAACTCCTTGGGCCGTCCTTCAGTGAACTGTTCCAAATAGTAGAGACGATCCTTGAAGCTTTCTGTGCGGGATGCAACACCATGCTCAAATGCTCTCAAAAATTAGTTGTAGTCTAGTGGATCACTGCTGAAAGCTGGCATGTCTAATGGAGGTAATGACATCATTCTTTGCTGCTTGACCATTTGCTCTGTAATGTTGTTCTGTCGTGCCATAATGCTGCAGAGCGTTTCAACTGCATGATTGTCAGTGACATGATCTTCACTTGGCTGGTGCAAAGTGGCAGACCTTGGTTGAGGTGGTCTGATCTCACATTGTCCTTTTCTCAAGATTCAAGATTCAAAGGGTTTATTATCATATGCACTGTAAGAAACGGGTTTCTCTGCACAATGAAATTCTTTCTTTGCTGTCTGCTCCAAATGCCAAAAAGTATAGAGGAAACTTAAAATTCACACACAACATACGCACAAAAACAGTGATAATAAAGAGTAGTGACGATAAGGATGTGCAAGGTGCAGTTTGTTTTTCCAGACTCTTGTCAGCTGTTAGGGAGTCTGATGGCAGAGGGAAAGAAAGAGTTCCTGAATCTGGTGGTCCTGCACTTCACACTCCTGTGCCTCCGTCCTGAGGGGAGGAGAGTGAACAGACCTCGTTGGTGGGTGGGGTCCTTGATGATGGAGGCAGCTCTCCTGCAGACCCTGCGTTTGTATATGCTCTGCAGCGAGGGAGGAGGAGTCCTGGTGATCTTGGAAGCAGTCTTCCCCGCTCTCTGCAGGCGTTTGTGATCCATGGTGGTGGAGCTGCCGTACTACACTGTGATGCAGCTGGTCAGGATAGACTCAATAATGCAGCTGTAGAAGTTGCTGAGGATCTTTGGGGACATGCCGAACCTCCTCAGCCTCCTCAGGAAGTACAGCGACTGATGGGCTTTCTTCACCAGCTGTGAGGTGTTGAGTGTCCAGGTGAGGTCCTGGCTGAGGTGGAACCCCAGATATCTGAAGCTGTTCACTCTCTCCACTTCCAGACCCCGGATAAGAAGCGGCTGATGAGGGTTCCTCCTCTCCTTCTTCATGTCCACTATCATCTCCTTTGTCTTGTCTGTGTTGAGGGTGAGGTTGTTGTCTTCACACCTCACCAGACTGGCCACCTCCCTCCTGTAGGCTGCTTCGTCCCCGCCAGTGATGCGTCCTATCACAGCAGCAGCGTCAGCGAACTTCAGGATGATGTTGTCCGTATGAGAGGCCACACAGTCGTGGGTGAACAGGGTGTAGAGCAGGGGTCGGCAACCCATGGCTCCGGAGCCACATGTGGCTCTTTCATCCTTCTGTTGTGGCTCCCTGTAACTTTGGAAAATAATGAGTGTTTTATAAAAAATTTTATTTTATTTTAGTTTGTTCATTTTTCATGGCATTTCAAAGGCGCTGATGGCTCTGTACGAAGAGCGTGCGACGTAAAAAACAGCTTCCTTAATGAGCTCGTATTTATCGGGCGAGAACTGCAGAGCTGATAGCAGGAAGAGACACGCGGGGCGGCTTCAATAAACACTCCGGTTGTCCCGAGTGGTTTTCTGCCGGGAACTTGACGTGCCGCGTGGCAGAGAGCAACTTTCTGATGACAGAGAGTTTGCGCTCAGTGTTTTTAAACACGCATGTGCAGTGATGTATGTTTCAGAGGATGTCCGATTGGCCAATCTACATGTCAATCAAGTCCCTTACTTCTCAGTGAGGATTTTGATTGGCTGGTGGATTTTTAAGAAGTACTTTTTTTTTTTTTAAATCTTTTCTGGCCCGCGATCTACACTCATGTCCTTGAAGATCGACCGGTCGATCGCGATCGATGGAATGAGCACCCCTGATATAATATATACATGCATCATATATATAATGATGTCAAAACGGGTTGTGGCTCCGGGTGCTTTTTTTTTCATTAGGGGCGGTCCCAAATGGCTCTTTGAGTAAAAAAGGTTGCCGACCCCTGGTGTAGAGGATGGGGCTGAGAACACAGCCCTGAGGTGTGCCGATGTTAGAGATGATGGTGGCTGAAGTCCTGTTCCGACAGACTGAGGCCTGCCAGTCAGAACGTCCAGGAGCCAGTCAAAGATGATGGGGTGTATTCCAAGGGAGAATAGTTTGTGGGTGAGTTTGTGGGGAACAACCGTTTTGAATGCAGAACTGGAGTCAATAAAGATCATCCTGATGTATTTTCCAGGTGTGAAAGGGAGGTGTGCAGTGCTGCAGCAATGGCATCTGAGGTGGACCTGTTGGGCCGGTATGCGTTCTGCAGGGGGTCTAGTGTGTCTGGGATGCTGCTCTGAATGTGGGTCAGCATCACTCTCTTAAAGCACTTCATAATGATCGGAGTGAGTGCTACTGGTCTGTAGTCATTCAGGCAGGTGGGAGGGCTCTTTTTTTTTTTTTTTTTTTTTATACACTGTATTTTATCCCACGAAGGGAAATTCTTTCTCCGCATTTGACCCATCCCCTTGGAGAGCGGTGAGCTGCAGCCGAAACCGCGCTCGGGAGGCAGTAGCGTTAAGGGTCTTGCCTAAGGACCCTCACTGGGTGATGTTAACTGCTCGCCATTGATATGGTAATTGCCCCCATTGCTCATTCCCCTCCGGGAATCGAACCCTGGTTTCCTGCATGGTAGCTTCCCACCTTACCAACCGAGCTACCCAGCCGCCCTTCTTGGGGAGGGAAACGATGCTTGTGGTCTTGAAGCAGGAGTACGACTCTCTGGCTGACGGAGAGGTTGAAGATGGAGGTGAGTACGTCTGTCAGCTCGTTAACTGAGGGCTCGTCCAGGAATGTTGTCCGGACCTGTCGCCTTGCGGGTGTTGATCCTCCTCAGGTCTTTGTTTACCTGGGCTTATGAGACGACTGGTGGGGGTGAGGGGGGTGTAATGGTCCATGAGTGTGTTGGTCCCTCCGTGTGGGGGGTGGACGTCTTAAAGCGGGTGTAGAATGCATTGAGGTCATCGGGCAGGCTGTTTGCAGCACAGATGGTGCTGCTTCTGTAGTCCGTGATGTGCTGCAGGCCCCTCCACATGCGGCCAGAGTCAGCAGTGGAATAGAAGTCATCCAGCTACTCTCTGTACTGCCTCTTTGCTGCTGTGATGGCCTTTCTCTGGCCGTACTGTGCAGCTTTATACTCAGACTCATTGCTAGATGTAAATGCAGTGGAGCGAACACGCAGCATGTGACGTACATGGCTGTTTATCCAGGGCTTCTGGTTAGGAAACTTCCTGACTTGGATGGTGGGCACAATGTTATCCACACAAGTGCCTATGTCTCCAGTCACATAGTCAGCATAATCCTGTATGCTGACAGAAGAAGAAGAGTCCTCCGAGTGGCTGCAGCTTTAAACACATCCCAGTCTGTTATCATGAAACAGTCCTGCAATGTGCTCTCAGTCTCAGGTGTCCAGAGCTGAACCTGTTTGGTGACTGGATTAGATTGTTTGAGTATCTGTCTGTAGGCAGAAACAAAGAGATGTGGTCCGAGTGTCCAAAGTGGGGGCGGGGTGCGGCCCTGTGTGCACACTCTATGTTGGTGTAAACAAGATCCAAGATGTTCTTGTCATGAGAGGGAATGTCTACATGCTGGTAATATCTAAATACGGTCCGAAGATTGCATTGATTAAAGTCGCCCGCAGCAATGAAAACAGCATCAGCACCAGTTTGTTGTCCAGAGACCACACGTTGGCTAGCAGGAGGCCGGGTAGCGGTGGTCGGGTTGCACGAGCTTTTAGCAGAGTGCCCCCCTTCTTCCCTCTCTTTCGGCTCCGTCTCTGAAGCACTGTTCTCGGGTCAGCTGGTTCGAAGGAGGCCGGCGCGCCGGGGGCATCCTGATGGCCGTGGCGGCGGTGGTCATTAGGGTGCACAATGAATTGTAGGTCCAGAGGTATAAATCCATTAAATTCAAAATGGTGCAGGTCTGCAATGTTAAGCAGTGTCTGCCTTTTGTATGCCAGTCCTGCATGGCATCTGTGCAGGGCAGTAAACACAATAAATACGCAAAAAATAACAAAAAGCCGGCATTGTAGAGCAGTGCGAGCAAACACGTTCGCCTCGGGGGGCGCCATTATTTCTGTCCCATGCCCTGTCTCATGTCATTGACTGTGCTTTGCCTCTCATGCAATGGCAAAAGCTCAGACTTGTAAGTAGTTCCTCTTTGATCACTGACATGCGACAAGTGTTCATTTTCATAATTTTCTAACCTAACTTTTTTTCTAACCTAATTTTCTAACCTTGAGTTTAGCATTAGCGGCAGCGATGGCAGTTTGTATATCTAAAGCTTCTCTTTTTGCTTTCAATTTAGCTTCTTGATGTTCAATGTCTTGCTTTTGCTTGAGAGACGCAGCTTTAGCTAGTAATGTGGCTCTTTCCATTTCAGCCTTGAGTTGTGCAGAAGATGCAGTGGAAAGTTGATGCACGTTGCCTGCTCCTATAGCTTTCAGCGACTGATGCCAGTGATATGCTGTCTGTTGGCATCACATTCTTTAGCCTGATCTGCACGGTACTCAGCTGCCTGCACCAATTCCTCCACTCGCTGCATAAACTCATGAACATGCTGTAGTTTAGGCTCAAACCGTGAACTTTGAACCTTTTCCAGCTCTTCTTTGCTCAGAAGAGGTGTTAAAGCATCATCCATCTTACAAAATTCTCCTATGGAGTCATGCAAGTTTAGACGGAACTTCTATGCTCAAATGTGCATCTTCTTCCATTAACTGCTCGATCTCGTTGGCTTTGCAAGTTAAATGTCCCATTTTTGCTCTCCTAGATTGAGTTAATTGAGTTGATTGTTTAAAAATGCTTTAGTTTTTCACATTTTATACAATCTTTTTGTCTAACCCATGGAATAAAAGCTGAAAGTCTGCACTTCAACGGCATCTGAGTTGTTTTATTTAAAATTCACTGTGGTTAATGTACAGAAACTAAATTAGAAAGAATGTGTCTCTGTATAAAGATTTATGGTCCTGACTGTAAATAATCTTGACAGAGAAAAGAAAATCCAGCAAAAATATAACTGAGATCAAACGTTTTCCACTTTCATAACTATAACTAAAACTAAGGTCAGTTTTAAAATCCACCAATTGAAATTAACATAAATCTTGTGAACTTACATATGGCACTTACAGTACCCCTAGACAACAAATGGGGTGTAACACAGGACTTAAATACATACAGACAAACGAGACAGGTGGAAACACTTAGGACAGATGGGGACCAAGATGGTGGGGTGATGGTCTGGCTTGGCTTGGGGGGGTGGTCCCTTTGCCTGTGCTGGGGGGGGTTGGCGGGGGGCGCTGCTCGGGGGGGGCGGCCCAGCGGCGCTGGATGGGCTTCCCGTCTACACCTGGGGCTGGGATCGGCCCTTCCCTGGCTCTGGGGCGGGACGGGACAACCCTCTTGGGGCCCCCGGTCACTCTGGGTGTCATCCGCTTCGGCTGCGGGGTCTGGGGGTGGGGTGGGGTGGGGGTCTTGTCGGCCCTGTCCTGTGGGGGGGCATTCTGGGGGAGGGGGGGGGCCACTATTGGTACGGGGCAGGGGGGGTTGACGGGTCGGGGTCTCCGCTGAGGCCATCGGCGGTTTCCCCGGCCGGTTGGCTGTCTCGGTCCCGTCGAGGCCTGACCAGAGCTCTTCTAGGGCCGGCGTTTGGGGGTGGGGGCCTGGGCTTGCTCCGGGGGGGGCCGGCGCTTTCTGGCTCCCCTCTCTCTGTGTGGGGGTGGTGGTGCTGGGCCTGGGGTGTCTGCGCCTCCGGGGGTGGGGCCCCGGGGCTGGGTGGGCCTGGCCCCCTTGCTGGGGGGGGGGGCGGGGGACGGCTGTTTGACCACCGGGGGACAGTCTATCATCTGTCCCCAACTTACCCCCTTCCTCATATAACCTCATAATAGGGTGAGGGGGTGGGGGGCTTAGCCTGCGATGAGCCTTGGGGGGGGGGGGTTTACTAGGCAGTGACCCCCCTCCTGTGGTTGCCGTATGGAGTGGGCCCCCCCTCTTTCGGTTTTATTTGCACCTTAGACATGTAGGGCCCTTGGTAGGGGGGGTGCTTGGACATCACTGCCAGCAAGCAGCGGATGTCCTCCTAGCACCCTACCCGCCAATTTTAACCGCACCTTAGACATTTAGGGCCCCTTGGTGGGGAGGGTGAGGGGACGTCACTGTGAGTAATCAGGAGACGTCCCCTTAGTGCCCTACCCGCCAATTTTAACCGCACCCCCCTTAGTACACACACCCCTCCCCCCTCAATATATACATCCCAACATAAACACACACACATGCACACACACACTCTCTCAAACACACATACACGCACACACATTTTGCAAGGAAGGTGGGACCTGGGACCATCTGTCCCCTGCCTCTTCCCTGGTGGGGGGTACGGGCCCCTTTGCAACGGCGGCTGTGTCCCCGGGGTGCTGGCTTCCTGGGCCCGGCGGTGCTCTCTCCGCGCGGTGGGGGGGTTCACATTACATCTGAGCCGGGGGTGTTCGTGTCCCTGGGGGGTGGGTTCTGGTCCTTGCTCCTGAGTGCTGGGCCCCGCCAAATTTCCAACTGTGGCCGAGCCTGGTCGGGCCATATTTACAACACCCCTTGTGGGCCCTCTTTTTTCCCCGGGGTTCCCCCCTCCTGGGCGGGGGCGGCGGGCCCTTGCCTCGCTCCTCCCTGGACCAACCGTGGGCCGGGCGGATGGCTGCCTGGGGTGCGGAGTGGGTCTCCCTTGGGGGGTCCTGGCCCGTACCTGGGGTTGGGGCGGGGGGATGCCCGGAACTCCTGGGTGGTGGTGGGGTGCTCGTCTGGGGCTGTGGGCGTCCTTCTCCGGTGGGGCCCTGCGTTGGGTTCTCCCGGCGCGGCGGGGGGGCTGCTCTCCTGGTTGGGCTGGGGCGGCGCCCTCTTTCCCTCCGTGCCTCCCTGCTCTCTGGCTCTGGGGGCCTTGCGGCGGCCCTGCTGGCCCTGGCCTGGGTGGCGGGCTTGGTCGCCCGGGCGGCGGTTGTTCCCTGCCGGTTCCCGTGTGGTGTTGGGGGGAATCCGGCTGCCGCTGCTGGTGCGGTGGGGGTCTTGGGGTGGGGATGGCTGGGCACTCTCCCTCCTTCTTTTCACGTTCCACCATCCATTTTAGAAGAACATAAACACTCACCTGAGCACAGGTGTTAGCTCAACAGACTGAATGACTGAAATATTTCACACTAGTTGGTTTTAAGGCATAAGTATGCGTGTGAACACTATCTGTTTTGTGTACATGTCGACAGGTGGACATTTTTGCAACTAACAGGTGTGTTTATAACATTTGAGTGTGTGTGTGGACAGGCTCCGCCCTTTTTTTTTTTTTTGTTGTTTTTTTTTTACATTTGAACCTTACCATAATGATTAACAACCAGTAAACTTGTTGCTTTATGCTGCTTCATGGTCTTATCCCCCTTCCCCTCCTATTATCACCCCCTACCCCCCCTCTCTCTAACGTCCCTCTTTCTTCTTCCCCTCTTTCCTTTTCCGTCCGGTCCAACACCAAAGATTTTCAGACATGTTTGAAATTAATAAAGTTTGGCCTCAATTACAAAAGGGGTTTATTCAGACATACCTTTGGTTTGTCTGAAGATTAATAACCCCTCTTGTTAAAGTAAAATATGTCCAACCCAAGAGGCCCTCAGCTCTCATCTGTCTGCCTAGCTGTTGGACAGGACAAGTTAAAAAAAAAAAAAAAAAAAAAAAGTAAAACTCCAAAACACGACAACACAGGAACCTTTCAAAATAAAACAGGAAAGGAACTCTGAACATGCCAGAACCAAAAGAGAACCAAACCACAAAGGCAAAGAAACTGAAACCATGACACAGAGTAAACAAAAAGGGTGGAGGAGTAGCAATATATGTGCCGAAATATTAAGAATCGGGGGGAAATGTCAGTATAACCTGTATACACAGGTCACCAGGTTCAAGCTTACAACTGCTCAGTGACTGGATTGAAATGTTTCACTCAGTAAATAAATAATTATACATCTGGGAAGATTTCAATAGATCTTATAAATCCCAGAAAACAAGAAAACTTTATCAACAGAATGTCCATTCTGCTTTTATATCCAACCATAACCAGAGCCAGTAGACTCACAGCTCAATTTGCCACTCTCATTGATGATGTCACAAATAATATAGAATAGACCCATACGAGTGGACTAATGACATGCTGTTATGCCCCATTTGTGGTCTAGCCGTATCTAGAGGGGCAAAGTAATGGTTTTTATCACCAAATATAAATGAACAAAAACACCAAAGAATTATGGAAGCAATTTTGTAGCATTAATAAAAAGCAAAGTCAAAACCAGAAATGCTTTTTCATTTTCAAAATGAAGCTGCATTTTTTGACTCAAAAATAAAATGAAAAAGTAATCCACCAAAATGCTTTTTCATTTCCTTCCTCAACACAGCTTATTCTGTCACTTAATTAAAATTAAATGAAAATGGTATTTGACATTTCATTTTCAAGACGTTCTCTGGTAAATGTGTAGCATAATTCATTTAGAAATGTCTAATTTGACATTTAAAATGGATTAATAGAAATGCTTTTTAATTTTCAAAATGAAGCTGCATCAAATGACTCAAAATTAAAAAGAAAAAGCAATACTTCAAAATGCTTTTCATTTTATACTTAAAACTGCTTATTCTGTGTCATAATTAAAACGAAAATACAAAGAGGGGATTGCATTTGCATTTTAATATCCACCCTGGGAAACTTGTCGCAATATTCATTTCTTAAAAGCATTAGCAGAGGGGAGGCGGGGCGATGACGTCACTGCTTTCTCCGTGTGTCTTAATGCGAGAAATGCAGCAGAATGTTCCTTTATCTCCCTCGCGAATCAGAAGCTGTGAATCGCAACCCAACTTCTTCAGCGTCGTCTGACCGCACGGATTTAAAAACATATGATCGAGCAGAGCAGGCCCTTAATAATAATCATGACAGTAATAAAAGCACATTATGAAGATAGTCTCCTGCAGCTTCGCGCTGAGTGAGTGTTTTTGGTCCAACCAGCAACGTTTAGCATGGAGAAATCTGCTATCTGTTGATGGGGCTCCAGCTGTCATCAAACAGCAAATTCAGCGCGAAGCTGCAAATAAATGTGTAAATATGTGGGAATCAGTCTTTATTTTTGTTCTGGACACCACTGGAAACACAAATTCATATGATGGTTTCTCAGATCGTAGCAGCATTTCCGCCTTCAGCGATCATCGGGAGCTTCGCGCTCCGCTATGCGAAGGCAGCTGGCGGTCCGAAGAACAAAAGCGTTTCCGCGGTGCGTCAGGAGGAGGACCGCAGAAGAAAGACATGCTGTTATGTAGTCCTGAGAAGCTGTGGAAACTCATCAGAAGTTCACAACCAACTCAAAGCCGTTTTCTCTGCCGCTAACAGTCTGCTCCTGGTGCGTGTGTGTGTGTGTCAGCGGCCGTACACACGGAGAAAGCAGTGACGTCATCGCCCCGCCTCCCCTCTGCTAATGCTTTTAAGAAATGAATATTGTGACAAGTTTCCCAGGGTGGATATTAAAATGCAAATGCAATCCCCTCTTTGTATTTTCGTTTTAATTATGACACAGAATAAGCAGTTTTAAGTATAAAATGAAAAAGCATTTTGAAATATTGCTTTTTCATTTGAATTTTGAGTCATTTGATGCAGCTTCATTTTGAAAATTAAAAAGCATTTCTGTTAATCCCTTTTAATTGTCAAATTAGACATTTCTAAATGAATTATGCTACACATTTACCGTGGACCTTTTTTAAAATGAAATGTCAAATACCATTTTCTTTATCATTTTAATTAAGTGACAGAAAAAGCAGTGTTGAAGTATAAAATGATAAAGCACTTTGGTATATTGCTTTTTCTTTTAAATTTTGTGTCAAAAAATGCAGCTTCATTTTGAAAATTAAAAAGCATTTCTATTAATCTATTTTAAACATCAAATTAAACATTTCTAAATGAATTATGCTACACATTTACCAGAGAACGTCTTAAAAATGAAATGTCAAATACCATTTTAATTTTAATTTTAATTAAGTGACAGAATAAGCTGTGTTGAGGAAGGAAAAGAAAAAGCATTTTGGTGGATTACTTTTTCATTTTATTTTTGAGTCAAAAAATGCAGCTTCATTTTGAAAATGAAAAAGCATTTCTGGTTTTGACTTTGCTTTTTATTAATGCTACAGAATCGCTTCCATAAAGAATGTCTCCATACAAAGATAACTCCTTTATTAACCAAGGAATGAAAAACAAACAAGAACTAAAAGTGAAGCAAAAAGACTTCAGGGTGAACCAAGGCCAAAATAACACACAAAACCCCCCCTAACTAAAACATGTCATCTTACCTGTAAATGAAAGAAAAGAGGAAACAAAGACAAACTCTAACCTCCCCAACCTAACAAAAACAGGAGAAAACAAGTACTGAAGAAAATGGCAGTTCACCTCTACAGCTTCAGATAACATAACTATAAACCAAAAGACTAAACAGAGTGGACACAAACACAAAGGACTACAAAGTATTTACAAAGTGCAACACAAACTAAAACAAAGAGAACTACAAAACAAAATTGAGTAGAGGGCCAAGCTGCAATGGAGACTGGCTGCAGCCAGTCTGAAGCTCCATGAGGTGCTTCTGAAAGGCTGCTTCCACCAGCTTGGGTCCAAAGGAGCCACTCCTTCATGCACCACACCTCAAAATAATCAGACATAGACACACACACACACACACACACACACAAAGATCCACAAAAAGACAGAAGTCCCACTCTGATTTAAATCAAATACACAAAACACAGAATAAAGAGAACAAAACAAAACCAATTATGGCCACAGCCGTAACACATGCAAAATAACTGATCTGTGAGGGATTGGGGTGTGATGGCAGCACACCCTGCCACACCCACAACTAAATGGCGGTAACCTCCCCCCAGCATTACACACTTTCTTTTTAATTTTATTATTTCAGATTTTTTATCCTTAAATAAATGCACACATTTCTTTGAGTTAAAATATACATTTATTATCTGTTTTCAATAATAATTTATAGCTCATGGACATTGGTTTAGTTTACTTATTTTGGGTTTGTTTAATTAATGTCACCTGTTTTTGAGTTGCCAGTGCTGAGGGTGATACTGGTCCCTACGGGTCTGGCTGAGGTTCTGCTCCTGGAGCTGTGCTGTGAGGCCTGACAAAGGAGGAGGTCAAGCCTTCACAGCATTTAAATACTCCAGTCAGGCAATTGGGCAGGTGCCATCCACAGGAACCTCCAGGGGAGAAACTTATGGACTTATTTAATGTTTATTTGCTTTGCTTCTGTTGGTCATTATTCATTTTGTTTTACTTTTGATGATTTTTCTCATCCACTAAGAGACCAAGTTTTGTGTTTAGTCTTGTCTTTATAGTCTTTGTTAAATGTTTGTGTAGTCATGTTAGTTTCCCCCCCATGTTTCTCAGGTGGTCTGATCAGCCACTATATATGTTTCCCTGTTGTGTCTTTGGTTAGGTCAGTTGGTTTCTGTTACTTAGTCTGTTCAGCTGGTTAAGTTAAAGGTAAAGCCAGAGTTAATTATGTTTCGGTGGACCTCTTTTATGGGCCCAGTTTGTTCATCTTTTTACATTTTTGGAGAAAAATTAAAACTTTCATTTTTTGATAAACTTCTGTTGTCCTCTTTGGCCGCTCGATCCATCACATGGGGCCAGGGCAGTTTTTGTTCTGATTTTATTTTTGTTGCTTCTTGTTTCTCACATGTCCTCATTTCAGAGGTCTTGACCTTCCCTCCAGTGTAAATTTCCCCACAGTGTGTTCACCTCCTCTCCCTTATGTGCACACCTGTGTGTAATTGTTTAGTCAGTCCTCATGCTTATAGTCTGCGTCTCCCCTGCACTTATGGCCGGATTGTTTTGCGCATTTCTCAGAGTTAGTCAGGAGCCTCCCGGAAGCTTTGTCTATTAAAGCAGAACTTTTCTTTAGAAGATCCTACGTCCTGCATTTATGTCCACTCCTCACCCTGACATGATCACTTATCAGTCTTTACAATACTTGATATCAAAGTGAGAGCGAAGAAAAGATGAAAAGAATCAGTTTACAAAAAAATAATAAATGAAAAAACATCTCCCTGAAAAAAGAATTTCCCAATTAATCTATTAAAAAGCAAATGTGTCAAACGTCCCTGGTTAACTAGTGGTTTACAAAATGCATGCAAAAAGAAATATAACCTACAATTTCTAGAACAAAAGTCAAGAGAACTGAACAGAGGTACAAGTCAAGGGTCCTGACTGCCTGTAGGAAGTTGGGTCTTTTAGCTGTGTACTCCGGGTTCTTATGATCATTCCACACAAGAAAAAGATGTTAAACCCCCTCCAACCAATGACGCCACTCCTCCAGATCCACCAGTGTTTCCTATGATCTGGTTTTGTTCTGCAGGGATGCCATTTCTAAAAGAATCAAGGACTTGGGGCGGCATTGAATTTTCAATATTTAAAACAAAGACAAAAAAGCTACTTTTTAAAAATCAGATCCATCACATAAAATTTTGCTGTTGCCCTGGTCAGTCTTTCTTCTGCGGCCTGCAGCTTGCACAAAATGCAGCTGCACGACTATTGACAATGATAAAAATGCTTTGCACATCCACACACTTACTCGTGTCCACTAGTTTTTTTATAGGATTCAGCTAAAGTTTGATAAATTATTGGTAAATCTTAAAATTATTTTACCTTTATCCAAGCACCACCTCTTTCTTTATTCTCCATCAATGTACTGTACCTGAAGTCCCCTCTTTGATTTCCACACGTCCCTAATGCTGGGCAGTGTTAACTCTTTACCTCTTTCTGATCTTTCCCTTTGGGTTAAAAAAGCTTTTCCTGTTGTGGTGCAAGATTATGGAATAGCTCACCCTATGACTCTAGAGCTGTGCCATGCTCTGCATAATGAAAGTCTAAGCTTTAAAATAATGTTGAGTTCTGTGTTTTGGTGCATTTAGCTTTAATTTCTTGTGCTTTTTAAATAAAATGTTTAGTTATTGTGCAGTATTTTGGAAAACTACAAGTTGTGCTATAGAAATAACAATTCTTCTGTAAAGCTAAGAGTTGGCAGCGTGCCGTTCGTAACAGTTTTTTTTTCTTAGTCAGGGAGAATAGGAGTCGTGCGTGAATCATGCAAGAGCAAGTGTTTCTGGGTATTTTGCTCTTTAAGATAGGCAGCTCGTGTGGGGGGTTGGGGGCTGTAGCACACACCTTTGGCGCTTCTGAGCTGAACTTCTGTTCAAACTTAGCTGCTTATGAAATCCCCTGAATCAGTCATCATAGTCCTTACACTGGTCTACCCACACAAAGCAGGACCAGAACAAATCCATTTGGGTATGATAGCCATGCACACATCTCATGCACACTTGCATCTTTTCTGGTCCTGAAATAGCTTAAGCCTCCCACTCCCTCTTATATAAGCTCCCAGCACGCAGATCTGCTGGAGAAGACTGGGCGTGTACTAGTGTGTGTGTTAATGCATGTGCCTGTTTATGTGTGCACCTTTGCCTGTGTAAGTGCCAGTGTGTGGGCAGCAGGACTGTCTTCACTTGTGTGCATATGATGAAGCTCTGCATGCATCAAGTTAGATGACAAGTCCTTGGAGGTATTCTCCTTTTAATTTACCAGTCTGTGCTTTGTTTGCAGCTTTAAGCATCACACACTCTGACGGCTCTCAGATGTAACATGATGGGAATGGAGTCTTCAAAGGAATTCAACACATTCAAACTGTGAACAAGGAGGTTTTGAAGGGTTTTCACTGCATTTTCTAAAATTAAAAGTCACGTTTATGGGGATTTACCATCATTGTTTTCAAATATTTGCTAAACATGTAAATCACAATAACAATTAATAGAAGTCCAGATGACTGCAGGATAAAGTAGAAATACAAAATAGAGTACTGCCATTTATGACACTATTCTTTGATGTCTGGTCTTTGGTGATGCTTTGTATGTAAGTAATTCCCTTGTTAAAGGACATTGGGGTACAAAGTAAGATCTGGGCACCTCCCAACTTTTGGCTTATTTTATAACTACGTTTTTCCTCCACTCGCTCTTTTACAACATAGATTAATTCTGTTCTCAATATGGCCTAAGTTACCGGACCACCTCTCTCACTGATGTTATACACCATGACTCAGTCTTCTGGCTGACGGATTCGGTAACGCTTTCTTTTACAGTACAGTAATTACGGATTAGTATGTTAATTTATTTGGATATCTCCAAGAGTTAAATGCACCACTAGTTGCACATTGGAGCCTGAAACCAGAAGAGAGCAGAGGTAATTTATGTCCAGCTGCAAACAAAAGATCATCCAGTCTCTTCTTATGCTGAAACTTCTCTGTAACTAAGATGGAGACCCCACTGGAGAAGGAGCACTCTTGAGACGTCATGAAACAAGGAGGAATCCAGTCAGGAGAGGCATAAAAAGTCTAATATTCGTGATCCAAAGGCAAAAACTCAAAGGAAGAAAAGGCAGATTGACACACCAAGTCAGCAGACTAAATCTTAACCAATGACAGAAAAAGGGTCAAAACACATATGAAAAACTCTGAAACTCTGAAATGCTGGAACGTAAGCTAGGGCATTGGTCCCCAACCTTGTTAACGTCACGGACTGGTATGACGTCGCACAAAGTTTTCATGGACCTGTCATCAAGATGTAGGTGGGTGATTTTTGTAGCATCGCTATGATGAAGGAGGAACAGAGTCATGGCAAGGCGAACTCTGAGCTTTTAATTTGACACGCAAGACTTTGTACATCGCACAGGTGTCATCATCCTCTCCCCTTCCCACACTCATGGTGCAAAAAAGAAGTACTGTCTATTAAATGTAGCTTTCTTTTTTTGAAAGTCCAAGCCTCCTCTTCTGTCTCCTGGCTGGGCGTTTTCCCCTTGGCAAAGAAACTTTCCAAAGACGTTTGTTCTTTACTCGATTTGCTAGCTCCTGGGTGTTATTTTAACGGTAACCTATCACATGACCGAGAAGAGCATCTTGATCTGCGTCAAGAGTGACATAAATGGATGTAACAGAGAATCTGGCAATTTTTCAAAATAAAACATCTTTCAGATTCCAAAATAAATAAAATGGAAGTAATGTAAGTTATTTATTCTTTCTGTGTGGCACGGACCGGTACCGGTCTGTGGCCGGGAGGTTGGGGACCGCTGAGCCACGGCCCAGTTAACTGGCAGAGTATTACCATCCTATCAGTCTAGATCTGGAAGTCCAACAGGATCTTTGCCCTCTCATTCTCTACCACCTTCAGAGGTGTTTCCCATATTGACCTTGGGGTTTGCAGTTCATATTCTGCACACATGTTCCTGTATATTATTCCAGCCACTTGATTGTGGCGCTCCATGTATGCTTTCCCTGCCAGCATCTTACACCCTGCAGTTATGTGCTGGATTGTTTCAGGCGCTTCTTTGCACAGCCTACACCTTGGGTCTTGTCTGGTGTGGTAGATCTACACCTTGGGTCTTGTCTGGTGTTGTAGCTCTGAGCCTCTATAGCTCTGGTGCTTAGGGCTTGTCCCTGAACTGCCAGGATGAGTTCTTCAGTGCTGTCCTGTAGGCCAGCAGTGCGCAACTGTTTATTCCCTAGTCTTGTTCTTGCCAATGAGCTGGCTTCTCGGGACTTGCCTTACTCGTTGGAGGTTTTCAGCTGTTGCAGCTTTCCTTGTTGCCTGCTCCAGGTTGCTGCAGAATTCCAAGGTACTTGTAACTGTCCTCAATGTCTGCTATTGTTCCTACTGGGAGTGAGATCCCTCCTGTGTGGACTACCTTGCCTCTCTTTGTCACCATCCGGCTGCATTTCTCGAGCCCGAATTACATCCCAGTGTCAGTACTGTAGATCCTGGTGGTGTGGATCAGGGAGTCAATGTCACGGTCATTCTTAGCACATAGCTTGATGTCATCCATGTAGATGAGGTGACTGATGTTGGCCCCATTTCTGATTCGGTATCTATAGCCAGTCTTGTTGATTATTTGGCTGAGGGGGTTCAGACCTATGCAGAACAGTAGTGGGGACATTTGATAGACACTGCAAGATGCTTGCCATTGGCTTCAAGTGTGGGTTTCCACAGCTTCATCAAATTTCCTATGAAGGCTCTTAGAGTCCTGTTGATGTTATACAGCACCAAGCATGCAGTGATCCATGTGTGAGGCATCTTGTAATTAATCTAGGCTGTGCACAGGTTGGTGTGTTGTGACCTGCAGTCTGGAGCGACTGTTCTGTCAACCAGGAGTTGGTGTTTGGCTCCTTTGGAGTCTCTACCAATGCCCTTCTGTGCGTTGCTCATGTATTGATCCATCTTGCTTGCAGGGATGCCTAACATGAGCTTCCATGTTGTGGAGAGACAGATTTTCAGCTGGAAGTTGGATGGGACTGCACCCTTTGAGACTGTTCTAGATCAGGATCGTTCGCCCTTCCGTTAACCATTTGGGGTGAGTCCCATCTCTCAGCAGCTAGTTGATTTGTGCTGCCAGGCGGTCATGGAGTACAGCGAGTTTCTTTAGCCAGTAGGCATGTATCATTTCGGGGCCTGATAAATTATACTCCTTCTTGGACGTCTGTCACTGTGATGGTTACTGGATTTTTTTCAGCGAAGTTGTTATGCTCTTTTCTTAGAGAGGCCAGCCATTTAGCATTGCTGTTGTGAGCTGTCTCTTTCTCCCTTATACTTTTCCAGTGCTGTTGAGTCATTCATTGTCTCTTGTGTACCTCTTTAGGCGGCTGCTCAATGCCAGGAGCCTTTGCTTTACGGTTTTCAGTCTTTCTGGTATGGGCATCTGGCTGTATCTCTCTGCACCTCTTTGAGCTGCCGTGATTTTGGCTTCCAACTGTTGCTTCCACAGTTGGTAATTTTTTTTCTTCCATGGTTGCTCTTACTGCCAAGCTTCTCAAAGATCACTGCTGCTGGGGTATAAACCCGTTTATAGGTTTCTGTGATTGTTGTGGTAGGAATTGCACTGAATGTTTCATTCAGTTTCCAGGAGACTTTCTGGCGGTCCATCACTTAATCGTTGTAGCTGGTGTCGGGATCTTGTCTGTCAGGTCAGTTTGCTCCTCCCCCTGCAAAAGAGTGCAGACGCTTTTTTCCCTGCTCCTGCTGCTTCCTGCTTTATTTGCTTTTTAATCATTTGATTAATCATTTCTAATCATTTTACTTCTTCCACACATCCTGGAATATCAGACTGGTCATCCTTTTTTGTGACTTCCACCTATATAAATCAATATTTTTGACAAGCCAGCGACATGTCCGGAAGAGGAAGAAAAACAAACTCCCACTGTGAACGCTGTTGGATCTACCAACAAGAAATAAAAGAGCTACAAACAAGGATATTTACTTTGGAAACTGAAAATGGACTTCACAAGACCCTTCCAGTAACATCGGGTGGTAAGAAGCCTGCTCTTACCACAAACGAGAAGAATAACAGTGACATAGACCTGAGTGATGTTGTGTCCTTTCCGAAACTTTGTGCGGAGGAACTCTGTGTTAAGCCAAAGCGTAAAGATGACAGAACATCCGAAATAAAGCTCACAAACAGATTTTTACCCCTAACACAATGTGATATTGAAGAACACAGTGAAATTGGACCACAGAGAAGGAGTCATAATGTTGGCAACAAAGCACAGGCAGAAAGAAAATCTGTGCCAAACGTCAAGGTCAGAGATACGCTGCTGCTTGGAGATGGCGCTATCAGTGGAGTCAGGCACAGAAGAATGCAAACTTTATGTTGCCCAAGTTCTACTGTTCCAGTGATTACAGGACTCTTATCTAAAGTCTTGTACCAAGGAGTCAAACGAGTAATCATCCATGTAGGTGCTGTCGATATCAGAAAAGAACAATCTGAACGTCTGAAAAAAGACTTCATCAAGTTATTTGAAGAGATTGACAAAGTAGAGGTTGAAGCATTCATCAGTGGACCTCTTCCTAACATCGATGGGGTGTCACTCAAGTTCAGCCTTCTGTTTCAGCTGAACAATTGGCTCTCCAGAGAGTGTGCTTCCAGAGGATTCCATTACATTGAGAACTTCAATAAATTCTGGAAGCGAAAGGACCTATTCATGGGAAGAGGCCCACACCTGAACAGAGGTGGAGCAAGAGAGTTAGTAAAGAACCTCCTCCACGCTCTGGGGCATAGAGGCCAAGGCCCTGAAAAGGCAGTAAGGAAGGACCGAGCCAGTGTCCCAGGAACCACAGCACAACGGCAACAACAACTACCTCCACCACCTACGGTCAAAGACTTTGATCCGGCAGCACCAGCACCATAACCACCTCCATCTAAAGACTCAGCTCCACCAGCATTACAGCAACCATCTCCATCTAAGGACTCACCTGCACCAGCACCACAACAACTACCGCCAGCTAAGGACCCAGCTGCAGAACCACAACAACATCCACCAGATTTGGCCCCAGAAATACCACCATCTGACCAGCTCTGGACACCCCCTGCTACATCTACTCCCAGTGAAGACTCACTTTCCTTTTCGTCCCCCCCACTTTCACCCATGGCCCTACCTAGCCATTTTGATAGCCTCATTAAGTCAGGAATTAAGATGGCTCCCCTAACACCTGTGAGCCTCACACCACACAGGAGCTCTCCTACCCCTCCAGCGCCCCCTCCTCATCCTTCACCCAAAGTCCCTCCAACACGGCCTTCATCCAAACCCCCTCCAACACGCCCCCTCCGTCGTTCACCCAAATCCCGTCCAGCTCCCACTCCTCCCGGTCCATCACCCAAACTACCCTCAACTCGACCTCTCCTGCGCGCCTCTAGAGGTGCTATTCCCCGGAGCTAGGATGAAACGGGCCCCCTAGGAAAGGTTATGTCAAACTGGGGCCCTGTGATGAACAGCTTCCTTCTGGTGCTATACCTGTAGTTGCACCACGTAGAATGCAAAAAAGGGCAGTTAGATTGTCCAATCAAATAAATCTAGTTCACATCCCTTGCAAGAAGGTTTTGACCAGTCCCAAGGAAACTAAGCTCAAACTTGCTGCACTCAATGTCAGATCTTTATGCAACAAATCATTTTTAATCAATAATCTTATCTCTTCTTTTAATCTTGATTTTATGTTATTAACTGAAACATGGCTTGACAAAAACACAGGAAACATAGTTCTAGTCGAATCAACTCCCCCCAACTACAAACATGAATCAGAAATACGAGAAAATAAAAAGGGTGGAGGCGTTTCTGCACTGTTTAGAGATAATATTGCAACCCGCAGACTATCATTTGGTGTGTTTTCATCATTTGAGTATGTGTCCTTTAAGATTGAGCTAAAACAAACTCCTCCCTTACTCTGCATAGTTATGTACAAACCTCCTCAGCACAGCCAAAGTTTTATTGATGATTTCACTGAAATGCTCTCAGTTGTGTGCACAGACTTTGATGGTCTAGTCATTACAGGTGATTTTAATGTTCATGTTGATAATGTCAATGACAGAAATGCAAAAGAGCTCAATGCTGTCCTTGAAACCTTTGGTCTAATTCAGCATGTGAGTTGCCCCACCCACAGCAGAGGGCACACTCTGGACCTGCTCATCACAAGGGGGGTTATTATTTACAATGTCAGTGTGGTTGATGTCGCCCTCTCTGATCATTTGTGTGTATTCTTTGACCTGTCTGTTGCTCCCAAACCACCGCCTGGCCCTGCAGTTGTCCAGGGGAGACAAATAAATGAGAGCACTAGGGCACAGTTTGTAGAAATGATAAACCCTGAAAACATCTCTGGTGCCAATGTTGATGAAATGCTGAATTCTGTTACTTATAGCATCTTGAATGTTCTGGATGCCATTGCCCCTATGAAAGTTAAATTGAGAAAACATAGACAGAAAGCTCCCTGGAGGAATGATGATCTAGTCAGGGCACAGAAACAACAGTGCCGCAGAGCCGAGCGAAAGTGGCGCAAGTCAAAACTCGAGGTTCATTATGGAATATATAAGGGGGAGTTGTACGCTTACAACCAGATCTGATGCAGAACAAGGGAAAGGTACTTCTCTGAAATAATTGGAAGTTGCAGCAGCAACTCTCGTATCCTGTTCACAACAGTAAACAGATTAACTAACCCTCCAACCCAGCTACCAATAGAACTGGTTTGTACACCCAAATGTAATGAGTTTGCTGTATTTTTCAATGACAAGGTTCAGGGCATTAAAAAAGCCATCAACTCCACAACACATATAACTATCCAACGGCCACCTACTCACTCTAAGCTGACTCACTTTGTACCTGTCACTGACCAAATTGTCCAAGAGACCATCACCCGTCTGAGCTCGTCTACATGCTGCCTTGATGTGTTACCCACTAGATTTCTAAAGTCTGTCTTGAACAGTGTGTTGCCATCAATTACTCAAATAGTTAACATGTCTCTTCAATCTGGAATATTTCCAGAGGCCTTAAAAACTGCAGTCATTAAACCCCTCCTGAAAAAGAGCGGTCTTGATCCCACTGTACTGAATAATTACAGACCTATCTCTAATCTGCCATTTTTAGGAAAAGTCCTTGAAAAAGTTGTCTACCAACAGCTCACTGACTTTCTCTTATTAAACAATTCGTTTGATGTTTTCCAGTCAGGTTTTAGACCCCATCATAGCACAGAAACTGCTCTTATCAAGGTAACCAATGACATCCGCCTGAACACTGATGATGGAAAAGTCTCTGTCTTAATCCTGCTAGACCTGAGTGCTGCCTTTGATACTGTTGATCATGGGATCCTTTTGCACAGACTCCAAGACTGGGTTGGTATCTCTGGATCTGCCCTAAGTTGGCTCAAGTCTTATCTGGAAGACAGGAAATATTTTGTTGAAATTGGGAGTTGTGTCTCAGACTACATGGGCTTGAATTGTGGTGTGCCCCAGGGATCGATCCTGGGACCCCTTCTGTTCAACCTCTACATGCTGCCACTAGGGCAGTTAATACGCAGTAATAACATATCTTACCACAACTATGCAGATGATACTCAGATCTATGTGTCACTGACAACAGGTGAATATGGGCCGGTGGATTCTCTCAACCACTGCCTCCAACAGATCAGTGCGTGGATGCAGGACAACTTTCTCCAGCTAAACTCAGACAAGACCGAAGTTATTGTTTTTGGCCCACAGAAACAAAGAGAAATTGTCAGCAGCTACCTTCATTCTCTGTCTCTTAAACCCTCAAATCAAGTCAGAAATCTAGGGGTAATCATGGACTCTGACCTGAACTTTAACAGCCATATCAAGTCAGTAACATCAGTGGCATTTTACCATCTGAAAAACATTGCCAAAATCAAAAACATAATCTCAAAGCGAGACCTGGAGATACTTATTCATGCATTTGTCTCCAGTAGGTTAGACTACTGTAACGGCCTGCTCACCGGCCTCTCCAAACGAGCTGTAAAACAGCTTCAGTGCATCCAGAATGCTGCTGCTCGAGTCCTGACCAAAACTAGGAAGTATGATCACATTAGTCCTGTGCTCAGGTCTTTGCACTGGCTCCCTGTACCTCAAAGAATAGACTTCAAAGCAGCTCTGCTTGTGTACAAGTCTCTCCATGGCCGAGCACCAAAGTACATCTCTGACATGTTAGTGCCATATGAACCATCTCGTACTCTGAGGACCACAGGGGCCGGCCTCCTGTTGATACCCAGAGTCAGAACTAAACAAGGGGAATCAGCGTTTCAATATTCTGCAGCTAAAATCTGGAACAGCCTCCCTGAAGGCGTAAGACAGGCCTCTTCTGTGTTCATGTTCAAATCTAGACTTAAAACATTTCTGTTTAGCCGTGTATATGACTGAAAGGTCCTATCTGCACTTTTCTTTTCTTTCCTTCCTTTCTTTTTAAATCTTTTTTTTTTCTTCTTTTCTTTTAAAGTAAATTTTATGTTGATTATTTCTATGATGTATTGTGATTTTAATGCATTTTTCTGTTTTGTGAAGCACCTTGAATTACTTTGTGTACGAATTGTGCTATACAAATAAACTTGCCTTGCCTTGCCTTGCCTTGCCTCGCTCAGTGTAAATGCTGGTTATTGGGGCTGTGTTCACAAGTTCAGGTTGGGAGTGTGGTATAGCCTCCTCTCTGACTTGGCATTCTGGCACTTCCGTGGTGTTGCTTTTATTTGGAACTGCTTCAATCTCAAGTTGTGATAACAGTTACCGTTTGTGGATTTTGGAACACTGAGCTACTCAAATCTCATCATATTGTGGCGACCTGGGACTCATGGGAAGTGGGGAATTGTGAGTGTAAACTGCCTCACCATGAGTCAGGGGGCTGTGAGCAGTAGTAAGATCCATGCTGTTTGGCTGTTTGTGGGCGTGTTCAAATGAATGGGCATTTATGCTGGACTGAAGATCATGCAATCTGCCTCAGTGATTGCTTCTCCCTCTCTGAGACTGTACGGAGTAGTGCAGCGTCATAACGATGACTTCATACTACTGTGCCTCGTGTCATAGTATTTCCCCTTTTAATCTACATTCAAATCCAGCAGAAGGTATTAAAAAATGGTTAATAAATAATAACAAAAGTAATGTGGCAGTGTGTGTGTTTTGATGCCGCTCCCCGCGTAACCTGCATTTGCGCGGGTTACGCCCAATGCCGGAAAAATAAGGAAAGTATAATGATAAACACAGAACGTTTCTGGAAGAATGGGAAGATTCTTACTTTTTTACTGGTTACTAATGGTGTTGTATTCTTGTAAAAGTAATCCTCAAATTTGCACGGAAATCAGGACGTGACTCAGAATGCTTTCCCGCTCTCTTCTTTAATACTTCTTCAACGTAACATACAGAACTCACTGTCAGTCATAAAATGCGCCCTCTTGTGTCGTGGTGCAGCAATTGAATACACAACATATTTTCCCCCTTGTTTAAGAGCTTAACAGACTTGTAATGGAAACACTGAAATTTTCAAATAAAATAATATATATACATTTTTTGTGTATGTGCCCACATTACCTCTAACTCGGATTCTCTCCAACAACATTTAAATAAACATAACTCAAGAAATCTGCATTAAGTAACACTTCTTCTCAGCCATGCGGGCTTCTTTCTGACCCTTGTGGATCTGGGCATCCTGTTAACCAGCGGTGGTGTGACCTCTGGCTCAGGCATTGCATCTGCAGTGCTTGTGGCTGTGTCTTGTGCACTTTCCGGAAGCAGAGACAGGTGAGAAGCACGTGCGGGCTCCACGTGCGTCCATCCTCCAGCACATACGGACTTTCACCTGCTTTCTTCATCACTTTGGCTGGGGCGTGAAACTTTGACAGTCCTTTCTTTACATGAAAGGGCTTTCTCACTCTGACCAGGCTTTCCTCTCCGATTTTGTGGCACCCGCGCTCCTGTCTTAACATCTGTGTAGGCTTTTGATGCTCTCTGTTTTGAGGTAACACGGGTACGTAGTTGTTTCTCTGATGGAAGAGGAGAAGTACTTGCCGGGCCGATGACAACTTTTGTGTGCATCTTCCTGTTGAACATGAGTTCATACGGTGACACTCCTGTGGTGCTGTGTGGAGTAGCAAGATAAGGGAGCAGGAAGTTATGTGTGAAAGGCTTCCATTGCTTCCTCTCCTGCTCTGCTGTAAGGAGTGTTTCTTTTAGAACGCGGTTCCAGCGCTCTATTGCTCCATTTGCTTGAGGGTAATATAAAGACACCTTCCTGTGTTTGATGTCTCTCACTGCTGCGAAGTCTGCAAACTCAGTGGAGGTAAATTGTGTCCCATTGTCACTAATCAGTTGTGTAGGGTTGCCAAACCTGGAAAATATTGTAGACAGGAATGTGGTGATTGCACTGGCTGTGATGGAATGAGTAAACGCCACCTCTGGCCATTAGGCGTAGTAGTCAATCAGTGTTATTGCATAGCGGCAGTTCCCAGCTGCAGAGTCAAATGGACCAACAAATGTCAATCCCCACTTTCTGCCATGGAGCATCTGGAAATGAAATTGGATGAAGCGGTGCAGGATGTATTTTGGCACTTTTATCATTCAACTGGCATGCTTTTATGATCTCCTCCACACACAAGTCCATATGTGGCCACCAGTACAGATCTCGCAGCCTCTGCTTGGTTACGGACGACGCCCTGGTGGGTTTCATGTGCCAGATTAATAATCTGCTTTCTCACTGCTACAGGAACTAACCGGCGGTAATTTTGTGCACCAGCTCAATATTCTATATCATATGTGAAACACAAAAGTCTAGCTGACCATCGCGCAATGCGCATCCCCGCCCGTCCCAGTCCTTTAGTAGCTAGGGCTTGGTGATCGGTGCGCAAAGTGAATCTAGTCCCCCACAGAAAAGTTCTCCACTTTTCAACCGCCCAAACACAGGCCAAGGCCTCTTTTTCGACAATGGAGTATTTCCTTTCTGCGGGAGTGAGGGAGCGTGACGCAACTGTTCGCTCTGTCTTGTCAGGATGAGGCAGTGTTAATATAGCTCCCAGTCCATAATCTGAAGCATCTGTGGACACAATGGTTGGGAGGCTGGGCTCAAAAACTGCTAATGCAGAACTGTTGATGATGCTAGTCTTCACTGCGTCAAAACTACCCTGTGTCTCCAAAGTCCACTTGAATGTGTCAGTGTGCAGGCATGCTCTCATAGGCTCCACCAAGGATGCATAATTTTTCACAAAATATGCATACCATGCAGTAAGTCCCAGGAATGAGCGTAGGGTAGTGGTGTCGCTTGGTGCTGGAGCTTCTGCAATAGCTTTCAGGTGATCCTCATTGGGTAGCAAACCTTGGGCTGAAATGACATGCCCAAGAAACTGCAAGCTTTTCTGGTTGAAATGGCATTTCTCCATATTAAGCTGGAGACCAGCTTCATTAAGTGCAGCTAGAACTGCTTGGAGGTTGCGATAATGTTCTTGCTGGTCCTTGCCATAAACAATCACTTCATCTAGGTAGTTCTGGACTCCTTTCAAGTCTTTCAGCACCAGGGACATGAGCTTGGAGAATGCACTTGGGGCTGAACACAGCCCGGAAGGGACTCGACGAAACCTAAACAGTCCTTCATGAGTTATGAACGCAGTTATGTCACGGCTTTCTGCTGCCAGTAACACCAGATGATAAGCATTTGCCAAATCAATGGAGAAAACTGTAGCTCCGTACATGTTTGAAAAAATGTCATCCATATGTGGAAGAGGATGACTGTCCATCATTATTGCCTTGTTTGGCCCACAGTAATCCACACACATTCTCACTCTCCCACTTTTTCTTAGTGTCATTACAATGGGAGACACCCAGTGAGATGCAGCAATCCTCTCTATAACTTCCATCTCCAACAGCCTCTCAATTTCAGAAGAGACAGCTTGTCTGACTGAGACCGGAAGCCTTCTGAGCTTTTGTTGGACAGGTTGAACAACCTCTCTGATCTTCACTTTATGAATAAAACCCTTTTGCAAGACCCAGCTTTTCAGCTGCTGCTCCAGTTTTAATCTCTGCTACTGGAGCTGTTGATGCAGTCACTGTCGGTGAAGAAGCTGCTTCAGGAAGTACTGCATTGTTGTCAATGGTGAGCCTCAGCGCTCTGAACAAGACCAATCCTAACAAAGCTGTGCCTGTTTTCACTACATACAGCGGAGCTGGTCCTTTAGCATTAGCATGCTTCACTGTAGCTGAGAAAACAGCCTAGCATGGGGACTTTTGACTTAGTGTATGTCACTGGCCTGGAGGCTGGCTCAGAAAGTGACACATCACTGAAGTGCTCTCTGTAGAGATGCTAAGGAATTATAGGCACAGCAGAACCTGTGTCCACCACTAATGCAGCAGAGCATGAAGCTGACTGTGTACTTATGGTCACTGTACAGGTAATCTTTTGATCGACTAGCTCATCTTCTAACATCAGTACGGTATTCATTTCAAGAACAACCACTTCTCCCACCTTAGCTGTTGCTTTGGACTTACATACACGGGCAAAATGTCCAGTTTTGCAGCAGTTTCGGCAGGTCACTTTGCGTGCAGGGCAGTCTGAAGCGTTGGCAAGATGAGGTAAAGAGCCACATCTAAAACAACACCGGTCCCGTTTAGATGCTGTTCCGGGCTAGTTTGGTTTATTGCTCCTTACTTTGGGTGGGTGTTTTGGCTTAGCAGTCATGACGTGCACCGGAGCCTCCGGCGGTGATGTGAAAGTTTGTGCGTGTCGTATTGCCGACTCCACTTGAGACGCCATCTTTATTGCCATTTCCAGTGTAAGCGTTCCCTCCGTTTGCACCAACAATTTCTCCCGTATTTTCGGACAACTAGCATGTTCGATGAGCTGGTCCCGTATCATATCATCCATATTTTCAGCAAACTCACATGTCACCGCCAGCTTACGCAGTGCGCCCACATATGCAGCAACAGTCTCATGAAATCGGGCTTCCTCTTTGCAGTTCCTGGTTCAGACACTCACAAGTGACGTTGTTGCTGTAGGCAGCTCAGCTCAGGAATGCAACAGGCTGGTGTTCAGGCTGATTGCACGATATTCCAGCGGTGAGAGAGGACAAGTTCAGCACTGATTAGCAGCAGCCCCAGGCTGTAGCCCTGACAAGTGTCTTGCCCAGCAACACTTCAACACATGAGCCTGCAAAGCGGGAACCAAACATGCAATCTTTTGCTTTTAGGTCGATCATGTCACCTCTGCTTCACAGCGCCGTCATTCTTGTATTTATATTTTAGTAAATGTGTGTATGGTACTGACTGATAGTATCAGGTATGAGCTCAGTGTCATGGCAACACAAATCTTTCTGCACGTGTCTTTTCGTGCATGAAAGTGTGAGTGTGTGGGAGGCTGCAGAAGGCCTGGCAGCACAAGCATCAGTGTGAACTCACTGAGGTCTTTATCTCTGCATGATGCTTGATCATTTCTGTCAGTGTGAATGCCTGTGTCAGGGCATGCAGACCACTCTGCAACATGGTTTCTCTGTTTGAATTATTGTCACTGAAATTACTTCTATTTGAAATGAAAACCTGTACCTCATATTATTTTGAACGTGGGGAAAAATAGGGGCATACTAATAATTGGCTTTTTCATCAACAATCTAAATTTGGATCAGATATTTTCCAGCTGCTGTGATACACCTTGTTATCTTCAGTCCAGTAGTTCAAGTTCTGATCTGCAATGATTCTTTCCATCAGTAGGAATGAGAACACTTTCATTTCAGCTTATCCAACTAAGTAATTGGAGATTAGAATTCCACAGCTCCATTTCAGTCCTGATGTTGAGGCCACAAAAATGAAGCTACCAAGTGAATAGTCTGAATCTATGTTCACGAGTGAGGGAAGTTTTTAGAAAAACTCTAGAAACTGTGAGTGGAAACTCCTTTTTCCAAGCCCCACATAACAATCTATTGCATCTTTAAGCAGATATGTATCCGCTTTACTGAGAGCACATGCAGACAGGCAAGGTCATTCTTTTTTAAATGTCCTTAATCCTCCTTGTTCCTGTGAATCATTATTCACACCACATGAGTCGTGCTCAAATTTTTATTCACCTCGTCAGCACAGCAGAGTCAGCGCTCAGGCAGACAACCACTGACTTCACGTCCAGTTTTTCAGCAATCGCCGTCTCGCCCACTCTGTCCTCTTTTAATTAATCTTATGTGTAAATGTGAAAGTCTGATGGCATAGTGCAGAATATGGTTCCATCTAAAGATGCACTGAAACTGTAATATTTAATTTTTTTTTTGTTTGTAACTGCGGCTCAGGAAGTGCAGTTTCCTGTTTCTACAATCACAGCTCCACACATTGACAAATGTGATAAAGAAGAGGGTGTCAAAGAAAAGGCTGAAAACCATTTATTTAAACAAACCTTTTTCATCTTCCCTCTTTACAAAGCAGCAAACACCTGGGGGGCCAGAAAAGACTCTTTTAAGCTGCCTGACTGACTAAATTAAGATGACAGTTTGAACTTAGAGATTTAATATTTAACCACATTTAGCTTGTAACTACAAGCAACATAGATTTGATGGAGACGCAAAGCTTTAATAACAGAAGTTGGATTATGGTTCAAAAGTCCAAGAAGAACAAGCCAGGGCCTGATGAGAACCCATTGGAGCCCAGATACCTTTTGAAGCTGGTGTGCAGCAACACAAGCACCGGGCTAAAATAAAAATTCATTTAAAGATTTGTTTTAGCCAGTTGACCCTTTGAGTCATCTAAGCACTATTAAAAAAATATTTATATTTATATCTAACAGATTAAAAATATTAAAGAATAAAAAGACAACACTTCAACACAATTTAAATTGGACAATAACTGAAAAAGGCAAATATGTGCAGCAGAGTGTTTACAGACAAAAGCAAAGTGCTCAAAATTATCCATCCATCCATCCATCTTCCTCCACTTATCCGGGACCGGTCGGAGGGGCAGCAGTCTAAGCAGAGATGCCCAGACTTCCCTCGCCCCAGCAACTTCCTCCAGCTCCTCTGACCCAGAGCTCATGACCATAGCTGGGTATTGGAACGAAGATCAACTGGTAAATTAAATTTGCTTTTTGGCTCAGCTCTCTCTTCACCACAACAGACCGATACAGCGATCGCATAACTACGGACGCTTCTCCGGTCCGCCTGTCAATCTCATGCTCCGATCTTCCCTCACTCGTGAACAAGACCCCGAGGTATTTAAACTCCTCCAACTGAGGCAGGGACACTCCCACTGAGAGATGGCAAACTACCTTTCTCCGGTCGGGAACCATGGCCTCACATTTAGCGGTGCTGACCCTCATCCCAGCCGCTTCACACTCAGCAGCAAACCGCCCCAATGCAGGAGGTCCTGGCTCGATGATGCCAACATCATCTGGAAATAGCAGAGAAGAAAGTCTGTGGTCCCCAAACCAGACCCCCTCCGGCCCCTGGCTGTGTCTAGAAATTCTGTCCACAAAAACTATGAACAGAACCAGTGATAAAGGGCAGCCCTGCCAGAGTCCAACGTGGACCAGGAACAGGTCTGACTTACTGCCGGCTATGCGAACCAAGCTCCTACTCCAGTCATAAGGAGACCGGACAGCCCTCAGTAAGTCTCCCCGGACCCCATACTCCCAGAGTACCCTCCATAGGATACCACAGGGGATGTGGTTGAATGCCTTCTCCAAATCCACAAAACACATGGACTGGATAAGCAAACTCCCACAATCCCTCCAGCACCCTAGAGAGGGTGTAGAGCTGGTCCACTGTTCCACGACCAGGACGGAAACCGCACTGTTGTTCCTGAATCTGAGGTTTGACTATCGGACGGACTCTCCTCTCCAGTACCCTGGCATAGACTTTCCCAGGGAGGCTGAGGTGTGTGATTCCCCTGTAGTTGGAACACACCCTCCGGTCCCCCTTCTTAAAGAGGGGAACCACCACCCCTGTCTGCCAGTCCAGTGGCACAGTTCCTGACTGCCAAGCGATGCTACAGAGACGTGTGAGCCAAGACACTCCCACAGCATCCAGAGACTTGAGGTACTCAGGGCAGATTTCATCCACTCCCAGAGCCTTGCCACTGAGGAGCTCATTGACTACCTCAGTGAATTCAGCTTGGGTAATAAACAGCCTCACCCCAAAGTCCTCGTTCTCTGCTTCTTCAAAAGAAGGCGTGTCAGTGGGATTGAGGAATGTGCCCAGTCGAAGTCAACAGCCCCCCACCTGCACTGAAAACGGTGCCTGTGGAGAACTGCTTTCCCCTCCTGAGGCGCCGGATGGTTTGCCAGAATTTTTTCAAGTCCTCCTCCCAGGACCGAGTTTTTGTCTCCGCAACTGTCCGGGCCGCAGCTCGCTTAGACTGCCGATACCTGTCAGCTGCCTCTGGAGTCCTGCAAGCCAGCCAGGCCTGGTAGGACTCTTTCTTCAGCTTGACGGCATCCCTTACTTCCGGTGTCCACCACCGGGTTCGGGGGTTACCGCCGCAACAGGCACCAGAGACCTTGCGACCACAGCTACGAGCAGCAGCAGAGACAATGGAAGTGGAAAACATGGTCCAATCATACTCAATGTCCCGAACCTCCCTTGGTACCTGTTTGATGTTCTTCCGGACTTCCCTAATGGAGGGCTCAGCCAGACATTTCCAGCAGACCCTCACATTACGTTTGGGTCTTCCAAGTCTTTCCGGCCTCCTTCCCCGCCAGCGAATCCAACTCACCACTTGGTGGACAGCTCTGCCCCTCTCTTCATCCAAGTGTCCAAGACACAGGGCCGAAGGTCGCCTGAGACAACTACAAAGTCGAATATTGACTTCCTGTCCAGGGTGTCCTGATGCCAGGTGTATTGATGGATATCCTTGTGCTCGAACGTGGTGTTTGTTATGGACAAACAATGATGAGCACAGTAGTCCAATAACAAAACACCACTCGGGTTCAGATCTGGGGGAGCATTCCTACCAATCCCGCCCCTCCAGGTGCCACTGTCATTGCCCACGTGGGCATTGAAGTCCCCCAGGAGGACAATGGAGTCCCCCGTTGGGGCACTTTCCAGTATCCCTTCGAGAGACACCAAGAAGATCTGGTACTCCAAACTGCTGTTTGGCCCGTAAGCCGAAACCACAGTTAGAGACCTGTTCCTCACCTGAAGGCGGAGGGACATGACCCTCTGGTCCACCGGGGTGAACTCCAACACTTGGCGGGTGAGCTGGGGGCTCACGAGTAAGCCCACACCAGCCCGCTGCCTCTCACCTTGAGGAACTCCAGAGTGGTAGAGAGTCCAACTCCTCTCTAAGGACTGAGTTTCAGAGCCCAGGCTATGTGTTGAGGTGAACTTGACTATATCTAGATGGTATCTCTCAACCTCTCACACAAGCTCAGGCTCCTTCCTTCCCAGAGAGGTGACGTTCCATGTCCCAAAAGCCAAGTTCCATGACCGGAATTTGGGCCGCCAAGGCACATGCCCTCGACTGCCACCCAAACCACATTGCACTCGCCCCTTTTTATGTCTCCTACGGGTGGTGGGCCTGTAGAAGAGTGGTCCCACGTTGCTCTTTCGGGCTGGGCCCGACTAGGGCCCGTGGGAAGAGCCCCTGTCACCAGGCGCTTGCCTGCGAGCCCCAACCCCGGGCCTGGCTCCAGAGTTGGACCCCGGTGACGCCAATCCGGGCGACGTAATCGGGTACTTGTTCTTTCCTTAAATCAGGGGGTTCTGAACTGCTCTTTGTCTGGGTAGTTACCCAAGACCAGGGGCTTAAGCCCCAGATAGCTTAGCTCCTGGGATCACTCGAGCTCTCAAACTCCCCCACCACATTAAGGTGGCGGTTCACGGGGGAGTGCTCGAAATGCTCAAAATGAATTAAAATGACCTAATTGCTCAAAAAAAGGTAATTTTAATTCACATTTCTCATGTAACAGAGAGCATGAAACCACTACAAACAAAAAAAACACAAAAATCAGACTAGCAAAAGCTCTACTATAAACTCAATAAGCCACATCTGGTTAAAACTGGCCTAGCAGCATGTCCTATACAGTCCATCTGAGGCGAGCTCCTCTCTCCTGACTGGGGCTCTAACGAAAAAAGGAAAAGAGTCATCATTCATCTTCCCGCCAGGCACAAGAGATCTATTAGATCAGTGTTTCCAAAACCCTGGTCCTCAGGGCACACTGTCCTGCATTTTTCAATCCAACCCTACTCAAACACACCTGCCTTTGACATTGCCAGGCTTCTGCAGAGACTGATGATGAACTGAGTTGGCGCTGTCATGGTGACAGGCTGGAGGGGACCGTCTTGAGACTGAATGTATGGCTGAATGAGTCTGGAAAAGAAATTCTGAATAACATTTCTTATGTAACCCTTGTGCTATCCTTGGCACTTTAACCCTTGTGCTATCTTAGGCACTTTAACGTTGGGAGTGGGGTCATCTTGACCCATTAGACAGTGCCCTGAACCTTTTTTCTTCAATGATTTGTGATCTTCACTGGTGTCCATGGGTTACATGAAATCTTTCCACCTTTATCCACCTTTATCATGGTAGGGAGAACACGTCAATGGTCATCTTGACCCCATAGAATAGCACAAGGGTTAAATGCACAAAGACTGTTAAAAGGTGTTCTGTGCAGGATAGAACTCAAACCCCCCCCTCACACTCTTTTTTTTCTTCTCTTGCTCCCAAACCTTTTCCGTCTGAATGAGGAAGTGGATGTCTACGCTGCTCCTGTTGATCGAACCTCCGTTTGCTTTTAGAGGAAAATAGAGCAGTCAAACCCTAAGAAATGCTCAAGAAGAGCTTCTACTACTCCAGCATTCAAGCTATCCAGCTGAAGTGGATCTGCAGAATTGGACAGAGGTATCATCTGGACTGTGCGGTGCTGGCGGCAACAGTTGGCCAGCCTGGCGGAGGAAGCAGGGAAGGAGGGGAGAAGTGACGTAAAGGCTGAAGAGACTCTCCAGTACTTCAAAAAGAGCTCCACTCCCATCTATTCTGCTTGCCAATGTGCGCTGTCTTCAAAATAAACTGAAGGAACTACACGCAAACATCTCGTGCTAGTTTGTAGTACTTGGCTCAACAGCACTGTCGCGGACTTGCACCTTTCTCTGGATGGGTTTGTTGCCTGTACTGGAACACTGTGAGTAGCCAGAAAAAAATATGGCAGCAGACTGTGTTTGTCAATCAGATGTGGAGCAGATCAGCCATGATCAGATCTCCCCCCTGAGTTTGGTCAGCTTGTGCTTGTGCTTGTTCCAATATCGCGTGTACTGCAGCTGGAGAACGTGTCTCCAGATTCACCAGTACTTTTTCTAGGGGACTTCAGTGGCTGAAGACTCTTCTCACCTACAATCAGTGTGGCACCAAAGGGGACAAAACAATCGTCCTCTGTTATGGCAATGTTAAAAATGCATACAGGGTCTATAAAAACCCACTCACTGCTGACCACAAGGTGGCTCTGCTCCTCATATTGCACAAAACCACAGAGGTAGCAAAGAGACAAGTTAGACGGTGGGACAATGATTGACTTTAGTGGGAGGTGTTCACAGAAGGACACACCAGAGAGGAAGCCACTGACCAGTCATCACTTTCTGTGAAGATATGACCATCCCTCAAAAACAGTGAGGATGTTCCCTAACAAGAAGTCCTGGATAACCAAAGGTCTTAAAACTGAATAAAGAAATAAAATAATCTAAAAAGGCTTACAGAAAGAGAGTGCAGATCAATGAGTTCTATCGCTAGAGGAGACATCACGTGATTCCTCATGGGAGGAGAGCACCGCCATCTTGGTGAGGTCAAGTCACTGCTGCAGTGCATGCATGTGAACACATTTTTTTTGCAAAATGCCACTTCATTGTGCGGGTTTCAACTGCCAAAATCGGATAAATGAGTGCACGAAGGAGGAAGGCATAACATTTCACAGGTAAGTATTATCATTTTTTTCTTTTAATGCTGCAGGGGCTTCATTAATAGAATACATGTCGACATGCATGATGCTGCAGGGCTGTTATCAACATGCTGCATGATGTACGTATTATTTGCTGTCGACATAAATGCACACTTTATTTTGTTAAACCTATGTACACTATACTAGGACTGTTCTATTATAGTAATATAGATTTATACATTTCTGACTCAGTGACTGAACTTTTCTTGCAGGTTTCCAATGGATTCAGACTTAAGGAAAAAATGGGCCTTAGCTATCATTGTAGATGTCCACTGGACATCTCCATTGCATTATTCCATTAAAGGTCTAGCAAAAGTGTTCTGAATGATCTCTGCACATAGAGGTCTCCTTCGCATCTACTGGGATATTTTTATGATAACTTTTTTTTTAAACATTTACTATTAAAAATTAATTCTGCAATTTTACATCCATCTGCAGAACCCACTGAATCTCTTTTAGGGTCACAGGTTTGCTGGTTCCAAACCAAAGACTGTTGGGCGATACCCTAATCAGGTCACCAGTTTGTCACAGGGCCACAAAAACACACAGGGACCTGTGAAACATGTTATTGACTTGTGGGAGGAAACCTGCAAAACATGCAAACTTCAAACAGAAAAGTCCCAGTTGGGATTTGAAACAGGGTTCTTCTCATTGTAAGGTGAACAAAATAATCACTATGCCACCATGCAGCATTTTTGATAATCAATAACTAGTAATCACAACGTTCTACATTCCAAGAAGTAGCAAATGTTTCCACTGAAATGTACCTGGAGTTAAAGTTCTCAGAAACTTGCATCCAAACAACAATCCAACAAATATATTCCTGTTTAGAATCGCAAATTTTCATATAACTGAACAGAATGGTGGAAAAGGGCTGAATCTGATGTCAGTGTTGCGGTTTAGAGTTCAAGAACCCAGATACAGAGTAAGGCTTGTAAGCAAAAGGGCAAGTTGAAGACTGTTTAATGACCAGAAGTGACAAAGGATCACCCCCCAGCCGACTCAAGTTCCTGAAACAGAACTCCAATAGGGGACGTTTCTCCGGGGACTCCGGTTTCTTACCACCGTCCAAAAACATGCTTCATAGGTTAATTGGTTTCTCTAAATTGTGAGTGTGCATGGGTGTGTGATTTGTGGCCCTGCCACAGACTGGCGACCTGTCCAAAATGTCCCCTGTGTCATGGTGCCTCTGTCAGACTCCTCCCCCTTCCTCCTCTGCTCCCTCCGGACGTGACCAGCTGACTCCACTCATCTCATCAACAGTATCTTCTTAAGGAGATCCATCGCCAGTATTCGACGCCAGTTCGTTGTTCCTCCACGGTGCATTGTCACAGGGTTACTCGTCCTCGGGTACTCACCTGGTTTCCATGGTCAGCTTTGGTTCCACGTCTAGCCGCCTGCCTACTGCCTCATCGCTCTGGAGATCTTCCTGCTGAATCCCTCCAGCCGCGCCGAACCTTCAAGCCAAGGACTCAAACTCACTCCCTCGGACCCATCCTGTCAACTCTACAAACGATATTACCTACCTACAATTAATTAAGTCTAACTCATGGTTAGACTTGGAACAGGTGTTATGTGGAAAGATCAACCTGTCAGAACTACCATTTATCAGCCAAACAGTAAAAAAACAGGACTGTTTCCAAAGTATTAATATAAACGCCACTTTGACAGCCCGGTGGGAATTTCTAAAAATATCTAACTCGCCAATTCAACCGTGCAGAATGACACCCATCTGGAACAACCCAGACATCCTCATAAAAAAAAAAAAAAATGATACACTTCCCATCTTGGCAAGCAGGGGGCGTAACACTACTAGAGCATTTAATTATTGACAAAAGATTCATAACAAGACAAACATGGAATAAATAACTTCTTGGAATATCAGCAACTTAAATCTATTATTACTAAAAAAATTAAATACAGAGACAACAATTGAAAGCTACCAGAAGTAATTACCTTTGATTAATTTTTCAATGAATAAAACTCTCTCCAGAATATACAAACTTTTGCAATTTAGATAATAATATCTCACTTCCAACAACAAAATGGGATGCAGATTTGAGCATCAGCACAGATGAAAGCTTCTGGTCAGAACTCTGTCTAAACACCTTTAAACTGACAAAAAGTCCAAATTTGCAGCTAATCCATTTCAAAACTCTTCACAGAATTTACTACACTGGACAGAGGATGTTCAAGATGGGTCTCAGTAACTCAGACATTTGTCAGCACTGTGATAATAATCTACCCGACAGTTACATGCACGCACTGTGGTTCTGCACTCCTGTCCAGGCTCTCTGGCAGCAGGTATGTGCCGATTTATCAGTCTGGCTTAAGGTTTCAATCACTGCCTCACCGTCACTTTGTGTGCTTGGTGAAATGAGTGCCATCGATGTAGAAGGAGGATTATTATCTATCATTTTCATAACTCTTTGTATTGCTAAAAAAACAATTTTAATAAATTGGAAAAACAAGAAAAATATAAATATAAGTCAATACAGAAATCTGCTGTTTGATCATATCAGCTTGGAAAAAATGTCAACCCAAAGTTCAAGCAACTTGTGAACTTCTGAACTTTGAAAGAATTCAGTCTCTCTGGTCTCCCAAAGCTAACTCCATGACTTAGGGCAGGGGTCGGGAACCTTTTTGGCCAAGAGAGCCATAAACGCCACATATTTTGAAATGTAATTTCGAAAGAGCCATACAATAATGTAGTGTCCCTTTCCCACACTGAGGCACGGAGACTTAACCTCTTTTAAGGTTCTTTATTCTGGTTACTGCAGACCGCAACAAACGCCGTACAATTAATTCAGCAACTCCTGAATCTCTCCCGCCGAGACGAGAGCGCTTCTCCCAACTTTATATTCACCTGCTCGCGCTCCAGCCCTCCCATTTCCCTTATTCGGCCCATGGCTGAACCCCATTGGTCCAAACTACCTAACAACAGGCTGAGCGACAGAACTGAGAGCCAATCAGATCTCTGCTTGATGCGTTTAATGAACTCCAGAACTTTTAACGCAACCCAACAGCCACCCAGTCCAACTCAGTCCGCGACAATAGGTTTAAAACTAAATATTCAAATGAATGTGTGCATTTGATATAATTTCAACATTTTTAAAGTACAATAAGTCTGTGGATTCCTTTTAATAACATCATTATGCTGTTGCTAATAAATGATGAGTATTTCTCATGGTAGTTCTGCTGATGGTCTAGTCTGGTTGATACGTGGTGAGTTTCTGCTTCATGCAGGCGTTGAGACTTTAAACGTGATCTTAGGTCTGAATGTTCTGTAGATGTGACAAAGACTGATCACATGCAGACCTGGAGCCAAACACACACTCACACGCTGCAGTGGGTGACGGGCAGTGGGTTTTACGTTTTTACAATCCCTGCGCGATTCAGCTGCTGCCTGTCCCCTCAACCCCCCCACCCTCTGCTTTCTCCCTCACACGTCCCGTCCCCGCATCTGCGCACTCTTTCTCAGAGACGGGAGCGCGCAGTTTTAGGCACGGCAATTCACAGGTTTCCGGGTGGTACAAACTCTGTGAAATAATAGATAATAGTAAACTGATAGTGCTGGCGCAGGTTTTTCTCTCTAAGCACCGCTACTACTGTGCGCTTCTGGCATCGCATCGCACCCGAGAATGACTGGTCTAAAGAAAGAAAAAAAAGTGTAATTAAAGATTTGTCTGCGAGCCACATGTGACCATCAAAAGAGCCATATATGGCTCGCGAGCCATAGGTTCCCGACCCCTGACTTAGGGGGTGGGGTGCCTGGTGGTCGCTGCTCCTTGCCCTTCTGCCGGGGGTCGGTGTGGGTGTCGGGCCGGTGCCTGGGTGGGGCGGGCTGGGGCGCTGCGTGGTCTTCTGGGAACGGGTGGGGGGGGGGGGGGGGGGGTGTGGTGGAGGAGGTTGAGTGGTGGTTAGGCTTGGCTTGGGGGGGGGTCTCTTTGCACGTGCTGTGGGGGGGGGGGTTGGCGGGGGGTCCTGCTCGGGGGGGGGGGGGGGTCCAGCGGCGCTGGGCAGGCTGTCCATCTACACCTGGGGCTGGGATCAACCCTTCCCTGGCTCTGGGACGGGGCGGGGCAAACCTCTTGGGGCCAGTCTACCAGCTGTCCCCAACTTACCCCCTTCCTCATATAATCTCATATTAGAGTGAGGGGGTGGGGGGTTTCGCCTGCGATGAACCTTGGGGGGAGGAGCTACTTGGTAGTGGTCCCCCTCCCATGGTCGCGGTATGGAATGGGCCCCCCCTCTCTCGGTTTTATTTGCACCTTAGACATGTAGGGCCCTTGGTAGGGGGGGTGCTTGGACATCACTGCCAGCAAGCAGCAGATGTTTTTTTAGCACCATACCCGCAAATTTTAACTGCACCTTAGACATATGGAGCCCCTTGGTGGGGAGGGTGATTGGACATCACTGTGAGTAATCAGGAGATGTCCCCTCAGTGCCCTACTTGCTAATTTTAACTGCACCCCCTTTGTACACACACCCTTCCCCCCTCAAAATATACATTCCAACATAAACACACACACATGCACACACACACCCTCACTAACACACACACACACACACCCCCACTCATTTCGCAAGGTAGGTGGAACCTTGGACCATCTGTCCCCTACCCCATCCCTGGTGGGGGGTACTGGGCCCTTGGCAATGGCGGGCGTGTCCCCTGGGTGCCGGTTTCCTGGGCCTGGCGGTGCTCTCTCCACGCAGGGAGAGGGATCCCTGAGCTTTCTGGGAAGGCCAGAAGCCGGGGATCATATCACACCTGAGCCGGGGGTGTCTGTGTCCCTGTGGGGTGGGTTCTGGTCCTTGCCCCTGGGTGCTGGGCCTCGCCAAACTTCCAACTGTGGCCGAGCTTGGTCGGGCCATGTCTACAACAACCCTTGTGGGCCCACTTCTCCCTGGGGTGCCCCCTCCTGGGCGGGGGAGGCTGGCCCCTGTCTTGCTCCTTTCTGGACCAACCGTGGGCCTGGTGGATGGCTGCCTAGAGTGCAGAGCGGGTCTCCCTTGGGAGGTCCTGGCTGTACCTGCGGTTGGGGCGGGGGCATGCCCAGAACCCCTGGGTGGTGATGAGGTGCTCGTCTGGGGCTGTGGGCACCCCTCTCGGGTGGGGCCCGGTGTTGGGCCCTCCTGGCGCTGCGGGGGGCCTGCTCTCCTGGTTGGGCTGGGGCGGCACTCTCTTTCCCCCCATGCCTCCCTGATCTCTGGCTCTGAAGGGCCTCGTTGCCGTCCTGCTGGCCCTGGCCTGGGTGGCGGACGTGATCATCCGGGGAGCGGTTGTTCTCTGCCTGCTGCCGCGAGTCGTTGGGGGCTTCTGGCTGCCGCGGCTGCTGCGGCGGGGGTCTTGGTGTGGGGATGGCTTGTCACTCTCCCTCCTTCTTTTCAGATTCCATCATCCATTTTCGAATAACATAAACACTCAATTGAGCACAGGTGTTAGCTCACCTTTATGGAGTTAATTCAGTCTCAATAATCAGAAATGCACACAACCGGTTTTACAAATGCACACGCTCCGATTCACAAATGTCATTTTATGCAAACGTGAAAAATAAATTCGGAAATACACACCCTGTGTTTCACAAACACACAGATTGTGTTTCACAAATGCACACTAAATGTTTTACAAATGTGCACACTGTGTTTCACAAAAAACATTTTAGAAATTCACAATAAATGTATCAGAAATACACAGTAGGTGCTTCACAAACATGATTTTTAGGTACACATGTGATGTGAACTCACAGATCATTCGAACTGCAGAATGTGCATTCAAAATCCCGTTCTCTTTTGTGAATCTCTCCGTGTGTGTGAGAGATTTTTCTACGGTGAATATTGAGACTCATCTGACGGAGCGGGTCGACTAATGTCACCATTGGCTAGTGAATCTGTCAATCAAACTCATCGGCAAAGCAGGCGGGTTCGCTTTTAACCAATCGTATGGCCCCTTACACTTTCTCTACGCTTTCTGCAGGTGGCAAAAGCCCCGCCCATATTTGATTCTGTACCAGTCGGTCGTTAGCGTGTTAGCCCTAGCATGGCTTGTCGGTTTATTGCCTTCGGTTGTCAAAAATGACTGGCTTGTGCAACTTTTCAGTGGACCTGGGAGCAAGGCAACAGTGGTTGAATGCAGTTGACATAGAATCCATCGAACTCTGTACTGGTCATGAGATTTACAATGAATGTTTCACTCGGGATTGTTTGTACGTTATTCTCTTAGCTTTCATGCTAGCGTCATTTCAACACTCAGACACGGTTCCCTTCGGTCTAGATCATATGAAGGTGGAGGAGAAAAATCTTCAACTTCCACAGGTTTTGTGGAGAAACTGGCATCACTTTGCTCCGTACCACGCAGTGGGACTACATTACCTCGAGTTCATCTCACTGTCAATCACAGATACCCAATACACATCCCCTGCTCAGCCCGAAGTCACTTTGCTTGACCTTAATTTCATTTTTTTAATAACTCAAATGTCATTGATTTTATATTGTAACCATATACATATACACCTCTTGGCCAGGTCACCCTTGCAAAAAAGATCCTCATCTCTCTGGGTTTTATAGCTGGTTAAATACTACACAACAAAAGATGGTCATAGAACAACAAAGTGCAAACATTCACCCTTTATTGCAGAGTAAAATTCAGAGAAAACATGGACAGATTAAAACATCAAAATTTAAGCAAATGTGGGATCTCTACTGATTTGAATTTTATTTAAACTGGAACTAATTTTCATAACTTCCTTACATACAATGAAGTCCCTTGAACAATACAGCAGTATTGATTTGAACTTTGTCTTCCTCCCCTCAGTCTCTCTTCTTCTGTATGTAATTATGTCGCCTAAATTAAGTTCTAAACACACTGGACAGTAAAGATGTAGGTCCACTCCCAAACGGTCTGAATTCCACAATGGATTGATGTCGTCTTGCAGTTCCAACATTTGTGGACCCAAAAGAGGACTGTCCCATACCGGGACATTGATCCCAGGATGAGGTTCAGTCATGGATCCACTCTCCTCCCATTCAATCTCTGGAACCAGCATACCCTGACAAAAAAAAAAAAAAAAGATACTGTTTATGAACAGCACTGTTTTTTTTTGTGTTTTAGATTATGTAGGAACAGTGACCGACTAATAATAACTTATATTGTTGCTTGCAGGCAGACCTCATATCTCCATAACTGTTTATAATTTGCAAATAAGTGAACCTTAACAAAGTAGTGACATTAGTACATCTGATGGCTCATAAGGCCATGCATTGTGATGCATTTTGAACTTGCAGATGTGCTATTCTTCCTACAAACAATTTAGGGAAATTGTTTGCACCACACAACAATAATCCTTTTCATTCATTTTCGATGAAAATTCACTGTAGTCATTATGATTTCATGATACTCTTCTTGATACTTTCCACTTTAGTCAAACTGCACACAAATCAGTTGTCCAGTACAGTGAGATTAAATAAAGCATTTACCCGGGGATCAGAAACAGGGTTCTGGGTCAAGCCCAACTGCCACAGCTGATTTGGTGTCATGCTTTGCTCCGTCCTGATTGGATGGCTGTCCCACGCGTCACTAAAGACATCCAAACTGGCCTGAATGCGTGGTAGGAAGATGTAATGGCAGCAGAATACCTGATGTGACTGATATTGAGCAAGTCTTGGTCCTCAGGAGAGAGCAGGATGTTGTAATATAAACCAGTAACACTCACGAAGACATCACACCAGAGGGGCTCAATCCTGTATTTGGAAAAAAGCAAAAAGAAATATTATATTGTCAGATTTATTTTTAATACATCATTCACTTTTATGTATCAGGGCTCCAGACTAACTTTTTTCACTAGGAGCATAGTGGCCCCTAACTGAAAATTTTAGGGGCACAACCAGAAAATTTAGGGGCGCATACCGTAAATCAACATTCTAACCAAATCTACTAATTTCCACTGTATTACAAATAAATACTTTAATAATAGATGCAGAAATTACAATGTGCTGTTTCTAATTCAGTGTCATATTTTATTCTGCACTTTTGAAGATGTAACATGAAGGTAAACTGACATCACCATCGCTGTCACGACAGTACAACTAAGTAAAAATAGTAAAAAAAATACCATACATTTAGAATAAAAAAAGTTTTTAGTAACAAGTGATTACCGTAGTAACCTTTCGTAATTTCACAGTTTCAAACAATACTTAAATGTATGTAAATATTAGAGGATGGAAATTCATGTTGGTGACACCAAATAGGTTCAGCCAAGATGCACAATAAGCGTGTTTGAGATCACCCAGATGGACGCAACACTGCACAGATCACCTGGTGTGTGACGTATATTTTTCTTTTTGCTCCAACATCACCTGTCAATCAAAACAAAAATATCACGAGAAAGGGGTGAGAGCAAGACACCAATCAGAGCGAACGCAGCTGGAAATTTAGTATTGAACTGACTAAAAGCTGCCCTACAGACTACAAAACAATGCATTATGGGACATGCGTCCTGATGGGGTTTTTGTAGTTCACTGATCAATTAAAATAATTTAAAATACCAACTGATTAAAAAAAGGCTACATCCATTACAAAACATTAAAATAATTATAAAAGATGTAATATCACAGCTCATACTTAGGGGGAGAGGCATATTAAAACGAAATTGAATGTTAAGGACAACTCCTAATTCCTGGTCTCTTTCAGTCTCGCTGCAGCTTCGACTTCATGCGAGTTTGAGACCCCTGCTGTACACTCTGTCACTGGTACACTAGCTGCAGGTCGGAAGAACGAATCAATAGTTCGCTTGCTCATAGCTCAGACGCACATATCAGGTTGTGATGATATTTGTCTCCGTTTCCTTCCCACAGATGTTTACGCGCGCTCGATTATCTCTAGGCCACGCCCCTCCACATATTTTAGCCACTTGCAGTGACTTTCCCTATTCTTCTCACACGCATTGGCCGCCTCAGGCATCACTCAATGAAACGCGAGTGTGTGCTCGCGTGTGCTCCAGTCTCATGAGTATTAACGCGAGTGTGTGTGTCTGCCTGCGTGCGTGTGTGCTCGCGTCTCATTGATGATTTCATCTCTCATTTCATCGATCATTGACGTGCTCCTTTCATGTTTAATGTATAAAAAATACGGAGGGTGGAGGAGGCAAATTTACTGGTAGCACATGTGCGACTGGGTGTAAAATTCAGTCACACACTCTCAAATTTTGGTCGCAAAATGCGACCAAATGGACGCAGTCTGGAGCCCTGTGTATATATTAAAGCTTCTAAAACTAGGTTCAACTCACCGTTGATTGTGTGTACACTTTTCCCACAATGAAGCCGTTTGTGTCAGTTGTACGTACTGTGAGCATTAACTCGGCTATGCCCACATTTTCTCCTCCGTGATCTCCTCTCACCCTGACAATAACATGAAAATCATGTCTCAAACACATAATTACAAATGCATCGCCAATACGGTACACATCAGTTTAAAATGTAATGTTCTTATGTATGATGCCAATAAGTAGAATTTCTAGGTTAGATAAATTGCAGGAGTGGGTTACATGTATCACTGGGGAAAAAAATGAGGTGAGAGAGACTGTTAAGGGGGGGTAAAATGTTATTCATGAGGGGAAAGTTTTAGAGTTGCCTTTGTTTATGGAGAGGAGTCTAAAAAAAGTTATTTTATTTTTGTACAAATAACCAAGTACTTATACTGCCTGATATGTGAATGAAATATTTCTTTATGAATGACATGAATACCTCAGAGGTAATCCATACACCTTCACAGCGTCACTGAAGAAGGCCAAGTGGGTGTCAGCACAGTTGTTCTCTGCTATCTTCAGGTACAGGATACATGGAATACAAGTACAAATACTTTCAACTGACAGATATTTACAGGGGCAAAAATGCTAAATTCCCAATTGACAGGTAAAACAGTAATACAATAGGATGATAAAATATGAAATAGAATAGAATAGAATAGAAGGGTATTTAATAATCCCTGAGGAATTTTTTTTAAAATGGCCATCTTAAAAAAACACATAAACACACATGCATTACAAATAGAAATATCACAAAATAAAAAGATTGATAAAAAAGGTAAATAATTGGAAAATCAGTGGGTAAAATTAAAAGAAATTACTTGTAAGATGCCCTGCCAGAGAGTTGTATTGCCTGATGGCACGAGGAACAAAAGATTGTCACGCTGTCACGCTTCAGTAATTCCTAGAGAATAAATAAAAACACAACAAACATGGATTAGATCATTTAGCTGTCTGATCTCAAATTACATAATTTTCAAATATATGAAAGGGGAATTTTTTAAAACACTCTTGCTATGATAACTTGAACTTGTAGTAAAGAACACCTTTAAAAAAAATCAGAGACAAGACACTGATCACAGGAAGCCTGTGTGTAATACTTACAGTAACTTCTACTCAAATCACTGTTGACAGCTGATTTCTCCCATCCACCCTTTCTGTGACTACTTATCGACTACAAAACAGCCTAAAAACACAATGTTTGGGATTCTTGTCATTACGTCATTGGAAGTAAAGATACGGGGAATTTAGTGGCTGTCACTCTGACACAATCTCACAGGGCTTTTCAGCATAATACGGGTTCTAACGTTAGAAACTTATGAGGCTTCTTTCATTCAACAGTGGATTCATGTCTGTTATATTTAAAAAATGCCGTTTTCATGAATGTCATATGAATTAACTCTGTTGCACAGTCCACCCCGTCTTAAAGTCTGGGTTGTGAAAAGACTGTGTCTAACTTTAACCCGGATCGCGTTTACATAAAGGCAGCACATGGAACAACTAGCTAGTTAGCATAGCATAGCATCGGTGTTTAAACAAATCGCCGTCTCCAAATCAATACTTTTTAGTAAACTTTCTTTGCTGCTGTAAATCCGGCATGCTTTTCCCCTTAGTTCCTTATGAATCATGTTAAGAACCTACAGATCATTGGCTATAGACGCTAGCTTGAACCGACACCGGCTTGAACTTCACTCACACTCACACAGGCAGCCACAACTTGCACAGGCTAAGCAAAACAAAGCTAAGCTAATTTGCGGTGGGGGTTCTCTGCAAACGACTCGGCTGCAGTGTTCATAAAGCATTCACACATGTCACTTGGCAAAGGAGAACGCTTCAACTTAGTATTCAATAACATTACAGGACGTACAACGAGGGAATGATCAAATAAATGCATTACTTACGGGCTGAGACTGATCCCGTTCGGAAGACCTCTCCGCCATGTTTGCCGCCCGCGTCCTTTCAACTGCTGTGCTGAACAGCTCCCTCCCTCGTCAGTTGAGAGTGAAGAGTGTAAGGGACCATTCGATTGGTTAAAAGCGAACCCGCCTGCTTTGCCGATGAGTTTGATTGACAGATTCACTAGCCAATGGTGACATTAGTCGACCCGCTCCGTCAGATGAGTCTCAATATTCACCGTAGAAAAATCTCTCACACACACGGGGAGATTCACAAACGAGAACGGGATTTTGAATGCACAGTCTGCAATTCGAATGATCTGTGAGTTCACATCACATGTGTACCTAAAAATCATGTTTGTGAAGCACTTACTGTGTATTTCTGATACATTTATTGTGAATTTCTAAAATGTTTTTGTGAAAAACAGTGTGCACATTTGTGAGAAACACTTATTGTGCATTTGTAAAACATTTAGTGTGCATGTGTGAAACACAATCTGTGTGTTTGTGAAACACAGGGTGTGTATTTCCGAATTTATTTTTCACGTTTGCATAAAATGACATTTGTGAATCGGAGCGTGTGCATTTGTAAAACCGGTTGTGTGCATTTCTGATTATTGAGACTGAATTAACTCCATACACCTTTGCACTAATAGTTTGCGTGATTGAATGAAATATTTCACACTAGTTGGTTTGAATAATAATAATTTATGTGACCAATGAGCCTCTGATTATAAAACGAGGCTTGAAAGTAGGCACATTGCACACTGATGTTACAGCAGAGGAGGTGGAGATCAGGATGAAGCCAAGGTTGGGCAACAGTTTCCACACTTCTGGAACAATTTTGGGTGGGAGAAAAGGGGCTGTTGGATAAAGAGTTGAGGACAGTCAGGCAGTTGTTATCCCAAAAACTGTGTTTTCAGTATTAAGATGCATCCACGAAGGGTCCATTTAGATTTGCAGCAAGAGGTGTCTGACAACTTAACCAAATCGTGGATAATGACATCATTCCTCCATCCTCCAGTCCATGGGCAGCTTCAGCAATATTGGTTAAGAAAAAAGGGGGTGGTCTTAGCTTTTGTGAGTTTTAATGATATCACAAAAAAGATGCATACCCTCTCCCCAGAATTGCTGATGCATTGGACAACCTTAGCAAGGCTTGTTGGTTTTCACAGTTGATCTGGCAAATGAGGTAGAAGGAGGTAGAAGCACACCCTAACAGCCTCCACAAGACTGCATTCATCACTTGTCAAGGTTTTTTTTAGTTTAGTGTGTTCAGTTTTGGGTTATGTAATGTGCCAAATACTTTCCAGAGGCTAATGGATATTATTCTGGCAGATTTGCAATGGACCACATGCTTAGTTTACTTGAATGACATAGTGTTTAGCTGCTCTTTTAAGGAAACCTGACCCACCTTGAGGGAATTTTGGAAAAACTCAGGCAGACCAACCTGAAAGTTAAACTCTCAAAATCCAACCCTTTTCCCACACAAGTCCAGTATTTGGGTCATGTCTTTTGTGTTGATGGGGAGATGCTTGTTCTGTCCTAAGTTGAGGGAGTTAGAGGGTGGCCAGTTCCAATAAATGCACAAGAGGTTCAGAGCTTCTTGTGGCTGGCATCAAGTTATAAATGTTTTTTGAAAGTTTTTGCAAATTTTTCTCACCTGACCCCATGAAGCAGTTCATTTTGGAGACTGACGCTATTAATGTGGGAATTGGTGCTGTGTTATCTCAAGAAGTAGGTGAACCTGAAAGAGTTGTTGTATGTGAGGTAAATATAGCTGTCAAAGCCAGAGTGTAAATATGCAAAAACAGAAAAAGAACTTCTGAGCATGGTGACCTTTGCAAAACACTTCAAAAACTATTGGCTGGGGAACGAGTTCATCTAGCGGTTGATCACAATATTCTTCAATGGGTCCACAATTTTCAAGGATTAGGAGAGTAGTTGGCACGATGGATGGAGCAACTCATAATGCGGAAAATTTGATATGATATTCAGTATTATTAGATGGGGAGTCGGTCTGGTTACAAATCAAAGCAAAGAGGCGTGGGGTGTGTTCTAAGCTTCGAAGATGCTTCAAAGAGTTGTTAAAAGAAAAAAACAACACATGTGCTTTATTCAAAGGATTCGAATTGAGTTTATTGTCATATGCACAGTAATAAAACAGGTTTGTCTGCACAATGAAGGTCTTACTTTGCTGTTCACTCTGAATGCCATAAACGTTTAAGGTTAAATTAAAAAAAATAATAATAATAACATTACCACAAAAAACTATGTATCAGTGAGTAAAGGTGCTGTTTGTTGTTACAGACTCTTGTCAGCTGTTAAAGAGTGCAATGGCAGATGGAAAGAAAGAGTTCCTGAGTCTGGTGGACCTGCATTTTACACTCCTGTACCTCTGGCCCAAGGCAAGACAATCAACAGACCTCGTTGCGGGTGGATGGGGTCCTTGATGATGTAAGCAGCTGGACTCTGGGCTTTTACATGCTCTGCAGCGAGGGCAAAGGAGTCCTGGTGATCTTGGATGCAGTCTTCACCACTCTCTGCAGGCGTTTGTGGTCCATGGCGGCAGAACTGCCGTACCACACAGTGATGCAGCTGGTTAGGATGGACTCAACAACGCAGCTGCAGAAGTTGCTGAGGATCTTTGGGGACATGCTGAACTTCTTCAGCCTCCTCAGGAAGGACAGCCGCTGATGAGCTTTCTTCACCAGCTGTGTGGTGTTAAGTGTCCAAGTGAGGTCCTGGCTGAGGTGGACCCCATATATTTAAAGCTGCTCACCCTCTCCACTTCCGGATAAGAGGCAGCTGATGAGGGTTCCTCTCCTTCCTCATGTCCACTATCATCTCCATTGTCTTGTCTGTGTTCAGGGTGAGGTTGTTGTCTTCACACCATGTCACCAAAAGTGGCCACCTCCCCACTGTAGGCTGCCTCATTCCCACCAGCTATGCATCCTATCACGGCGGTGTTGTCCGCAAACTTCAGGATGACGTTGTCCTTGAGGCCACACAGTCATGGGTGAACAGTATGTAGAGGATGGGCCTGAGAAAACAGCCCCTTTGTGATGATGTTGGCTGAAATCTTGTTCCCAACTCTGACAGACAGAGGCCTGCCAGCCAAAAAGTCCAAGAGCCAGACACAGATGATGGGGTGTGGTCCAAGGAAGAACAGTTTGTGTTGCGGCTAAACAGTGTTGAGGGACGCCGTGGGCTAAGCTTCGGCTTCTCTGTCAGACGTACATTCCTACAAAAGTCCAAACTACTGCCTCGCTGCAAAGTATTTATTTGCTTCTTCTGCAGGTTTCCAATCCATACAGTCCAAACGATTGATAAATTAAATACTCCAGCAGTAACACACTTCCAAAGCACTCAAGTAACGCAGTCAACAAATTATGTGATCACCCCACTTCCTCATCCATTCACATGCATCACCAATGAGTCAATGCGCATCTTTCAAAATTCGTGACACACACACAACCTGGTTGATGACGCAGCGCTTCACCTGTGCCACCTCCATTATGGCTCCTACAGTTTGTATGTCAGTTTGTAAGGAACAGTGTTGAACAAAGACTGTAGTCAATAAAGATCATCCTGATGTTGGAGTCTTTATTCTCCAGGTATGAGAGGGAGGTGTGCAGTGCTGGGGCAATGACATCTGAGGTGGACCTGTTGGACCTTTAGGCATACTGCAGGGGATCTAGTGAATGTGGGTCAGCAGGATGGCTCCTTTTGGGAGGGGAACAATGGTAGTGGTCTTGACGCACGAGGGGATAGTTCTCTGGTTGAGGGAGAAGTTGAGTATGGAGGTGAAGATTTAAAACTTGTCTGCAACTTTTTTGAAAAAGGTGATTTTCTGTCTTTTGGACAAATTAAAGATGGATTCAGAATATCACACGGAGATTTTTTAGGTTTCCTCCAGATAAGACACTTTGTTCAGAACGCCCTCTCTTTCCCAGGTGACCAACCACTCCTACACCCAGTAGACATTTTTCTTCTCAAATTTAATGAAAATGCCAGCTCCAAAAAGAAATTACTTTCTCTCTGTTATACACAATAAATGACATTTAACCCTCTCACAAGTGAGAAATCTAGGTATCACTAGCCGCGGTTACATGAGCAAAATGTCTTGATCGGATCAATGGTCGGATTAAAATCCAACCATGCACATAGACCTAGAAAACCTTTTTCCGATTAGAACGAATGATCACATGGTCACACTTTCGATCGGAATAAATCATTTGGGCATGCGGAGTAGTGTGGAAAATACCGGAAGAGGAAATGAGTCCCGTTGTAAACAAAGTGAGCTGCCATGTACATTTATGCAGCAGCTCCATAATGTACGAGACGATCTTCTAAACGTGCTTTTATTAATGTTATGAATATTATGAAGCGCCTGTTTGCTCATCATTTTATTTTTAATCCGTGTGGTCAGTGCTTTTTCTGTGGAAGAACGGAGCTGGAAGAAGGCTAACACGCGCTAACAACATTAGCCTTGTTTGATGAACACAAAATCTGAAGCGCTGCAATCTGCATCTTGGCTGCACGTAAATATGTGGGAATAACATCAGCCTTTATTTTTTCGGGACACGACAAAAAACACAAATCCACATGATTGTTTAAATGGTTTCTAAGGACTGAGCGACATTTCTGCTGGGAAAAGCTCAAACAACGAGCTCTGCTCGGACACACAGTTTTCCTGAGTCCGGCAGCTGCTAACACAGAGCGCCGGGTCATACCCCCCCCGGAGCACACACGTAACAAAGCACCACCGCCCTGTCCGCAAACACAAAGCTATAACTCTGGCTGCTCTCGTGTCAGAGACACGGTTCACTTGCGCGGAGCAGCCGGTCGGTCCTGTATGCCCCCCATGCTTTCTCTGAAGCACTATACCGTCTATGCATGACGTAAACAAGAGTGACACACGATCAGAATGAACCGTTTACATGCAACACAATCGGATCAACAATTGGCATAACCCACCTATCTCGATCTGAAAGAAATTTTGATCTGAACGAGTTAGATCGGGGCAGAGCATTCGAAGCGGCGTGTTTACATGAATTATTTATCTTCTGATCAGGCATTTTTCCTGATTACTTTTGTCCATGTAAACGCAGCTAGTGGGAGGCAGATTTGGGGATTAAACTTGATGTCGAAACTTGGTCAAATGCTTTTATGTCTGCAAAAAATTATCTACATGTAACAAACTCAGGGTAAACCAATATCGAAGTTTACACAGGACTCATTATACTCCACAGGTTTTACATAGGATTCAACCACAGTACTCACCTCTCTGCATAAAGTGTAAAAACACTGCCAAACACAGTGGTAGTAAGTTGCTACAGTGTCAGTTGATCTTTAAATTTTGGCAAAACGTTGATACAGAGCTCTTCTCAATTTTTCATGGATCTTTTGCCCTGGACTGTATTCTGTTTCTTATAGGCCAGTCAGGGAGGTTGCCTGTGTTACCTGGATAGAGGTTGCTCCAAAAACTTCTAAACCTAGCTAGGAGATGTATACTGCTACAATGGATACAAGTGCAACATCTATCCGTTACACAATGGTACAGAGATGTTGTGTCTGAATTCCCACCCTAACCCCTAACTACTAAAAATCGATATAGTCTGGCACTATGTAGTGCCAGGAATTTTAAAAGCAATTCGAACACAATGCTCACTACCTTTTTTTTAACCCTTGTGCTACCCTATGACCCCCCCCTCCCTTCCATTGACGTGTTCTCCCTACCATGACAAAGGTGGATAAAGGTGGAAAGATTTCATGTAATCCATGGACACCAGTGAAGATCACAAATCATTGAAGAAAAAAGGTTCAGAGCACTGTCTAGTGGGTCTAGATGACCCAACTCCCAATGTTAACGTGCCTAGGATAGCATAAGAGTTACAGGCGGATATGATGTCATCAATTTCACAAAGTTAAAATCTAATTAAAATGAGCATTTTTCAACAATTATTTATTAGTCCACTGTCTTCTGAAGAGAAAAACGTTGATAAAAAAATACATTTAAATAAAAATTTTTTGGTAAAAACTGTTCCGAAGCAATGCATTGTGGTCTATATTTGCTGATCTAGTGGGCATCGATGCACACTGGTTTTTCGCAAAGACTTCTGGGAAATTTCCAGGGCATTGGATTTTAGAATTGTAGATTCGGACAGCACTAGAAAATGGCAAAAACACTATATAGTGCACTTTATAGGGGTTAGGGTGGGAATTCGGACACAGAGACTTCTTCTAATGGAACGCATCAGTGCTTGGAACGCTGTACACTTTACTTTTTTTCTAAAAAAAGTAAAGTGTAAAATTCTACTTTTTTACATTATTATTATATCCTCCAAGTTTACAATGTGTACTTTTTAGTTTAAAACTGTATTTAATTTTTTTTTTTATGTACGATGTCTATTTTTTACCTTTATAATCTGGTTTAGTGTTCACTTTAGGCTGATCCTGATTTGACCTGATAGCATTCTGTCTGACAGCTGGATCATGTTCTCCAATGTCTGTGACAAACCTCATTAATGTTCAGGAACTAGTCCCTGCAGCCTGGTTTCCAAAACGGATGGACAGACTTCCCTGAGGAAAGGAGCTGTTTTAGTTCTGGATTAAAGCCTGTGGCGATGGAAGCAGATGCAGAGTGATGCTGTGAATCCACATATCTGTGAATTCAAGTGCGTTGTCTTCTTTTCTTCCTCCCACTCTCTCTCATTTACTTTTCCTCTTCCTCTTTTGTCTTCCATCTCTTCCACGCTCTTTTTCTTCCTCTCTATTTTCCTGTCAATCCCGCGGTACCTCTCTCATCCCTCCCCCTTCTGTGGGAAACTGCCTTTGTGCGCATGTCGTCGATGAGTCAATTTGTGGAGGCAGTGCGTGCATGCACAAACACACATACGCACTCATGCACATCTCCCACAAAGGCATCTGCTTCAGTCTGTCTCTTTGTGAGATGCAGAACCAACAGGGGGGGGGGGGGGGGGGTGGCAGAGGCAGGGAGGGGTAAGAAAGGATAGAGTAGGAGCACTGGAACAAAAATAATTGAGTGACCACAGCAGAGACGGGGAGGAAGACCGGCTCCAGGAAGCAGACAGAATCAGAGGAAAAGAGGATGCTGCTGCAGCCGAGTCCTCCCTCCTGACTTCTGCGGAGTTTGGCCGCTGAAATGCAGCATTCTTTCATCTGAGTCTGAGCATCTCCACTTTGAGAAAGTGTGTGTTAGTGCGCGTGAACGTAGCCATGGCGAGCGCTCAGCCGGGGGTCCACGCACTGAAACTCCAGCCTCCCTCCGTCTCTCACACACTAAGGAATGGGAGCAACTTCATCAAATGGGATGAGGTAAGGTCCATGTTTCGCCTGTCACATGGAGCCTCTGTGGTCTGCTTGTTTTGTTTACCAAGATCTTCAAGAAATAACCTGAATCCAACGGAATGGATGAGGAGGAAGAGAGGGACAAATGCCAGACATTTTTACTGTCCATTTGTTGCTTGGGCTTTGGCAGGAAGCACCTGTGGCATGGGAGGAGAACATGAGTGTGAGAGTGGCATTTCTGGACCACTTTTGGGTACAAAATCCAGGTGTGTGTGCACTGTGTATCACATCTGCTCACGTGCACAGCTCGCCCATCTTGAGTGCAGTCAAACACATCGTTGTGTGTGTGTCTGTGTGTTGGTATGCTGAAGTACATACACTTGGCAATGAGAAATGTGCCATCCGGTCGCTATGGTAACTGGCATGGTTACAAGCCTCAAGAACAGACCAGATGAGTGTGTCAAAATAAAGAGTGTGCGTGCTCTCAGCCATTTATTCTTATTTTAGAATTCCCATTTTAATCTCTGAAATTCTCCAACATCTAAAACTGGACACTAGCAGGAAATGAATAAAATCAGTTGGTTGCTAAGGCGGCGAGAGATAGTTGTGGTCAGTTGAATCTGGGTGTCTGTGAGATGAGTTTTTATGTTATTTTTTTGTTTCATGGGGCAGAAGAACACAAAATGTTGCTTTTGATTGAGAAATTCAAGTCTTCAAGTAAAATTTGAGTTTGGCAGTGAAAATATTTGTTTCTCAACAAAACTATGATTATTTTCACACAAAAGTAAAAAAATATTTTTTTGTAAAGTTGACACCTGCAATGGCTGTATGTCCTGCTGAAACACAACAATATTTTTTGCGTTGTCATTAAACAAAGCGTATTTTAGTTTCATGTGGGGGCATCTCATCAGGCAACAACATCAGACAGACAGAAACATAGAGAAAAGGAAAAAACAAACTTTGCTCCATCCATCTGTTTTCTGAACCTTTCAGGTTCACAGGGTTGCTGGGCAGCAGGGACATGCACAGACATTTGGAGGGGCGGGTCATTAAATTTATAAAAGCGGCAAGTGGAGACAAATTTAACCCTTTATGATGACAATTTTCAGGATAGCAGACTGTAAAACAGATACCCATTTTATTACTTTGTAGTACTTCTCCAAGGTTGTCAAAACATGGTTGTTGTTGCTTGTAGCTGCTGTGGCAACAACCTTGAACCTTTAAGGCACTTTCCTTTTTCTGGAAATGAGGTGGACAAGGTCCACTGATCCAGCTTTCTTTGTAGCCTGTTCATAAACCATAAACTCTTTTTGTGTTCGGCTAAGGGCCCGCCTCTGCAAAACCTATCAAGAATTTAAATGCTGCTGCTAAGTCTACATCTAACTACCTCCGTGCATCAGATGTGGTTGCAGTCGCCTCAAGAATTGGAGAGGTCATCTCCAGACAGAGCTGATGTTTTGAGAGTGAGATCATTGCATCGGGTGCTTGAAAGGTCTGGAGCAGGGGTGACCACACTTGTTTCGTGTGCAAACTAATTTTCAGGTGACACTCCAAAAGATCTATATGTAGATCGATATGTTTGTGTACTGATAAACTCACAAACTACACAGTAAGAGTACACAAATCTTTGTAAGGATATAGCTTTGTCATGTATGTGTATGAATATTTTTTGTAGTAATTCATAATTAGAACAGATAAGGCATTTAATTGTGAAAACAGCAGCGACAATCACGTTTCATGCTCTGCTGTAAACCGTGTTACGCAAAGGGTGAGATTTCTAAAGAAGGGGTCAGTGGACAGAGCTTGATAAGCGTCCAGACACTGTTACCAAAATGGGCTTGGATCCTTCGGGTGGGAACCACGTACCTGGCAGCAGGCGCTAGCATGACGGCTGGGTTGGACAGGGCATCTTGGACTCGCCTCAGATCGAGGGCGCACGCGGGCCGGCCAGGGCCTTAAGAAACGCTCCCACGGGCTGGAGAATCCATCTGCTGGGGATCCTGCGCGTGGGGGCCCAGCAGTAGGCGTGGCCAGATCGATCTGAGTAGAGTAACATCGATCGGTGAAGTAATGATACTAGTGTTCTGAGATGCTGATGATGCTTTTGATACTTTCGGCGCAGTTTTTCTTTGATATATACACTATAGAGTTGGAATTCAGTTACAAAGTTTATGGAAGGGCTGTGTCTATCTCTCTGCAGTCTTGCCAGCTTGGGCAAAAGACGCCCAATTTGAGTGGAAAACTGCCAAATCTGGCAAACTATCTATCTTTGAAAAACACTGCGGTCATGCAGCCGTGGTCATGGGGGCAACCAGCCCGACAACTTAGGAACTAAAAGAAAGATCTGCAGTGCCATATCAATCTCCTGCCTGCCTGTATAGCAGCGCACATCGCCCCGTCAGACAGCCTTTCACACATAAAAATAGGACAAAAAGAGCACTTGCTTGAGCCCTCAGCCCAGCCCTCTGCAACAAAATCAAATGTCTAAAACGCATTGTAGCATCAAACATAAAAAATTATGTTTAAGACTGTTTTGTTCTTTTTGGTTAAACAAAGTGTGTCATTTTAGTTCATTAAGCCATTTTTTAAGTACCGTTAGAAAAAGGGTAAATCTATGTCTAACCCCTGTGCTATCCTAGGCACTTTGACATTGGGAGTTGGGTCATCTAGACCCACTAGACAGTGCTCTGAACCTTTTTTCTTCAATGATATGTGATCTTCACTGGTGTCCATGGACTACATGAAATCTTTCCACCTTTATCCACCTTTGTCATGGTAGGGAGAACACGTCAATGTAAGGGGGGGGTCATAGAACAAGGGTTAATGAACACAACACACATCCCTAGCTGTGGTTCACCTTCAGCCAATTGGAATTGAATCGCTTAATTCAAAAGGGGCCCAAGTACACAATTTTTCAAAATAGAGATATTCTATGTTCTATGGTCTTCAAGGAAAAAGCTATCTGATTATGTGCAAAAACCTCCCAAGTCCGTTGTAATGTATTGACTATGCCTGACATTTAAAATGCATTAAGTGCAAATTCCTGTTCTTGGGCCTCTCTTGCATAGGTTTAGCTTTATCCCATAGATGGCAGCACTAGTTATCCAAGATGGGAGCACCCCTGTTTAATTCAAGAAGGGCCCAAGTCCAGAGACTTTAGTTTGCTAGTCCTCTGAAATGATAAAAGTCAGGTGCTTGATATTATAGCATTTGTAAGCTATGAACTGGTGCTAAATCTGGGTAAAGTATTAATCATTTGGTGTAGCCTCCCTTTAAGCTATGGAATTAAAACCATTTCCTGGAAAAACAAACCTCTTGGACTTGGGCCCATTGTGAACTAACCGATTTAAGTGACCTGACTTAGTAGATACAAGCTTGTGATTGGACGTCTTTTTGTTTGCATCACATGTACATAAAACAGTAAAGGTCTCTGTCTGCGGCTGGCAGGCCTGGCTGGGGGGCCGGTCGCTCGGGGGGAACCTTCTTCCCCCAGTTGTGCCTATCCGCTTGTTCCTCCCCGCCCCCACACAAACAAATTTGCATACATGCACATAGGGCTCCGGGACCTAGATTGGTGGGACATGCTGGCGGGGCTGACCGGGGGTGACTCTCTTTGGGGCCTCGTCGGCACCCGCCATCTATTCCACTTTTACTCACATATTAGACACCTTGATTCTTCTAGGGCCTTGTGGGGATGGTCTGGTGGAGGGGGGTACGGTGAAACATCCGTGCTCATCTCTCACCGATCCGCCCCTCAATTTTCACTCACACATTAGACAGCACATACTGCATGTTGGCACCACACACGCGGGGCGGGGGGCAACCAGAAGAATGTGTGTGTGAGAGTGCATGGGTGGGGACAGGCCTGTGGGGCTACCTAGCCATTGCCCGCTGGGGCTCACCCTCCATTTTCCAGAGTGGGAAGGGCAGCACTCGGGGGGTGGGGGGTGGGGTGACGGGGGGTGCACACTGCCACACTGCTCCCTGTCTGCTTTATCCCTCCTCCTAACCCACAGTGTATTGCTGGACAGATATCTTCCGCTCATCTTAGTGTCAGAATTCCATGTTTGGATATAAAATTTGCCTTCCTGCAGATCTAGTATAAATTTTATGAAGCTAAAAATAATAACGTATTCAAGTTAGCAAATCAGCACTTTTAACCCCTCACTTTCTCCCCCTCTCACTTTATTTCTTTTTCTCCCCCCCCCCCCCCCCCCACACACACACACACACTTTCCCCCTCTCCCTCCCCTTTAATAAAAATAATATATATTTGCTTAAAGCACAAAATGTAACAAATAAGTACAAAATGATGAAAAAACAAAAAAACAGAAAGGGGTTTATCCAAATGTACACCCTGGCTATTCAAAAAGTCATGAGCCCTTTATGTGACAGTAAAACCTGTCCAACACAAAAGGCCTTCAGGGCTCATCTGTTTGCTCAGTTGTTGGACAGAACAAGTAAAAAAAACAGTAAAGGCAGGGAAAACGACAAAGTTTACCAGAAAAGTTTACCAAAATCAATTTGTTTACCTTTTTACAAACACAGTGTTCTTCTTTTCTGTGGCTTTCAACCAATACTGCTGTTACTCTCAGGACTACAATACATTTTTATGCGTATCTGTGGAAGCACACCTGTTTGAATTCTTTCGGGTTTTAAAGCAAAGTTAATCTAATGTTCACAACAAATTTTCACAACTTCAAACCAGCTTCACTTCTGTTCAGGAACTGAAAATGCAGACAAACCTCCTCTGCTTTTCTGCGTTTCATGGTGGAAACTATGAAGCATGACCTCACAGGGATGAGATAAGCTTAAACATCATATTTGCTGGTATCAAACAAACACCGGCCTATAGTTAAAACATGTGATGTTTCTTACCCCACCCCCTTCATTAGTTTTTCTTTACTATCTTTTCAGGACCTATCCACTGTCACACCTGTAACCCTTCATGTGGATCCCAATGGATTTTATCTCTACTGGACTGACCAGAACAAGGTAGAGTGCAAAGATAACACAACATTTCAATAATCATTTTTCAGGCCAGATCATCTTCATTCTGAGCGGTCTACACGGTAGAAGCTGGAGGCATTCTGCTAGCAGTAATCATTGTTGCTTAAGAGCTTTTCGAAACCCGCCTATGTCACTATGGAGATGTGGTGATAACTGTCCGAAAACGAATACCTGCAAAATCTGAGTCATCTGAAGCAGCAGCATTAGATCCAATGAAACAAGGAGAGCCAACATGATGGTCTAAGTTCAAAGGATGCTGGGCAGAGGCTACAGTGTAAGGCTTAAATAAATCAGAGTGTTGTCTAAAAAGAACAGACTAACATCCAGACAATCAGCTATGTAGGCTGTTTATAAAGTTAGTCGATAACAAGCACTTGGATTGAATATATATTTATAAAATCTCTTTAATGTCAACAGTTTATTCACCTGAATTGCTGAGTTACAAAAGGAATAACTTTTAGATGTCTGTTGTACCATCTCAATTGTTAAAAATGTAAAAAGTACAAAAAAGACAAGCGTTTCGTGTTTCGGTTAAAGTCCCACTCCGATCATCTTTTGATTGATTGTCAAAGCGATCCCAGTGGTCTTTAATTACAATTACGCTGTTTTTTTTTTTTAGGAAAAATCAAAAACCTGTCATTTCCAGGACATAGTTCCTGCAGAGCAGCAGGAGTTCATTAGAAATTCCCCTCTGAAATGACTAAAGTTGTCAGTCTGCAACAACTAAACAGACAAATAATGTCCTTAGACTGAACTCTTTAACTAGGAAGATGAAAACCAAAATACATGTGTTGAGCCTTGATCAAAATTTGAATAAAAAACCCAAGGATAGAGAAAACAGAACAAACTGAATTGCTTTTTGTAGCATTGTTTTCATCTGGTGATGCACAGTTATTCTGCTTTGAACAAAACTGTCCTGTTTGGTGGAAAGAAGAGACCCGCAACTTTGGTAGAAAAAGACATTCAATGGAATATTTTATGATAAGAATATGGTTTGGATAAGACAGAAATGTTGCCTTAAGAACCCAGGAAGTGGAGTTTGTTTTTGTGTATTTTGTCATTTGTGTGTTTTCATCAGGACACAGAGTTGTTGGATCTGACTGTCGTGAAGGATGTCCGAACAGGAAGAAGCACCAAAACAACAAAGGTAATGTTTGTTCTTTTTTCATTTTAAGTGTTCTGAGCATTGTTAAAATGCAGGAACATTTGTTTTTGTTCAGTGTTTGTTCAGTTTTGATGACAGGACACCAAGCTCATATGACTTCATTCATTTTGTGGCTCCACAGTTTTTTTCCAGGCGTACTTTTTCAAACAGTTCTGTTAAACAACAGACCAAAAGCAAGGAACCACTTTCATTATTAGACTCCCCTAGGGCCTATAACAAATGGTTCATGGGGTAAGTATGTGGAGCTTAAATAAAACAACATTTTAAGCCCAAATATTTAAGTTCGCTTAATAAAGTTATAACAGCAAGTTGTTAACTTATTTAAAGAAGTGAGTTGAACTGAAAATGTATTAAAGTTGAAACATTTTTATATTTTGAGAGTATTTTACACCAAATATGTGTTCACATAACGACAACAAAATATTACGTTGGTGAAACTTGATTTCATGTTGAGCGTTCTTAAAAAACTGGGGCAGCCAGAGCAGAAAGACAGACCCGCCTTAAAGGAGAAACAGCAAGCATGGAGCATCTCATTGAAGGACTTTGCTCTCTGGTAAGTGCTCATTTTTAAAATTTGTTTTAAGGGCAAAACTGATTCAGTCAACATATTATCTTTCAACTTTGTCCCAAGAGGTGCAGGGGAAAAAACTTGCTGCAGGTGCCTCGTTTTCTAGCTAACGTTAGCTAGCAACTGAATTTCATTGTTCTGGAAGCTAGCCAGAGGCTGCGTTAAATTTAAACAAGGATAGAACTAAGTATTCAGTGTCATTGCAATCTCAAATTCAACTGAATAAAGAGTTTTTGAAATGCCTCCTCGCAGAGTTCTTCTGTCTTCTTTTTTTCCTGACATGTTTATCATGTAACTTTTCCTCCTGTTGCAAACATGCAACATTAGCGTTTTGAATATATTTTTGGCGGGAGAAACACTTGTCTGCGACTGTCGGCTCAAGTTGAAAGGTTCAGTGGGGTCATTTATCCAGTTCTGGTGTTAGAAGGAGAGAGACATTTTATACGTTTTTAATACTTTTACTTCTGTTAAGTAGCGTCCTCTTCAGATTAACTTCATAACATAACGAGTCATACATGGAACTTCTGTTTATATCTGAGCATTATGTATTTATTTTCCAAGGCAGCTAATATATCTGTGGTATTTTTGTATCTGATTTCTCACTTTTAGCTTCCTGAAAGCTGAAAAGTTTATGGAGAAAGCCCAGCTCCTAACTTATCTGCGACCTTTATGCACATATCACGCTTTCCCCTTTCTCTCCACAGAACCATTCCTCTGAGATGAAAAGGGAGGCGGCTATTCCTTCCTTGGTGATCTACCTAAATGAAAAGGAGGAAGAGCTTTTCAAAGAACTGTTGGTAGGTAGAGGACTTATTTGACACTTGATCCCATGTTTTTGGATTTAAACACTGTTATTATTTTAAAATTACTTTTAGGAAGAAGATGGTGACATCACTGGGGAAGTCTTTTGTCATCGCAAGTGGGACTACACCAGGGCTGATATAGGCCCTGAACATAAGTTACTGAAAAGTCAGAAGAACAACTTAGAGGTGTTTCAGAAAGTATTCTTTGAGCTTGATGCCCTGAAACAAACCAAGCCCATAGGTAATGTCTTAAAAAAAATGAACTTCTGATGTAAACGTTCTTCTAAAACAGGGGAGTTGAACTTCAGGCTCGGAGGGCTGACGTCTTGCTGGTTTTCCAGAACTTGCTGCGTGATGATCTTCTGATCACCTGGTCTGGTGTGAACCCAGAACTTTGAAAACAAGGAGGGCATTTGGAGGGAGTGAGAGCCTCAGTTTCTTTGTTTCCACCAACGTCATCTTTTTTGTTTCTGATTGGCTTAACACAGGTGATTAGCAGGAAGTAGAACAAGGAAACCTGGAAAACAAGCCCTCACAGCCTGGAATTTGACATCTGTGCTATAGAAACTTGTTAACTGTTGCTGGTTGAACAAATGTTAAATTTAAGTAGTATGTTTGATTTTGAAGGTTTTATGTGTCACTGCAGTATTTCTTTGGCTTTGTACAAATTGCATGACATTAGATATTGCTGCAGTCACATCAATATTTGCTTTTTTTTGGACTCTTTCATTTTTGAGAAGCAAAGAGAAATACGTTTTTATGAGGTGGAATAGCTCTTTAATTTTTGTGACATATTGAAAAAAGAAAGGTGTATTGTTGAAAAAAAATATTTCTTTTCATAATAAACAATTTAAGCAAAAAACTAGAATGGTGGTGTTTGTTTCAGCTGAAGTAATTTAGTTCATAGTACTGATAAAATTATAGTAACACTTTGCATGGACTTTTTTTGAGTCAAATAAACAAAATAAATAAGTTGAAGTAGCTTAAATACAATAATTTGCTGACTTAAATTCACCTAAGGTTTTTACTAAAAATACTAAATAATGTGTGTTTGTAGGCCTAAAAAAATTAAATTGATCAAACTCAAAAAGTAAATTTACTCAATACTGACCAGAGTTGGGATCTTTAAAAAGATCCATGCAAATTGTTAACTCAGTTGGAAATAATCAAACCAAAAGTATTGCACAAACAATACAATCAACAGAGTTTTACATCCATACAAAGAACGTAGGATAATAAGTCATCAAATCATAGATTGCTTGAAAGGGAGTGGAAGGAATCAAACTTATAATCCCAGCTGTCAGAAGTCAGAACTCTGTCTCCTCCTCTGGTCACCAGCGGAAACCATCTCCAGAGTTCTAGCCACACTTCCTGGACGATGCACACCTGACTCTCATTCACTCAATCAACCACAACCTACTTAAGCTCTGCACTGAGCAGAAGTATTGTTTGTCCAAGCAGTGTCTTGTAACCCTTGTGCTATTTTAGGCATTTCAACATTGGGAGTTGGGTCATCTAGACCCACTAGACAGTGCTCTGAACCTTTTTTCTTCAATGATTTGTGATCTTCACTGGTGTCCATGGATTACATGAAATCTTTCCACCTTTATCCACATTTGTCATGGTAGGAAGAACACGTCAATGGAAGGGTGGGGTCATCTAAGATAGCAGACAAGGGTTAAGAGAAATATCACATATGTACCAGCGTATCTGTCTGTGCTGAAGTCAAAAGGCTCCTGGTAGAAAAAATTCCAACATATGCCATTAATGGAAGAAGTATTGTTTGTGCCACTCTGCCTTCATTACTGAGTGTTATATCTGGACCTGATCTTCTGTCTTCTGACCTTGACTCTGTTTGTTTGCCGCCTGTCCTGATCCTCACCTGGATTTCGACTACCCTCTATCTGATGATCTCATCCCTGTTATTGACCTCTGCCTTCCTGACCCTGATTTAGCTTTGTGGACTTTAAGTTGAGCTAATAAACCTGCAGCTTTTGGATCCAGCCGTCTGCCTGTTCTTGTGACACTAACCTTGTTCTACCGTTCTATTTTCTTTAAATGATTTTTCATTATCCGGTTCATAACTTCTTATAAGACATTTATACCTTAACACAGTTTCAGGTCATTAAGAATCCTTAAGTATCAAAAAATCAAATGACAAAGATGAAGTACTTAATAGTTATGTAAATAGACATAACACTATAGAGTTCAAGTATTAAAAATTAAAAAATGTGCGCAGATTATTTTTTATTAGAAAAATAGTGAATGTAAATCACTTTTTGGAAAACCAAGTGAAATGATATGAGTAGAGATCAATCACTTTAACCATCTTTAATAATTAAGTAATTTTGTTATAAGAATTATGTGCTAATGCTGTGAAATAAGGTCCATATTCTGACAATCCTCTATAGTTGGTTTTCCTTTGAGTTCTCAGAGTTTGAGTTCTCAGTGCTGTAATGTCTCAAGACAGTGTTTGTCAAAGTCCTTAGCCTTCTGCAGCTTATACCAGTGCAGCGGTGTATGTTGTCTGCAGGTCAGACATCTCCGCTTACATTCAGGGTCACTGTTGACTTTCAGAGATAGTAGTAGATCCCAGGTACCAGCTTTTCCCCACCACTACAATGTCCAGTTGTCTCTATCACTTTCAAAGGTGTTTCCCTCTTTGACTTTGGGGTCTCCTGGCCATATTCTGTCAACATGTTTTTGTACTGTACTCTGTTTCAGTCACTTGATTGTGGCGCTCCATGTGTCGCACACTGTGCAGATATGTGCTGGGATGTCTTTGCACAGCCTACACCTTGGGTCTTGTCTGGTGTGGTAGATCTGTACCTCTATTGCTCTGGTGCTCAGGGCTTGTTCCTGAGTTGCCAGGATGCCTCGCTCCTGAACAAAGCAAGAATAAAGGAGTGTGGACCAAGAGGTGGAAGCTCCAAAATCTGGAAAGTTCAGCATGGCGAAATCTATGCTGGAGCGCTGCATTTTTGCATTCAAAAGCCGCCTCGGCCAGCTCACACACAATTAAAGCTGCTCCTCTGCTTGGAGACATGGTTCTCCCGAGTCAGATCACTCACGGACTGCGGTCAGAAGCCTCCTCCGGAGCGTACACCATAACAAAGGACTATCCCCTGCCCACAAACACAAAACTACGAGTCCGGCTGCACTGCTCAGAGACATGCTTCGCTGGCGTTGAGCTGCCGGCTGGTCCTGTTTGCATTCCAAAGCCTCACACCAAGAGAGCACTGATGTCATCACCGCCTCCCTTCAGGAACTTCCGGAAATTATTTATAAGACAGTTTTTGCGCGGTTGATGTAAAAACGAATATGCAATCCCCTCTTTGCATTAACGCTTTCATGATGTCACAGAATGAGGAATGCTGAAGTGGAAAATAAAAAAGCATTTTGGAGGATTGATTTTAATTGTATTTTTTAAGCAGTTGATGCAGTTACATTGTGAAAATGAACAAGTATTTCTGTTGAGCCATTTCAATTGACAAATTAGATACATCAAATTGAAATGGCTAAAGACTTATTTGAAAATGAATTGTCGAATACTATTTTTTTTTATCATTTTAATTAAGTGACAGAATGTCATGGTAAATTGTGTTGAAGAAGAAAAAGAAAAAGGCATTTGGTGGATGGATTTTTCATTTTCATTTTGACTCAACGAAGTTGACTTATTGTGAAAAGTGAAAAAGCATTTTGGGTATTGACTTTTGTTTTAAATTATGAGACAGATCTGCTTCCATAAGGAGCAAACCCTGAACAAGCACCAGAGCAACAAAGGAACAGATTTATCACACCAGACAAGACCAAAGATGTAAGCTGTGCCACAAGGCCCCTTAGAAAACCCAGCACACAACTCCAGAGAACATCTACAGTCTGGACAACATCTGGACAGAATGTGGGCAGGAGACCCCAAAGTGAAAGAGAGAAACACCTCTGAAAGGGGTAGAGAACAAAGATCCTGTAGGTTTTTATATACAGATAGAATAGTAATGCCGAACCAACCAGACAACCCAAACTGTGGCTGTGCAGACCCCTTGAAAGACAACTGACTTGATACTCCAGAAAAATACAGCGCCAGGAACTGCTAAGAAACTGCACAGGAAACTTAATCTCTTAAGCCTCTGGTAAAGGACTCAAGGCTGGGTGAGAAACCACTTGCAAAGTGTGAGAAGAGATGGGTCATGGTCTGCTGATGGCTGCCACCTGTGACTGCGCTTATGTAAACCAAGTCCTGCTATAGGAGTTCCAGCTGCTTTGCCGGAACACCTCATCTCACCAGAAACAACTACCTGCTTCTATACAGCATACGCCATAAACTTGTATCTGTAGCTATACCTGCACCTGCATCTGCTTGTTTGTGATCAGCCCTGACCTGTTTCTGCTCCTCGACCTACCCTTCAGTCAGCTCCTCTGTATGTATGTATGGATCTATCGACAGAAGATCAGGTCCAGATAAGCTTTGTTGCGTTCGTTTGGTTTGGGAGTCTGTTTTCAGAAGTTCTGTTAATGTAACAGCACAACATGCATAAGAGGGTACTGGCCCACCAGTTCCCCAGGCAGCCCTTTTGACTTTCTTTTCCATCCTGACCCAAATGACTGGGCCTCCAAAGTTGGGGTGATCTGGCTTCAATGTGGCCTTCTTTTGTCATAATCCCTACAGAACTGGACAATATTTCCCTTTTTGTTGCAACGCCCACCTATTATTTTCTCGTATGTGGACCACTGGCTGAAAGGATCAGCTGTGTTTATGCATCTGGGGCTTGGATTCTTGGCAAATTAGGACTTTTCTTATACTATAAAAAGCCATGTTATTGTTCTCTTCCTCGGTTAAAATGTTAATTGACTCTGAGCCGCACCAGTCAAGGCCCTCGACAGGACCCCCACCATTTGTTGTTCTGCTTGTCCTAAATATTGTATCTGGCCCAATTACTGGTCCTTCCAGTCACAGTAATTGAGCGTTGAGTCGAACCCACTAAACTTGGGCACCCAAGGTGCACCAACAAACACAGGCATCATCATGTTGTGGGCTTTTCAAAAAGCAAGCACATCAAGAACTTGGTTTTAACCTGCTCAGCAGCTAATCCTGCTGACAAAGCTAGATGGGGAAAGGCCATAACAGCAACAGATCAGATCAGCTGGGAGGAGGACAAAAGTTTACCAAGCTTACTAGAGGGAGAACGGGTATCTACTTTTAAGAGGCAGAATTGCTGTGCAAATGATTGTATTCTTCTCTGGGCCGACTAAGTCAGAATCCCCGGGGTTTTGTCAACCACAAGAAGCTCTTGTCTGTTTAAAACAAACAGAAGCCTGATTATAAGCAAAACATCATAAAAAAGCAATAAAAGTTTCAAAATAACAGTATAACATGCAACACCTGCAAAACAGGTCCTGGAAATAGAAAAGTAATTCTCCACAAAATACTCCAAAGAGTTATTAATTCTTCAAATCTCTCATTTTTTATAATGGTCTTCTATAAAAAGGAAAAGAAAAGAAAAGGTACGTAAGTCAGAGAGGGGTGCATTACAATTAAACCCTTCGCTAATCCACCTTGCTCTCCCTTTCTTGGCTCCAACTCTACATGTGTGACACGGCGTGACATCCTTGGCTGTCTAATGCAATGGTCTTGCATCTTTTTAGATGGTTGGTTTCGGTGACTGTTCTTATTTTTCTGAGTTTCTTTTATTTCAGATTTTTGTGGGTCTTTCTTTCACTAACAGAAGGGAGAGGGAAGTGTTTAACTGACAACCTGTAACTGTAAGAGCAAACCATTTTTCAAAAATCCAAAGAAAAGTCCTTTCTGTCTGACGGCTGTGTCACAAATGAATCTCCAATGAAAGGAGCTGCTGGTTGACTCTGAGGAGAAACTGTCTGTGAACACTTCATGACATTTACGGCTCCTTCCACCTCCTCCTCCTGGGTTTCTTTCAGCTCATACCCTGCTCCTATTTATCATCCTCCAGGAAGCCAAGCTGCGTGAATTGCTCGATGTGGGAAACCTGGTGGGTCGGCTGGAGAATCGCATGGTTACCGTGGTTACGGCTTCAGACCTCGTCAACGTTAACCAGCTTAACTTCATCGCTTCACAGGAGGATGAAGCAAAGGTGCTGAGGTTATGCCTACAGCTGAGACTGGAGGGAATGACAATGATGATCGTGGTGAAGATTACAGGCCCTGTGTCATTGCAGGTTTGGTGTGAGGAGCTCTTTTCTCTGTCTTCAAACCTTTTGAGTCACAACCTGAACAGAGATCAAAGTCTGCTTAAAGCGTGAGTCTGTTCACACACACCCACACACTCATGCATGCACACATACGCAGCTTCTGAGAAAAAAAGGAAAATACCTTGTTTCAGTTCTATACATTTGGAGACACGTGTGTCATTTTTGTTCTTGTTTTCCATGTTCAAAAATTGGTGCTCATTTCCACAAAAATGGAGATGTTTTTTCCCCCAGTATGAAGTTCTTTAAACTTTGGACAGGTTCCATATTCTCAGTTTTTGTGGAAAATTGGATTCAATGAGAGTAAGATACTACTGTCCTGAAGCTCCTGAACAAACCCAAACTGTCGTCCCTCCAAAAGCCTAAAAGCTCCGTGATCTTTTTGGACCCAATGTTTAATACTTGAAGCTGTGCTGTTGAGTTCTTACTAATGAAATGATGGATTTTCTTTGCAGTTTCTCTCAGCAGTGTTCTTTCTGACCCTGTAGTGTTAATGTGAATTTTTGATTGCATTCTGTAAGGTTCAGGCTGCTGCTCCTCAGATCTTTGCTGAAGCCTCACCTCCATGACACAGAACTCTGCTCTTGTTTCAGGTATGTCCGCTTAACACTTCAGCTGAACACAGACGGAAGAATTCCCGTGAAAAAGTGAGTAAATCCCTACAGACACATTTCCAGTTTTCAGTAAGTATTGGTCCCAACAAAGCTTTTGGACTCTCACTCAAAGCAGACAATCATAGAGGGTTTGAGAAACAGGCTAACAGCCTCTGTGGAGACTTTTAAACTCAAACTTTCCTCTGTTCTGTCTCTTGCTTCCAAATATAAAGTTAATTTCACTTGGGGAAACAAAAACAGGGACAGGATTCACCAAGGTGCTTAATTCAGCACTGACCTGGTATCAACCAGTGAGATGATAAAACAGTGATGAAGGTGAGCTAATGTCTGACAAAGATTGAGTCTTTAAAGGATTAGGAGTGAATGTGTACCTCTGGTTGACAAAGTAGAGATAAAAAATAAAGGGTGCATCATGGTTTGTGTCTGCATCGTATCTCCAGTGAGCTCAGAAAGGCCTGAGATGTAAATGAGAGGTCCCTGTGATCTTCTGTCACAAACCTGGAGCTGCCCCAGTGCTCACTCAGGATGATCTGTCATCTTTGTGTGTTTCAGCATTGTTCGGCTCTTTTCATCGGACAGAAAAAGAGTGGAGACCGCGCTGGACAGTTGTAGACTGCCGTATGGACGGGTAAAGAGCAGTTCATGTCACTGCATTTGTTTCCCTGTATTTGAAGGTGATGCTGTTGAAGCGCAGATTCTTTCACCAGCAGAGATGCAATGCCCCCCAGCCCCGTGGATCCACATGCACTATCATATTTTCTCTGCAGCTTTAACAATGATCTGTTCTTCAGTCCACCATGTCCTTTTTGGCCCATGGCTTCCAGGATAACTCTTGACCTTTGGTCCACAATAATTCACATTCCATTATCTCAAATTGATGATTAAGAAAAGAAATCCTTGAAGAGAATGACATGTTGACCAGTTCCACAAGCGGGATGAAAAGATGGAAGGAGAACTTTGAAGATATGATGAATGAGGAAAATGTTAGAGAGCATTGAATAGAAGGGTTGGATGTTATGGAGGCAGAAGAGGCAAAGATCAGTAAGGATGAAGACAGACAGAAGACATTGAAAAGGATGAAGAGTGGAAAGCAGCTGACATTTCTGAAGTTATTAATTAAGTTTGTTAAATAAAAAACAATCAAGGTCAGATTAAACCCAGACTTTCTTTCTGTCTGGGGTTTTCTTTGGATTAGTGTTGACATTATAGTTGGTGATGGTACAGTTGTTAGGGAGAACATTGTCGTGAAATGCCTATTGTTGTGTTTTTTTAACGTTTTGATTAGTCTGTCAGGCTGTGACTTCTCCTGGTTGCCCTCCCCTCCTCTGAGGTCTCCTGTGAGAGTCACAGCTGCAACCGATTTGTCATCAATAAGGCGTGGCCTTGAACCCTCCCTGAGTTGGTTGTGTTAATTCTGGTTATTAAAACCTTTGCTAATTTGAGGATTTGTGTAATTTCCTCCCTGCTCCTGGGTTTCATCGTTGGCCAATCTGTCACAGTCATAAACATTGCTGACCGCTGGTTTAGACTGACAGTGCAGCCGTTTTTTAGAAGCGCGGGTGTGGGAGAGAACACAATGGCATTAAAGAGGAGGTTTAGTAAAGGGAACAAACTTAAATCCACAGGCACTAAACATCATCCTAACAAACTGAAGGCATCCCCCAAAATACAACAAGAGGAGAAATAACACAACTACCCACTGAGCCTAAAGTGGAACTTAAACCAGAGGGACATTACTAAGACAAAACCATACATGAAAAGAAGGAAAACCAGGCCTTTTCCACAGACAGTCCAACAGCCGGGGCAAGCTGATCCCTCGGATCCCTCTCAGGGAATTCTGCTGCCGCTGGAGCAGGGGCTGCTGAGGCTTTTATGCTTCCTGCCCAGCCTGGCGATGGGGGGAAGGAAGGAGGCTGCAGTCATGTCCTGCAGGAGGTGGAGTAAGGCAGTGTGGTGGAGTAGGCCTCTGCAGGGGATGGACATACATAGACATTGGTCAGGGATCAGCTCTGAGCCCCTTCCTGTTTGCAAGGGTGATGGACAGACTAACAGATAAGGGTTAAACAGGAACCTCTATGGACCGTGATGTTTGCAGATGACATTGTGATCTTTAGTTAGAGGAGGGGGCAGTTGGAGGAACATCTAGAGAGGTGGAGATTTATTCTGGAAAGGAGAAGAACGAAGGTCAGCTGCAGCAAGACAGTATTTGTGTGTAATTGAGAGGAACTGGAGAGGAACGGTGGGGTTACATGGAGCAGAGGTGGAGGACTTTAAGGACTTGAGGTCAACAGTTCAGATCAACAGAAAGTGTGATAAAGAAGTGAAGAGGTGTGTGCGAACGGGTGGAGGAAGGTTTCAGGATTGATGTGTGACAAAAGAGTGTGGTGAGAGCAGCCATGTTGTTGGTTTGAGACTCTGATGCAGAGACAGGAAGCAGAGCTGGAGGTAGCAGAGATGACCAAGATGGATAGGATCAGGAATGAATACATCAGAGGAACAGATCATGGTGTTTTGGAGATAAATGCAGATGAAGATGGTTTGGACACTTTGAGAGGAGGAACAGCAAATGATGTTGGTAAAAGGATATTAAGGTTGGAGCTAAGAGGTTTAGAGGAAGACCAAAGAGGAGGTTCATAAATGTAGTGTTTGAGGACATGAAGGAGGCTGGTGTTAGGAGGATTCAGGGAGAGGGTTGGATGGAGGCAGATGATTAGCTATGGCACCCCCAAAAGGATGCAGCTGAAAGACAAAGAAGAAGCTCTAAAGTGAAGAAAACAGAAACTAATGACCAGGACGTTATTGTAAAACACGTGCATTTCTGTATTATGTTTTGTCTTATTTTCTGGCAGGGTGACAGCATCAGAGTGGAGGACTTTACTCTTGAAGTTTACAAGAGCTTCCTGGACAGTTTGTGTCCTCGTCCCGAGCTCGGAAACATCTTCAAGCTGCAGTAAGAACACACATATTTGTCTCTAACTACCAAATAAGGCCAACTATGAGGAACCTGCAACATGCAGAACATATGAAGACATTTTCTAAGAAAAATTAAACATATTGGAAATGTGTATTCATTTCAGGGCTGTTTAATTGTTTTTAAATATTTATTTATTTTTACATAAATCGGGGTTCCAGCTCATAAAACCCAAAAATACAGGATTTCAAAAAATGTGAAAACTGTGGGGAAATCTCTTAATTTTTTGCTCAGTTTTCACAAAAAGATTAAAAAATAGACATTATAATCAAATTAATCAAAATAAAACAACTTCTACAAATTCTTCGTTTTATTGAATCTTTGACAACTGTAAGAAAAAACATTTAACACTTAAACAGAGCAGTTCTGTGAAGTGGCTTCAACAATCAAGTAAAAATACTGCAACTATTA